>NC_062283.1:84378717-85003717 GCF_902655055.1 Lutra lutra | reverse complement strand
AACAAATAAGCCAAAAAAGACTTACAGCAAAGTTAGGAACTAAAGAGGTGCATGGGTGGCTCAGTGGATTAAAGCCTCTGCCTTTAGCTCAGGCCATGATCCCAGGGTCCTAGGATCAAGCCCCACATCAGGCTCTCTGCACAGCAGGGAGCCTGCTTCCTCCCTTCTCTCTCTCAGCCTGCCTCTCTGCCTACTTGTGATCTGTCTGTCAAATAAATAAATAAAATCTTTTAAAAAAAATAAAAAAAACCTATTAAAAATTATGAACTAAAAAAGGATTTAACTCATAGTACGGATTAAAAAGCTAAGAGTATTTTGCCAGTGAGTTTGAATACTTCATTGAAATTTCTGGAGAATTTATATAATGAGCTAAAACTGTGTATATTTTTAAAAGCCTCTAATGAGTCCTATTGTATAAGAAAATTAACGTCATTTAAAATCTTCCCAGTAGAGGGTTGCCTGGGTGGCTCGGTTGGTTAAGTATCTGCCTTCTGCTCAGGTCGTGACCCCAAGTCCCCTTGTCAGGCTTCCTGCTTGTCAGGGAGTCTTGCTTCTCCTTCTCCCTCTGCCCCTTCTACAGCTCCTGCTTTCTTACAATCTCTCTAAAATAAACGAATAAAATCTTTAAAAAAAATCTTCCAGGTGGAAAAAAACCCCAGTACAGTGTCATTTTAATCATGAATTCTATCAAATATTCAAAGGAGAGAATTATTGCTACCAACTCTTCAGAGACCAAATTGAGAGAACACTCCCTACACTCCCTAACTTGTTTTGTAAGGAACTGACCTGATTCAAAAAAGCAGAAAAGGAAGTAAGGGAAAATTATAGGACATTGCCAATGGTGACCATAGAGAGGAAAATAAAAACAAAAGATTAGCATATGAAGTTTATAATGTATAGTCTATATTATGACCAATTGGATTTATCTCAGCAAAGCAATGTTAATTTAATATGGTAGAAAATTATTTAATGTAATTTATCACTTCAATGGATTAAAAAATGTGTTTCTCTCTCACATTTAGAAATAACATTCAACAAAATTCTGTATCATTCCTATTTTAAGATAAAAGATAAACTAAAATCTCTTCACAAACTTTCTCAAACTGATAAATATAATATCTAAAAATATCCTATAGTAAACGTCACTAAAGATGACATGCTGAACATTCTAGTTTAATGCTTAGTTGCCCCTTGTTTTGCGAAAAGAGCAAAACAAGGGGCAACTCGGTGGCACAGTCAGTTGAGCCTCTGACTTGATTTCAGCCCTGGTCATGATCTCATGGTCCTGAGATGAAGGGCACCCACCCCCACCTTTGGTTGGGCTCTGGGTTCCCTGCTCAGCAAAGGTGAGGATGGGGGAGTATCTGCTTGAGATTCTCTCTCTCCATCTCCCCATCTCCCTCTGCCCCTCTCCTCTGTGCTCTCTTACGTGCTCTCCCTCTAAAATAAATAAATAAATCTTTTTAAAAAAGAGCAAAATAAGAATGCTTGCTGTGATCACTTTTAGTCAACACTGAGTTTTAAGACCTCATAAATATAATTAGGTGAGAAAAATAAATAAAATACCAAGAGTTGGAAAATAAATAGTAAATTCTCATTATTGTCATATAATATGATCATTTACCTAGAAAATCCTAAATAATTTACAGAATTAATTTTTTAGCACTTTTGCTGACATAAGAGCAGTAATTCAATTCAATTTTATTTCTATATATCAGCAACAAAATAGGATGAAATTTTAAAGATAATATTACTTATCATAAAATATAATTTACCTAAGAACCAATGAAAAATATGTAAAACCATTATGGAGAAAATTATAAATTTTAATATATGACTTTAAAGAAAAGGTTAATAGACACACTATACTTATGGGGAGGAAGACTAAATATTTTTTTTTAAAGATTTTATTTATTTATTTGACAGAGAGAGATCACAAGTAGGCAGAGAGGCAGGCAGAGAGAGAGGAAGGGAAGCAAATCAGGCTCCCTGCTGAGCAGAGAGCCCGATGCGGGACTCGATCCCAGGACCCCGAGATCATGACCTGAGCCGAAGGTAGCGGCTTAACCCACTGAGCCACCCAGGCGCCCGGAAGACTAAATATTTTGAAGAATATCATTCTCACCAAATAATCAAGATAATTAAGTTAATTCCAATTAAAGTCCCAAGGTGACTTAAAAATATACACAATGAAATACTATGCAGCCATCAAAAGAAATGAAATCTTGCCATTTGCGACGACATGGATGGAACTAGAGGGTAACATGCTTAGCGAAATAAGTCAGTCGGAGAAAGACAACTATCATATGATCTCCCTGATATGAGGAAGTGGAGATGCAAAATGGAGGTTAAGGAGGTAGGAGAAGAATAAATGAAACAAGATGGGATTGGGAGGGAGACAAACCATAAGTGAATCTTAATCTCACAAAACAAACTGAGGGTTGCTGGGGGGAGGTGTGTCTGGAGAGGGTGGGGTTATGGACATTGGGGAGGGTATGTGCTATGGTGAGTGCTGTGAAGTGTGTAAACCTGGCGATTCACAGACCTGTACCCCTGGGGATAAAAATATATGTTTATAAAAAATAAAAAATTTTAAAAAAGAAAAAAATACATGGAAGAGCAAAAGACGAGTATAGTCTAGATTGTCCTCATGAAGGACTAATAGATATCATTACTTATAGTAAAGGATGTATAATTTAATTGTGATGTCATGTAAGGATAAACACAGGGCCATATGGCACAGGACAGACCCCTCCCTGAACTTGTGTGTACTTGGGAACTTCACATGCGACTAAGATTGGACAGCAGATTGGCTGAGGAAAAGGTTTAACCAATGGAACGAGTCCAGTGGGTTATCCATATGTTAAGAAAAACTAAATAAGATTCTTGATTTATGACATAAATAAAAGCAAATCCCAGATGATTATAAACATATAGTATATGAAATACAAAGTTTTGAAGATAACTTTTAGGAGATAATATTAGTGAAAATCTTTGTAATGTTGAAACAAGGGAGAATTCCTTAAATAAGACACATAAAGCACAAACTAAAAAGGAAAAGATTAGCAAATTAAATAGTGTTAAAACTGGATATTCTATTATCAAAAGACATCAAAAAGAAAGTGGGAAGACAAGACATAAATGAAATAAAAATTCACAATATTTTTATTTGCCAAAAGATGGGTACCCAGAATATACATAGAATTCCTACATATTGATATTTATTTATTTATTTATTTATTTAGAATGAGAGAGAGAGAGAGCAAGAGGGAGAGAGAGAGAGTGCGGGGGAGGGGCAGAGGGAGAGGTACAGAGAGAATCTTAAGCAGGTTCCACACCCATCAAGGTGCCCCATCCAGGGCTCGATTTCACAAACATGAGATCACATGCTAACCTGAAATCAAGAGTCTGACACTTAACCAAGATAACCACCCAGGCACCCCCAGACTGATTTTTTAGAAAGGCAAATAACCAGGTAACATAAAGGGGAAAGACTTGAACAAATACTTTGTAGGCAAACAAAATCAGAACAATAAACATAGGAAAAGATGCTCATCTCATTAGTATTCAGGCAATCCTATTGAGAATTTTGCACCTATCAGAATGGCAAAATTTTATACCCATCAGAATGGGTGTAAAATTTTCAAGTGTCAAGCAGAGAGAGTCAATTATCATATGGTTTCACTTATTTGTGGAGCATAACAAATAGCATGGAGGACAAGGGGAGATGGAGAGGAGAAGGGAGTTGAGGGAAATTGGAAGGGGAGGTGAACCATGAGAGACTATGGACTCTGAAAAACGATCTGAGAATTTTGAAGGGGTGGGGGGTGGGAGGTTGGGGGCACCAGGTGGTGGGTATTGTAGAGGGCACGGATTGCATGGAGCACTGGGTGTGGTGCAAAAATAATGAATACTGTTATGCTGAAAAAAAATAAAAAATTTAAAAAAATTTGAGAAAAAAAAATTTTTCAAGTGTCAGACAATACCAAGGCATAGTGAGCACTGAGAACTCTTATAAATTGCTGATGGGAAAATAAATGCAACAACCTTGGAAGTCTGGCATTTAGTAATGGAATTTAAAATGTGCATACTCTGAGAGCATTTTCACTGATGTATAAACACTTTTAAATGTACACAGAAGTCATGTACACAAAATTCTTATCATCATTGGTTATAGTTATAAAAACTTGAAAACCACCCAAATGCTGTTAAAAGAAAAATAAATATAAAAAACACCAAGCAATATTTTTGGGGAGGATCCATACATATGTGATAAAACCATAAAAGAGCACAAGGGTGATAGTTTTAAAATGCAGAGAGTTACAGTGAAATCTTTCAGGGGTATCTGTGGAACTTTAAAGTGTTAGTGATATTCTACTTCCCAAGAAGGGTGGCAGATTTTAACATCTGCATATACTTCATATGTAATTTTCCTATGTAAAAATTTTATAATAGCTTTTTTGAGAAAATCTCTGAGCATCTGTTGGCTTTCACAAAAAGTAGCAACACGTGGTTTCCAAAAGCTTAACTCTGTACATGTGGGAGGGTGGCTAAATAAATCCTTGCAAAAGTAGCATATCTTACATTGTAAAGTGGAATCGAAATTATTTTACACATGCCTATGATTTGAAAAGATTTACATTCTTCATTTTTGGTAAAAGTACTAGTAGATCTATTTCCTTATTCTTTAAAAAAAAAAAATCAAGTAAAACCATGGATTTCCTGGTGTATGTATGACAGACATTTGGAAGTAGTCCCTGATTCTAATGACGATGAACCACACAGCATGGATATTGTCTGATTACTCACACAAGGTCTCTAACCCAGCATCTCATCCTGCCTCTGGGGACAAAAGTTGGGGTTGCCCCATGTCAACACTATTCTGTGTTGATTTTGTGTTTCTACAGGTATTTCTCTTATTGAAATTCAATACATAGAAGGTGGAAACTGCATTGTCATAATGATATGTTTCTATCATTGTTACTCTGATAGAGAGGTTTTTTGGGGGTTTTTTTGAACGGTAAGAATAATGTCACAAAGTAATTGGTTTTCACTTACACACAATGGAATGTAGGTACAACTTTATTGTTTAATCGAATAGGTGGAAAGTTGATAGTTCTTATTCAGGCTTAAACAAGGACTCTCCTTCAAGGCACTAAGCTAGTTTGGCTGTTAACATAGGCAAACAAAGAAGGAGAATGTGACTAGGGCATTGGATCTCCAATAAACTAAAGCACATCTAGCAAAAACCCTCTCCATAGGGATTTTAAAACTTCTGGTACATGCTGAGGTAGGACCAGGCTCCTTCCCCTGGCAGTCTGTGAGTGTCTTGAAAAACAAAATGTCCGTGATAAGTAACCAGATACATCATTATACACCTGTTCAAACAAAAAGTACTGTATGCTGACTGTCAGAAAGAGTAGGAAGTAGGGACTGGATGCTTCAAGAGATTGGGTAATAATGAAGAAAAAGGCATCCTTTCAGCTCAGAGGACAGTAGCTGATTTTATTCCAGACAATGCTGGGTGATGCTGGAACTGGAACTCATTCATACCTGATGACTAACAAGGGCCTTATACAGGCCCTCAGATAGTATCAGTATCAGTTTAGAATCTGATGGAAAGCTCTCCGCACAGTCAAAGTTGGTATGAAGTATCATGATACATTGTAACCAGCCTCAGCTCAGAAATCTCTGATCCTCTCCAAAATCAGAAATTAGTCCAGATCTCAATTTTGCTCCAGCTGAAAGAAAAACACGTTATCAATTTTATTTCTATTTAGAGTTGCCAGATCTACCAAATAAAAATTTGAATTTGAATTTCAGAAAACAAAGAGTATGTTTATAGTATAAGGATGTCCTGTGAAATATTGAGAACATACTTATACTAAACAATTATATATTTTTATTTTAGCATCTTGTATTTTAGCTGGTAACCTTTACCCTATATTCTTCCTAAAGTTCCAAGATTTTTGCAACAGTTCATCTATAGTGAATTTTAAAAAATCAATATGGGGATTGGTGACTCTGAGTTTAGCTCGGACCTGAGGAATTCTAAACATCTAAAAGAATTAGATCATGCAGGTCATTGTTATGGGTCAGGGCTATTCATGCTAAGAGAAAAGAAGTCTCTAGGTTAGCCAACATGGCTATTGAATGTTTGGATCTTTGCCTGGTGGTGCCTCATTGATTCTTCTTGGCTTGATTTGCATAGGAATAAAGAAGTCAGAGGAAATGGTGAAAGGCAATAGGCTTTGTGAGATACTTAGATTCTGTTTTACCCCGTGTGATTAAAAGTAGCTGGTCTTCCTGAAAAAAGACACTGTTTTTTTGTTGTTTGTTTTTTAGGGAAAGCCAATATCAAGAGGTGAATGCCAAGTGTTGAAGCTGCCCTAAGAAACTGCTCGAGCAAAATATCTGGTCCACCTGTTCCCTCTGCCCAGAACACTGCTCCTCCAGATATCCATGTTGTTCACTCATTTACTTCAAGTTTTCACCCACTTTCCATCTTCTGCACCAGGCTCTCCCTGCCCACCCTGTTGAAAACTCCAAACCATCATTCTTCCTCACCCTCCTCCCTACCATAGGACAACCAATACCCTTCATGCTGTTGAACAAAGATTTTTCATAGCTCTTATCACCTTCTAACACGCATGTAATTTCCTTATTTATCATGTTCTGCTGTCTCTCCCACTCCACCAGAATGTAAGTCTCAGAGGTCATGGACCTTAGTTTATTATATTCACTGATCTGTCATGAGCACATAGAAAAGTACCTTGGAGTTAGTCCTCAAAAATATGTGCTAGATGAATGGATCCATTTATAAAGGGAACAATCTTTTATAAATCAGATTTTTGGAATCAAAACTTTCTGTAACCTAAATCTGTAAACATCATTATGACTGTGCCTATTAAAATGGACTGAAAGGGGTGCGGGGGTGGCTTAGACGATTAAGCATCTGCCTTTGGCTCAGGTCATGATCTTAGGGTCCTGGGATTGAATCCTGCGGAACAGGGAGCCTGCCTTCCCCTCTCCCTCTGCTGCTCCCCCTGTTTGTGCTCTCTCTCTCTCTCTCTCTGTCAAATAAATAAATACAATCTTTTAAAAATAAAATAAAATAAAATGGACTGAAAAACAAAAGCTCTAAGCCAGCAATAGGTGTATGATTCTAATCATAATACAGATATCACAGTAATACATTCTTAAAAGTGGATCAGAACAGATTCTTCTGTGTTCTCAACAAGATCCACATATAATAAAACTGTAACTCTTTGGGATCATTGGGAAACATTCTAGTGATAGATACCAATGTTTGACCTTAAAATATTTGTAATATATGTTACCATATATTAATAAATGCTATAATCTTGAATATTAATGATTTTTGGACAAATATATATTTTAGAATTTCTCAGAGTTTGAATAGCAAATAATTCTCTTACTATGACTAAAAAAGAAGATAGAGGAAATATAGAAATTAAGGATAAATGCAAATTGTCCAAGTACACACCATGAAAGTCAGATTTGGGAGCATTCTAAAACTCTTCTTTCAATTTGTTTTTTTCTCCTAAAGGCAATTTAAAGAAAACAAATGAATTAAGGATTACAGTTTGAATCAAAGTTTAATAAAGATCTTATTGTGAAATCAATTTTATTTTTTTCCTCTTTTGTCACTATTCTATTTACTTTAAAGTTTTGTCTTTCCCTTGATCTGTGTATAAATTTTTGCTTGTTTTTACCTGATTAGCATTTTGGCACCTCATCATCCTTCCAAGACTAAGAAAAATGAAAGACAAAACAATGTAGAAATTGGTGTTCCACCAGGCCTAATGGTAGGCACTGAGCAGGACTAGTGAGAGTGAGGCCACAGTGATGGGCAGAAAGAGGGAGCAACAGTGGCCTGCCACCTATGTAAATCAGAACCCCAAGAAGTCTTGTCCTGTGAGGATTATAGTGGAGTGGGATTACTTCCAGCTCTCCTGGGAGTATAGTTTATAGAGTCCACTCCCACAATTGTTGACCAAGAGGAACAAATCCCATTACAATACAGTTACTAAGTTCTACCCTGACAACATTCCAGAGCCTTGAGCAGCTGCAATAGTGACTCCCAGGTTTTTTAAGGACTAAGGAGACCATGCTTGTATATCCATTCCTCTGCTCACATTTTCTCTTGATTCAATTGTTTTGTACTTATTTGTACTGAGAATGACTTGGGGAGCTAGGCTTGACTCGCTAAGACTCTCCTCAGTGTGCCTGGATGGCTCATTCTGTTAAAATATTTGACTTTGGCTTGGATAATGATCCCAGGGTCCTGGGATCTGGTCCCACATCAGGTTTGTCAAAGGACCCCATGCTCAGTGAGTTGTCTGCTTGTCCCTCTCCCTCTGCCCCTCCCCTGCTCATGCTCATGCACGCCCACGCACTTGAGTGTGCGCACGCTCTCGGTCTCTCAAATAAATAAATGAAAAAGAAAAAGAAGGCAAGACTCCTTTCCACCTTAACTCTGACCCAACAGAGATTCACTTTTCCTTTATTGAGGTATAATTGACATATAACATTATGTTAGTTTCAGATGTAAAACATAGTGATTCGATATTTGCATGTATTACAAAATGGTCACCTCAATTAAGTCTGCTTAACATTTGTTACCATTCGTCATACAGAACTCGTTTTTTCTTGTGACAAGAAATTTTAAGATTTACTCTTAGCAACTTTCAAATATGCAATACAGGATTATTCACTACAGTTGCCATGCCTTATGTGTTTGTGACTTAGTTATTTTATAACTGAAACTTTGTAACTTTTGACACCCTTCACCTATTTTGCCCACTCCCTAACAACCAGTAGTATGTTCCCTGTATCTATAAGCATATTTTGGTTTTGTTCTTGTTTTAGATTCCACATATAAGTAAGATCAAACAGTATTTGTCTTTCCCTGACATTTCACTTAGCATAATACCTTCAAGGTCCACACATGTTATTGCAAATGACAAGATTTCATCTTTTTTATGGTTGAATAATATTCATCTGTATCTCACATTTTCTTTACCCATTCATCCATGATGGACACTTATGTTGCTTGCATATCTTGACCATTGAAATTATGTTGCAATGAACATGAGGCTGCATATATCTTTTCAAATTAGGTTTTTTTGTTGTTTTTGTTTTGTTTTGTTTTGTTTTTGTTTTTTCAGATAAATACACACAAGTGCAATTACTGGCTCATATGGTTTTATTTTTAATTTTTTGAGGAACTTCCATACTATTTTCCCTAGTGGCTGCACCAATTTACATTCCCACCAGCAGGGTACAAGCATTCCCTTTTCTGCACATCCTCACCAACACTTGTTATTTCTTGTCTTCTCTCTCTCTCTCTCTAATAGTCATTCTAGCAAGGGTGAGATGATATTTCATTGTGGTTTTGATTTGCATTTCCTTCATGATTAGTGGTGCTGAACATCCTTTCATGTACTTGTTGGCCATGTATATATTTTTCTTTAGAGAAATGTATATTCAGATCCTCTGCCCATTTTTTAATCAGATTGTTTGTATTTTGCTATTAATTTCTTGTATAGGTTCTTTATATATTTTAGCTATTAACCCCTTATCAGATATATGATTTGCAAATATTTTCTCCCATTCAGTAGGTTGCTTTTTTCTTTCTTTATTGATGGTGCAATTCACTTTTTACGTAAGCATTTCTCTATCTTTTTTTTTTAGATTTTTTTTTTTTTTAGATTTTATTTATTTATTTGACAGAGAGAGACACAGCTAGAGAGGGAACACAGTAGGGGGAGTGGGAGAGGGAGAAGCAGGCTTCCCACTGATATGGGGCATGATCCCAGGACTTTGGGATCATGACCTGAGACGAAAGCAGACACTTAACGATTGAGCACCCAGGTGCTCCTGCATAAGCATTTCTAATCATGTTTGTGGATGTGAACATTTTCTAATACTCCTATGCCCTGATGGACATCCAAACACTTGTGGAGCATGTATCCGTATGAAAAGAACCCACCTTGGGTGTGTTCATATAGGGCACACACATATATGTGTCAGAACTTATCTTATCTTGAGGTATCTCATTTCTATTAGACCCAAACTCCAGAAGGGCACGTGACTTAATAATATTTCCATTCACAATACTTGGCCTATGGTAGAAACTTAATAAATATTTGTTGAGTAAGTGAGTGAAAGTCTCAGTTAATTAATTTTAAATACACTATTTTCTAGGGTATAAAATTGTAATTCAATTTCTAGCTTCTGTTTTAAAATCATAACTAGAAAGCAAGAATCTCTTCACCATTGTCAAGTATAATGTAGTATTAGAATGCATATAAAATTAATATAAGGTACTTTAAATGAGAGAAAAACTGGAAATTAGAAAACAGTTTTTTGGTAGAATAATTCTTATTTGTATTCATGATCTGAATTTCTCACAACTCAAACTAAAACCAAGTGCATGCAAATATTATATGCACTTGGAGGTTTACTGTATATAAATTGCAAAGTTTCTAAGTATTTAGTATATAACATATAGTGCATAAGATGTAACTGTTCTAAATCTATGAAAAATATTTCAATCTGGTTAGCTTTTTAATATAGCTGGCTATTGAATTGTGTTTGATATACTCACTAGAATTTCAGACTTTACATGGATGCTAGATATCTTTGCTAAAATAGTTTACCAAGTGAGCTAGTTTGTTATGATTAAAGAAAATGGCCAATATAGGGGAAGATAAATTGCCAAGATTATATACTGTGGTTTTGTTCATCTTTAATTTCTCAGGCTAATAGTTTAATAAAACCTCTACTATACTGATAATTGAGCCAATGAAACTGTATTTGAGTCTGTATTTCTCACATTTTTTGGATATTTTTTGCAAGCATATACATTTATTCTTATAAATCACATTCTCAAATGCTTAAAGTCTTTCCTATTTGTAGAAACTTACATAAATATATAAAACTTCTAAAGCATGGAATCTGCATGGAATCAAAGTTTCTTATTTATTATTTTTGCTAACTACAGATTTTAGGTCACTAACAAACCTAACGGCATGATTCCAGCTATTGGATATCAGATATTTCCAAAATGCCTCAGTGAGAGTCCACATTTTAATAAGTCTCTTTAATGGATTTGTTTCATCAATAGTAGTAGAAAACCTTGCTTTTATGTTTCATAATTTTAGTGTAAGATCCGTTCTAAATCTATTAAAAAAAAGTAGCATAGATAATATATTTATCCTTTATCTACTGTTTTAGTATCCTATTTATAGCTTATGAGGAAAAATTTAGTCCCACTAACAAGCTAGAACTACCCTAAATTCCTGTTGTGTGTGTGTTCTTTAAATTATTATTGGGAAGAATGTTTCCAATCCAAAATACGAATCAAACCCCAAAATTATTTGGATTGATGTAAATGGACAGACATTTATGTGGGCTTTTTTGGTTATGGCAACAAACTGTCAGTGACAGATGAGGTGCGAAGCCCATGACCGATGCCTTTCAATACCCACACAGCGTGAGGTCTACTCATTGTCCCCACTGTGTAGACCAACAGCCTTTTGCTAGTGGCTTATCCAGGAAGAGTATTTCCTACATTTTTCCTTCAGAAGGCTGTCTAGTGGCCTCCTAAAATACTGATGAGATCTTTCTTACACAAGCTGGTTTATTTTCTAAATTAGTGGATGCCTAGCTGTGGTCACAAAATCCAGTGGGCCAGAGAACTATTAGAGAGACAGTCTACAAATGCATTTTCCAATAATGTCAAACATTTGCTATTGAATGGATGAATAATACATTTTGTACATTTATGTAATGTCAATTTTACATATAAGGAATTTCTTTTGTGATTATCAAAATAGTAACAATTGAAAACACCACTGAATTCATTCATGTCTTTCCCTTATGTAAGTTCCAAATCAAGGCATAGTGTTTCATGAATAATACTGTGAAATAATAATGTTTATAAAATAAATATTATATAATGATGTGAAAGTTGATGGACCTTTGACATTTCATATAAGACCTTGATACAACAAAAGTTTGACACTCTAGGCCTTAAATCATTTTTTTTTCTTTTAACTTAAATACTCAATACCTTAACAAGAACAAATGTGAAGCATTGTGACATTAATGTGAAAGCAATAACTTTTGCTTTTTATTTTTTTAATTGTGAATGTATATTTATTTTTTTATTTAAATTAGCCAACATATAGAACATCATTAGTTTCAGATGTAGAGTTCAGTTGCATATAACATCCAGCGCTCATCACCTCATCTGCCCTCCTATCACCCTATTCCCATCACCCAGTTACCCCATTCCCCCTTGACCTCCCCTCCAGCAACCCTCAATTTGTTTCCTACAGTTAAGGGTCTCTCATGGTTTGTCTCTCTCTCTGATTTCTTCCCACAAAGCCATAACTTTTAATTATGATCATTTTTATTGAAAAACTCTTTAAATAAGATATCTTTCAAAAATAATACTTGTTGTTTTTTATTCATATTCCCTTGAAAAAAGAACATCAATGCCAGCATCACATAATGGATTTCACTTTATAAAATCACAGGTTCATAAAAATCAACTGCTAATTTTACTCAAGACAGAAGAACAAAATCACCTGCAAAGTATTCCCTGACAAAATGATTTGGATTTTTCAGACATAACACATGGTTAGAACTTTGTACATGACAGTACAGCTTGAGAGGAAAATGACTTGCCAACATCCCACTAGCATCCTCCCAGTCCCTCTCCATGACAGGTCCAGCACTGAACATAACATACTGTTGAGGTGATCTTTCTTAACCTGTATTTATCTGTTACCCACAGAGCACCAGTGACTTCCTTGCTATTCTCCTGAGAACTAATCTCTCAAGTAATAAAAGCTTAGAACTAAATTCAATAAGATGTGTAAATAAACTGTTCTTTAGAAACCCTTGCCCATTTTTTTGTAATCATCAAGTTATTAGTCAACAACTACTTATCCAGCGCATCCCACCTGACATTATCTATGATAAATTGACAACAAGTAGAGGGGCCATCACATAGAAGTGCTTCCTAAAGACTTTGTCCACTTCCCTTGCCTCTAGGGACATATCTAGTAAGAAGTTACTACAGCCAATGTCAAAGAGGATATTGCCTGTGTTCTCCTCTAGGATTTTGATAGTATCCTGTCTCACATTTAGGTCTTTCATCCATTTTTTAAAAGATTTTTATTTATTTATTTGAGAGACAGAGAGAGAGAGAGAGAGAGAGAGAGAGAGCAGGAATGGGGTTGGGGAAGGGGCAGAGGGAGGGGCAGAAGCAAACTCCCAGCTGAGCAGGGAGCCTAATGGGGGATTTGACCTGGGACTCAGGGATCATGACCTGAGCCAAAGGCAAGCACTTAACAGACTGAATCACCCAGCCACCCCTCTTTCATCCATTTTGAATCTATCCTTTGTAGGGTATAAGAAAGTGGTCCTGTTTCATTCTACATGTGGCTGTCCAGTTTTCCCAACACCATTTGTTGATGAGTCTTTTTCCATTAGATATCTTTCCCTGCTTTATCAAAGATTAGTTCGCCATAAATTTGGGGGTCCATTTCTGGGTTTTCTATTCTGTTCTTTTGAGTTATGTATCTTTTTTTTTTTTTTTTTTTTTTTTGCCAGTACCATACTGCCTTGATGACTATAGCTTTGTAATATCACTTGAAGTCCATGACGGTGATGCCTCCCCCTTTGCCTTGCTTTTTCAGGATTGCAACGATGTGGATGGAGCTAGAGTTTATTATGCTGGTAAAATAAGTCAGTCAGAAAATGACAAAGACCATGTGATTTCACTCATATATGGAATTTAGGAAAACAAAACAGACGAATGCGTGGGGGGCGGGGAGAGGAACAAAGAGGGGGGGGCAAACCAAAAGGACTCTTAAAGGATAGAGAACATACTGAGGGCTGATGGAGGGAGGTGAGTAGGGGACGGGCTAAATGGGTGATGGGTATCAAGAGGGCACTTGGTGATGAGCACTGGATGTTATATGTAAGTGATGAATCACCAAATTCTACTCCTGAAACCAATATTATATTATATATTAACTAATTAGAATTTAAATAAAAATTTGGAAGAGAAAAATTTAAAAATATTTTTAAAAGACTTTGTGCATTCCCAACTGTTCTGTGTATGTCTTGTTCACTGTACCAAGAGCATAATGAAGTAAATAGGCCCTTCCTCACTCTTACGTTTCGGAAAGAAAAGGTTCAAATCCATTTGTCCTGAGGTGTCTTGAACAAATGTTGGTAACCAACTGATTTTTGCTGAGTTATCCTGCATTTTGTTATGGTGTTTTAGAGATTCACTTACTCATTCATCATATACTTATTAAGAGCTATAATATTCAAGGGTCTGTAATGTAGATGAATTGAGCTGGAGATAAAAAGGACTCAAGAGCAAGGATTTTTAGGACAATGAAAATATTCCGTATGATATCATAACGATAGATACATGTTATTATCTATTTGTCCAAAGCCATAGCCTGGATAGCACCAGCAGTGTACCCTGGTGTAAACTATGGACTCTGGGTGATTATGATGTGTTCATCGGTTGCAAAAATGTTGCTAATAGGAGAGATATTTGATAAAGGAGAAGGCTATGCATGTGTGGGAGCAGAAGTTATATGGGACATCTTTGTACTGTTCTCTTAATTTTGCTGTGCACCTAAAACTGGCCTAATAAAGTACAATCTTTTAAAAATGAAAGACTCAAGAGACAGAAGAATACTGCTGAACTCTGATCACTCTCAGGGCATTAAAATACACTTCTTTTTGTACAGTTACTGATGTGTAGAAATAAAGAGATTCAGAATTTGAGAGAGGGACCCTGAGCACTTCCCCTACAGCTGAGGGAAAGTGTAAAGTACAAATAGACTATTTGTTCTTCTTTTCTGGCATTTGAAAATAAGACTCGATGTGGGAAGCTCTGGGAGAGCTTCTTGCTATTCTGCAGGGCTGTTTTGCATAGATTCCTCAGCTATGGGAACAGCCAAGGTCCCCCAGAGAGAAAGGGGAAATCAGGCTCATTGTGCTCTGTCGAGTAAAAGAGGAAAATCCACGTTTGAATCAGCCTGAAGGTTAATAGAGAAAAGATTCACATAAATGCATTCCTTTTCCCCAAGGCTAGGCTACTGTCAGCAGAAGATGATTGAGTTAGCAAAGGCATTTCCCCTTTTTTTTTCTAAAATTTTCAGCATCATGAATTCCACCCATGCGTACTGCCCTCACTCCTCACCCCCCCACCCCTGACACATACTTTAAAGAGAGCATCTAAGTCTGCCAACTATGTAAACCTCCCCAGTGACCTATGCCAGATTTCTCATCACAAACACATAGCTTAAGAGGGGAAATAGCTGAAATTGGTTTAAATGGTATAAAATAGCCATTCCATTATACTGGTGAGGAAGGAAAATGGGAAATGCAAAAAGACTAAGTAATTATGCTCTATTTGCATCTATAAAAATGGTGCTGACAACTTATGCAGACTTTAGTTTTTATTGATCCATTTTAGTATTCTCAGAACAATAGCTCTGTATCCCTAATAGTTAGTGAGGAGTGCAAGGGGGCCACAGAAGAAAGTACGTCTTTAAAGGAATGAATGACTACACTATATAGGCCAAATGCTTGAATTTTGTTTATTGGCCCAATAATTCATATATAATATTAATACTATAGATTTATTTTATTACTTTTCAATACTTAGTGATTATGCCATCCTATATTTTAAAATATTTAGATTTATTTCTGTAACAGGTCTAAAAAAAAAGAAATGACTACTTTTGTATGGATGACTTTGTAATAAAGACCTCATCGTCTTTAGGATTCTTTTTTCCCCTACTCTTCCATTTAAAAACACCCTACTAATTTTCTACCCTCTATCACTGGCCCGAAGAGTGTTAGAACTTCTATTACATCCTTAATGCTCTATCTCATTATTACTTTTTGCCCCATTACCAATACTCACAAATAGGATTTTAACACGTGCAAAAACCATCTGGTATGCTCCAGACCATGAGATCCAGGAGACCCGTGCTACCTGAAAAGGACTTGATTCATTTAGCATTGCTCATTTAAAATATTTTCTTTGGTTGGTCTAGTGCTTGTTTTAAATACTTGAGTGCTCCAGTTTAAGATTTATTATGCCCATTAGTATTGCTTTGTTGAAACTGTAGTATGCATTCTAACAAGTATTTACAATTTATGATGGTAAGTTCAAAGTTGTATAATTATTGTAGTAATTTCCAACTCATTCACTTGTCATTTTTTATTTCTAGACCTTCCCACAAAAATTTTCAAAATTAAAAAGGCTCTTGTCCAACTTGGTCTTTGTTCAAAAGTTAATTTTAGCTTTTGGTGAGATCTGCCTTAAAATATATCAGCCATTTTTTCCTATTTAGTATGTTAAGGATAGGTCCTCCAACCTCAGAAAAACTAGAAAAATTACCAAAATACTCAAATGGCTGATTTCTGGAGATCATTTTTCCAAAATGTAATCTTTTAGATTAATGTTTAGATTCAATGGATGAAACTGTAGGAAGCTTCCTTCCAAGACGTTCTTGAAATCCCAGTTACAAATACCTTGCCAGATCACACAGAGAATTAAAGTGCAGACTTTCTTCTTTCTCTGATTCATCCTCTCCTGTAGAGAAAGCCACTGCAGTTAAGACGTGCTATTTGAGCAGCATTGCTATAAATATAGTGTATAGGTATTCTCGTCCTCTACCATTGTCTATGATAAAAACTGCATTCCTTGACCATTTTATAGCCAGTTCTGTTGACTTTATGAGATGCCCATATAATGGTTGTTAGTTCCAGGAGAGCAATTGGTCTGACCTTCTTAAAGATATGTCTCTTCCTAAGTAATGAAATTGTCACTTACTGAATAGAACAAAAAAAGTTGTGATAACTGACAATTAGAATATGCATAGATATCTTCAAGAAATTATTTGATTTTTGCCATAGCAAATGCTTAGATTTCAAAAAAAATTATTTTCCTAAAACAGTTGAGTTGAAAATTTTCATGAAAGTGGTTTGCCTTTAGGTTGTTCTTATATCTATTTTTCAAATTTTCCAAATTTTCCTTAGCAGTGGAGTTCTTCATCCAAATGAAACATTATTACATATCATCCCAATATATAAAAAGACAAAGTGGAGTTGCTGATTAGAATGGAGGTAAGGATTGAAAGCCCTATCAGCTCAGCCCTTTTGATGTTCAAGACAGTTACTGAGAAAGCTCCAACGTTCTGAAAAGCAAAGTTTGAAAATCATTTTTCAAAGGCTTTCATTTTCAGTTTTTAGCTATAGAGGTTATGAGTTGATAGGCAGATCATCTAAATCAACATCAAGTGGGGGAGGTAACATCCACATTTTTCACTCTAGACTTAACCTGATAGACGTCTCTAAATCCAAATCTCAAATTGTCTTGCTTTTTCAAGCTTCAGTTTCCTTTTCCATATATCAAGATTAATCATCTACCTTGCACCAATGTTGCTGAGATGCATGTAATAACATAGGAAGGCCGTCAGTAAATGTGGGCACCATTCCTTTCTCTACTTCGATAATTGGGTTTTCAAACAACTATTTTGCGGATCATCTCTAAAGCTCCTGTTATTGAGTATACTCAATTCACTGCCTCTCATTGCACCATGATTTCTCATCTGAATCTGAGAATTATTACCATGATGTAGCCTTTATGGTGAAATATCCACCTTCTTTTTAAAAAATATTTTATTTACTTATTTGACAGAGATCACAAGAAGGCAGAGAGGCAGGCAGAGAGAGAGGAGGAAGCAGGCTCCCCGAGGAGCAGAGAGCCCAATGCAGGGCTCGATCCCAGGACCCTGGGATCATGACCTGAGCTGAAGGCAGAGGATTTAACCCACCAAGCCACCCAGGCGCCCCAAAATATCTACCTTCTTTCCCTTAAATGTCTAGGATAATGTTTAGGGTCATATTCAGCATCTTGTTGGCCCATTTTCATCTTCTGCAGGCTTTAGGTTTTTAACCTTGCTGTCCTCTTAGAGCCACCACCATCTCATTTCCCATTTGGTGTTCTTACCCCACAAAGCAGGTAGTCTGTTTGTTATTGTCTCTACAGCAACCACTCAGATCCTCTCAACTAATAATAACCAAAAATAATCAGAGCTTCCCTAACTACAACAAATAGGAAAATTGCTGAGATATTAGAAATTTGTTAGGAGGCATATCCCAAAGATATGTGAAATTACTTACTGCTGCCATTGTAGTCTCCAAGATATTTTGTAAATTTGTTGCACCTTTATGGAATCTTAGCTGTGGAGCCACAGAGTCATCCAAAGGTCATCTTCCAGGTTCTGAGAAATCAGTAACAATGCCCTTCCAGTTGAGTTAATTGTTTGACCCAATAATTTGTTTGATTTGTTTAAGACATTGAAGAGACTAACATGATGAGGGGCCAAGGTGGAAGTACCCTGACATCTGAGGTTTCAACCCCATTTTACAAAATTGCTGACACACTGCCCTAAAGCACCCTACAATGTGATTTTTAGTGACCAAGTCCCCATAGGGGGCTATTGGGCAAGAAATAGACCCTGAAGACTGTCTACCTAGATCCAGTTATCAAACCTGAGAGTAAAGCAGCATAAGACCTTAAGACTCATACTTAACATTAGTACTGGTTTTCATATCCACTCTGCCAGCCCAACACATTTTTAGAAGCACTAATAATACTTGTTTCAGTTCATTAATATACAAAGGGCTCCTTTGCTTACTTTGGTTCCAATTTGGGAGTAAGATATATTCAGCATTATCTTAGTTGAATACAGGATGAAAATACATGGCCTGTACCAATAGGTAGATTGAGGGGAACTTGACTCTCAAATCTGAAGAATTTTCAGAAACTCATTTCTAAAACTGTTCTTCAGGTTTGGGCCCTAGGATTCATTCCTCTGGCCACTCAGCTGAGCTCCATCAATTATGTTGTTCTAGCTTTTCTGCATCCTATCTCTAGTTCTTGCTTTCTTAGATGAGGTGGAAACTTCCTTCTGTGACCCTCCCCAAAGATTCTTCCCCAGGCTCTGGGGGAAGAATCATCTTTTTCAAGATTCTTCTTTCTTCTTTAGTGATCACAATATTCTAGCTTCTTCCCTTCACTTTTTTAAATTTAATTTTCTTTTCCTGAAGTCATAATTTCTTCCTTTAAGTGGGTGCAACTTGGTTCATGTTCTAAGCCAAAGTCTGCATCCAGCCTGAGCACTGTCATCCCAAAGCTTGTTGCTTCTATCACATTGTTTCTCTCTCTGACCACATCTAACTGCTACCTACTTTTGTTACTTTTTCTGCACATTCCACTATGTTCTTATTTCTAGTCTGAAAGCCATCTAGATGACACATTTATATCACATCCCAGGACATATTCTAAATCCAATAACTATTCACCCCTCAAGTTATTGATTCCATCAATTTCCCCTTGATTCTTCCTGCTAATCAAATTCAAATGCCTTTCAGGAATGTGGTCTCCTGAAACTTAAAATAATCGCAATTTTATAATACTAAAACACCTCAAGAAAACAATGAAGAAAAGTCACTACAATTTCCTAATAGAGAAAAAACAAAGCTTTACTACTAAAATCTTATCCTAAGCTAGCATTTCTGAAAATGTTTGATTCTGGCTAAAAGTTTGTTATCTTAACATTCTGGAAAGCAATAAAGACAAGACAAGATTTATTTGCTTTTTGTTCAGTTTGGTGACATTGGAGATGCATGCCACATCATTATTAATTTCATCTGTGATGTATATTCAGTATAATAATGCTGTTTTTAGATCCTGAGCTTGTTTTTATCTGGGTAAAATATATAAAACACCACATAGGCATCAAATATGATTATTACTAAGGCAAATATAATCAGACACTTTTTCTTGGAATATGGTAGCAAAGGAATATTCTAAAGTCAGATCCAGCTTGTCGCTGATGGACTCCATTATGTTAGTGATCCTATATTTCTGAACTTGGTTATTTGGGAGAATACAGAGCTACACAGGCTTAAGTGTTAGATTTTTTTTCAGAGATTAATAACAAAGAATATTTTTGGTGGGGTTTTGCATTTTCATATCTGTTATCAGTTGTGATCTACTGGCCAGAAAAACAAAACAAAACAGCAATTAAACTAACTTGTCTGTCCTGTCAGAGCTGAGTCTTTGTGTTCTGGGAGGGAGAAGTGAGGAATGGAAGATGGAAGAGAAAAAACAGGTTTAGTTTCTTCAACAGAGGGTTAAATTCAAACACAGCTGAGTGGATTAATTGTTTTATTACCTGCCACTTTTGACCTCTTCTATAGTATGTGCTTATGGTCATTCTGACTTGAATTCCATGTGCACCATTGCTCCAAGTTGGGACGCAAGCCTGTGTGTAGTTTGTTATTTCTCTTTTGAGAAACCTTTTCTGTGTGTGAGCCCATCTTTCCTCCTCATAGGACCTATTGTAGATATTTAGGGGGAAGTGTTTATGAAAAAGGAAGAGGAGGGGGCGCCTGGGTGGCTCAGTGGGTTAAGCCCCTGCCTTCGGCTCGGGTTATGATCTCAGGGTCCTGGGATCGAGCCCTGAATCGGGCTCTCTGCTCAGCGGGGAGCCTGCTTCCCCCTCTCTCTGCCTGCCTCTCTGCCTACTTGTGATATCTCTCTCTGTCAAATAAATAAAAATCTTAAAAAAAAAAAAGAAAAAGGAAGAGGAATTATGTGTTGAATATAAATATGGGATCTAAAGGATTTTGATGTCATAAAAATCAATTGGAGTTATTTGGTTGTGTTTTCTAGGGAATCTTAAAGTTTCAGCTTTGTATCCAATATGATAGAATAAATATCAAAGAAAAATATGAGTTGAAATTCCAAAGAGAAGTATGGTATTCTTAGGAAAACTGTAGTCAATGATATGCAATAAGATAATTTATCATCAGCTCTGTCTTTCCTAGCAGAAAATCTTGTGGTGATTGTAAGATGACTTAAGTTACATTTTTCGTACCACAAAATATTAAAGAGGCAGCTTTTCAAATGCATATTGTCCATATCATGTACTTAGGAATCTATGTCCAGGGGATTCAGTAAGAAAGGGCTTAGACATCACTAACTCCAGCTTCTGGTGGCAGAAAACCTAATCAGTGCACTGATTACTGACTCAAGTCTCAATATAGATTTTATAAGAGGAAGAATGAGCTGAACAGAATAGTGTTCATAATCTCTCAAGCTGAAACCCAGAGGTGACTCCTAATATCTGGCAACCAATAGTTATGATTACTCACCTGCTAGTGATGTCCAGAAATTGTATCTTGGTCAGATGTTTCAAGGATATATTGGACTACTATTATATCTACATAATGAATTTAAATTAGAAGTCACCAAATTATTATTGGGCCCTTCCTGCTTGTAAAACTCCAGGTAGGTGGCTGGGATGGTAAAATTAAATATATAAGAGTCCATTTCCAGAAGATACCATATTTTGATTAAGGAGTCAAATGTAAAAGATTTTAAGAAGTCTTCTATGGTTTCCATAAATCAAGAAAATAGAGTTAAAAAAAAAAAAAGAACTGGGAAAATGGGGACTTCTGGTGCCTTCATTGTATTCCTGCATGGGACAGTTCTCTTTAAAGAAAGTCTCCAGGCTCATCCCTGAAGTCTCCTTCATTGGTTCTGTCTCTTGTTTGTGGTCTTGACCATATAATCTTGCTGTAGTCCTACCTCTGCAAAGTTTTGAGTTGTTGCCTGGTGTGCCCATCTCCCCTTCAGAAGTGATGCTTTGGACAGCTCTTTGGTTTGCATGCTCCACAGCCAGTCACCATTCCAGTCCAATCCTATACTGAGCTCCAGAATTTTCATGCAGACTAGACCTGTATTCTCAGCCTCCCTGCTCACATGGGAAGTTAATTGGACGACTCTTTGAAATCCACACATTCCTAGTGTTCAACAACTGGTTATTAGCTAAAGGGATAAATACGATACTATCTAAATCTTATGGCATTCCCACTCCAGATTTAACCAACTTCATGTCCTCCTGAATTTCCTGAATTTCTACAATGGTTCATTTAACATTTTGCTTTTTGTTTTTGTTTAAGAATTCACATACTGTAAAATGACTTCTCACTTCATGGGAAAAGATGATTATATGTATAGGGGTGGATGCTAAAAAGTTTTTGATAGTAAAGACTCTAGACTCTGAGTCTAGAGTGTCTGATGGCTCTGAAGCCAAATTATTGACTACACAGACCATTTTCCTTCAGACTTTGAGTAGAAATGTTGTTGCTCTGACCCTCTGGCCCTGTCAGTTCTAAGGTTTCCTTGTGCTGTTCATATTAGATGTTCTCTGGGTACCTAATCTCAAACTAACACTATCATGTGATTTACCACATTGGGTCTCAGCTTGGTTCATGTCTTGCACGCAGTGTGGAGGGCAGAGGTAGTGGAGCATTATGCTTGTAACTAGACATCATCAGCCGTGTGAATGAGACTGCATACAGAAAAATGGAAGGAACTGATTTTGGCTTACTCCTTATGTAACTCCGTCCTTTCTTTCATGTCTTTATACGTTTTAAATATACTGAAAGCTTATAGCATATGATAACAATGCACAGTGGTTTTTCTGGCAGTCTCAGGTTAATCATTTAACTTCTTCAGTGTATCAGCGAGAACATAAAATTGCTCTTTCTTCCCAGAAACTGAATAGTAACAAATTATTCCCTATACACATAAAACTGGATTGTATTCAATTTCTCCCATATTCTACAGATGTGGAGGACTTTTCATTTGTATGTTAATTCAAAGTACACTGAGTAAGATCACAGTCTCCTAAATTCTGAGGTTGAAAGTCAACTAATTTCTATTCTTATCATTTTAAAAAAATTACTTGAATCCAACATTATACTTTTCCTTTAAAACTTCCTGTCTATCCTTTAAAACTTCCTGTCTATCCTTTAATGCACAAACAAGGTATATTTCAGGGACTTTTGGCTCTGACAGAATTTTACGGTGAATAACATTGGCCACGTACTGTTGAAATGAATATTTTTCCCATTGGTACATTATGTAATAAGCTGCAATCTCAGCGTGAACATCTGTACTATGGAAACAGCATGTGTAGAATTTTGAGGTCAAGTTATGTTAAGTCTATGTTCTCCAAAGTCATAGTCTCTTTCATAATAAATGACATGCAAATGTCAACTTTATTATATACCTAACAGCTACACATTTATTATTATTTTGACTGTATACTAAGACTTCCTCATGATGATGACATTATTTTATTTTATTTTATTTTATTTTTAAGATTTTATTTATTTGACAGAGAGAGATCACAAGTGGGTGGAGGGGCAGGCAGAGAGAGAGAGAGGAGGAAGCAGGCTCCCTGCAGAGCAGAGAGCCCGATGTGGGACTCGATCCCAGGACCCTGAGATCATGACCTGAGCTGAAGGCAGAGGCTTAACCACTGAGCCACCCAGGTGCCCCGTCATTATTTTAAATGTATAATATATCCAGTATGCTGAGGGTCAAAGAGAGGCCATTTCTTTTGTTTTCTCATTTCCAGCATTTTGTGGTCAATTATTTCCTTCCTTCTGCTACTTTTGAGTTTGATTGTTCTTCTTTTCCTGTCTCTTACCATGTAAAGTTAGATTATTGATTTGAGATCTATTTTTCTAATATAGGCATTTACAGCTATCATTTTCCCTCTGATCACTGCTTTTGCTGCATCACATAAGTTTTGGTATGTTTTTGTTTTCCTTCATCTCCAAACATTTTCTAAACTGCCTTGGGATTTCTTCTTTGACCCATTGGTTGTTTAAGAGTATGTTGTTTAATTTCCACATATTTTTAAATTTTCCAGATTTCCTTCTGTTCTTGATTTCCAGTTTCATTCCATTGTAGTCAGAGAATCTTCTTTGTATGATTTAAATCTTTATAAATTTACTGGCATGTGTATTGTGGCCTAACATATGGTCTACCATGAAGAATGTTCCATGTGTATTTGAGAAGAATGCATGTTATACTGCTGGTTGTTGGAGTGTTTTATATATATTGGAGAGTTGGAATATTGATTTTTGACAGGCGCAAAAGCAATTCAGTGGAGAGGGGAAAATATCTTCAGCAAATAGTGCTGGTAAATTGGATATCCATGTGCAAAAACAAAAAAGACTACTATCCATACCTGGCACAACATACAAAAATGAACTCAAGGGGCGCTCAGTGGGTTAAAGCCTCTGCCTTCGGCTCAAGTCATAATCCCAGGGTCCTGGGATTGAGCCCCACATCGGGCTCTCTGCTCAGCAGGGAGCCTGCTTCTTCCTCCCCTCTCTCTCTCTCTTTCTCTCTCTCTACCTGTCTCTCTGCCTACTTGTGGTCTCTGCCTGTCAAATAAATAAATAAAATCTTTTTAAAAAAATGAACTCAAAAACACACATACAGGTGTAAAACCTAAAACTATAAACTTATAAAAGAAAGTAGAAGAAAATTTTTGTCACCTTAAGATAGGCAAAGATTTCTTAGAAGTAACAAAAGCATGATTCATAAAGACAAATTGATAAACTGAACTTCATCAAAGTCAAGTACATTAATCCTTCACAAAACAAGCCTGGGAGAAAAATACTGGAGAAAATATTTGAAAATTATATCTGATGAAAGGCTTATATCTAGAATATCTAAGGAACTCTAAAAATATAAAAATAAGGAAACTAAAAAGTCCCATAAAAAACATGCAAAAGATTTGGATACTTAAAGAGATACTTAATCAAAGAAGGTAGCAAATAAGCACATGAAAAGATGCTCAATATCAAGAGTCATTAGGGAAATGCATGTTTAAACTACATGTATAACACTATACATCTCTTCTAATAGCCAAGATTGAAGTCTGACCACACCAAATATTGGTGAGGATGCAGAGGTATTGGAACTTTCATGCACTATTGATATAAAAATAAAATGGTACAATCACTTTGGAAAACTATTGCAAACTATTTAATTAGACTATTAATTAAAACTTTTAAAAAGTTGAACATGACCTATCATGTGATATAGCCATTGCATTTCTAGGTATTTACTCAAGACCATGAAAGCATATGTCCTTACAAAGACCTATGCATGAATATCCATACCTTTATTCATAACAGCCCCAAATTGGAAACAACCCACATGTTTGTCAATAGGCAATGGTTAAAACAAACAAACAAACAAACAAACAAAAACAAAACAAAATAGAAAAACCTGTAGTATGTCCATATAATGGGCTACTACTCAGCAATAAAAAAGAATAAACCATTGATACATATGATGTTAGCAAATCTCAAAATAATTACACTGAATGAAAGAAGCCAGATAAATGAGTACATGCTATCTGATTCTGTTCATGTGAAATTCTAGGAAATGTTCATTTATAGTGACAGAACATCAGTGGTTCATTGGTCTCCTGGGTTTGGTTGTGAAAGAAGAGGTAAGGAAGACAAAAGAGCCCAAGGAAACTTTGGGAATGATGGATATATATGTTCATTACTTTGATTACGGTTATGGATATACATATAATTCCATACAAAAAATGGTTTATTTTCTGTCAATAAAAATCTCAGCAAGGACATTTAAAAATAATAACACAAACAGGATCATATCACTTCCCTGGTTAAAATTCAGAGCCTGCATAGCCTAAGAGAAGCCAATCCCCTGGCAGGACACACATTGTTTCTTAAAATATGATCTCCTATAATTCCTCTACCCACAACTTGTATTCCTACTATTCAACAACTTGAAGTTCCCTCAAGAAACTATTTTTTTTTTTCTGAAGCTCCTCACTGGGAAAACACTGTTTTTTGCCTTGGTTTAAAGCCTCTATCTCTCTTACATGTCAAGCAGATACCTGCTTATCTTTTTGACATTCAGTTCAAATCACTTCCACCATATTTTTCTCCCCAATTCACCAAGGAACTAGGCCCGGCTTCTTCTGTAATCCATAGCAACATGTTCAAGCTACAAAGATGATACTCTCCATGGGTTGAAATTATTCATTTATCTTGTAACTTCTTTTCCACTAGATGGTAAGCTTGTGGGGGACTCCACTTTATTCGACTATCTCCTCAAGAAGCAGCAGAATTCAATAAATTTTTGCTGAATAAGTGTATGATCTTAAGACCAGTAAGGCAAACTCATAAATTGCTTATATAAAGATCCAACTGTTGTTACTGTTCTAACTATGTCCTGGGGGTAAAAATTATCACAGGAATCACCCAAGCATCTCTCACAGAAAGGAGAAACAGGTTTACATCATACTTTCCATCAATAAATTATTCCACAGTCTTCATCATCTAGATTTGTATCTCTCTTTGAGCCCAGTGAGATGATGTTTATACATCTCAAGTATCCTAGTTCTCACATTATGGAATTTAAAACAAATTTACTTGATTATAATATTGTCAGTGTTTTTAAGTGGAAAAAAAATCTATAAAACTGTGAATAAGAAATAAAACTAATGTAAAAGCACCTCTGTCTAGCAGTAATAGTATAATTAAATTTTAATTCATTTTGTCATATTTTCTTTAGGTAATCTTAAAACAACACAGTGCTTTAAAAATATTTCCTGCTTCCTGGTTTTTCCACTTTGATTTTGTATAATGGTTGCTCTTTCTTAATTAAAAAGGCTGCTGGAGGATAAAGGGGTGGTAATACAATCTGACCAAACTTTTTCAAATTTCCTTCTTTATTGCTTTCAACCTTAATGAAAACATTCTCATACTAAGCCATGGCAATATAAAGAACACAGCATTGCATTTAGCATTATAACATAAATAAAAGAAAACAATTTTGTTGCCCTCTAAGGAATCTGAAAGCAAGATATGTCTATAATTATAACGTTTGGATTTGACACTGAAATATCATTTTTACAATTAAATTTGCTGTTAATTGCATTGTAATTATGTTCACCTACTGAATCATGTGTAAGTCACCTTCTTTGCAATTGAGCCCTGAAAGGCCAGATGACTGGTGACTGAGAAAATTCAGAAGGGACAGACTTTACAAAACTAGCTTCAGAAGAGAGACTCCTAATCCAATTGATTATGCCTCAGAGAGTCTGTGAGCTCCTTTTCCATAGCTGAGCAATTCTTGTCTGCTCAGCTTTAAATAACTATGAAATCCAGGCTGGTGGCACTATTCCAATCTGCGGACAGTGTGATTAATTCAGAGAGCTTTGGCATGGTAACAAAGTCAAGTGTTTCTCACTGTGAGAAATTCTCAACTTCTTTCATGGATAAGATTGAATGGATTTGGAAGTACACTTCTATGGGAATAGCATTAGGGAGTGATCCATGGTAAAGGAGTGGCTGCAAAAACCACTGTCTTTGCTGGTGGTTCCTTATAAGAGTTTCACCAAGAGTTCTGAGGTCTGTGGAAATTGTAGCCAACCCATGAAGGATAAAGCCTCGAGGTTCAGTGTACTTAGAAGAAGTGATCTTATTAACCAAGCATCAATGTGGAGTCAGTTATTCACTCTACAGTGAGCACGTAGGGTGCTGCTGGACACATGGAGCGGAGGGAGCAAGACACAGATTTCTGGGTGGAGAGAATGTTTCTTGAAGTGTGATTCTAGAATAACCTACAGCAGAGCTGCCTTACGTAGATCTCTGTACCCCGAGCAATATCCAGGTTGTTGAATAGGAAATTTTGGATCATTTGGCCTGGAAATATATAGTTTAACTTTCTTCAAAGAAATTTTTGTATATTCTAAAGTGTGAGAACAGCTATTCTTGAGCTTCCATTCAATGAAAAAATAAAATAAATAAACAGGCTACTGTGATATATGGCATAATTTGGCTTATGTAATGGGAAAAGGACTATTTAGATTTGTTAAAGGGAAAAATTATGCCTGGTAAATAGCACCTGAAAATACCTAAGAAAGGCGTGTTTGAGATAGGCTTCCTAGGACAATATGTAGTATTTCTATAGTTGACATTTGGAGGAGTCATATTCTAGATGAAGGAAAAACCAGAGTGTGTTTATGAAATATTGAATTTTGGTTAGTAATATTCTTGACTTTTGCATTATAACCCCTGGAAAGCTTTTTAAAATGCCGATGCTCAGGCTTATCCCTGAAAATTCTTGTTTCAGTTGTCTCTTGCAGTGTCTTTGATATCCATTTTTTTAAATTATTAAATTGTATTATTTTCATTATTATTTTAAGGATTTTTTTTAAAAAAGGAAAATCAAGACGATGAGGGGAGAAGGATAAGTTTGGTGAGCAAAGAAATGATAAGTTTTAATTGGAAAAATTGTTAAAATATCCAGGTGGCTACTTCCAGCTGGTTGTAGGAAATGCAAGTTGGAGCTCTGGAAAGAAGCTGTTGACATGGAAGATGTTGATGTTGACATGGAAGGGGATTTGTATAGCTTGGAGTGTGGATGAGGAGAGAGATGCAATTAGGATTTAAGGAGGCAAGAGAAGCAATAGGTGTAGAGTTATTTAGAATAATAGCAGAAGAACCAAGATATAATTATCAAAGTGAAGGGTAGAAAGAGTTTTGAGAGAATTCAGGTGATGGTTATCGTGAACAGCCACTGCAGTAATTCTCAACGTCAGTTTCATGTTAGAATCATCTAATGTGAGGACCATCAGCTATAGAAAAGGTGAGAAGGATGGACATAAAAGAAAGTCCTCAGAACTTAGTCATAAAGAGATTACTGGTGATTTTTGAGAGAATAGTTCCAACCTATTATTTGGGCTTCAAAGCCAAATAGCAAAGGAGTTAAAGAGTGAGGCATAGAGAAGAAGAAACTCTGGTTAGAACATACTGCTTTAGGAAAACATCCCAAAACTCAACCAAGCTATTTTTTATACTTCCTCGAAACTATTTTTAGAGAAAATAGTTGTATTTGCAAGATAGTGTTGAAACAAATCAAACCAGTCCATGATCTACTAGGTTTCTATGACCCTAATTATCACAGGGGGCAGGGCAAAGATACAGCTAGAAACTTAAGATGATATGTCAAATTTGGGGAATGCCATTGGATGGAAATGGTTAGTGAAAATGGTTCAGACGTGTCCTCATGGCGATTCCCCACTTTCTTCCTTCTGCATAGTCTTTTCTCCCTTTTATTTTCTCATTTTATTGCCTTGTTGTTCTCTCACATAAGAGAGTGAAGTTATTGAGTTAGCTGGAGAATCTAAGGTCGAGAAGTAATTTAATTTGAAATATTTTCCACCACTAATTTTGTCCTTGATGGAATCAGATCATTTTTATTTTATCTTTATATCTTTATAAAGAAATAAAGAAATTTTTATTTCTTTATTTATCTTTAAAAATTTCTTTATTAAAAGTTATCTTTATTTTTTGACAAATGTTTTCATAAAATATATACTTGAGGTTTGATAGCCATGCGTATTTCAGGGTCACACCAATGATTTTTCTTCTTTTGTTTTGTCCTTTTATGCTTGGATTTAGAACACAAGTAAGTAAAAAATAATATTTAATTAATAATAATAATAATATTTAATAATTCAAGAATAATGATTCTTGAATTTAAATGAAATGAAATGAATTTAAATGAAAGTGTTATTGGTGTAATCTATGAAAGCTTTATGACTGTTGTTGCTTCTGGTATTTAATGACCATAAATTAAATTTATCTTTATTTAAAATTTATCTTTATTTTCTGGCAAATGCTTTCATAAAATATATACTTATGCTTGGATTTAGAACACAAATAAGTAAAAAAATAATATTTAATTAATAATAATATTTAATAATTCAAGAATAATGATTCTTGAATTTAAATGAAAGTGTTATTAGTGTAATCTATGAAAGCTTTATGACTGTTGTTGCTTCTGGTATTTAATGACCATAAATTCTGAATTTATACCAGAGAGGTTTCTTCTCCTGGTTTGCCCAGATAGCTTTTCTTTTCTTCTTCCCCTTCTCCTACTCCTCCTTCTTCTTTTTTAACTTGCTGCTATATGCCACTGAAACTTTACATTTATATGTCTCTCAATCTCCACTGTTGCTTGTTCTGATACTCCATGATGAGTATTTGATATTCAATGATTATTTAAAGAGACACACAGAACTACATCTATCCCTTTTTTTTTAAAGAACCACCCCATACCATTTTCCATAGCAAATGCGCCATTTTACATCCCACCAACGGTGGACAAGGGATCTAATTTCTTCACATATTCTCCAAAACTTGTTATTATTATTTTTTATAATAGCCATCCTATCAGATGTGAGGTCATATTTCACTGTGAATTTGATTTGTGTTTTACTGCTGATGAGTGATGTTGAGCATCTTTTCATATACCTCTAGGTCATTTGTATGTCTTCTTTGGAATAATGTCTATTCAAGTGTTTTCCCTATTTTTAAATCAGGTTATTTGTCAAAAAAATCCATAAAACTACCATATGATCTAGCAATCTCACTTCTGGGTATATATCCAAAAGAATTGAAATCAAGATCTTGGAGCGATATCTGCACTCCCTTATTTACTGCAGCATTATTCACAATAGCTGAGATATGAAAATGTAAATATCTACTGGCAGATGAATGGATAAAGAAAATGTGGTATATATTTATAATGGCATATCACTCAGTCTTACCAAAGAAACAAATCATGCCCTATGTGAGACCGCGGATGAACCTGGAGGACATTATGCTAAGTGAAGTCAGGACAAGTGCAGAAGCATGATTCTATTGACTGGAGTATGGAAAATGGTCAACCTTATAGAGGGTAAATGGTTGTGAAGACTAAGGAGAAAGGAAAGTAGGAAGCTGTTGTTCAACAGGCATAAGGTTTCAGTTACATGAGATAAATAAGTTCTAGAGATGTACTGTAAAACACTCAGCTTATAATTAACACTGTATTTTGGACTTTAATATTTTTTTTTAAAAAGATTTTATTTATTTGTCAGAGAGAGAGGAGAGCGAGCGAGCACAGGCAGACAGAATGGCAGGCAGAGGCAGAGGGAGAAGCAGGCTCCCCGCCAAGCAAGGAGCCCGATGCGGGACTCGATCCCAAGACGCTGGGATCATGACATGAGCCGAAGGCAGCTGCTTAACCAACTGAGCCACCCAGGCACCCCGGACTTTAATATTTTAAAGGGTTGGCCTTGTGTTAAGTGTTCTCACCACACTAACAACAAAAACCTCAGCAGAATGAAGAAAATAGCAACCCAATCTTATTCAAAATTATATTTTAACTTACAGTTTTATTCTAAACTCATGAAAAATTTGTTGTAGAAATAGCAAACATATCTTTCCAGAACAATCTTTTTAGACTTTATGGCCACCCAGTAGAGCTAGGGGTGAGTGTATAATCTAATTTGATTCTCTTTCTTTATCACTCCCTCTCCTATTCCCAGTGTAGGTAAGAAAGCACCTATCCTTGAAATTATGGGGAGCCAGCAAAAGTATGAAGTGGGCACATGGAAGAGAAAACAAAAATAACCACGCTTCTTCTAGAATTGCTTTAGTCACATGAGCAAACAAGTACTCTTTAATTTTTTAGGCCAGTCTTAGTTGAATTTATATTATATGTAACCAAAACGTTCTTCTAGAATAGAAGAAAAATCAATGGATTAGGAGTCCAGAGGTCAAGTGCAGTGTGTATCACAAAGTAGACACTCAGAAACTATTAGCTGAATGAAGAGAATGAAGTTTACATTGTTTCCCTATGTAAACTTGGGCAAATCACATCATTCTAAAAAGTCTCTGATTACAAAATAAAATGTTAATGAACATTTTCTAAGATCACTTCCCACTAGAAGTAACTATATGCTTTCTATGATGTAAGAGTAAATATTAGTTATTCTTATTAACATCAATTTCATATTTGGAAGACTGTTTATTTACAAGTTTTGATATTCAATGCAAGTTTCATTTTTCAATTTTTTTCTCATTGTTTCATTGAGCATCACCATTTTTCAGCAAATTATAATAAAAGTAACAGGCATTATATTTGTCAAGAAATATATTCACTCCATTTTTAACTCTTCTAGCCTTAAAATGCAATATATTTATTATAAAATAGCTAAACAAAACACATCTAATATGAAATTACAATAAAGATCTTATTGCTTCACTATGTACTTAAAACGAGAGATCATTGTTTTCTGCAAGTGTTTCAATATACTGCAACATGTGACTATTAGGCGAGTTGTACGAACATTTACCTGTCAGTAGCATTTGACTTCCAGGCTGGTTTGAAACAGTGGAAGTATTTTTTATTGTACAGTGCTTTATTTCTCTTCTTTTGCTCATATTACAGAAAATTAATTATACTGAAATGGTAAAATTTGGCATAATTGTTGTGTTATTTACCTAACCAAGGTTAAAACTGAAAAATTCTACTTCTAAGCTTTTGTATGGAAGGTAGATAATTAGGGGCACCAGTTGCAAGTTGAGACAGAAAGAAGAGAGGCATGACTTGAATGAGAAGAGCTCAGCAACAATTCATAAAATTGCAGCCACACGGGGATTTCTGCAAGCATCACAAACAAATTTGTGTTGGGTGATGTTGAGAATGTATGACAATCTGACAGAGTTTGTAGTATTTGATACCAGTTGTAAGTTGGAAATTGGTTGAACTCTCTAATGTGGTTGAAGAGGCCATGGCTTAAATGAGATAGAAAACCTTACTTCTAAACTCTTACTGCTTTAAAGATTTCAGGACCCTCCCTACAAGAATGTGACATCAAATCTTAATATCTGCTCCAATTTTATCTTATCTGAACCCCGTCACTGCTGTTTTTTTTTTTTGTTTGTTTGTTTGTTTGTTTTGTTTTTTTTTCCCTTCAGAATGATGACTCTGGTCCAGTTCTTAAATACTGTAATTTGTGGCATTCAAACAAAGACTGTGAGTAACCCCAAGCCAACTCTGAGCTTTTCCCCTTTGTGTTGCTAGCAGGCTTCCAAAGTAAGATTATATTCAGAGCCAAAACACTAATAATATTTGCCAGGGAATGAAAGAACCACAATAAAGAGGCAATTACCATCATTCTGGGGTCAAATTTAGTAAGATGAAAGTGGACTATAAATGTATGAATATAAAATGGATGTTTAGAATCATCGCTAGCTCCTGATACTTAAAATTTTAGTATGAAAATCCCTTCCTATTTCCCCAAATATTAAGAGAAGTGATTCAACAACTATAGAGAATATAGAACATTACTTTTATTTAATTTTTATTTTTTAGAGAGGGAGAGAGAGCAGGAAGAGGCAGAGTAAAGGGAGAGAGAATCAAAGCAGACCCCAACCAGCATGGAGCCCGATGTGGGGCTCAACATGAGGCTTGACGTGAGGCTCGATCTGATGAGCCTGAGATTGCAACCTGAGCAGAAATCAAGAGTTGGCTGCTTAATCAACTGAGCCATGCAGGTGGCCCTAGAATATCAGTTTTAAAAGACACAATAGAGAAGCCATAGCTTTAACTGAAGGCCACAGCCATGTGATGTGTTCTTTATATTGCTTGCTCTTAAAGAACCTGTCCTCAGTTGCTCTAAGTAATAATTTTTTTTATTATAACATAATGATGTATTCTATTCAGTGATCTTTTTGTTTTATATCTAAGTCCCTAAAGGTAAGGAAAGAGCATTTGGTAGACAATCTAGAGTTTAGGTTTCTTAAGATTTCTTATTTTTAAAATATTTTTATTGGGATGCCTGGGTGGCACAGTCATTAAGTGTCTATGTTTGGCTCAGGTCATGATCCCAGAGTCCTGGGATCAAGGCCCGTATTGGGCTCCCAGCTCTGTGGGAAGCCTGCTTCTCCCTCTCCCACTCCCCCTGTTTGTGTTCCCTCTCTCACTGTGTCTCTCTCTGTCAAATAATAAATAAAATCTTTTTAAAAAATTAATTAATTAAAAAATTAATTAATTTATTTATTAAAGATTTTATTTATTTGAGAGAGAGTGAGAGAGAGCCAGTGCTCCAGCAGGGGGGAGGGGCTGAGGAAGGGGGAGAAGCATTCTCCCCACTGAGCAGAGCCATGTCAGAAATTAGACCCTGGGATCATGACCTGAGCTGAAGGCAGATGCTTAACCAGCAAAGCCAGCCAGCCACCCCTAGGTTCTCTGAGGTTTTACTCTTTTTTTCTTTTTTTTTCAATTTAAACTTGCTAGGTATCCAATGCAACTAATATAACATTTAATTGAGAAACAATATTAAGACACTAACAATATTACAGGCTCTTAAAAATTTATTTCACTGGCTACTGTGGATTAAGAGGCATGTGCATTGTTGTTTTAAAGACAGGTTTATCCCAGAGCTCTGAAATAGATGAGCCACCGATATTGGTAGAACACATGCCGAAAAGAGATCTCAGCTGGACTCCTGCCGGAGTAGACTCCCTGTGCCACCCGGAGCACCAACTGAACACAGTCTGAAGAGCGAAGGGGAAGAAAATTAACCTACGGTGATGGGAGGCAGAGTGGGAGTCACTTTCTGCCAAGGGCGGTGCCTGGGATAGAGCTCGAAAGAGGCTTAGGGGTCCAGGTCATGCTCCAGAACACGATTCAGGTGCAAGTTATATAAGTGTGTTCACTTCGTAAAAATTCACAGAACAGTTCGCTTAGGATTTGTGTACCTCGTTGTCTGTTATATTTCAGTAACAAAGTTAAACAAAAATATGAAGGGGCAGTGTAAAAGACAACTGATCCGGAGTCTTAAAAAAAAAAAAAATCATCACAAACACAAAACAAAACATAACAAAACAAAACAAAACACACCCAGGTGCCGCTCACGAATCTTGACTGAACTTTGGAGTAGGGAAAAAATAGCTATAAAAGTCTATTGGGGACAACGGGCGATATATGAATATGGAATGGATGGTAGATTATATCTTGAATTTATTATGAATTTTCTGAAGTGTGATAAGGTATTCTTACATGGTTTTTAGGAAATGCGCTGATATACTTAGAAACATTGAGTCAGGATGTTTACGATTCACTTTCAGATGGTTCAGAGAGCACTGGGTGAGTGTGTGTACAAGACAGTGTGAGTGTGGTTTTGCATAGGAGGGTGCGCGTTTATGATTTTTTATGGGAGCACGGCTGACACGTGGTGTCACGTTAGTTTCAGGAGTATGCCAAAGTGATTCGGCAAGTGCGTACCTTGTACTAGGCTCACCACGAGTGTAGCTACCGTTTGTGAGCGAATGTTTGTGTGAGCTTATTGAGGCCGTGCGTGACTGTCTGCGAGAGTAGAACAGGGAGAGAGCGAGCCCTTGACAGCAAGTGCGATGCAACCTTAACCAGCGCTAAATCCCAGGAAAGAGCGTATTAACGCTTTCTCTCAACATTTTCGGAATTAAATTTTTTTTTCAGATAAAAATGGGACTTTAAAGGCAGATAAAGGAAACGATGATCTCTTGACCCAAATCTTAAGTCTTGAGATTCCTGCCAAAGTATTCTGAAACCAGAGGAAGCTGCCACGGCTGTGGAAGAATGTGGGAATAATGGACCCCGAGACCCGGGATGAGTTATATACTTACATACAAAGCTCCTGAACACTCACCGTCCTAAATTTTATTTTTATATGGCACACATTTAGAAAATTTAGGAGTGTCCTGGAAAGTTGTAACAGCTGGTCTGCGAGTGCTGGGCCCCGGGGCTGGGGGCGGTTGGATGTCTGAGGAATTCCAAGGCCTGTGAGAGAAGTGTGTTTCAGAGCAAGGCCCCAAACAGCCCGGGAGCCCACAGTGTGAGAAACAAGCCACTGGACGGGCCCTGACAGATGTTATGAAAGGGTGGTGTTAAGTGCCTTTTTCAGGATATTAAACCAGCGTCCTAACTGGCAAAAAAATGAATTGTCACTGACATTATGTCGGCCCATTGGAGACCCTCTCTGCTACTTTCCGTGATCTGGGAACCATTATACACGAGAGAGCGATATGCTCCTGGGCAGGAATTTAAATAATGATTTCTAATAAAACCTATTTTAGACTGTTCAGGCCAGAGGATAGAGACAAGTCACAAAACATAATGGGTTTAAAGCGGCTCTCCCTCCCTTTCTCTCTTTTTTAAAGACCTGAATAATGGAAGAGAGATCTGGCGATAAGGCACCAAAAAGGCCTTTCGGTCCTGGCCAATCTGCTTAGCTAATGGCTGTAAACTGACACCCCTAATGAAATAAAAATGTCTCAGTTCAAGTGCATAGCAGCACAATTGTTAACAACCCTGAACTCTGGCTGCGATCCTGGTGATGGGTACTAAGTAATGCACTGACAATTTCCCATGACTTCCTTCCTCTCTGCCCCTTCCCAGTGAAAAGCAAATAAAAGAATCTTGCACGAAATGAAAGGATGGTAGCATCGGGGGATTTAGGCCACGGAACAGGGCAGGGGTGCCATCCCTTAGATCTCTTTCATCTGCTTGTGAAGGTGGACTGCTTGGGTTGCATGTCAAGTTCCCAAGCGTGATGGGTAATTGACAGTGCTCAGTGGTGGTGGAGAGGGGGGCACTTTTTAAAAAGGGAAAGCCCAAGAGGGCGTGCGCCTCAAGCCCGAGGCTGTGCAGGCCCCTGACTCTGCCCTTGGCCTCTGAGTGCCTCTGAGCTCTACGTTGCAGACAGCAGGCAGGACGAAGAAAAGCCCAATCCAAGTGTGCTAAGACTGGATGGCTGTGGTTAAAATGGTTTCCCCTGGCTCTCCTTCACAGCTTGCAGTTGTCTGATTTCAATCATTGGCAGTTCCCCCCACATGTCCAGCCATCAATCTTCTGCGGCCCCTGGATGAGTGTGTCACAGCACAGGGCATGTTCCAGTTACAAAATAGCCTTTGCCGCAGCTTTCCCTCCACAGCCACTGATAACTATGTCTTTGATACTTTTATTAAAAAAGAAAGAAAACACATTGGAAAATATGTTTCATTTCTCCCAGCACAGACCAAAGCCCCTGAGGTTGAGGAGATGGGAGTCTTTTGAGAGGAAAGCCAAGGTGGGGGGCTGAGAGAGGTGCTGAGTTCTACTTTTGAGATTCCAGAGTTTTGCCAGGTGGGAAAGACCCTCTCCTAAACATGCTATCCCTGCAAGGGTATCCTCAGCACCCCACCACCCCCCAAACCCCGTGATGGGGATGGGCCTGCCTCAGCATTGTTCACAAAGCAATAAGCCAATAACACAACCCTCCTCCAATGAGGAGCACACGTTGTAGCAAGAAACATGATTTGGAAGGGATTTGAAGAGAAATGGTGGGCTCCACCCTCAACCTTTTCCCATCCCCGCTGATGGCTGACTGTGGCACCTGGGATGGACTGGTCCTGTCTCCTCCCTCACTCCGCACTCCACTCTGCGGCAGGAAGGAGGCCCAGTGTGGGAGGCTGGGAAGTGTCACTCCCCGGCAGGGCTCTGCTGGCGGGCCTCCAGGAGATGCCTGCCCACTTAGTCACCTCTAGGAGACTACACAGTAAACATTCTGTAGCCAGGTTCCCAGCGCCTATTTTAAAACAGGCTGTTCCAATCTATTTATCATCAGGGGTCCACCTATCTTCCTGGCAGAGTCATTAGAAAACCTTCTGGGGTTGAGCAGACCCGATCCCCAACCTTCACCCCTCCATTCCTCCAACCCTCCACCCCTCCAGCCTTTTGTTCTGTCCTGAGGCTAAGAAGTGACAGTCCTGGGTGAAGCTTATTTCAATTAGGTTTTTGGTTTGTTTTTTTGTTTGTTTGTTTGTTTGTTTTTTAAGATTTTATTTATTTGTTTGACCCAGAGAGAGATTACAAGTTAGGCAAAGAGGCAGACAGAGAGGGGGTGGGGAAGCAGGCTCCCCGCTGAGCAGAGATGCGGGGCTCCATCCCAGGACCCTGAGTTCATGACCTGAGCCGAAGGCAGAGGCTTAACCCACCGAACCACCCAGGCACCCCTCAATTAGGTTTTTAAATGAGGTCAGTTGTCCACTGCTGGTAAGGACTTTCAAGTTACCAAGCCTTGTACCTGGCAACATAAACAGGGAATTTAAAGTAAAAGAGGACTTCTCTGTAGCCCACCCTCTCAAGACTAATACTCTTTCTGGAGTTTGGAAAATCATCTACCTTCCTTATGGTGCATAGGACATCTACTGGTGGCTCAAGAGCCTGAGAACCTGTGTAGGAACCCTGGGGAAGGGGGCGAAGGAGGGTTTCCAGATGACCTAACATGGTAACTTGAGCTGAATAAACCTGTAAGTTCAGGAACAATTCTATTTTAGAAAATCTTAGAATTAGAAGTAACAACAAAGACTCTGGGGACCTGAGGAAGGGTCCAGAACTTGTTTTAGGTATCTGGTACTGACTGGGCTTGAAATAAAGGTTCAAGGGTAGGGTGAGCCTTCTGCCCTGGGCAGACCTAGAGACAATATTTATGAAAGGTAGTATCCCCATCTGAAAGAACTAATTCATGTTAGGAAGAGGAAGATGACTCATAACAGTTCTGAAAGGACATGAAGGAAAGTGATCTCTTCATAGAGTACCACTTAAAGAGTTTATCCATCTGGTTAAGCATTTCATTATGGATTGACTGAATTCAGTGACTTCCCTATTTCCTGGCTTGCCATAGTCCATAAAATTTTACTGGTTCTGAAATTTTTATCCTTGAACGAATGAATGAATAAAATTTCTGTTTGTGTTGGTTCAGATGATTATAATGTTTAAAGACTAGATCAGAATTTTTTTAAAAATCATCCATTCACTCAACAAATGTCTTTTGAGGGTCTACTGTGTGTTAGGCACTGTTCCTGGAGGTGGAGATACAGCAAGAAAGAAGATAATGTCCTTGGTGGGTATATATGCCAGAGGAAGAGGCATACAATAAATAATTAAATGGAAAAATAAAAGATATAATATCAGATACTGATAAATTCTACCAATAATGAAGCAGGTGTTAGTGGTGACCTTTCTGAAAAGACTTACTGGAATAGAGAACTGAATGATGAGGAGGAGAGAGCTGGAGAAAAGTGTTCCATGCAGAGAAGCCAACCTGCATGGGTGAAAAAAGGAAACAAGTCCTTAGTAAGGTGACCATCTGCCCCAGTTCGCTGGGAATGGAGGGGGTTCTCAGGACATATGACATATGACTTTCAGTGCTAAGACAGAGTGGGAAGTACTAACTGCCCTTTGAGTTCTCAGACACATGAAATGAGAAACTGTGACAGAGAATGGGTTTGGATAGTTAGGCAGGGATGGGGGCTCCTAGAGGTATGGTCTGGAGTGATTTTATTCTGAGTTTGATGAGAAGCTGTGTGGGATATCGTGGATCCCAGATTCCAATTCCATAACGGTGTTGACATTTGAATGATTTAGTATGTATTATTGAATATATATGGGATTAGATTAGCAGTGTACCTCGGTGTGCTTTTCATCCTGTGGAATTTTGAAAAAGTGAAAAATATAAGAGGCTCAGAGTTGAAATGATCTGGTTTTGTCATTTGCTAAAGTTGCTACAAAGTCTTCCGTGACAGAAAGGGAAGAACAGGCAGTGGGTGGCCTTGGTATGAAGACTTGAATAATACAGACCTTCATTTCTCCGTGGGATTGAGGGAGGGAAGATTCATTTTGGGAGGATTACACATATTTGTGGAAAAGGGGGGTTTGATTCAGGGTATAGGTGCTTTATCTGTGAGAGTTTGATAACGAGAGTAATTGCATTATTAAATTGGATAAGGTGGCAGGAAACATCAGACACTTGAGGTTAGCATATCATTACTGGGCTATGTTATACTCTGGTGCTCATTCTTTAGCCGTTTGAGGTAAACTGGGGCAGAATTAGAGCGGAGCACAAATCAAGGTGAAAACAGAATGGAAGGTAGCAACTGCATTACTGTAAATGGTGCCTTGAAGGACTATTTGTATCGGATGTTGAGCTCAATCAGAAGCTTCTGGAGGCAACAATAAATAGGTATTTATAACATGGTGGCCAAAGACTAAGGACACAGTCCCACAGTGATGCTGGTGAGACATCTCTGACATCTCTGCTAAATTTGTCTCTCAAGGGAGACAGTACCACCTCTAGTTCAATGTTGGATGCTAGTTCACAGACCTTTATTTATTTATTTATCTGTCTGATGGGGGGCATGCAAGTGAGGGGTGGGAGAGAGGTGTGGAGGTAGAAGGAGAAAGAGAATCCTAAGCAGGCTCCATGCCCAGCATGGAGTCCCACTCAGGGCTCAATCTCACAACCCTGAGATCATGACCTGAGCCAAAATCGGGAGTCAGGCTCTTAAGGGACTGAGCTACCCAGGCAAATTCCCCCCCACCGCCCTCCCCTCAGCACAACACCCCCATCCCCCCACCCCCCAACACCCCCAACTCCACATCCCCCCCCACCCCACCTCACCATTGTCTTTCAAATGAACGTAGTATCTCCCTCCTTATTGATCTCCCAAATCTCATTCTATCCTCCCAGAATCTATACTGGGCAGAACAGTCAGAGGATCTTTTTTTTTTTTTTAATCTCTTTTTAGCATAACAGAATTCATTGTTTTTGCACCACACCCAGTGCTCCATGCAATACATGCCCTCCTTAATACCCACCACCTGACTCTCCCACCCTCCCACCCACCACCCCTTCAGAACCCTCAGATTGTTTTTCAGAGTCCATAATCTCTCATGGATCATCTCCCCTTCCAATTTCCCTCAACTCCCTTCCCCTCTCCATCTCCCTATATCCTCCATGTTATTTGTTATGCTCCACAAATAAGTGAAACCATATGATAATTGACTCTTTCTGCTTGACTTATTTCACTCAGCATAATCTCTTCCAGTCCCGTCCATGTTGATACAAAAGTTGGGTATTCATCCTTTCTGATGGAAGCTAATACTCAATAGTGTATATGGACCACATCTTCCTTATCCATTCGTCCACTGAAGGGCATCTTGGTTCCTTCCACAGTTTGGCAACCGTGGCCATTGCTGCTATAAACATTGGGGTACAGATGGCCCTTCTTTTCACCACATCTGTATCTTTGGGGTAAATACCCAGTAGTGCAATTGCAGGGTCATAGGGAAGCTCTATTTTTAATTTCTTAAGGAATCTCCACACTGTTCTTCAAAGTGGCTGCACCAACTTGCATTTCCAATAGTGTAAGAGGGTTCCCCTTTCTCCACATCCTCGCCAACACACGTTGTTTCCTGTCTTGCTAATTTTGGCCATTTTAACTGGTGTAAGGTGGTATCTCAATGTGGTTTTAATTTTAATCTCCCTGATGGCTAGTGATGATGAACATTTTTTATGTGTCTAATAGCCATTTGTATGTCTTCATTGGAGAAGTGTCTGTTCATATCTCCTGCCCATTTTTTTATATGATTATCTGTTTTGTGTGTGTTGAGTTTGAGAAGTTCTTTGTAGATCCTGGATATCAACCTTTTTTCTGCACTGTCATTTGCAAATATCCTCTCCCATTCCATGGGTTTCCTCTTTGTTTTGCTGACTGTTTCCTTTGCTGAGCAGAAGCTTTTGATCTTGATGAAGTCCCAAAAGTTCATTTTCACTTTTGTTTCCTTTGCCTTTGGAGACATATCTTTAAGGAAGTTGCTGTGGCTGATATCGAAGAGGTTACTGCCTATGTTCTCCTCGAGGATTCTGATGGGTTCCTGTTTCAAGTTGAGGTCTCTCTCAATTGATGCAGTAAAAGCATTTGACAAAATCCAGCATCTGTTCCTGATTAAAACACTTCAAAGTATAGGGATAGAGGGAACATTCCTGAACTTCATAAAATCTATCTATAAAAGACCCACAGCAAATATCATCCTCAATGGGAAAAAGCTCACAGCCTTCCCATTGAGATCAGGAACATGACAAGGATGCCCACTCTCACCACTCTTGTTCAACATAGTATTAGAAGTCCTAGCCAAAGAAATCAGACAACAAAGAGAAATAAAAGGTATCCAAATTGGCAATGAAGAAGTCAAACTCTCTCTCTTCACAGATGACATGATATTTTATATGGAAAACCCAAAAGACTCCACCCCCAAACTACTAGAACTCATACAGCAATTCAGTAACATGGCAGGATACAAAGTCAATGTAGAGAAATCAGTGGCTTTCTTATACACTAACAATGAAAATACAGAAAGGGAAATTAGGGAATCAATTCCATTTATTATAGCACCAAGAACCATAAGATACCTGGGAATAAACCTAACCAAAGAGGTAAAGGATCTGTACTCGAGGAACTACAGAACACTCATGAAAGAAATTGAAGAAGACACAAAAAGATGGAAGACCATTCCATGCTCTTGGATCGGAAGAATAAACATTGTTAAAATGTCTATACTGCCTAGAGCAATCCATACTTTTAATGCCATTCTGATAAAAATTCCACCGGTATTTTTCAAAGGGCTGGAGCAAATAATCCTAAAATTTGTATAGAATCAGAAGAGACCCCGAATTGCTAAGGAAATGTTGAGAAAGAAAAACAAAACTGGGGGCATCACGTTACCTGATTTCAAGCTTTACTACAAAGCTGTGATCACCAAGACAGCATGGTACTGGCATAAAAACAGACACATAGACCAGTGGAACAGAGTAGAGAGCCTAGATATGGACCCTCAACGCTATGGCCAAATAATCTTCAACAAAGCAGGAAAAAATATACAGTGGAAAAAAGACAGTCTCTTCAATAAATGGTGCTGGGAAAATTGGACAGCTATATGTAGAAGAATGAAACTCGACCATTCTCTTACACCGTACACAAAGATAAACTCAAAATGGATAAAAGACCTCAACGTGAGACAGAGGATCTTTTAAAAACAAGTAAGTTCCCATTACACCCTGCTTAAAAGTCTGCCAATAGCTTCCTATTATAATAATAAAATTCAAGCTCTTTGGCATGGTCTGCAGGCCCTGTATCTGGCCTCTGCTTTCTTCCCCGGCTCATCTTCTAGCACTCTTTCCTCCCTCAGGCCCCTCCAACCACACTGGACTTGTGGATCCTCCAATAACACTCCAGCCTTTATACTCAGTAGTCCCACTTCCTGGAATATTCTTCTCCACATGTTTGCTGAGTTCCTCCTTCATGAGTTAGGTATCTACTTAAATGCCACTTCCTTCGAGACTCCCCTTCTGTCTAAAACAGTCACCACCACCCTGGCACTTTCTATCCCCTTAGCCTGCTTTATTTTCCTCATAGCATTGGGCAGCCATCTGTTTCACTTATTCAACTAAATTGATAAGAAATCCAGGACTGCTCTAACCAGCTCAGTCCACATTCATTACTTTCTCTTAGGAAACAGTTATTCTTTCATGGGTCAGTCAAGCTTAGGGCTGCTGTCCTTGTCCAAGAAGTTCTCTTTTAGTTACTCTCTCTCCCTCTCCCCTGGGTCTGATGGATGTACTTTGGATTTATCTCTTCCTACTTTGCTGTGTTAAGGTCTTCGTCTTGGGTCTGGTCTTCAGAGTTGAAATAGACAAAACTCACATTTGAACTGCTTTCTTTTTAATCATCTTGGGACTATCTAAACTAAAGAGAAAAAGACTATGTATTAACTTACTGAAGTTCTGCATTAGACTATTAAGCCAGCTAATAAGAAGAAGCATTAATTCTTGCCTTGGTTAGTCATTATCTTGCACATTATCTCTCCCAGTGACCTCCCATGGAGAGGTAGTTGGTCTTGCAGATGATTCAAACATTCCTAGGTCCTCTGTCCAATACAATATTAATGTCATCTCTTCAAAATACTCCATCGTGTCATTCCTAACATTCAGGCTTGCCAGAAATACCTGGAATACCATTAACACCATCAAGAAACTTTTTCTTTTCTTAACCAGAGCAAAGGAAAAATCTCTAATTATCTTAAAATACATTTAAAGTAGTACATATCATTTTCAACTTGCTGGCTGCTGATCCTTTCAGTGTTGAAATGACCAATGACACAATAATGATCAAAATGAACATCTTCCCCAGAGAAGAGTGTGTGGAGTTAAAGACAAGTTTATTTTTGTTTTCATGTTAGAAATCTACATTAAACAAATGAAGATAAGTTTAACAAATGCTTAATTTCTATGTTGAAACTCTCATCTTACACTGTATTAATTTGGCTAGATATGAGATCATTAAAGTTAATAAGAAACACTTTGCATATTGCTTTAAGATGATTTTTAGGTTTTGTGTTTATTTACCATGGAAGCCATTTTTGTTCCGGGTTCCAACCAAATCTTGGAGTGGACATGAGTTTGACCTCTCTGGTAACTTATTGCATGGCTTAGTTTCTCAGTTTGATTTGATGGGCTTTGAATCACTTATATTTGAAATTCACTGTCAATTAAGTGTGTGAAAGATAATGCTTTTAATCTTTTGCACCTTCCCTGTTCACTTTTGCTCCCTCTGAGACTGCCTTTGTGCTAATACCTTCAAATTCATTGCAGAAGGGCGGGGGGGGTGTTGGAGGGGGGCAATAGAGAGAGAGGGAAAGAGGAGCGAGAGAGAGGCAGAGAGCAGGAGTTAGAGAGAAGAGGGGCAAGGGGGAGAGAGAGTGAGGGAGAGAGAGAAGGAAAAGAGTGGGGAGAGACAGAGAGAAGGGAGAGAAAGGGTTAGTGAGAAGAGGGGGAAGAGGGGTCAGAGAGAAAGAGAAGGAGGGAGAGAGAAAGATTTAGAAAGAAGAGGGGGAAGGCAGGAAGAAAGAGAAAACGGAAAGAGAAATTTTTTCAGTTTTCACTTTTCAGTTCCTTCTCAGTAATACTTTCTTCTTCCCTGATACCTTGTCTTATTTTTAGAGGTTAACTGTTCTTTTCCTTTCTCAAATATTGTTTAATTTCTTCTCCTCAAAACACTTTCAATAGGTGAGAGAATCAGACACCATGTAGTAGAAAGTAGAAAGCAGGGCGCCTAGGGGGCTCAGTGGGTTAAAGCTCTGCCTTTAGCACAGGTCATGATCCCAGGGTCCTGGGGTCAAGCCCCACATGGGGAAATCTCTGCTCAGCAGGGAACCTTGCTTCCCCCTCACTCTCTCTGCCAGCCTCTCTGCCTACTTGTGATCTCTGTCTGTCAAATAAATAAAATCTTAGAAAAAAAAAAAAAGTGGGAAGCAGTGGTTAAAAGCCTTCTTTCTGAAGCCAAACTCCCTGGCTTTGAGTTCCCAGTACAAAAATGGCTTCCATAGTAAATAAGCACAAAACCTGAGGGTATAGTTAGATCCAGGCACGCGGGTGACGTTTTCAAGAGTTGTTTTTTCTTCTTCAATTTCTTCATTCTCAGGCAAACCTTTCCTTGTTGGAGAAGAGATGACCCCAAGTAGCTCGTTAGCTAGCTAATTACTAGCTGTGTGAAGATGGGCAATTTGTTTTAGCTCTCAGTTACTTCCTCTGTAAAATGGGAAGAAGATCAGTGTTCATCTTACATAATTATGGTATTTTAATATAATGCATGAGTAGATGTCAAGTGCTAGTAACAGTGCCTGGCAGTTAGTAAACACCCAATAAACATTTTCTATTTTTATAATCTCCCATCCAAATCCTGAGTCATGCTTATCATTATCCAAAAATGTTACACAAGACAAACCCTGGGCCATGCTCCTGCTCCTGTGTATGGCCTATGCTTTCTTGCCCCATCATGTTTATCAATTCAAATCAGTTCAACAACACTGTGGACAGCTGAGAAGGAGAAATTAATCATGATAAGGGCATCTACAGTGTGTCTGGAGGAAGGGGGAAGGCATGTACACCCATTTGTCTTGAATATGGGAAAGGAAGGGTAGCTATAGAATGGTGGCTGGGAGACTGGAGCTCCCTTTCCCCCAGTAAGTTTCTCCTGAGACATAGCTCAAGCCCAGCAGCCCAGACTCCTCAGGCTGTAGGACTCAGGACATCATTCTAATTTGGGGAACATGTGGGAAAGTTTAATTTAGCATTACTACCAGGTCTGTTTTTTGTTTTAGATAAGGTGTAATGTAAATTTGTAAGAATTAATTTTCATTTATATTAGTGAAAAACAGGATTTCTTCATTAAAAGTGGATAATTAATCTGCTTCCATGATTATTTATTTTAGCATTGCATATTCCTAAATAAGACATTTACACTTATATACATATTTGCATACTATATTATTAATTTTTTTAAATGATGATATCTTTAAGGACTATTGTCTGATATAGTAGGGGAGTTTAGGCATATAATCTGCACCAAGCAATTTTTATATTATAGATTAGTCAAATTCTATTTCATTTTAGACATAGTTTTTATTAAAATATGTACAAACCATGTAAAAGTCAGTGTGTTTATCAGGGAGTCAATTTTCCATGGAAAGGCAATTTTTTACTAGTGGAGTACTTTGTGATGACAGTGGAAATAACATTAATCTGAGATGTATCTGATTTTGAAGTACAAGTTTGTTTGCCTTGGCCATAGAAAAGTCCTTGCTTAATGACCAAATATCAGATGTATTAATTGTAAATCTTGTTTTTTCAGTAAGGAACATTACTCCCATGCAAGTCTCTTTTCATTCTCAAATCCTGAAAATGGGCACTTTCCACCAAATAGTCATTAGACCTTCAGCATTCCCAGTTGTCCAGGCATTTTGTGGCACAGAGAGTTGCAAATATTTTCATCTCTCTCTAACATCACAGGAAAGTAACCACTGGTCTGGCATCATGCAGCTACCAAAGGCAAGTTTGCTTCCTGGGAAATCAAGGCTGTATAATATTCTTCTTTCTGTAAGTAATGAAGTCACCTAGCTATGTTTTAATTAATAGCAAATTATTTAACATACATCCTGAAAATCAGAGCTACATCTGAAGGAACACATTAAAAAAGCCAAAAGTAGTGGGTAGACTATTTGAAATTCTTACAAAAATCTCACATATATTTGTAGTCTTAACATAGCAAATACCTAGTAATAGTTAATGTTGAAATAAAAGAATGATTTTTCAGTATGCAATTAGAGAAAATAAATTTTGAAATAAAGTTGAGCACCTATGAAAATATAATTTAATTAAACATTCAAATCTCTTTGGTACCACATTCATGAGTCAAAATTATGGGAAAATATTTTGAATTTTAGAAATAAATTAATAAAATTTAGAATAAATAAATAATAAATCTAGAAAACTTAAAGATCCTAGAATCAGCCATGACTGCTTGGGTCGCTAGAGATAAAATTTCAATTCAAATTCATTCAAACAGCAGAAAGAACTTATTGGGTCATAAAACAATAAAAGAAACTATCCAGGCATAGTTGGATCCAGGCACTCAGGTTTCCAGGAATTGTCTTTTCTTCCTCTATTTCTTCATTCTCAGGCAAACCTTTCCTCATGTGAAGAAAAGATGACCACAAGCAGCACTAAGCCTGTAGGATTTGTAAAGCTTGAAACATGAAAAGATGAAAGATCATTTCCCCACTCTCTTAAATAATCTCCCCAAAGAGCTCTGATTGATGCTGCTTGGGTCATGTGCCTAAGCTGATCTAAGTACTTTACCTACAGGGCTAAAGTCACGTGCCTATCCTTGAATCCAGGAAGTATAGCAATGAAATTGATGGCCCCATCATAATCACAGTATGAGGGAGGACAGAAAAAATAAAAAATAAATAAAACCAGATGTTTGCCATAATACAGTAAATATATAGTTACTCTGTTGAGGTGATGTAACTTCACTAGAGGTTGCTGGTCAGAATTGCTCAAGGAGCATTTATTGACTTCTGGTATGGATGTGGCAATGTATATTCAAGGTTCTCCTCTTTTCTTGTGTACAATCAAAAACAATTGAAATTCAAAAACAAAGTTACAAATTCCATTTCTTAACAACACTAGAGTCACAAAATGTCTAAAGTTTGCCACAGGTGATAGAGTTTATGCAGAAACTGCATGGAAAGGGATGGAGAACAGTGGAGAGTAAGAACATGACACTGGCAGATTTCTGAATAACCAAAATACACTTCACAAAGGGGAGAAATATATCTGAGGGTCAAAATGTTTGTCTGAATCTTTAAAAGAGGATGCAGAAACAGGAGTGAGCTAGTTGAAGGCAGAAGTCACTATTCTTTACCGCTAACCAAATAGAATGATTAAGTAAAAAAGAGAGTAGAGAAGAATTTACAAAAAAAAAATATATATATATATATATGTATATATATATATACAAAAGTCAGATTTGCATGAAGCTGCTTAAATTTGTGATAGCTGAGGATAAGGCAGGGTCTATGTTACCAAGAAAACAAAAACAAAAAGCAGCTACTCTAGAGCCCTATCTTGTTCCATCCCACTTATAGGAAACTCTTCTTATAATAGGTCCACAAACCTTCGGTTCATAATAATAAACCATAAGCAGGAATTGGCACACATGTCTGCAGAGAAGCCATAAGCATAAAGACAGAAACAAACAGCAACATTTATTATCAAAACCATGTACTAAGTTAAAAAAATGTTGCCATAGAAGAGACTAAATTTTAAACAAATATTTTACTATAACATCTTTTTTAAAGTAAATGCAGCAATGGTCTCTGTGAAAGAAGACCACAAAAGAGAAAACTAAGACCTTAGAGAAGAGATGGAGAGACCACACTAGTAGGTAACCAGCATAACTCAATAAGGATGTAGGGAAAAGCAAAACAGCAAAAAGCGAAGAAGGAATCAGAAGGAGCTCAAAAGTAAATAAACATTGGGAAAAAGCAGCAATGGACACAGATTAGAAAAATGACAAAAATAAACAAAAATACAGTTGGAATGGATAGTTAAAAAGAAGTAGAGAGGAAACGTTGGCAATAGGAAAAGGAGATACACCATATGCATAATTGGAGTCTATGAAAGAGGGAAAATGGAGTAGATAAAATATTTAAGGGTACAATTCAAGAAAACATTCCTAAAATAAAAAGCACTTAGATCTAAATATAAAAAGCAGAATATATGTTACACATGTTCAACACCTGCACATTTTTAATAAAGTTACGAGACTTAAAAAATACATTGAGTCCTTTGAGCAGTTGGGAAAAAATACCACTTACATAAGAGAAAAAAATCAGTCTTCTCTTATATATCTTCACAACAATATTTAATGTCAGACATCAAATGGCAATCCATAAGAAAAAGGACAAGAATCATAGGATCATTTCAATAGATGCAGAAAAAGCATTTGACAATACAACATCCATTCATGATAAAAACCCTCAGCAAAATAAATTTAGAGACTTATCTCAACATAATAAACGTCATATATGAAAAACCCACAGTGGATACCTTAATAGAGAAAAACTAAGAGGTTTCCCCCAGGTCAGGAACAAGACAAAGATGTTGACTCTCACCACTTTCATTCAACATAGTACTGAAAGTCCTAGCCATAGCAATGAAATAACATAAATAAATAAATAAATAGCACCCAAATTGGTAAGGAAAAAGTAAAACTTTCACTATTTGCAGATGACATGATACTAAATATAAAAAAAAAACACCTGAAAGACTCCACCAAAATTTACTAGAGTTGAAGCACAAATTTAGCAAAGTCACAGGATACAAAATCAGTCTACAGAAGTCTGTTGCATTTCTATATGCCAGTAATGAAGCAGCAGAAAGAGAAATTAAGAGAACAATCCCATTTACAATTGCCCCCAAAATAATAAGATACCTATAAATAAAGCTAAACAAAGAAATGAAAGACCTGCACTCTGAAAACTGTAAAACACTGATGAAGGAAATTGAAGACAACACAAAGAAATAGAAAGACATTCCATGCTCATGGATTGGAAGAACAGATATTGTTAAAATGTCTATATTACCCAAAGCAATCAACACATTTAATGTAATTCCTATCAAAATACCACCAGCATTTTTCATAAGATAAGAGCAAACAATTGTAAAATTTGTATGGAACCACAAAAGACCCCAAATAGCCAAAATAGTTTTAAAAAAGAAAAGCAAAACTGAAGACAACACAATTCCAGACTTAAAAGTTATAAATCTGTACTAAAAAAAAAAAAAAAAAAAACAAGGTGACACCAAAAAAATTAGACACATAGATCAATGGAACAGAAGAGAAAGCCCAGAAATAAACCCACAACTATATATTCAATTAATCTTCAACAAAGCAGGAAAGGATATCCAATAGAAAAAGATAGTCTTTTCAAAAGGTGTTGGAAAAACTGGACAACAACATGAATGAAACTGGACAACTTTGTTACACAATACACAAAAATAAACTAAAAATGGAATAATACCTAAATGTGAGATCTGAAACCATAAAAATCATAGAAGAGAACATAAGCAGTAACTTCTCTGATGTTGACCAACGCAACCTTTTTCCAGCTAAGTTTCCTGAGGCAAGGGAAACAAAAACAAAAATAAACTACTCGGACTACATCAAAATAAAAAACTTCTGCCCAGCAAAGGAAACAATAGAAAAAGTGAAAGGCAACCTACAGAATTGGAGAAGATAGATGCAAACGACATATTCAATAAAGTATCCAAAATATATAAGGAACTTATAAAATTCAAAACCCAAAAAACAAATAATCCTATTAAAATACGGGCAGAAGACATGAACAGACGCTTCTTCTAAGAAGATATCCAAATGGCCAACAGACACATGAAAAGATGCTCACCATCACTTATTATCAGGGAAATGCAAATCAAAACTACAATGACATATCACCTCATACTTGTCAGAATGGCTAATACCAAAACACAGGAAATAGCAGGCATTGATGAGGATGTATGAACAAATGGAACCCTTGTGCACTGTTGTTGGCAATGCAAACTGGTGTAGCCACTGTGGAAAATAGTATGGAGGTTCCTCAAAAAGTTAAAAATAGAACTACCCTATGATCTAGTACTCACACTACTACATATTTACCCAAAGAATACAAAAGCACTAACCTAAAGGGATACATTCACCCCTATATTTATAGCAGCACACTATTTACAATAGCCAAGATAGAGAAGCAGCCCAAGTGCCCACTGATAGATGAAGGATAAAGAAGATGTGGTATGTAAATACAATGGAATACGATGCAGCCATAAAAAAATAATGAAATCTTGCCATTTGCAAAGACATGCGTGGACCTAAAGAGTATAATGCTGAGCGAAATAAGTCAGCCAGGAAAAGACAAATACCATATGATTTCATTCATATGTGGAATTTAAGAAATAAAACAAATGAGCAAAGGGAAAAGAGGGAGAGAGAGAAACCAAGAAACAGACTCTTAAATATAGAGAACAAACTGCTGATGGGGGTGGGCAGGAGAGAATGGGTTAAATAGGTGATGGGGATTAAGGAGTGTACTTGTTTGATGAGCACTGGGTCTGGTATGGAAGTGTTGAATCACTATATTGTACACCTGAAACTAATATAACATTCTATATTAACTATACTGGAAATTAAAACAAAAACTTTTAAAAATGAGATAGAAATCAAAGGCTAAATATCAAGTACTGAACCATGAAAATTAAAAAAAAAAAAATCTTATTTTCAAGTGTTCAAAATCTTTCATATATATCAATCACACTGGGAGAGAAAGAAAATCTAAGTATACTCCCAAAAGTAAAATTAATACAGGAGATATCCTCTGATCACAATGCAGTAAAACCAGAAATTAACAAAAGCAACAGTAAATTGCCCCCAGTTCCTAGAAATTAGAAAGTCCTAAAACAACTCACTCAAAAAGAATATTTAATCTCAAATTGAGAAATGCCTTAAAAAATGATAATTAAAATGCCTCATACTAAAATTTATGAAATATACCTACTATGAAATATAGTGTTCAGAGAACATATTGTTATCTTAAATATTCTATCAATAAGCAAAAAAGACTAAAAAATGGAATATACATATATCATAAAATGTGAGAAAAAGAATAAAAAATGCATACTATAAAGGATTAATAGAGATGACATTAATTGGAAAATAAATAAACCAATGAATAAATAATGGTAAGCCATAAATAAATCCAAGAGCTGATTTTGTTGGAAAATTAAATTAAGGTTTTTACTGACCTAGTTCTTTAAAAGTTCAGAAGTGAAAAAAATTAAGAGAATTATGACAGTATTTTCCCCAGTTCCATATCAACAAATGAAAAAGTCTAGACAAAAAGGGAATTTTTATTAGAAAATATAATTTACCAAAACTGACTCCAGAAGAAATAGAAAGATCTAATTACAAAAAGGAAACAAAGGAAACTGTCAAAGAACTTTTTTTCCAAAATGCACCAAGTGAAAATATATTAGCAGAGGATTTACACCAAACTTTTGGAAGATAATGTTATTTAATCAGTTTCAGAGTACAAATAAAGAAGCAAAGTTTCCAAATATTTTCCAGAAAATATAGGGAATCTTGAGACCAAAACCTGATATTGTCCCTGTATTTTTTTCTGTGTTGCATAATACATTATCACAAATTTAGCAGTCTAAAGCTACACACATTTATGATCTCATATTTTCCATGCATCAGGAGTCCAGACATAGCTAAGCTTGGTCCTCTGCCATAAACATATCAGCTGGGCTGCATTCCTATCTGGTTGCCTTATAAGAGAAAAATCTGTTTCCAAGCTCACTTAAGTTGTTGGCAGAATTAATTTCTTTGTGGCTGTGGAATTCACGGAAGTTAGTATTTTCAAAACCACCAATGGTTTTGAAAAAGTTTACAAGGAAGATAGAATTTATATAAAGTAATGTAAATATGGAAGTTATATCCCATCACAGTTGCCATATTGTATTGGTTGGATCCATGACTTGCTTTTACTCAAGGGAAGTCAATTAAACAAGGGTATAAACACCACCAGGGCACCTTAAGAGTCTATTCACAGCAGTCCTTGACAGAAAACTATATGGACCTCTCATTTATAAATATCAACATAAAACTTTTGTATAAAAATATTGGCAAGAAGAATATAGCTGCACCTTAAAAGAATACAATGTTACAATCTAGTGTAGTAACTCTAGAAATGCAAGGATGGTTCAATATTATAAGTATATTATTATTATCCATTGTATGCATAGAAAAGAAAAAAATCCAATCATTTCCAATGATGCTGAAAAGGCATTTAACACAATTTAACAACTATTCTTAATTTTAAAAACATTTACATACTAAACAATTAAATTACTCTTTAACATAATAAAATATGTTTTATCTCAATAGCTGGATGATTCCCTCTAAGTTAGGAACAAGAAAGATACCCAGTATCCCAGGTATTATTTAAGATTCTATGGAAATACCAACCAATGCATTTAAAATAGAGAAAGAAAATATTGAGACACAAAAATTGGAAAGAAAGGAGTAAAATTATTTCTTTTTGTAAATGGCATAAATATGTACCTGGAGCACCTAAGAGAGTTGATTAAAAACTCTTATAAACCATAATAGAATCCAGTTAGTTAACCCAGTAGAAAACAAATATAAACCAAGATCAAGCTCAATTCCTACATAAAAAAGATGACTATAGCCCCTTGCTCTTGGGATGAGAGACTCAAGCTACCAGCGTTCCACCCTGTCAAGGCACCAGCCCCTTAATCTTACTCAATGACTTTGAAGACTTTAGTTTGATTTCCCACACTCGATGGTAGTTGCCATAATGTTGCATGTGTGAAACCACACTGTCTATGACACCATATCTCTGTTCTCTCAACAAGGCCTGCAATTCAATTCCCTCAGGAAGACATCTCTGATTAGACTCAGTGCATTTTCTGCATGCCATTACTCTGTATGCCCTTAGCACTTAGGGCAACAGTTTGTCTTGTCCTAATTTGTGTTTCCTTATATGTTGCTTACTAAGTAAGTGTTAAGAAGTGTATGTCTTGTTTACCCAAATAAAGATTTTGAGAATCTTGTCTTTTCTATACCTCCCATCCATAATGCCTAGCTAGAAAAGCCCATGACCAAGTATGCAACAAATGCTTCTCTTAATTTTTTAATGAATTTGTAATATAGGGAACATATTTCAATAGTTCATTTAAAAAGATATAATGGCATATACTGCAGAGTCTTTCTCCCATCCTATTCCCCATCTTCTCCATCCCCATCACTCACAGATAACCTTATTGTTATTTTCTTATTTATCCTTCCAGAAAAAAATTATTCCTGCATAAGCTAATATAGCTACAGTTTCTCTTTTTTCTTATCCTTTTTATATAAAGGGTGAGGTATCCATTTCTATAAACCTTACAGTATATCTCAATAGCTTCATTAATAAATAAAGAGTTCCTCCAATTTTCATTTTATTTTATTTTACTTTATCTTATTTTATTTATTGTTTCTTCAGAGAGAAAGAGACAGAGACAGCTCGTGAACATGCATGAGAGAGAACGAGGTGGGGAGGGGTAGAGGGAGAGACTCTAAAGCAGGCTCTACACCTAGTGTGGAGCCCAACACAGCGCTCGACTTCATGACTCTGAGATCATAACCTGAGCCAAAATCAAGTTGGTTGCTTCATAGACTGAGCCACGCAGGCATCCCTCCTCCAATTTTTAAGTCTCACATTTTATTATAAGTACATACTATCATTTATTTAACCAGGGCACTACTAATAGGCATTCATGTTGATTCTGATCTTTTGCTATTATAACTAATGCCTTCCAATTGGCATATTAGATAGATATAGATAGATTTGCATTAAAATTATAGATACATAGATAGATTCATTTGCAATGAAATTATATACTGATGGTCCAGAACTACCCTGGTCTTCTAGATGACTTTTTATATTTATGGTCTAATTCATGATGTGTTCTTAGAAAAAGTCTCATTCAAGGCCATCTACCATATTCTCTATCCCTGCTTGCATTGTAATTGTGATAGGAAGCCAATTATTTCCAACAAGGACAGGAACCACTCAAGAAAAGGACTAGCCGTACTCCCTTAATACAGGATTGTGAAAGTGGATTAAAGTGGCTGATACCATCTCTTTTTACAAGAATTTGTTTAGTAAGAATGATACTCCTGGACACATAGGCAGATGATTCATGTGTACTGAGGCAGTCAAAATAACTACAGTTGTCAACCATTTATCACCATATTGGTTAAGAACTTGAGCTTCGAGAGCGCCGAATCCTAACCACTAGACCACCAGGGAAGTTGAACTTGAGCTTCGAAACCAGACTACTTCTCCCTGTGACTTTGGGCAACTTATTACCTTATTTGCATTGCAAATGAGAGCATCTGTAAATTGTGGATACTAATAGTTCCTCCTTTGTGTCCGATGAGTAACACTATGGAACAATTATTATTACTCTTTAAGTAAGCATAACAAATATGTACTCATCACTCATAATAAAGCAAAATGCTTGCATTCTTCCTTCAGTCCCACAGAAGACACAGTTGAAGTGAACATGCTTGAGTGCTCACACTGACGCCTAGACCTACCAAACTGGATTAGGCTCAAGAGAACCATTTGGCCAACCTCACTGACCTAAAGCAAATTTAGACCAGTGGTTTTATACAACCTGTATTTCTATTGGAAGGTGGAGGTGGGAGCTAGCTTTTATGAATTGCCTTAGACTCCGTTTGTTTTACTTACACATAGTGATCTGCAACTGTACTTGCTTCACTGTATTCCTCCCTACATAGAACACTTAAACTGTGGTTTGCTTCAGCACAGTGAGTGATAAGGCAACAAAGTCACCAAGAACTATTAAAATTAAATTGAAGCCACGGTTTAAAATAACAACCAGAGAAGTCAAGCAAGATGGAAAAAAAAAAAAAATCCCTCATTGTACTCCTTCCCCTCCTCCAAAATCACCAATAATATCATGATATGGCTAACCTTTCCCTGAGAGGCTGGAGCTGAAAATAGAGACAGGGCAAAGGCCACCACTGCTGGTAATGGTAAAGATTACATGTTAATAATGATTTATTTCATTGACTGGTTGCTGCCCATCGATTTAATGGTAGACTGATGGCTTCCATGCTGAATCTAATGACCTTTATAGTTATTTGTTCTTCTCAAAACCTCTTAGGAAACAAATCAATCTTAATACCCCAGATAAGCACAATTTCTCAAATACCTAATGTGTAGGTTAACTTCTCCAATATTATTCTTTTAAAACTGGCTCTGAAACATAAAAAGGAGCTTAACATCTGTGAATGAAAGACTGAATATAGTTCTAATACACAGGATTCTAACATGCAGCGTTTTCCCTTTCCAAAATAAAACTTGTATAAATAAAACAAAAATGCTTCCTCTGTGTTCAATTGTCTATTGACATCTTGCAACTATTTCCACACTCTTCCTTGTACATTCTCTACTGAAAGAGCCGAAGGCCTGAAGCCACATTTTCCAGATGTTCCTGCCACCAGGTTCCAGTATAAAGTCTGCAAGTCAGAAGCCCCTGTGTGCGGTTTTCCTGGCAGAAGCGAGGAAGGGCCAATATGGCGCCTGGCATGGTAGGAAGCCAAGTGGGCTTCAGCAGAGTGCCAGAGGACAGATGTGATGATGTTGCCAGCATTTCCTAGAAACCACCTACTTCAGGGCAACAGGCAGTGAGGTTATCAACGATGGCTCCCTGAGATTCCTGCCCTTCCTGATTTCTTAAACATTGGCAGCAATTTCCTTGACCTTTGCACAACCTGCTCTTCCAGTGGTTTTTTTAAGTCTCGGATCTCCTGAATTAAATCCCTTCCCACAGGCACACCCTAGAGCAGTTTCTCTTTTCCTCTCTAATTCCTCTCTAATTCCACCAATATAGTGATTGCTACCAATAGTAAAAGCAAGCGGAGTCTTCTCTTGACTTTGGACCAGGACAGGTGTTTCTTGACTCTTCTTGGGTACCACATTCCCATCAGGTGTGGCCTTGGACCCAAGAGCTGGCCAATGAAATGAGAGCCTCAAGTGAGTGCACCCCTCCAGTCTGGCTCTTACAAACTTCCCAAAGCTGATTCTTTTTTCATTCCCCACCAACCAGTAGGTTGGAGCAGGCTCCCGGGGGAGGGCTCAGCCCACAGTAGGGAAAGTGTGTGTTCTTGGTCAGCTCTGGAGCAGAGACCCTCTATGTCTACTTCCTATGCCCATGCAAGCCTCACTGTCATGGGAAAGGTAAGATTTTCTTGTAAGAAGACACCGAAATATTGGGATTGCTACAACAGTTAGCCTCTATAATTAGTGCATGGTCCTTGAAAACAGGAAATATATTCTCTAAGTTTTGTTTTTTCCATGGTGCCAAACACATCTATGGAGAGAATAGACAATCAATAAATGCCTACTTTATGAAGGAAAGAAAAAAAGGGGTGAGGATAAACGTATTTAAATAAAGATAATTTAAAATCAGAGGACCACAGAGGAGTTCTGCTCTAACACTTCGTAGTGATCATTATGTCACATATGTTTGAATGAGAAAAATGCACTAGCCCTCCAGGCTGCGCTGGCTCTTACAGCTGAGGGAGAAAGTTAATATAGCACAGAGGTGAAAAGTGTAGAGGTTTAACCATTTTGTCACTTCCTAGCTGGTTACCTTGAAAAAGACACTCAAAGGCTTGGGCTTTTGGTTTCTTCATCCATTGATTTCATTTAGGGATGATAATCATAGCATAAGTAGCTCATAGGGCTGTTGTGTGTGTTCCATGATCCCACACGTGTAGAGTTCTGTGAAGAAGCCTGGATTGTGTTTGTCAGTGTGGAAGATAAAAATATAGAAAATATCCTGGCCTTTCCTGTCTTTGGCAATGAAGCCTTGTTTGATTGTGTTTCTTATTTTCTACACTCTGTCCTCCTACACTGATTTTGCTGTGACTGCTATCAATTCCTTTGTATAGAACTCTTTAGAGGAAAAACCTACCATTTTTACATGTGTGTAAGGAAAAACCCAGTTTTACCTTTCTGGGTTTCTCTCCTGTGAATCTCTTTTCTAACCACACAGAACACTTCTAACACTTCCAGTCACCAATGTGTAGGGTTTTTCTGCCTCAACAAACACTCTGTGATGCCAGCGAGGTGTCCTACACTTTAACTCAATTCTATCCCTGCCTGGAGATACTGTCAGATCCACAGCTTAAAGGCTCAGTCCTGCAAAACTATCCACCCTCCATTGCAGATGACAGTCTCAAACACAGATGATTACCCCTGCTTCTGACCGACTGGGTATAGATCAGAGGCTTCCCTCCTCCTTGGGTTCAATTAATTTGCTAGAACAACTCACAGAACTCAGGGAAATATTTAACATCCACGAGTCTATAAAAGGATATGATAAAGGATACAGATGAACAGCCAGAGGAAGAGATACATAGAGCAAGGCCAGGGAGGGTCCCAAGGGCAGTATCTGCTGTCTCTGTGTGCTGAAGGATGTTGTCCTCCCAATGTAGATGTCCTTCACCAATCTGGAAGCTCTCCGAACCCCCTACTATTGAAGTATTATGGAGGCTTCCTCACGTAGGTTTGACCAACTATTAACTTCATTTCTAGTCCCTCTCCCCTCTCTGAAGGACAAAGGTAGGGCTGAAAATTCCAAGCTTCCTGGCATGGCTTGGTCTTTGTGCTGACAAGACCCATCCAGGAGCCCATTCAGAATCAATAGAACAAAAGATGCTCCAAGTGCTCCTGCCACATAGAAAACCATGAGGATTTTAGTAGCTCTGTGCCAGGAGCTGGGGACTAAGATCAATATATACATTTTTTTAATCTTACAAACTCATAGAAAAATTTGGGCTATTTCCCCATCTTTACAAGTTTCTGGATTTTTTCTGGTTTACAAGAGTCCTTGATTTGCTTCCATATTGGTTTATTATCTCAAACGTCTCAATCTTACCTTCTTACTACATTAATGTCCCAGTTAACAGTAAACAACTATTTTTCTTCCTCAACAGCTTTAAAACTTGCTTAGTCGGGTTTTGTTTTTTTCAAGTGTGATTTTTAAGGACTTCATGGAAATACTTAAGAAACTTGGGGTTTTATCACCTCAGTCCACCATGTCTGGTGCCGCAAATCCTTCTTTCCATTTGTATTTTGTTCTGTGATGTACAGCCTCTCTCTCTGGTCCCTGCTACTCTTTCTCTTAGTTACGTGCTCTGATAGGCAGTGTCTATAACCTATTTGCCCACTGGCACGTTCTTCCCCATGCTCCCAGTTTTCTGACCCCCTTAAGGGCCTCTGGATGGCCAATTCACTGACTTTTAATGTCATTCATTTCCTCTGTTCTTTGTTCTGTGTATCCCCCCTACCACACACAGCTGATTTCCTTTCTCCTGTCACACCACCTTTCTTGCTGATATCAACCATATGTGCTCAATGACTCTTGCATATTTCCTCCAAAAGAACTTTGCTGTGTGATGTTTGTCTTTTGTCACTACAACAGACAGCACTCATAATATGCTGTTTTTAATTTGTGCTACAGATCTCAAATGCATATGGTCCTCTCTGAATTAGAGATGAGGAACAGGTCTACTACTCTTTATGGTGACAATATTCAAATAAACATCGCTTCTTCCCCCAACTATCTCCCCAACCCTCCACCACACACACACACCCAGTATAGTCCTATCAACTCCCAAAGCCAATGTAGGGAGAAACTTCAAGATGATGGCATGCTTTTGATAGTTTGTTTCTCTTTCTTATCTTTGAAATAAGGTGATAGAGCACATAAGACCCTACAGCCAAATGTTGTGGCCTTCTCCTTGGATTAGGAAGAACATTTAGTTGATTTTTTTCATTATTTATTCCTGAATTGAAAAGCAAAAGAAAGGATAGCTCATGATGTGGAGGGCAATATTAAGCGTCTTATCTGCAAGATACTTGGCAGAGCTACAAGGTCAACCTTTTACAAGTTACCAATGCTTTCTAAAAGTGTGTATATATTAAAAGAGCATTTGTTAAATGTGTCTGTATCTCTTGCACTAGTTTGGTGCTCCCTTCAAGGGCCCTAGTGTCTGGTCATAGCAGAGGTAGCTGGGCCACAAAGAGCATAGTGGGTTGGGGGAAGAGTAAACCCACAGAGACACTGTCAAGGACTTTTTTGTGGTATCTGTGTTTATTATGGTTACCTTCAATGGAACAAGCTGGGCCCCACATCAGGGCCACTGTGCAGATGACTCGGACCCCTGAAACATTGTAATAGCACCGCAGTTTTTTTTTCACATCTCTTCCTGTTACCCCTTTCGCAAAGTCCTTTTTCTATCTTGCCATTCCCTGATGCTCCCCTGCTTCCACTGGCCGCCCAGCAAAACTGTCTTGCTTGGTCTTCAAGACCACAGGCTCTAAGCTTTCTGCCTTCACTTCCTCCATGCCACACATCACACTTTTCGTATTTTCTCAGCCTCTTACCTGATTATCAGTTCTTTTAGAGACTGGGCTACATTTAATTATATTTTCATTCTAGCATATAGAATAGAAATATCATACAGAGATATAGCACAGAACAGAGGTTCAATGTACGTGTGTTGAAAGGATGAATATTGACCCTATTCCCCAAGATCTTACTGGCTTACAGTGACTGATAAAGTGCTCATGGGTCAAATTGCTGTAATGCTCTAGCTTTCTTAGAAAATATTTAAATATTTTCATTATGAAGGTAAACATGCTCCTTCCAAAAATTTTGGCAAAGCAGAAGTATATGAAGTGGAGGTCTTCTTTACTTTTTTACCCTCTAGCACCCTGTCCAGAGATCCATTATTGTTGTGTGTTCTCCTGATCATTTTCTATGTAGATACAATCACACAAATACATTTATAATATATAAGTTGATTTATAATAAAGATATATATATACAAAATATATCTTGAACACCTGTGAAAAAATGCATGGCCATCTTACCCGTGTTCTTCAACAGTGAGTAGTAAAGTTGATGTTTCCTTATGACTTAGGTGTACCTACAATAACACCTATCATTATACAATAACAATTTAGAGCCTACTACTTCCTAAAATTCTGTGATGCCCTCCCAAACTGTTTGGTTGGTAAAAGTTCTTCTTCTACTAATGATAGCACTATTTTGTTTTGTTCTGTTTTGGGTTTTGGGGTTTTTTTTTTTTTTTTTTGGTTTTTTTTTTTTGGTTCCCTAATGGCTGGTTTTAACATGTCCAAGACCCCCTCCTTAGCTGTCAGTTAGTACATTTTGCTACTATCCATCTGTTTCTTTCCTCCTAATTTGCCACCTCTAATTTGTTATATGTTAACAAATTAGATTACAGGCTTGCTGGGGATCTGCATAAATTGAGGGGAAACTTCTAAGAGAGGTCTTCAGAGGCTCTCCTCTTAAATGAGGTATGTGTACCTTTGGTCATGGGCTCTGTGATTTGAGAGTTTCCTTGCCAAAAAGTTCCATGACAGGTTGCTGACAGGTGAGACCAGCCAACACGACCAAGACGGTGTCTTAGTGAGTGTCCCTAGTATAAGGCTTGGTTCCAAATTGGGGAGTATCTGTGCTTGGCTGAGACTCAAATAATTCAACTCTGATCTAAAAAAAACTTACAAAAACAACAACAAAAATAAACTGTCTAACAGCTACAGGGTTGCTTAAATGTTGAAGTCATGTGGATTGTGAAAGTAACTAAGAACCATTGACTTCAACATTCAGACATATTAAAGGCAAAAGAAAATAAAGGGGTGGGGGAAGGGGGAGAAAGCCCTGTCTGTAACTTTGAGCTGCCTCGTTTTTTTAAATGGAAAAATTGTTACAAATGGGTTCTTCAGCATATGTTATTAATTTCATTATCCTGGCTTTTTGCCAGCTAAGCATCAAGCCCTGGTTTTTGTGATTTCAGTTGCAACTACTAAAACTCATGTGGGCATTGACAGAAACAGACAAGAGAACTTCCCCCCCACCAAATCAGCTCCAAGTGACTATATGAAAGGCTTTTATTTCATAAAACTAGTTGGAACATTTGTTTTTGTTGATGAGAAGAATTATGCCTTTCTAAAATATAGTATTCCCAGCCTACATCAACCTTATTTGAAGGACTTAGAGTAAATTATTTGTACTGACAGATAAAACACATTTAAGTAATGCTTTAAAATGTCTAAAATTTTGTAAATGTTCCTATAATTTTTACTTCTTATTTTTTAATGCACTACATAGTTTAAAAAAAAATAAAAGACTATGGCCAAAAAAAGCTTTTCTTCTAAATGAAGAAATGGTGATAAAACTCAGCAACCAGAATGGCAAATTTAGCATTACAAATGTTTCATGAAGTATTCTTTATTAAACCTTTAGAGATAGTATAATTCTGTTATGAAAAGTCATTGTTCAAGTCACAAAAAAATAGTCCAGAATTAATATCCTCCTTCCTCTTTAAGCCGACATTTACTGAAGCTAATTATAAGCCAGGCACGTTAATAGTACCATTTGCCGTTTATCTAGTGCTCATTATGTACCAGGAAATGTATTAAGTATTTTCTATATGCACCTTTTAAAGATTTTTATTTATTTATTTGACAGAGAGAGATCACAAGTAGATGGAGAGGAAGGCAGAGAGAGAGAGAGAGGGAAGCAGGCTTCTTGCTGAGCAGAGAGCCTGATGCGGGACTCGATCCCAGGACCCTGAGATCATGACCTGAGCCGAAGGCAGCGGCTTAACCCACTGAGCCACCCAGGCGCCCTATATGCACCTTTTAAAGAAATCCCTATAAATCTTTGACCCAGGTATTTCCATTCCCAATTACAAATGTTTACAAATGAGAAACTGAAATCAGAGAGAGTAAGTATGTCTTGCTCAAGGTCATATTGCTAATAAATGTGAATGAAGAATTCGAATTCATGAGAGCATCTGACTCTTAAAAGCCATGGTGACCAACTGTCCCGGTTTGCCTGTGACTAAGGGCTGCATGGGATGAACGATTTGGGGTCCTACAACTGGAAAATTCTTAGATGATCAGAGGTGATTTGGCCCAATTAGATCCTGCTGTAATACCTATTGTGCTAACCCGTTACCTTGCTCTGCCCTTCCCCTAGAGCTCTCTTCGCTTCAAAGCCCATCCATTGCCTGAATTTTGCATTCTTTATTTCTTTTTTTCAGTCATAAGCAATAGTCCCTATAGTACTTTATATTTTTAATTTTTAAAATCCTCCTAAGGGATCCAGACATTTGGAATTGATACATTCATTTCACAGAGGCATTCATTCATTTATTCAGCAATGTTTACTGAATGCCCTCCGTGTACCAGGTCCAGGAGTGACAATGCTAAATAAGACAAAGTCTCATCGTTGCAGAGCTTACACAGACATGAAAGGGGACAGAGAAGAAACAAATAAGTACATTTTACAACTGCTGATGATAGAACGATGTGAATCCAGGCAAGGAAAGTAGGGGGTGGTCATGTTTTGTTGTTTCCTACCTTGTAGTCAGGAAGGTATGAGTCAGTGTTGAGACAGGAGGGAGCTTGAGATGAAGGTCATGGGCTAGAGCTGAGAAAGTGAAGGGAGCATTCCATCAGATAGGACCTCTAAGGAGGTGCTAAAAAAATTGTTGGAGGGGCTGTTGGGTATGAATGTGAGCTTCCTCATTTTTTTTTTTTCTTTCCCTTTCTCTGTACTGAAAGCATAAAAGCAGACCACACAATTTTGAAAATTCTTCATGAAATCTACTGTGTAATTTGGCTCTGGTGCCAAGGGCCATGAGGGAGGGTTAAGACTGGGCGCAGAGAAGGAACTATCAGGTGATGCAAAGAATTACACCCTAAGTTTCATGTTGCCAATTTTTATCCTGATTCACAATATACAGCCTGGGATTGGCAAAACACAAACATTCAAGTTGAAGATTCTTGACCAGCCAAATTAAATTCATCATGTATTGGTGGTAAGTTCTCTCAGGTTTTTTGGGTCTATGGTCTTAGTCGAGCGGAGGTAAAAGCAATAATGACAAGGACCATGTGAATGTCTTATATTTGAACGATGACTGAAAGTTCTCAGTGCCCTTTCCTTAGCTTTATCATTTATTCACAAAACACAGTGAGGAGGAAGGGAGATAACACCACTATTTTATATATAATGAGGATGGAGGTTCACAGAACTAAAAATCAGGTGGTTCGTTGGAAGTCATACTTGCAGAAAGTGGTGGAGTCTGGACTAGAACACAGCCTTTATTCTTAGGTCAGTGGTCTGCATATCACTTTGAAGGGATGACACTATTGGAAATGTAACACTAAGGGAAGCACCTGTCTTTTTTTGGCAATGTCAAGCACATCTCACTATAAAGCCAAAGTACCCCAACCCATTCTTCTGCTTCAGACTGAGTTCTGTGCTCATTCTAGAAATTCTCTTATTGGTCTGAGAAATGAAAGGACAAGTTCTTTATCTCATTGTGGGCACCTTCCTTCTTGCCATCTTTAGATTCCCATTACCCTTTCTTCCAGAGTCTATTTAGTCTATATGAAAGTAGTTCTAGCAACCATTTTCTCTCCCACTCTTGCATAGGAAAAATGTAAACTTAAATATTTCAAACATATTGATCTCAATTTAGAAAAGTATGTTACCCTCTGTTTTCCCCCAATATCTCTCCCTTTATTCACATGCTCAAATCTCTCAATCTGTTTCATTCTAACTCCTCTCCAAATTACTTTTCAATTTGTCTGATTTTTACAGCCAAGTTTCTTTTTAAAATTTTATCCTCTATTTTCTTTCTTCCTCACCTGTTCTCCCTTTAATCGATCATTCAATATTGTTACGATTGCTGACACATGAATTTACTCCTCTCCATCCTTTGAGGAGGCCAGAATTGCAGCTCTCATCTCTTGCATTGAACTCAGCCCCCCAAGTGGTCACCAGTTTCTTTCTAATGGAATCTGTCCTCACATTGCTGCAGAGTGAGCTCCCCAGGCCAAACTGATGGTTCCAGTCTCCGATGCAGAAAAGCCTCTGTTGACTTCTCATGACCTGTAATATGCACTCCAAATCCCCTAGCTCAGCACAGAAGACTCACCACAAGCTAATCCAAACCTCTTTTTCTAGCTTTGTTTCCTGTTGTTCTTCCTCCTCTCATAGTTCCACACAGGTGTAAATGCTATTCCCTGTGCCTGGGAAATGCATCCATCCACTCACACCGCAGAGCAAAGGCCACCTTCTCCCATCCCCCCATGTGATTCCAAAGGACTTGGATTATACCCCCTTTCAGCAGTTCTTACTATATGGCGATACTGTTTTTCTCTTTATGCGTTTCTTCTCCCTGACTGTTTTCTTTGGCTCACTGCCTGGCACATAGTAGGCTCTTCATCAGCTTTTCAGTGAATATTGATACGAATAAAGAAATGAATGAATGGAGCCAGGGAATTGGGGAAATTTACTACATAAATATCAATACATCAGCCCTTTTTTTTAACCACAAGAATAAAGAAGTTCAACTTTACAATAATTAACCTACATGAAAGTGTGTGTGTGTGTGTGTGCATGTGTGTGTGTGTACACATTTACCTTAGTAACTATTCCCTAAGTGTATTTCAACTACTGTAGTTTTAACAGCTGCCATATATGTAAATATTGCAATAAATTTAAGGTTGCAGTTTTATGGCATTGAAGTGAAAATGAAAAATTCCAGTGAAACACTAGACTGCAATAGTATCATGGAGGCTAAACATTACAGATCATATCACAAGATGTAAAACTGTATGAAGCAGTGAACCTTTTTTGACCTCTGACAAAAATGCTCCACTAAGGGACTAATAACACATAGTTTTTATAATTAAAAGATAGAAATATATCACAAACTTTGGATTTTAGTGAATTCTCCATTAAAATAAAATCAGCAAAACTAAATATCCAGTAATACATGAACTGTTATTACCCTCTATTCTTTTAACTTTCTAATTTGTCTATTATAGCCACATGTTATTTTAGTAATGGGAAAACAAAATAAAAAATAGAGTACTTACATAACTGCAGACTCTTTAGGTTAAAGAAAAGTTAATTAATGGCTAGATGTAATTTTAGCTACTTATATTTGATACTATAATTTTATCATTATTACATCTAATTTTTTTATCTTCTTTTTAAAATAAGATAGTTCCTTCTGATTTTTAAAAAGTAAACTTGGTTTCCGAGCAGTTTTAGGTTTATAGCAAAAGTAAGAAGAAGGTACAGAAATTTCATTTACATCATTCAGATTTTAATTAAAGCAGATTAAATTCCATTATATGGGTGAACCTCATCCAATTAGTTGAAGGCCTTAAGAGAAAAGACTGAGGTCCCCAGAAGAGAAAAGAGTTTTGCTTCCAGACTGCCTCCATACTCAAGACTGTAACATCAACCCTTCCTTGGATTTTCAGTCTTCAGCCTGCCCTAAAGATGTTCAACTTGATAGCCTCACATGCATGTGAGCTAATTCCTTAGAAGGTCTATATCTATCTGTCAATCAATGAATTGATTAATAGGTAGATGGTTGATAGATCTCTATCCTACTGGTTCTCTTTGTCTGGACAACTTTAATACATCACCTCTTCAATAAGAACTTTCTTGGGGCGCCTGGGTGGCTCAGTGGGTTAAAGCCTCTGCCTTGGGCTCAGGTCATGATCCCAGGGTCCTGGGATCGAGAGCCCCGCATTGGGCTCTCTGCTCAGCAGGGAGCCTGCTTCCTCCTCTCTCTCTGTCTGCTTCTCTGTCTGCTTGTGATCTCCATCTGTCAAATAAGTAAATAAAATCTTTAAAAAAAAAAAAAAGAACTTCCCTGACAACACCCTGATCACTAACAAATTTATTTTCTTTGCTCTATATATTACTTTCTATAATATCTTGTCTGTTTATTTGTTTATATACATGTTTGTTTCTTGTCTGTTCTCCTTCTGGTCCCATGAGAATGTAAGTCCTGTAAGAGCAAACACCTGGCCTGCCTTGTTAAAATCTCCATCACCACCTCCTAGTAAAACATTCAGCACAAAGGAGGCATTTATTTTTTTTTTTAAGATTTTATTTATTTATTTGACAGAGAGAGATCACAAGTAGGCAGAGAGACAGGCAGAGAGAGAGAGGGAGAAGCAGGCTCCCTGCCGAGCAGAGAGCCCGATGCGGGGCTCGATCCCAGGACCCTGAGATCATGACCTGAGCTGAAGGCAGAGGCTTAACCCACTGAGCCACCCAGGCGCCCCAAAGGAGGCATTTAAAAAAAAAAAAAAAAAGTTTGTTCAATGAGTAGTTCTTAGAAGTGTAATAATTAGGGATCAAAAAGATACACGTAAAGAATTTAAAACTCTTACTACCTTAACTGCCTTATAGAAAGCTTGTAGCAACTAAAGCTACCAATATCAGTATCAGACTGACTCTTTCAATATTTCTTCATTTACATCATAAGTGATTGTTTTGGAAAGGTTCTGATAACTTCTTAACCATCCTCTATTGCTTACAAGTCCATTACTAGAAAGAAAATCTTTAGATTAGAAAATGCGATACACAGACATGGCCCACAGAATTATAAGAACACCCCTTTACTTTTCTCCTGAATGACCAACTGTGCATACAAAGGCTATTGCTGATAGATTTTAGAAACCTATCCCTTTTCCATCATCTTAGTTTTTTGGTTTTTTGGTTTTGTTTTGTTTTTTTTTTTTTCTCTTCATCATAGTCCTGAAGTCAGGAAGGGATCCTACTCCAAAGAATCATGATCCTGCTGAAAAAAGATGGGATGGAAAAAAATGATTCCTCCAGGCCAAGTATCACATTGAAACATCAACCTGGAATAAACTTGCTCATGTAAGATAGCACTTGTGCTGTTTCTTTCTTCTCCTTCACCAATTCTTCTATCATCCTTAGACTGGGAACTCACAAGGAAGTTTGTGTGACAAAAGCCCTCTAGTGAGAGATGGTCTAGGGGGAGGGTAGGTTATGCATGAAATCCCATTATACTTTCTTTAACTCCTACCCCACTAGTCTGGGGGTCATTGTGTTATCTTATTTTAAGTTGATATATAGTTGAAATGTATTTGGCAGTGAGGGCAAATATGTGTTTTTTGTTTTTATTAATTGCATGTATATTCCTTGTCAATGAATTCTATCTACAAGTTTCGGTCCATTTTCCTATTGGCAATTTTTTTTTTTTTCTCCCATAGTGGTTACTTCCTTTTTTCCTAAAGTCTGGGCTCAGATTACTATTTATATAAATTATTTCTTTTTGTAGTTTTATTTCTTGACATTTATAACATATCTGAAATTCATTTAGTTGTAATATTAAGACCTAGTTTATTTAACCCACTCGCACAGAATCATTCATTAAATTTCTTTCTGTGTGGTTTATCTTTTTAATTTTAGGGTTTTTTTTTAAACGATTTTATTTATTTATTTGACAGAGAGAGACACGGTGAGAGAGGGAACACAAGCAGGGGGAGCGTGAGGGGGCAAGGGAGAAGCAGGTTTCCATGGAGCAGAAAACCCAATGCAGGGATCGATCCCAGGAGCCTGGGATAATGACCTGAGCCTAAGGCAGATGCTTAACGACTGAGCCACCCAAGTGTCCCTAGTTTTAGTTTTATTAAATTATTTCATTTGGTTTGCTAATATTATTTTTGCTTATTTTTATTTGTGATAGAAACTATGCCATGTAGAAAATGCTTACAAGGAGGAAGGGGAACCCTCCTACACTGTTGGTGGGAATGCAAGCTGGTGCAACCACTCTGGAAAACAGCATGGAGTTTCCTCAAAAAGTTGAAAATAGAGCTACCCTATGACTCAGCAATTGCATTGCGGGTATTTACCCTAAAGATACAAATGTAGTGATCTGAAAGGGCACGTGCACCTGAGTGTTTATAGCAGCAATGTCCACAATAGCCAAACTAAGGAAAGAACCTAGATGTCCATCAACAGATGAATGGATAAAGAAGATGTGGTATATATATATACAATGGAATACTATGCAGCCATCAAAAGAAATGAAATCTTGCCATTTGCAACAACGTGGATGGAATGAGAGGGTATCATGCTTAGGGAAATAAGTCAGTCAGAGAAGGACAACTATCATATGATCTCCCAGATATGAGGAAATTGAGAAGGAGCATGGGGGGATTGGGGGGTAGGAAAAGAATAAATGAAACAAGATGGGATCGGGAGGGAGACAAACCGTAAGAGACTCTTAATCTCACAAAACAAACTGAGGGTTGCCGGAGAGGAGAGGGGTAGGGAGAGAGTGGTTGGGTTATGGACATTGGGGAAGGCATGTGCTATGGTGAGTGCTGTGAAGTATAAACCTGGTGATTCACAGACCTGTACCCTGGGGTTAATAATACATTATATGTTAATAAAAAGAAAAAAAAATTTAAAAAAAAAGAAAATGCTTACAATTATTGAGATTTGTTTCTAGATTTTTTTTTCTATCTCTTTGATCTGCTTTTTGATTCTTGAACCTCTATATTATGTTTTTAGTAGCAAGCAGAGTATGTCCTCCAGCATTCTTCTTTTTTAAAAATGTCTTTAATTTCTTGCTTTTTTATTCTTCTGGATGTTTATGAATTCAAGCAAATCTGACTAGGGTTTGTGTTATTAATAATACCATGTCCATAACCTAATTTGAGAAAAATTGCCATCTTTACAATACTAGGGCTCTCATCTATCAACAGTAGTAGAAAGATTACTACTCTTTATTAAAATAATCATAGTAAAGATGTTAAAAGACAAGGATGATCAGCTCAAAACTACTGAGAAAATACTAGATAAATGCCCACTTTCTAGATTCAAGGCCAAAATGTCAGTCTCCTCATTTCCCACCCCTATGCAATGGAACATTCTCATTCTTAGTGCACTCTTTGTGATGAGAAAGATTTTACCTTCTTTCAAATCTTACATCTATACAATGTAGATTCAGATCACTTACGCAAATTTTCCACAGTATCCATAACACTGTACTCCTGGAAAATACATTTTAGCTTCCATTTGAAGGGCAGAGAAAGTGTCATATATTTTATAACATAGGCAGGAGATTATGAAAGGGAGAAGGGAAATGATCAAATTCAGCTAATATACAGAGGGTGAACTAAAGCTAAAAGCACTTGGATGTATGGGCCAATTCTCTCCCTGATCCTGGAGAGTTAAAGGTTGCATGTTCCCCCATGTAAGGCTTGCTTCATGAAGGAAACCACAGTGACTCTGTTATGTGAGAGCTCTTATTTCAGGATGTTGCTGCAAGAATTCCTTAGAGTTTTTCCTCTAACCTTGAGCAATCCCTCTACACGTCATTCACCAGTCACACACAACGATATATAATCATACATTACAAAAAGTTTTCTTTATCTTCAATTAGATTATGAAACAGTATTTTTCCAAAAATGTTCTTAGTAATTCTCCCCCTAAGGTTTATAATTATTGCCTATATTTATGACTGTATGGACAACCAGAATTCTTGTATTAAGAGAATCTCTTAGTGGACTTCAGCTCTGGCCATTCTGTGCAAGTGCTAGCATGAATACCTGATTTTTGTTTGATTACTTACAAAGGGCTGGACTGTGGGCCTGAGCTTCCCAGAGCAATTTTTCTTTTTTATTGGATGTTTTGGAAATATTAAAAGAACAAAAGATAAAGCATAGAAATTAAGGAAAATGTGGCATCTGATGAAAATATAGGAGTTTTAAATCTGACTATTCCCCAAATGTTAATTTCTTATAACCAGTTTGCTACTCACTAAAGAAAAATTACTTCCTTGGCTCCTAGCAAAAGAGTCAATATTAGGAAATGTTATACAGCGACATAAGTACTGGACTTTTTCAGAATAACAAAATGTTTTTTCTCAAATGGGATTAATGACTATAAAATTCATTGGATAATGACAATCCTTTTCCCTTCTACTCTTGCAATAGTATAGTAATTGCAACACTTTTAATCTAAAAATGGCTATATCTACTTGTTTGATCACGTTTTGTGATTATACCATATAATTTCCATGCCTGCCTGTAAAGAACAGCATATTGAGTTGAGAATTATTAATTTTGAGAAAAGCAGTGTATACTATTGCTAGTTTCCCTTTCAAATATGAGATTAAAATCTTTAGAGCCTCTTAGCAGTAATTGTTATCAACAAGGAATTCTTACATTAGCATATATGTACATTTATAATTTTTTTTAAAGATTTTATTTATTTATTTGACAGAGAGATCACAAGTAGATGGAGAGGCAGAGAGAGAGAGAGAGAGAGAGAGGGAAGCAGGCTCCCTGCTGAGCAGAGAGCCTGATTCGGGACTCGATCCTAGGACCCTGAGATCATGACCTGAGCCGAAGGCAGCGGCTTAACCCACTGAGCCACCCAGGCGCCCCATACATTTATAATTTTGATAAATTAAGAACATCATAAAGTTCACGCTGTATACTAAATATATGAGTTGTGTTCTAAAGTCTCTTAATTGCAGGATCAAGTCAAGACTTCAAACATGAAAATTTATCTAGTACAAATTACTACTTGGGAGTTAGTATGTTATGGGATTCCACCACCATTCTCTGTGCTTTGACTGGAAGGTTTTCTATAGTTTGGGGGCTGAGGATACGGCTAGGAGAACATTGTGTAATAATTGAGTAAAGGATTAGAAAAGGTGGCATTTAGAATATACTCACACACTCTCTCTTTCAATTAAGTCAGGAATTTTAGGGCATTTTTAGAAACAGTACATTTTACCTAAAATATTTAAATAATAGCAAATATTGAAGAAAAAACTATACGTTCACATTCTGAAAAAAATAGTTCAAATCATGTTTAAAGGGCTTGTGTCCACACACAAAGATAAATAGATTTAAGACACTAAATATCATCAACTTTTTGTAAAGTGATTAGGTTCTACCTCTAATAAAGGGGAATAAGGTCTCTGTGGCATTTTTATATTTTTATTTTTATTTTTTAAGATTGTTATTTGATTTATATGACAGAGAGAGACCGCAAGAGAGGGAACACAGCAGGGGGAGTGGAAGAGGGAGAAGCAGACTCCCTGCTGAGCAGGGAGCCCGACACAGGGCTCGATCCCAGCACCCCAAGACCATGACCCAAGCTGAAGGCAGACGCCTAATGACTGACCACCCAGGTGCCCCTCTGTGGTATTTTTTAAGTGAACAAACCTATTTTTGTAAAACATGAAAAAAGTCTTTAAAAGCAATAACAAGGGTATCTGGTATATATAGCATCAACATTCATTTATTTGTTTTATTTTTTATCTTATTTTATTGTAGTTATTTTTATTTTATTTATCTTATTTATCTGTATTACTAATACAATACATACCAGATAATGATAAAAAAAAAAAAAAGTCAGTGGTTCTTATTGCTTACTAGATCTGTGGTTCTCAACCATAGCTGATTCACCTAGAAAACTTTTTAAAAATGGTTGTGCATGAACACCTCCCCTGATTTACAATTAAATCAATATCTCTGGGAGGTGGAGCCCAGGTATTGGTGGCTTTTATGAAAGTTTCCCAGGTGAATCCAATGAGTGGCTAGTTGAGATTAATTATCAGATGCCTATATCTGGCAATCAAGGCCTTAGCTACTCAAGCCTTGACTCTTATTATTTTCCTCTATGACTTATGTTTTACTCAAAATGATGTAATAACTATATTTGCTTTGTATTTTCCATTCTTTCTATATATCTTTGTTAATACTGTTCCTTCCTTAGACTCACATATCTCCTACCAAAGTCTAACCACTCTCAAGGTCCTTATATCAAACAAATAATTTTTGAGCACCTGTATGTTCAGCTTTACCATTCTATGATAGTATTTACATTGCATGCAATAATGCACTTCACAGCCAAGTGGTAATGTGTGTAACTTAAAATGTAAGAATAAGATGGGGCTAGGATAACAGACACAGAAGTTAGGAAAAAACATTGTAAGGACATCTTGTCCAGACTTAAGAGTTCTAGAAAGCTTCCAAGAGGTTGAGCCTTAAGACATGAGTTGAAGTCAGCTAAAATAGGAAAAAGGAGGTCCAGAAGAAGGAAAAACATGTGCAATGTCTTGAAATTAAGAGAAAGCATGAGTTCTTTCAGGGCTAAAGTATGGAGTGCGAGATGGGAAATAGTAAGCAAGTCTAGAGAGAAAACCAGAGGTCAGATTATTTGGAGTGTATCAGTATATTAAGTTATCAGTATGTTAAGTATCAGTATATATCAGTATGTTAAGTATCAGTAAGATAAGATCTTGGACTTCAATTCAAGAACAATGGTGAGGGAAAAATTTAGACAATAGAAACAGTTTATAAAGATCAAGTTTGTGGAGGCAAAATGGATGGGGTGGGGGTAGACTGGAGACATGGAAACCAGTTAGAAGGTTATTGCAGTAATTCGAGATGGGAGATTCCAGTGTTTGAGCTCGGGTAGTTGGTAGATTGAGCTGAGGCACTGTCTGGCACCCAGTTGGACATGCAGAGTTGCTCTTTGTAAGAAACTCTCTAGAAGGTGGAACATAAAGTTTTCAGAGTCTTTTGAATAGAGGTCGCAGTTGAAGTCATAGAAGAAGAAGAGTTTCCCAAACTAAAGAAGTTGAAAGAGGGTTAAGAACAGAATCATAGGAAGCTCTGACTTATAAGGGAAGGATCAAGAAGAGGCATGGGATCAAGAGCAAAGTACTGAAGGGAACCAGGAATTGACAAAGACATCAAGTATCAACGTATTAAATAAGACAAGCTTCTCAAAATTCTTGACAAACTTGCCTGCGAGTAGCAGAGGCATCTCTTCTTGTATTATATTGTATATTTATGTGAAATTGGAGAATCGATTAACTTAATTTTGCATATTTCATCTTAAGCAGGTAGAAGTTGAGTTCAGTATAATTATACTCTACTGTATATTTAGAAAAAAAAGGAAAAATTTAAAATTTTAAAATAACTACAGAAAGAGGATGTAGAAGGAGATAATGGCAAGAAAATAAAAGTGTGGTCTTAATCAATTGTCTTAACAATTGATTGAGATGAAGAACAGCAAACATATTCTCTAGTTTTTAAAGATGGTACTATAAAGTAAGAGCTGTCCGTGTCCCAGCTAGGACAGATCACAGGTGCTCAGATACTGTATGATCTCCCCTCTGTAGAGCTCTTCAAAATTGTAATTAAATGTAATTATGTTATTAGTTAATTAAAGTCTGCCTCCTTCCCAGGCTGGAATATAAACATCTAAAGGTCAAGGACTGAGTCTGTATCTCCATTTGCCAGAAAGATATCTGGTATGTGAAACAAGCTTATTAAATAGTTACTGGCTACATGAGGGAGGGGACAGAAGTCCATAGGAAAAGTGCTGAAAGAGAAAACTTAAGAGGAGGGGAGGAGAGAAATGGGAAGTATAGCCCAGCATGCAGGAATCAACATTGTTAAAATTCAGAAAAGCTAATCAGAGGGTGGACAGATGCTCTGGTTCCCCTAGGACAGTCCTAGTTGTCTGTTACCCTAGTAGAATGATTAAAACTCCCTCATTTCATTCTCAAAATGTGTCCATTCATATGACAAATAATATGAACACCTTAACTAGACATTCGGGTGGACTATTAGGTTAAAAAAATCATAATAAAATAAAACATATATTAAAAAATACAAGTCTCCTTATATTTCATTCAGGATGAAGGTTCATGGTAAGTAAATTATGACAAATAGAAATTAGCATAACCTACCAATTGTTTATAAAACTTAAGATGTATTAGATTTCAATGATAATCTCTTCATTCAGCTAATGACTATCATCATTGGTTTATTGCAAGAATATAAAACTGCTCATAGAGTCCTGTTTTTATTTTCCCTTATCCTATTTTCCTCATGACACAGTGGAATTTTTAGGACCCTAACTCTGCTTTCATTGGAAGACACCACCACATTGTACGGCTACTTCAAACAGCTGTGTGTAAACTCCGTTCTTAAACTTCAACCGCCTAAATCTGCAAAGCCTTTGGAATCCTTAAGATCAAAGCAACTTTTAACTGTACATTTCTATTATTAATTTGGATATGAATTTAAAAGTTGGCCTGGTGGGTAGAATTGAATTGCCCTGCTGATTTTATTAAGCTGATCAAACTTCACTAACTTGTAACAATTCTTTTCTATCTACTATTCAGGATAAACAGATGCTCAAGCTAATCCCGGAAAATACCAAGTAATAACTTCATTTCAGTGCGGGCCATGGCAGGCACAGGTGAGGACAGTTAAGCAGTTGCAGGGTATCCCGCTCTTCAAAGCAGCCAGCAATCTCTCTAGAATCCCATTATTACTGCAGCTGATGCCCCAGTTGGGTGAATAGTTGGAATTTTTCCTTCCTGGGAGATGCTATAAATTTGTCTTATTCTTTTTATATCCGTAATATCTGGTACAAAGTAGCTGTTCACGATCAAATATTGAGTAATGATACATGGGCAAGATCTTTGGCTCTGTTTTTGTTTGGTTTAGCAAGTTTTTTACACAGTGGAGCAAAATTTAGATAGCACACACAGATCATTTAAAAATATTTATTGAACTGTTAAGATTTTTATCCACCTAGTTACCTGAAAAGAATTTGGGAGCTCTTGTAATGAAAGTCATTTCTCAGTTGTTTTAAGACGTAAATGAGGGGGGGCGCCTGGGTGGCTCAGTGGGTTGAGCCACTGCCTTTGGCTCAGGTCATGATCTCAGGGTCCTGGGATGGAGCCCCACATTGGGCTCTCTGCTCAGCCGGGAGCCTGCTTTCCCCTCTCTCTCTGCCTGCCTCTCTGCCTACTTGTGATCTCTCTCTCTGTCACATAAAAAAAAAAAAAATTAAATTAAAAAAAAAAAGAAGTAAATGAGGGTATAATTTTTGAATATTGTTCTTGGTCTGACAAATTTTAATCATCATCATCGTCGTCGTTGTCGTCATCACAGTAATTATTCCAACACTAAGAAATAAATGGCCACATAGTGAAGGAGTTGCATAGAGGTCATTGCAGCAATATAATAAAAAATAACTCTGTCCATTCTCAAATTGTTTGGCCAGACCTCAACCCTAGTATTATCTTGTTTACTGACTATCATGTCTTCAACCATTGTGTCTCGGTTAACTCAGTTCTGTTCCTGGTTCTATTAACTCACTACTTTTGTGAGTACAGAGAAGTCACTCAATTTACTGAGCCTCATTTTTTTTAAATCCACAAAATGTTACCATTGTCTGTTCCTCTGTGCTCCCATAAGACCTTATAGTTAATGTTGTTGTTATTAGAGTTGTGTCAAGTGCTATTCTAATCTTCTTACTTCTATTAACTCATTTAATCTTTACAAATATAATGTAAGTTTTCCCCATTTCCCCTCTCCCTTCTTTTCTTCTTCCTTCTTTTCCTCACTTTGTTTCATAGCAAATGTAAGCCCCTTTAGAAAGTCACACAGTTACTAAGAAAGAGTCAGGATTTGAACTCAAGCAATTTGGTGCCAGAATCTAAAGTCTAACCACTATTTTCCACTTCATTTTATTTTACTTCATTTTAATTAAATGAGTACACATCTCTCTTCATCACTAGAATAATAGCTCCTTATGGCCAATTACTGTAGGTTGTTAATTTTTTCTCTTCCTCATCCTCAAGTATTTTGTTAGTTCCTAGCACATAGTGAAAGGGCCATTAGTGTTTGTCAAATGCATGGATGAGTATTTGCCCTCCCATCTCAAAGGGATTTAACTCCTGTGATTAGGTTATGTTAGATTGCAAAGGGGAAGGAATTTTGCAGATAAATTAAGGCACTTAATCAATTGGCTTTGAGTTCATCAAAAGAGAGATTACCTTAAGTGAGCCTGACTTCAGCAGATGAGCCCTTTGAAAGAGACTCAAAGCAACAGTAGAGACTTCCTATTGGCCTTAAAGGAGTAAACTACCATGATGTGCAGAGGAATCACATGAAAGGAAATGGCAGATGATCTCTAGGGCTGAAGGCTCTGCCTTCACTGAATTCTGCCACCAACCATAATTTGGAAGAGAGCCCTGAGCCTTAGACAAAATTGGAGCCGTAACTGATGGTTTGAGATTAGCTGGAGAGACCCTAGGTAAAGGGCCTAGCTAAACCCATGGCCAGATTCTTGACCAGTGGAAACTGTGTGATAATGAATGTGCATTGCTTTCAGTTGCTGAATTTGTCATAATTTGTTGTGAACAAAAGGGAAGTCACCCAGGGCACTCTAACATTAGAGTTTTGTTCTGTTGAATTCCTAGAATTTGCAAGCTATAGTGGCTGGAACACAAAGCAGAAAATAGAAGGCAAGGGCTCAGAATGATTTAACTAGAATAAAACATGCTTGTTGGAAATCTGTTCATACTTCTCCTACCCCCAACTCTGCTTTGGACATTCAAGCACTGGGAAATCAGTTATTCCTACTCCCCAGTACACGGCATCCATCATCGCCGGTTTGCACATGTTTCCTTCTTGTTTTATTTTTCTCTTCTTATTTCAGATCCCTACCATTATTCCCCTACCCTCCACTGGAACCCTCTTTAATGTTTTCCTATATGTCGTTGGCTGTATTTTGTAACGACCTTTATATAGAATACTGTTATTGAGCTATTGTCTATGTGTGCCCTTACTTTATATAACTGATGTTGTATAATAATTCTTATTCTATTTCTAATTTTATTCTATCATGTTTGTGATTTAAAAGATCTAGCCACAGTGGTACTATTAATTTGGCGTTTCTCACTGTTGCTGAATGTTGTGAAGGTACCACTTATCTATTCCCCTAATTTTTGAACCTCTAGATAGCTTCCAGCCCTCTTTTCCCACCACAGTCCTGTGACAAACATCTTCAAACATGCCTGCATATGGATATGTGCTAGAGAAATGCTTAAGAGTGATATTGGTGGATCCCAGGGAATGTACTTGGTTTACTGAGTGTTTTCGGCTTGTTCTCCAGAACAGCTAGTTTACATTCCAACCTGCAGTGCATGTGAATTCCTACTTTCCCTTAATCTTACCAAAAGAGTATTACATGATTTTCTATTTTATTTAATCTGATGGGTGTAAAATCTTATTTCATTAACCATTTGAGTTTCTCTTTCTGTGACATGCCAATTTATTTACTTTGCCTATTTTCCTCCCTCTCTCTCTTCTCCCCCTTCCATTACCTTCTTTCTTTCCTTTTTATCTGATGTGCAGAAGTTTTTTATACATCAGATATTTTTCAGTTCTTCTAGTTATTAAAATTATCTTCTTTAAACCTGTCATCTGTTTTATTCTTAATTAAGATATACTGATTTTTTTTCTTAGGACTTTGAGGTCTTTTTTTGTAAAGTCTTCCTCACTGCAGTATCACAATTTTTTTCTTTCACATTTAGTTTTTTTATTCAGTTTGGAATTAATTTTTGGGCACATTGTGAAGAAGACACACAATTTTATTTTTCTTTCTGTAATGAAACATCCTCAAAAGCATTCAATTAGCACGCTATTCTTACCCCACAAATTTGTAGTACCACTTTTTAATCATGTATCAACTATAATTAAACATAGACTAATTTCTGAGCAAGATATTCTGCTTCATTGTTCCGTTTGTTTCTGTGCTAGCGTCACTCTCGTTGTTGTTGTTGTTGTTGTTTTTAATACTAGTAAGTATGTAATATATGTTAAGTCTGGGTCCATAAGAAGCAGATGTCAAAATGAGGGGCCAGGAGACCCACCAAACCATAATGCCAATCTCACCTCAAGTGTAGTAGAGAGGTGAAGAAGAAAGCTCTTAAGTTGCCATATCGTTCTAAGGAGAGTTTGGCAAAGCTGATCAAGAGTCCTGGAACCAAAGTTGAACATCAGAAGTGTTCTGTGTCTCCCAGTAATGGGCTTGCTCCAGTATCCCTCATGTCTTACTCAGTTCAGGTTGTTATGACAAATATAACATAGACTGGGTGGTTTAAACAGCAAATATTTATTTTTCACAGTTCTGGAGGCTGAGAAGTCCAAGATCATGATACTAGCATATCAGGTGTCTGATAAGAGCCTGCTTCCTGGTTTGAAGATGGCCATCTTCTCTTGTATCCTCACACGGCAGAAACCAGAAAAGGAAGCAAGGTCTCTAGGGTCTCTTCTTTTAAGGACACTAATCTCATTCATGAGGGCTCCAGCTTCACGATCTAACCACCTCTCAAAAGTCCCTCCTCCAAATACCTTCACATCGGGGATTAGGTTTCAACCTATGAGTTTTGGGGGACACATTTAATCCATAGCATCTGCCATGCTCAATACTTGATAGAGAGCAAGTGTGTCCTTGAGCTCAAACACAGCAATGGATTTCAGAGTGAAGCAGCTGGGGGCTGGGTCAATCGATCAGACTTCTGGGAGGTGCATCCTTTTACTGCAAACTACAATCCACATGTGGATTCAAGAGTGAATCTTCTTTTCAAGACTGATTTAGCAATTCTCAAATCCATATTATTTTCAAACTAATTTTAGAATTGTTTGCCAAGTTCTTAAACTAACCTAGTGGAATTTATATTGGAATTATACCGATCTTTTGGAGTAATTTGGGGAGAATATACATTTTTAAAATGTTAAGCTTTCCCATTCACAAACATATCATACCATTTATCTATTCAGGTGTTCTTCTAAGGAGTTTAGTAGGTTTTAACATTTTTTCCATAAAAGCCTATGTATTTATTGTGGTTAAATTTTATATAACTTAGAAGACTGATTGCTACTGCAAAGACTATTCGTCATTTATCTGGTTTATTACATCTTAAAATATAACTGTTATGCATTGTTGTGTATTACAAATAAGAAACAATCTTTTTTTTTTTGGCTTAAACTCTGTCCTTATGGTTTCCATCTCTAGCATTTAAGTGAACAGGTTTCTTTTTACAAAAGAGTTCCACCATTTCTTTTCTTTTAATTTTATTAGTTTATTAATTAATTAATTTATACATATCAGTAAAATTACTTTAAAATATATATACTCACTAAACAATAAAAGCTTCCAACTCTAAGTCTCAATGAAAAAATTGACATTTTCTGGTTCCCTCTACTGTTAATTTGACATAGTACATCAGTTTTTATCATTGACTTTTGTTGTGTTTGTAGGTTCTGGGAATATTGAATTTTCATTTCCCCCTTAAAATTTCCCCAAGATTTTTAGGCCATCTATCGGCCACTTTCCTTTAGCTCAATAAAGACTTAAGAACAGTGTCTGCCTAATCCCCTATCACCATATAAATAAGCAATAAAGAATTTACAACGAGGTCAAATCTTATGGGGAAAATATTTAAAAGATCATTAAAATAATTATTCCCTGGAAGCCAAGGTAATTGTTTTGAAATCAGATTTTTAGAATCGTGTAGCTATGGAATGAGCATGAAGCCCAGAGAGTTAAGCACAAGCACGTCTTTGGCACTACATTTAGCAGTCTTCCAAAAAGACGGTTTCGATTGCATTGTGAAATCACACACAATGAAATGGCATGCATCATGGTACTGGATTTATAATAGGGCTGAAGATAAAGATAAAAAGCTCTCCTCTGGTTCACCTGATCTTCCTTGAGTTGTTAATCAAGTCAACATTCTTGATGGCTAGATTTTCCTGTTATGCTATACTTGTCACCCATTAAAGGATGCCTTAGGCAAGGAAAAAGGAACTCAACCTGACGCACCAGGGCTGTTCAGTAAATGTAAATGTAAAGGGAAATGTAAAATTCCCTCCCAAGTTGTATGTATACAAACTTTCAGAGAGCTCATTTGGGTCCTTGTTGGCCAGGCCTTTGGTGACAGCATGGATGGCCCCACATACCACTCACCATTGTAAGTAGGCTCCCATGCCACAAACGAGAGAAGTCAGGCACCAAAGAACCACTAAGCAGAAACATCTTCAAGCATTTACTATTTCTGTCCCAGGGTAAAGATTTAATGGATAAAGAATGTTGAATAAAGCACTTAGGAAATGCAGGAGAGCATGTAAGTGCCAAATTATCAGAAAGATTACTTATTGGCCAAATGTAAACATTAATACACAACCCCAGGATATGATAATTTATGTATTTATTTCTAACAAAAACATGACTGAAGACCTAGTGTTGACTGATTATATTATACTGGAGGGTGTATTTGTTTTCTATTGCTCTCATAACAAATTACCACAAATTCAGTGGCTTAAAACAACATAAACTTAACTATGTTACAGTTTGGTCAGTGAATCAAAAGTTTGAGTGGGCTTGACTGATTGCTCTGCTCTGGGTCTTAAAAGGTCAAAATCAAGGAATCCTCTAGCCTGGCTCTTACCTGGAGGCTCTTGTGAAGACTTTTCCAGACTCACTAGGGCTGTTAGCAGAATTTAGTGGCATGCAGTCTTTTGCTGACTGTTGAGGGTCATTCTCAGCTTCTAGAGGCTGCCCATGTTCATGGCCTCCTTCATTTTCAAAGCCAGCAGTCTCAGGAGTTCTTTTCACCCTTCAAACCTCTTTGATCTTCTCTTCTGCCTTATCAGCCCTATCTTCAGCTGGAAAATCTTCTCTGCTTTTGAGGACTCATAAAATTAGATTGGGCCCACCTGGATAATGAGGACACAGTCTATCCTTAATTACCTCCAGAAATCCTTTTTGCTATTGCACTTAACAGTCACAGGCTCCAGGCACTAGGGTACAGGCATCTTTGGAGGCCACTCTGCTGACCACAGAAGGTAATTCATAAAGGATAAGTCAATCCACTGGATCTGGTTTGTGTGCACCCACATTTTGGCATGTCTGGAAAGAGGCATTCTTTTGGGGAAGAAATTCGTTATATGATGTTTCCAGTGGATGGCTCATCTACAAATCACCTTCCAGTTGAGAACAGAATACAGTAGCCCTTGGAATATCTTTCTTCCCCGGGGACGTGTCTGAGATCAGGGTTCTTCAATCATGCACATGACAAACTAGAAAATGTACTAAGTTAGTGGCTTTTGTAGTTTTTAGTTTCTGAAATGCCTCAGCAATATTATTCAAAATTCATTATCCCAATCTCTGTCTTTGGTGCCCACACTGATGTAAAATTATCTCCTTGAAATGAATTTTTAAAGTAGAATAGAGGTAGGCAGCTATCTGGGCAGAATTTTTAGCTTACTATATGACATTCGTGTAAACAGTGCTTTTTGGATTAGATCTTTTGTGCCTAGTGCCTCTTGGACTCAGAGTTACCAAAAAGCTTATGAAAATTTCTATTATTTAAAGTAGCATGGGTGGGACGCCTGGGTGGCTCAGTCGGTTAAGCGGCTGCCTTCAGCTTGGGTCATGATCCCAGTGTCCTGGGATCGAGTCCCTCATCAGTCTCCCTGCATGGCAGGGAGCCTGCTTCTCCCACTGCCTCTGCCTGTCACTCCGCCTGCCTGTGTGCTCTCTTGGACAAAAAAATAAATTAATTAAAAAAAAAAAAAGTAGCATGGGGGCACTTGGGTAGCTCAGTTGGTTAAGCATCTGATTCCTGGTTTCAGTTTAGGTCACGATCTCAGGGTTGTGAGATCAAGCCCTGCATGGGGTTCCATGATCAGTGGAACATCTGCTTCAGAGTCTCTTCCTCTCCCTCTGTCCTTCCCCCTGCTCACACGCGTTCTCTCTCTTTTTCTCCCTCTCCCTCTCAAAAATAAATAAATAAATCTTTAAAAAAATAAAGAGGTTAGACAATAAAAATGAGGGAATCACTAGAAAGAAAGCTGCCCAAGGACAAAGGTAAAGGAATTTATTCACTGATCTATTCTAAGCTTCTAGAGAGTTCCTGGCACAGAGTAAGCATTCAGGCAATATTTGTTAAACAAATCAATGATGAATGAATAAAATGAATGCTATTATCACATGCAAATTAATCTAATTTGGACAATCTGCTGTGATTTTGTTTTTCTTTTTTTTGCATGAAATTTGATCTGATGTCAAAATAAATACATGTAAGGCAATGTCTTTAGTGGAAGCCTCTGTATAGTTTTCAATTTTATTTATTTATTTGTTTGTTGTTTATTTTAAACATTTCTTTATTGAGCATGCATACACAGGGTTAAGGGCAGAGAGAGTCTTAAGTAGACTCTGCACTGAGCACAGAGCTGAATTGAGCTCAATCTCACAACCTGAGATCACATCCTGAGCCAAAACCAAGAGTCAGAGGCTTAACTGGCTCCAGCACCCAGGCAACCCTGTATAGTTTTTTTTAAATCATAGTTTATTATAGATCTACTATTATAATATGATGAGCTATCTTATAAACTCAATTACCTCAGTGCAAGAATGAAAGAGTGTTTGAACATCCCTGAATTCTGAATCATACATACTAGCAAGATGAAAGGGAAGGACTCAAAATTGACACTTACATAATTACAATACTTCACTGGGCTCATTATTTGAAATCTCTATGTTTCTAAGACTATTGCTCACATTTGTTACATATTTCAAAATTGCTGTTTTAAAAATGCACGGAGAGGCACCTGGGTGGCTCAGTGGGTTAAAGCCTCTGCCTTCAGCTCAAATGATCCCAGGGTCCTGGGATCGAGCCCTGCATTGGGCTCTCTGCTCAGCGGGGAGCCTGCTTCCTCCTCTCTCTCTGACTGCCTCTCTGCCTACTTGTGATCTCTGTCAAAGAAATAAAATCTTTGAAAAAATATGCATGGAAAAAGAGAATAGAAAGTGATATGCTGCACTATTAATGGTGCAAGACCCGGGATGATTTTTTGTGTCTATAATTATAAATGAATACTAGGAGCACAGGAACACACTTGACTTTCATAGCCAGAACACCATACTGTCCACAAAGGAGCAAAGAATGAGTCTTGGTGCCTCCCCTGACCCCAGTGACACTGCTTCTTAATGGCCATTAAAGTGGTACAAGAGGCAAAAAGGAGGATTTCATGGATAACACAGAACTAAGATGTAAACTATAAAAAGAAATAAATCAAGGTTTGATAAGCCAATCAATGTTTTTAAATAGCTTAGCCTTTCATCATAATTTTTATGTTAATGTTTATATATTCACAATAGTTGTAAATCAGATGAAAATAAATATAAAACAGAAGGAATTAGTTAATGCTTCTAAGGACCTGTATGTCTTTGTTCGCGGAGTTTGACAGACTGCTACAAAACGGATCAGAAAACATCCACAAGGCAGGTGACTAGGAAAGTTTCTATTCACCAGACTTTCTTCCCTTGCATCTGGTAAAGTGGAAAAAATTACCATACATTCTTCTGGGGGAATGTGTACTTGCCTCTGGGATATTCCACCATGGAAGTGTGAATGGATAGAAAATACCAGGAAATCAAAGATTTCAAAGTTTGTAGAATCTTACCCTTCTCATCAACCCAGATTAAAGTTTGCATCCTTCAAGAGAAAAGACAGCTTGAAAATATAGACTGACAATCAGTTATACCCTACAAATGAGAATATGCGACTGCTCTCTATTCTGACTACTTTAGCTGGAGCTAAGAGCAAAGGGAGAGAGTATCATGCCCCCCCCACCCAGAGCTCCACGGCACCATACAGCTGTTGTATCAACAGGGAAAACTGTCTTTCTCTGAAAGAGAAATCTTTAGTGGCTCCCAATCACAGCCACTAAAGAAAGGGTGCAATCCACATTTCCTCGTTTGGAACTTTTAAAATAATGAAATGGGCAGGTTATAGGTGATAGGTCATTTTGTTTTTGAACTTTTCTGAAAACTAAGAAAGCCATACAGAAAAACAAAAACAAAAACAAAAACAAAACAAAACAAAACCTACAAACTATCCAAAAATATGACCTGTGTACACTTAATTTACTTATATGCTTTTTCTCATAATTTTCTGAGACTTTAAAAGGATGTTTACAGGGGTACCTGGGTGGCTCAGTGGGTTATGCCTCTAAGTTCAGCTCAGGTCATAATCTCAGGGTCCTGGGATGGAGCCCCACATCAGGCTCTCTGCTCTGCGGGGAGCCTGCTTCCCCCTCTCTCTGCCTGCCTCTCTGCCTACTTGTGATCTCTCACTCTGTATCAAATAAATAAAATCTTTAAAAAAAAAAGGAATAACAAAAAAGGATGTTTACATCTCAGCTTCTATTTATGTGTGTATATAGATATATACACACACATACATACATCTTTTTTTTTTTAAAGATTTTATTTATTCATTTGATACAGAGAAAGAGAGAGATCACAAGTAGGCAGAGAGGCAGGCAGAGAGAGGGAGAAGCAGGCTCCCCACCAGACAGAGAGCCCAATGCAAGGCTCAATCCTAGGACGCTGATATCATGACCTGAGCCGAAGGCAGAGGCCTTAACCCACTGAGCCACCCAGGCGCCCCACATACATACACCTGCAAACAGAAAGAAATATTCTGAAAAAATTGTGAGTATAATTTGATATGGGATGGGATGCTTTTAACAGCTGGAAGGATTTCACACTTAGAGCCCAATTTACAAAACTCTGGGGTTGGCATTGTTTCAACTCTAGTCGTGGAAGTCATAATTTCCCAAAGATTTTTTTTCTGGATTTGTAAATTATTTGTGTATGGCACGTACATCATTTCAAAAATGAAGTTATCATAGCTAAACCTGGCTAGGGATAAATGAATAACTTTGGAAGAAATTCCTGAAAGCATTATTCACTCCCACTGAAATCAGACAGCCATTTTCATTTCTTAGCTAACAAAATTCTTTCTTTGCAAGCAAGCAATCTAGGCTTTCACACTGCCTACCCTTAATTAGCAGAAAAAACTTGCTGCTTTGTAACTCAAATAAATATGAACTTCCCATATGGTAAGGAGTGACTATAAAGAATAGAAACTCAATTTTGTTCCAGTTTGTGTGTGTGTGTGTGTGTGTGTGGTGTGAGGTAGTGGTGGTAGGGATGTGGGAGATGGTTAGAATAATAATGAGATTAAGATGAAGTGACACTGAGGGACTGAAGTGGGTTTGTTTTAACTTGTAAGAATAACGAAGGAAAAGAATGGTTGTCCGAGAGACTAATGTAGGGAAATGAGCAAACCGCGCACTGCTTGGCTAGCTACTATTGGTTGATATAATCTGTCCCAGGTTTCTGACTCCCCAGACACTGGAACCTGATGGATGGTGGGAGAAACGGAGCGCTCACTCTATTCTTTCCCTTACAGGTTCTCCAGGCCAGAGCTTCCTTTTGAGCATCTGATTTCTCTAGATTCAAGAAAATGGACCAAAGCTTGAGCTTCATTTTAAAATCGAAATTTGATGCAGCTTCAAGGAAAATTTTATAAAATTGCCAGTAATGCAACCATCATCATTAGACATCAAGTTGTGTCAGCCTTGACTGTATTTGTTGAAATTTCGTACTTTGAATCTATAACCATTCCCTTAAACACTACTTGGAATTCCATTTTGAGCCTCACATTATTACATAAATTTGGTTCAGGGGCATTTGTTTTAGCAAGTATATTCAAAGGGTTTGCTGATGGGAATTTTGAGGATTTTTGTTTTCTGAGAAGTACCCTTATGTAATGAAAATGGGAGAAATCTGGGAGTCATATAAAATATTTATATCCTGGTGCTACAATTTATAAGCTGTGTTACTGAGCAAATTACTATACCTCTCTGAGATTCAACTTACTGATTTAGTATGTGTTGTACTAGATTATGGTTAAGATATAGTTTTATATATGTATACACACACACATATATATATAGAGGATAGCACCTGGAATAATACCTAAAAAATAACAAGGGTTCTATAAATTAGTATTTATGACTCTATGTCATATCAAATGCTGCATCAAGCTTCAAAGTTTTGTAAGAAGCACCCCTGGAATTAGAAAAGTAAATTTAGAATTTTACTTTGGCATTGAAAAATTAGTTGTGTGTATCAGTGTATCTCTCAGCCTAAAAGAAACAAGGCAATGAAACTAAAGCAAACCTAACCTTGTGAATTTTATGTCAATTGTTGATAATATTAATTTACAAAATGAGTTGTCTAAAGGACAAATTTCTCAAAGAAATGGAGATGGACCCCCCTGAGCCTATTGTTTGACAATAGGTTTTTTGATGCCTAAAGTCTGGTTCCATTAACAAATTAACGTTGAATACCATGAAGGATATAATTATTTTAAATCCTGAAAACCAGCCCTTTGTAATGCAAAGGTGAAGATCTAGACTATTTCAGAAATATTTTCTATCACTTTGCCACCCATTTTAAACAGATCTTTGGTCACAGGTCTAATTAATTAAATGGATGTATGTTTTCCCCTAGCGATGTTCTTCTTAATTCCTGGCCAACCACATGGAACTGTGCCACGAAAACAGGTCGCACAGCTTCTGCTTGGCTCAGAACACACAAGATTACAAAATCTGCTTATCCCTGTTTTGTCTTAACACCTGTGAAAAAAAAAATACAAGACTGTCATGTGGCACACAAAAGGCTCAGGTATCTCCCTGTTTAGAAGTTGGCAGTCCTGAACAGCAAGAGGAAATAAGGTTGTAATATTAATAAACACCTGCTGGCTCTATTCTACTCATTGGCTCCATCCCAGTGAAACAGTTAATCAACTAAACCTAACAAAACAATTGTCAAAACCCTAAGGCAGTCTATGTTACCACATGGCTCTGAGTCCACCCTGTGAGAAAATACGAGAAGCCCATGTATTGTACGGTTCTGCAAAGTAGGAGAGCAGAGTGTATTCCTCAGCAAGAAGTTAAAAATAGCAACAGTAATCATAGCCTGATTTCCCGGTGCCAGGCAGAGTTGCAGGTGGATATGAGGGACACTACAAGTGAATGAGAAAAGAAATGTCTCTGCTTCCCTGGAAGTCACGTTCGAGGGGGCAGACAGGAGACAAAGGATAAACCTTAAGCCTAGTGAGTCCCCTTCCTATTACTCTCGGAATCACTCCGCACATTTCCCTCAGGCATTTGTCAGAGAGGTGGTGACTTGCGGGTGGGGCGGAGACAGAAGGGGCACAGCGAGGACCACCACAGGGAGAAAGAGGACTCCTGACTGAAAAAGAGAGCTTTGAACAAAAATCTGAGCAAAGAGAAGGCACCAGGACTGGATAAACTGGGAGAAGATGGCCTTCTCCCAGATCAACGCAGCTGCTCAGAGCCGTGACTCAAGGAAACCAGGGAAGTGATTGTCAAACTACCTCTGACCAATTACAGATAATGCTCTTTCTGTGACGAAAGGCAGCATGGCCTCTTGGAGTAAAGGAAATCCAAATAATGCTGTGACATTCATAGTATAGTCTTCTCACTTAGCAGGGTTAGCATTCTTACTAAGCCTTGAATATGTACCTCAGAACCCACTCTTAGGGAGGATTTGAAGAACCATAGTGATGCTGCTTTAAAAATGTACTTTGTCAAAACGGGTTTTCCACTTTATGTTCCTAGGACTTACTGCAGGTGAGGTCACGTGTCTTGAAATATTTAAGCTCTCAGTATTTAAAGTAGCATGTAATATACAAATCCCATTTCCACACACACAGATCAAATCTTTGAGAGATCAAATATCTAGTTGTGGGGGAGAAAAAGGACAGGAAAGCACAACTTTAGAAAAATACTACTGACAAATATATTTTACAAATTCCATTTCAAATTAGATAAGAAAGGAAGATAAAATAGCAGGCATTCATGTTATAGATATAAGCTGGTCTGAAGACACGTTCTGTAGCCAATTTATGTGTTTCCCAGACCATATCTTGCACAAAGGACTTCAACAAATATTTCCTTAAAGAGAATAAAAATGAGCGATAACCAAGCCATTGACCAGCAAATGCATTCTAGAGATAGAGAAGAGTAAAACAGTTCCAAGGGGACACCTGGATGGCTCAGTGGGTTAAGTGTCTGCCTTCGGTTCAGGTAGTAATCCCATAAGCCCCTTAGGCTCACTGTTCAGTGGAGAGTCTGCTTCTCCCTATCCCTCTGCCCTTCCTCACCTCATGCTCTCTCTCTCTCTCAAATAGGTAAATAAAACCTTTTTAAAAAATAGTTTCATTATGCCGACAAAAATGTACACCGAGACATGCATTAATATCAAATAAAGGAACCACAGAACAATTAAACAGTGGCATTGCATTCCCTTAGGAGAAAGATTGCAAACACTGAATGTAAAGAGATATCAAAATATCTTGTGCATCAAATAGCTGGGATATAGGGATACACATTCATTACTTTTATTATATAGAATATTTAACACACACCCTTGAAGAACCTTTCCTTTTTGTCTATACTAAAATGGTGGAGATAAAAATAAGTTTTAAAAATATTACTACTTGCCTACCCAAGGCTTTTAGCCATGAATAGCCCAGGAATTAGAAACTATGGAAATAGAAGGAGAGGCTGGAGACCCAAACTGCAAACCTGGTTTCTTTTATATTTCCCAGTTGGACTATTAGAACTGAATTAAAGAACTTTGCTGAATTATTCTGTTGGCATAAGTGAGTCTGGCCAGAGGTTCAGAAACAGAAACACATGGCAGTGGGCACAGGGGAACCTCAGACAGCCGACTGTGGCTTCACTCACATGCACCTACTCCCTCTCACACAGAAACACACAGACGACTCTCTCACTCGTGAATCAAGAGAGCAACCCCTTCAAACTTTTAAAATTAGAAAAGGCATGTGTGAGCACTCTGAATCAGAAACATTTCAAGAACATTATAAGAATAATTTGTCTATTTCGAAGATTATTTAATGACACCGCTACTTACCAGTGTGTAAATATAATTGGAAGTGAAAGACAACCCTAGTCTATTGGAGCAACATCGCCTGACACTTCTCTATACTAAACCAAACAGACTTAGACCTGACCTGGTTATCATAGTGATTATTTTAATTAATTAGTGATAATGCTAGTAGTACACCATTTTAACATACAGGGAAATGGCATTAAAGAGTAGTCATCATCTACTCCAATAACTACCTGAAATATCAGATTTAGAGAATAAAATCAGTGTCAAGGGACCATCAATTCCATTGTTAATGAAATGTGCAAGTATGCATATGTTAGAAAAGTACTAAAAGTTAAAGAAGAAAATAAAAAGGGAGAGTGGTGATAGTAAGATGTGACAAGGAGGGGTGCCTGGATGGTTCTGTGGGTTAAGTGTTTGCCTTCAGGTCAGGTCATGATCCCAGGGTCCTGGGATCAAACCCCTTATCCTGCTCCCTGCTCAGCAGGAAGCCTGCTTCTCACTATCCCTCTGCCTGCCACTCCCCCTGCTTGTGTTCTCCCTCTCTGTCTCTGTCAAAATAAATAAATAAAATCTTTTAAAAAAAGATGTGATAAATATAGGATCAAATAAGTGAAGTGTTAGCAGTAGAATCTAGGTGGTGAGTTCACTACAAAATTATGTCAACTTTGCTACATGTTTCAAAATTTTCTTAATAACAGGAAAATATAATTTAGGAAAACATTAAGAAGCGATAACCTAGGGGCACCTGGGTGGCTCAGTGGGTTAAGCCTCTTGCTTTCGGCTCAGGTAGTGATCTCAGGGTCCTGGGATCGAGCCCCACATCGGGCTTTCTGCTCGCTTGGGGAGCCTGATTCCTCCTCTCTCTCTCTCTCTCTCTGCCTACTTGTGATCTCTGTTTGTCAAATAAATAAAATCTTAAAGAAAAAAAAAAGAAGTGATAACCAAGGAAAATGAGTTGAGAACTCAAAGACGGAATAGTGGAGGAATCATGGCCTAAGAGGGAGATAGGGTAGTACAATGGCTTAAGAGATAGTTTTTAAAGTTAAACATTTGCATCAAGAATCCAATCTCATTTCTATTATTTGCCAGCTGTGTAACTGATGTGATTTCTCTGTAAGCCTCTATTTGGACATTAGCAAAATGGAGATGATTTTGCCTATTTTATAAAAATATGAACACAGAAAATTCTTAGGAGATTTATCACACATCATTAGCAGTGCCATTACTAACAATTAGGAAAACGAACAAAATACCGCCAGAAGGGGTAGAAATAAATTAGCTGCGTAAATACTGGTCCCTGGAATGAAACATACAGTGTTAACAGTATGGCACATTAGTAAGATGTTTGGGGGCACAAAAAAAGAAATACTCAAATAAAGGTAAAATACCATTTTTGTAATCTCACATAACAAAAAGTCAAGATGCAGATGATGTTGTGGTTGATTAATTCAACAGCTTAATAAGATCAGAGAAATGGAGGGAAATTTGTTTCCTCTCATGATATATTGGCTACAGCAGCCTCAGGCATAATTTCTTCTCATCTAAAAAAATCTAAAAGCAAGAATAAAAAGGAATGTATACCTTGCACATCTCCCTTGTTTTCAGGGAGAAAGTTTTCCCAGAAACCCTATGCTATTTTTACCCCGTGTCTCATTAGTCAGAAATAGATCACATGTTCATCCAAAAATATTCACCAACAAAGGAGAATGAATTGCGAGGATTGGCTTTGAGCAGTCATAGTTTACCCTTTGGATTTGGACAAGGGACCCATACTCCTGAGTGCAGTATTGCCTAATATCTGAAAAAAAGAAAAGGGGTTGCATTGATAAGAAAGATGAATAAAATAGTTGTTGAGTTGGCAACCCACAGTTGCATGCTACATATGGAAAAATAATGATCGTGTTAATAAAAACACGCAAATTACATGCTGATCTCAATAACTGTGTGACATAAAGTAACAAGAACCTCTGTGATAGGAGAACATTTTTTAAACTACTGGGATTATTTCTATAGCAAAGGTTCTACCAAAATATTCCACACTGAAGTTGATTACATGGTGAATCTATGTTACATGCACTTTTAATTAAAGAGCATGAATGCTTTTCAGAAAACAAAAGAGATCCACTTTTTTTCCCCTCTCTTTTTAGAGAGGCGAGAGTGAGGAGCAGAAGGAGAGGGAGAGAGAGAATCCCAAGGAGACTCCGCACCCAGTGGGGAGCCCGTCACAGGGCTCGATCTCACAACACTGAAACCATGATCTGAGCTGAAATCAAGAGTCAGATGCTTAACTGACTGAGCCACGCAGGCACCCCGAAAGAGATCCACTGCTAAGCAACAAGTATCCCTCTATCAGAATGTCTCTGATACGAAAGTGCTTTTGTTTTCTATTTCTGTTTCTTTAGGGTAAATGTTAACAAAAATTAATAGATTGGTCCCTATTATAGACCAAAAACTTCTAAGTACCTGTTATGAAGGTGTTTGCACTTATTAGTTATGAATAGTTACACTAAGAAATTGGGCATAAATTGCATAATTTATTTCAAGCTTATTCCATAAAGATGTTCTAAATATAGAATGTGGTATTTTAGGCTGAGTTTAGTTGACGTAAAAATACAGCTTCCTAATATTTAAGGAGGACATTTAGGCCATTGTTTCAATTCTGTTAACTGAGGTGAAATTAGAGGAAGGTAGTCAACAGGTATAAACTTCCAGTTATAGTAAGTAATAACAAGGGATATAAGGTACAATGTAACAACTATAGTTAATACTAATATATGATAAACAGGAAGGTTAAAAGAGTAAACGCTAAGAGTTCTCATCTCAAGGAGACATTTTTTTTTAATTGCATCTGTATGAGATGCTGGGCGTTAACTAAACCTAGTATGGTAATCACATCACAATATACATAAATCAAGTCATCCTGTTGTACACTTTAAACATATACATATCCAGTGATATGTGTCTATTATTCCTAAATAAATTAGGGGGAAAAAAGCTATTAACTAGGACTAAAATTTAGGTAGATTGCTCTGTCATTAGATGCTAGGAAAGTGGATTGAGTGGGGCAGTGTACATATGAAGCTTTTGGATAAACAAAGTTTTACACGAATAGGGAACCAGGCAGCCCTTTGGAAAACATGCCCTCGGTCCCCAGCTGATAGTATTTTGTGGGCTTTGTATTCAGGCCAAAAATCTTTGGAGTCCTTAGGGAGCTACAGTACCAACGTTTCAGCTAATTTAGCATCATTTAAATGGGGTCTTGCTATATATCTTTGGGTCTTTCTTTATTTCCAATTATTTAATGGATTTATTGAAAAACAGTTTTATTTCAAAACTCATAAAAAAAGACCTATGTAATTTTCTTCTCTTATATATTGAAAATACATGTTACTGCTTTGAATTAAATTCACTTCACATCAACAAATATTTCCTGAGTTCTTACCTTTTGCCAACCTTGTGTTAAGTGATCCAGAAAAACAATGAACTTTAAAACATAAACGTGGACAGCTAGGGTTTCCAGTAACCAAGAACTGAGTTTTGGGTATCCTCAAAAAAAAATCTTTCTCTGACATGTTCTGTCTGTTGAAGACTCTGTTTGGGGTAATATGCCTCTGGATCAAAATTAAGTCAGGTAGAATAAAGGAAGGGTATTGCAGCGAGACTTCTGCTGTCCTTATACATATTTATATTACTTTAAAATCTTATTTAACAATAAACATGGATTTCTTTGTAATAAAGAAATAAGCATTAATTAACATCTTTTGTAACACTAATGATAATTAATTTACATTCATAAACATCTCGGAAGTTACAATATGTAAGTTATGGGTAACCTCCAAGATGGCCCCACCGATCCCCACCTCCTCATGGTATCCTTACCCTTGTGTATTGCCCTCCCACATTGTATCAGGGTTGGTCTATATGGCTGATAGGATATGGCAGAAGGGAAGATTGTCACTTCTGAGATTAGGATGTGAAAGGCTGAGCTTTCCTTCTCAGGATTCTCTCTCTCTATCATCTATCACTTTTCGATTTCCATCTCTCCCTCTCTTTTGTTACTTGCTGTGGGGGAAGCCAGCTATTGTATCATAAGGTAGCCCTACAGAAAAGCAAAGGTGCACGTGAGGGAGAGCTAAGGCCTGCCAGCTACCGTAGAGCTTGAAAGCAGATCCTGTAGCCCCAGTTGAATGTGCAGATGATTATGGGCCTGGCCAGCATCTGCTCCGCGATCTCATGGAAGACCCCCAGAAAAGCTCAGAAACTGTGAAAGAGAATAAATTGTTGTTTTAAGCAGCTCGGATTTGAGTAACTTGTCATGTAGTAATAGATATCTAACGCAACATTCGGTATCATCCCCTGACTGATAACCCTTAGCAGAGTCTATTTCAGTTACTGGAGAGTTTATTCAACAAATAGTTATTGAGCACCTACTATATCCTAATTAATTTGCTTAGATTTTCTACCTTAAAATGTTATTCTAAGAAGCCCATTTTTGAAAGGAAGAAAGAAAGAAAGAAAGACCCGTTATTCCTCAAAGCCAAAGATTTTCAGTGTATATATTTCACTCAGCTATTAACATGAGCTTCAAAAGTTATTAAAATAAATTATTTTGTATCTGAAGCATGTAATTTGCTCTTTTCAAATAACTTTCTGATTACTGGAGATGCAGGTTTGGGATACTTATTTTAACTTATTTTTATTTGTTATATAAACAGGTTTTTTTTTTTTAAAGATTTTATTTATTTATTTGACACACAGAGAGAGATCACAAGCAGGCAGAGAGGCAGGCAGAGAGAGAGGGGGAACCAGGCTCCCTACTGAGCAGAGAGCCCGATGTGGGACTCGATCCCAGTACCCTGAGATCATGACCTGAGCCGAAGGCAGAGGCTTAACCCACTGAGCCACCCAGGCACCCTTTATTTGTTATATAAAAACAGTTTTATTTGTTATATTTGTTCTAGCTAATATAACAAACTCTCAAATCTCAGCGGCTTAAGTCCATCAAACTCTTTCTCATTTGTGTTAAGTCCAAAGTAGATACACTGGTAAGGGGGAAAGCTTTCTGTGTGGTTTTTCATATACTCTGGATCTTTCCTTTTCACGAGTCATTGGCTGGCCTTTTACATCTTGCCAACAGACCAAAGAAGAAAGGCTGTGGAGGACCAAGTAGAATGTTTTTATGTACCAGCCCTGGAAGTGGGAGACTTCACTCCAACCACATTCCATTGGTTGGATCTTTTGTCTCCTCCCAATTCTATGAATCTTTATCAAGCCTACGGCTCAGAAAATGGACTCTTTTCTGATCTTTAAGGCCAGACTGTTCAGACTTGAAAAAAACATTCTTATTCAATTCCTTGTTTAAAAATCTAAAGATGGCTATCAAATTTTTGTCCCTTGATTTTCTGCTAAAACAGGTTGAATCTCTTCTTCTTTTGTTGTTGCTGCTGTTTGTTTATTTTTAAATTGAGATAGCTCTCCAAAAATTGAGCAGAACTGGTAGGAATACCAAATTTTTATATAATTTTTCAAAAATAGGTAAGACCAATATAGTAATAATATATTTCCTTTGAAATATAATTTTTGGCAAGTTTCTTCTGATTTGTATTTAAAGTACTAATTAACTCTGAATGCTTTGTCTGAATAGTATATAAAAAATGAGATAATAAAAAATGAATAATTTTTCCTCTGGGTAGCCATTTACATAAAAAATCAATCACTTTATATATAAATTGAGTTTATGTGAATATCCATTTTATAAACGTGATTTATACTGGCATTTTAAATCATAGTTGTGTTGTTAGTTGTTTCTCATATATGTGTATTCATATACATATACCTACTACATGTATTTTCATCTTGCATACACACTCGCACTGATTCTTAGACCATATGTTTCATGTGGTTCCAACATTATTCTGCTGCTCGGTGAAGGGCCACTAGAGCAAAGACCACAGGTTATAAAATTTTCATAATTTCTTGGCATGACTATTAGTGCTGCCCAAGGGTATATTAAATTAGTCCTTCTACCATAGAAAACCTTCTAAACTTTTTCCCCTTGAAATAAAATATATTTTTTTGTAAAAGAGGCCGGAAACAATCAAATCTTCTATTTCTGGACCAACATTGTAATTTCACAGTTTTATTTCAAATATACCACAGCAGAAAGAAAAATTGATAAATCATAAAATAGAAAATTAAACAAAGCTATGAATCTTATTTTTTATTCCTAACAAAGAAGTAATTGAAGTGATTTAGAATGATTCTGGTTTACCTAAGAGAGGAAGCAAAACAGCCCCTAAATCTGGATAAGCATTTAGCAATAATATGAAAGGTGACCTAATTCGGAATTGTAAAATGCCACCCAATGGAATATTTATATCACTACAATGAACAAACATACGGCATTGAAATTTTTGTATTGAAATACAACATTTTAAATCACCCTGAAAAAATCAGATTAGTTATTTCTTTCACTGTGAGGACTAGGCTTTCATTAAATCCCGAGTACATTCTTACTTTGGGAGTAATTTATTCTTTTTTTTTTTTTTTTTTGGTCTTGGAGACTCAGTAATGACTATAATAATCTCCATAATCCATAATCCAATGGTTTCTATCTGGTTCTCAATCCAATAGTCTACAAACCAGGTAGAAAAACAGGCAAGAACCTGAAATGCAGTCCTTTCTAGTCTTATGCATTTACTTAAAGGTCCCCCAAGAAGCAAGTTTTATGCCTCTTTCATCCACATGAAATGAAGTAAAACAACAACCTGTAAACCCTCCCACTTCCAACACCTACAAATGCGAGATAAAGTAAAACTTTTATTTTAAATACATAGCAGAAATGCACAAAAAGAAATGGTTTTCCGTAAGTGTTAAGAATAAAATGAGGGGGCACCTGGGTGGCTCAGTGGGTTAAAGCCTCTGCCTTCGGCTCAGGTCATGGTCCCAGTGTCCTGGGATCGAGCCCCACATCGAGCTCTGTGCTCTGCAGGGAGCCTGCTTCCCCCCCTCTCTCTATCTGTCTGCCTCTCTGCCTACTTGTGATCTCTGTCTGTCAAATAAATTAAAAAAAAAAAAAAGAAAGGCTTAAAAAAAAAAAGAATAAAATGAGAAACGACAGCGAGTGACTAACTCCTAAGCCTTTGTAGCAAGGATTTATAATTCAACATTATAAAACATCCAGAGATATAATCCCCCACGACCAAGGGTCAGGAGCCATAACAAACAGAAGAATTAGACCCCAATAACATGAATAATAAAAACAGTCTGACAGAGCATAGAAAATAAGTATTTTTAAAAATGATTAAAAGTATAAAAGAGAGAGTTGATATTATACAGAAACCAAAAGACATCATGAGAGAAATCTTGGCAGACTTGAAAAAGGATCAAATAAGACATTGATAAAATAAAATTTGATAAACTGGAAGATAGATATGTTTCTTTTAAAAAAGAAAGAAAGAATGTATTGACCCAAAGATAACAGAGGTAAAGATTAAGAGTTGGAAAATGTGAATGAGATGAAGAAATATGGAACATAGAATGAGAAGATACACATGTCTGTAAGTCTTAAATGAAGAGGAAAAAGGAGAATAAAAGAAAGGCAATATTTAAATAATATACTGGAGTTAATTCTCCAATGATCCTTTCCTGGCTAGGAGAAAAGTTAGAATCTCTGAAAAACTTGGATTGTGTTAAGAGCACCATACATGTTAAATTTTAAGATTGATCTTTAATAAAGTAGGAATAAGCTATAAGGCTTCCAAACTATAATGGGGAGATAAAAAGGAATAAAGAAACTTGATTGATATAATAGAGGCAGGTAAGGAAAGAAAAAGAGTAAAATAGGTTGAATAAAGTAAGATTTTTCTATGGTTCCTTAATTCCAAGAATCAGATTCAAAATTCTTATCATGGAATAAGAATAGATATATGAGACTATTTAACATTATGTTTTCAAGATATTATCCAAATGGAAAAGAGCCAATCTATATTACTGTATTGTATTTAAAATAATTTAGCTAAGGTTAAATTATAAACTTGGAAAGTATTCAATAAATAATGTTATTATCACCAAACCATCTAAAAATTAAGATGGATTAGGCTCTCAGAAAATTAGATAATGTTTCGTGACATGATTTGTCGACCTCTAACAGAGAATATCTGGCATGATTAAACCAACACAAAAGGGTTTTGGAATGCCCAGTTGTACTTGAACAGATGTAGTGGCTGAATAAAATAGTTCCTTCTGATGTGGTTTCTACTTCCATCTTCTGCCCAAGGTTGCTAATATGATGAGTCAGCATTTTATATATTTAATGATACAAGAAAATTTAAAAAATAAAAGAAAGATATCTGGTGTTATATTCTACAGTTGCTCTAGTTCCTTTAGGTATCCACATAGCATGGGTTCTGGTCAAATTGTGATACTTGTATTTTGGTCCTTATCATCTTGATATCCCATACCCAATCACATGTGGCTTCTTTAAGTTCTTCCCTCCAGCTGTCCAGAGTGTGACCTAACTCTGCCCTGCCAAGCCAATGCTATAAATGACAAAATTTTCCAGTGGCCTTCTTATAATAAATGTACCTGCCTTGTGTTCTGTTCTATATAATGCTTTCTCTTTCAAGCTTTCAATGTAACAGCAATAATATCATTTAAAGTGTGATCCTCTTCTGCTTAGGTAACATGTGAATTTCAATTATGGCTCTATCATGGAATCTAAGACTTGTGTTCAAGGGCAAAGTAGATCTGTGAGAGTGTGAGTAGAGCTGTGAGACTTATGGGAAACCAGTAAACTTATTGAGCCTTAGTTTCTTCACTTGTAACATGGGAAAACATTACCTGAGCTGCCCACTTCAAATGATTATTGTGAACAGTAAATGAAATAAAGTACGTCAAAGTAAATTGTGTAAACCTCTATGATTTACTATTTAAAAATTCTTATTCGAATGATTGATTTTGCTAGAGCCAATTTTGAATATGGTAACGGCTTGGACTCTGAATATTTTAAAGTGGGTGTTCCATTTGAAACACATAAATAGGCAGTTATCTACACTTTCTTCCGATGTTTTGAAAGTCTTCTTGAAATTAACTCTCATTGAGAAATCCAGTTGCGTCCAGATAATAGATATATTGACGTGCTTCCTGACTACTAATCACCGAGGTTCAAGAAAGCCAAAACGTGACAAATAAAAACCGGCCATCTAGAGAAAGTGGGAAGTTTTGCCACATTCATCTATTCTCTTCAACAACTAGTGATACAACTGACTCATTGATATGATCATTGAAAACTTAGAAGTCTTTTTATTAGCTATTCTGCAAGTCCAGCAAGGGAGCCAATTGGAGAAGTAAATATAAAAAATTTGGGTCGAATGTAAGAGATATTCCCCCTTTATAAAAGGAATGATTCCCACTAATTAACTGTAATATACTGTAAAGTCAGTAACGGGAGCACCTGGATGGCTCAGTTGGTTAAGTATCCCACTCTTGATCTCAGACCAGGTCTTGATGTCAGAGTCATGAGTTCAAGCCCTGCATTAGGCTTAAAAAGAATAAAATTAAAATAAAGTCAATAACAGTTTCCTTTAATGCAAATGATATTACTTAACCAAAAACTGTTATCAGTGCAACTCAAAACATACGTAAGTAGAATCAATAAGTCTAGTAACTGGAGGAAAAAAAACAGATATCAGGTCAGTCTCAGAATAAAGCTACACACACACATTTTTATTCTCTATTATTAGTTTTTTCAAGTAATAGTAGATAAAATGTAAGTGATCTTTACACACATTTTTAGAAATACTTTTAGATAGGTAATAGAAGAGAAAGATGTCAACATCATCAACTAGATTGGTCAACATAATCCAGAAGAAGGGGAAGCAGTGTGACATTTTGTTGGTAGTGAACAAGTAAAGAAAAATATTTCTATGAGTGTGCCCCCCCTTAATATGAAATCATTGTATATTCTGTGGGCCAATCAATGAAACCTACTCTGCAATTCCTAACTTTAGACACCATCAAAGTACAAAAAGGGCTAGAGCCTCAAAGCATTTTAGATGGTAGCTATATTTATTATAAATTAAATGCAATTGTTTTCTGACTACTTTGTGTGGCCCAAGGGCAGGTCTCAGGACAGAGAAAGAATCTTGCATCCATCTGCCAATATTTTGTTAAAAAAAAAAAAATCCAGTCATCGTATTTCTAAAAGTTTTTATAATGCACTTAGCTAGTCCACTGGTGGTCCTTTCCATAAAAGACTTTTGAAAATAAATATTTCAAAATGTCAGAGGAAAGGCAAAATGCCCTTTTAACCGATGAAAAATCTCAACTTTAAAATGCATCTTCATTACATGGAGGACAAATCTTTGAAGCTATGCCTGTGTAATAAAACACTGGATCAACATTGTAGGTAAGTACCGACATCCCGGTGACTTATTTGAGGAACACCGGTGTTTAGTGGAATACCAGTGGTCTCAGGCACTTAGAATTTTAAAAGCAGAAAATTAATTGCCATTGATCCTTCAATTGAGATTTATGAACACAATGCAGTGTGCGAGTGGAGTCGGTTTTGTTGGTTTAACCCGCGCCTGTGATATTTTCTCCCAAGCCCCTGCACCGGCACTCAGGTTGTACATTCCACCTTCCCATTTTGAAACACAGAACACATTTCTGAGTCAGATTTTTCTAGATGTTTTCTAAGAAGGTTTATGATCACAGCTGCAGTAGTTATGGGTTGGTTTATAGTCCATTGCCCGTAGATGGGCCCATATGTCCAACAGAGTTTGTTTGATACCATACCTTCCACAGACACGGGGCAGTTCTTGAGGTGTGCCTATAAACCTGCCGTTAAATGGACCAGCTGTACTCATAAACTTACATTAGCGGCCTCAATCCACCCGCCTTACAAAAGTCATTGGCAATAAATCTATGTTCAGTCTATATATGCACTTTTAAGTATTTTTTTACACTTCTGAAAAGAAAATATAAAATATATCCAAGTCTTCTGTGATCCCGACTGAAATAAGAGCTGATTTCTTTGGGATGTATAAACAATGTCTTTAAGGGCCTCACTTTCCATTTCTTTGCAAGATGTCCATCCTTCTTGACAGCCTTGATTCCTCAGCTTAAAAAAAAAAAAAAAGCAAATGATAAATTTTAGGGTCTTTTTTTTTTCCACCTGAAATCTTTTGATAAGAAATTTCAAGGCTTGGGCATGATTCATTCTACAGTCCCCAGTTCATGCGTTCAGTGTGGCAGCTCACTGGGGAACCAGGAGTGAGCAAGGGTCAACACGATGACCCACAGTGATTCAGCTCTAAGAGTGTGTGTCTTCAGTGTGGTCACCCAGGACCACATCACTTACACGGGATGGACCTCCTCTACTTTCCTCGTGGGCCATCAAAGACCAGTGGTGATTCCCTAGGCCTCTGCAGGAAGGACATGGTTAGAAGAAGTTCTTTCTTTTCCATCTAAAATAGAGTTCTGGTCCATTTTGTTCATCAACTTTGTTTTATGGCAATGTAGTTCTCAAGAAATTTTTATTACTTGTTTTAGCTCTCTTCTTGGGCATTAGTTATGGTTTTAGATTAGAAAAAAGCTCCATATTTGAAATCTTAGTTAGAAATTCCAGGGCTAAAACTTACTGAAGTGTTTTGGGGTGGACACTCGGATCTCTGAGTTTCTTCTTTCACAAAATGGAGAAAAGTCTGCATGTGAAATAGTGCTAAATAGACATTTGCGAAAGCTCAAATCTAGACTTCCTCTCCCACTCAGCCACAGCATCATTTCAATTTTTCTACCTAATTCCAGAAACTATCACTTTTCCCACTTACTGTCTCCTACTCCAGATGAGGAGAATGGTAAATATTTCCTGTCTGGACTAGCAACAGCATCCCATCTAGTAATCCACTTTCCAGTGTTTCGCTTTTTTAGACCATCTTTCTCTGAGATTCTCACGGTCTCTTCTTTCTCTTGCTCAATTCACTTTAATTCCAAATGTATGCATATATTTCAAGTTTTTTTCTTAAATTACAAGACATTTCTGCCAATTTTAATGAGTCAAAGATACACTTTTTAAAAAATGTTTTGAAAGAGTTTTAAATTACTTTGAGGATATACACTGGCTTTCCAACTAAAGCGAACTTAAAAAGTCTTCTAAAAGTTTCCTTTGCCTGAAAATTCTCATCTTGAAATGGCTGTGCTTTTCAGAAATTTACAACAGCAGGTTTTCAGTGAGTTTTGCAAATATAATCAACAACTTTTAGATAGCATAAGTGATCCTTTGGATAAATTTATTTGATATTGTATTACTAATCTAAGTGCTATCTCTGTAGGAAAATCCAGTGGTGACAAAATTGGGAATGGTGATGGAGGAAGTAGATATAAGAGTTCTTATTAAGTTCTCGTTAGGTAACAATTATTCAGAAGTAGGCTAGGTTCTCTCTCTCTCTATCTGTTTCTCTCTCTCTCCCCCCCCTTCACTTTTTTAAGTAGTAAGAAAAGAGGAATTTATATGTCCACCTCACTTTTGGGGGGTAGGAGGATAGGCAGTCAGAAATTCTTTTCCCTTCCTTCTCTGACTCAGCACAAAGTATTTCAGATGACCTTGTAAGAGCATTCAGCATTATTGGGCCACTCCTTTCTTGTAATACCATTGTCCCTAATCTCCAGATACACTACTATCTTGCCTTCTGTCACTATTTTGTTTCCTGAAGAAGTACATTCTCTTCTACTTGGCCATTGGATGTTATCTTTGCTCAGTGTTCGGTCGCTGGCCTTTTGCTCTTCTAATTTTATATCTTTCCCTAAGTAATCTCATTTATACTAATATCCTTAGTCACCACCTAAACTCAGAGGACCCACAAATTCTTCTCTGTAGCTGAAACCTTTTCCTGAGCTACACATGTATATACCCAACAGCTGATTTCACAGTCTCCAGCCAGTCTCAAATGTATCACAAATTCACTACATTGAAAACCAAAATCATGATCTTCCCTTCCAAACCATGACTGTTTCCTGTCACAGTGAAGGGAACTAACATCTATCAAGTTACATAAACCAAGAACCTGAATTCATCCTTGAACTTACCTTTCCTTCAACAATCTCCTTGCCACATCTAATCCATCACCAAATTATGCTAATTTATCTCCCAAACAAGCTCTGAAATCCATTCCTTTTTCTTTATCTTTATTACCAAGTCTATAGTTCAAGCAACCATCATCTCTCTGCTGGCCTACAATATATTTTCTTTCCGGTCTACTCAAATTCACTTGCCCCCCTCCAGTGCAACTCCGTATCTGCCCAGATACTCTCTTCCATTACACCCTCCCCCTTACAACTCCCCAGTTACAATTCTTCATTGGCTTGCCATTGCTCTCTGAATGAAGACCAAATAGTTGATATGGTTTATAACACCTGAAATAGTCTCATACTTACCTGCTTTCTCAGCTCTATCTTGTACTATTATCCTTTTTGCTCTTTCAGCTGAAGCTTTGCTGGCCATAATTAGTCCCTCTTAATCATCATTGCCACCTCTTGCCCTAAGTCCTTTGGATCTTGAGTAGTCTTTATTTTCCAATTTAGAGTTCAAACCTATTTACCTTTCAGAGATTGGGATCCTAATCCCCGAACTAGATCAAATCTACTAATTGTAAGCTCTCTAGTAGAATGTACATATTCTTTCTGGTACTGTTAGAATTTCAATTTTACATTCATTTTGTGGCATTTTTATTGCTGTATTTTGAATGGGCATTAACCTTCCTGAAAACATAGACCAATTTTACTCAACATATAACACAGAGTGAGTGGTCAGTGGTATTCGTTGCAAGAATTACTTGATAAACCTGTCTACAATGGTAGATCCACCTTTTCAAAGTGTCACACAATGACAGTGTTCTCCCTGTGAGAAGCTATGTAATGAGGAAGGGGAAACATGGGCTGTGGAGTCAAACAACTGTGGTATGAAACTTCTTTTTCTCCCCACCACTTCGAAGCATAGCAACTGGAATCCTCTCTGACCATTTTTTTCCTCCTCATCAAAGATAGCACTGCGGCACCTGGGAGGCTCCGTTGGGTGAGCATCAACTTTTGATTTTGGCTCAGGTTGTGATCACAGGGTCCTGAGATCAAGCCCTACGTCCTTGTCTGGCTCCCTATCCAGTGGGAAGTCTGCTTCTCCCTCTCCCACTGCCCCACCCCTTGCTTGGGCTCTTTCTCCAGCTCTCTCTCTCTCAAATAAATACTTTTTTAAAAAAATTTTACTTATTTATTTGACACACAGATTACAAGTAGGCAGAGCAGCAGGCAGAGAAAAGAGGGGAAGCAGACACTCCGCTGAGCAGAGAGCCCGATTCGGGGCTCGATCCCAGGACCCTGAGATCATGACCTAAGCCGAAGGCAGAGGCTTAACCCACTGAGCCACCCAGGCATCCCAATAAAATCTTTTTAAAAAATACTGCTAATGGCTCTTTTCCGGTTACTGCGGCGCGAGAATCATGAGCAGCAAAGTGTCCCGCGACACCCTGTACGAGGCGGTGCGGGAAGTCCTGCACGGGAACCAGCGCAAGCGCCGGAAGTTTTTGGAGACGGTGGAGCTGCAGATCAGCCTGAAGAACTACGATCCTCAGAAGGACAAACGCTTCTCGGGCACCGTCAGGCTTAAGTCCACTCCCCGCCCCAAGTTCTCCGTGTGTGTTTTGGGGGACCAGCAGCACTGTGATGAGGCCAAGGCAGTGGATATTCCTCACATGGACATTGAGGCGCTGAAGAAACTCAACAAGAATAAGAAGTTAGTCAAGAAGCTGGCCAAGAAGTATGATGCCTTTTTGGCTTCAGAATCTCTGATCAAGCAGATCCCACGAATCCTGGGCCCAGGCCTGAATAAGGCTGGCAAGTTTCCTTCCTTGCTGACCCACAATGAGAACATGGTGGCCAAAGTGGATGAAGTGAAGTCCACCATCAAATTCCAGATGAAGAAGGTGCTGTGTCTAGCAGTGGCTGTTGGTCACGTGAAGATGACAGATGATGAGCTCGTGTACAACATCCACTTAGCAGTCAATTTCTTGGTGTCCTTGCTCAAGAAGAACTGGCAGAACGTCCGCGCTTTGTACATCAAGAGCACCATGGGCAAGCCCCAGCGTCTGTACTAAGGCTCAGTTCAATAAATCCTAGTGCTACTGTTAAAAAAAAAAAAAAAATACTGCTAATGATGTCTTCTTTCAGGGCTGTTACGCAGTAAGAGACATGGAGTAAGCACCTTTTGGATAAATAATTTAACAAATATATTTATGCAAATGACAGCAATTTTTAAGCAACTACTATGTGTCAAGGATCATCATCATCATCATTTTTGCTTCTCAGTGTGGATGCCAATTCATTGAAATCCATATCAGCTGTGTCACTTGTTGACATTCAGTGTTGTCTTGTAGTTAATCTTTTCTGTGCCTGCATGTTTTGTTTCCTCAAGATGATTAGGGAGCAGGTATAATGCCCTAAAATTGTTTTTCTTTTAAATGACTTTCACTTCTTATTATTAAATATTTCACATAAAAAATGCTAGTAAACATATGTTGGTTGATTTATTTAGTAACTTCAAATACCAATTGCACAGCTAATCCCCAGGAAGGAATACTTAAAAAACAAACAAACAAAAAGGTCCATAACCTTGGCTCTTAGAGAATTTCTAAAAATCAAACCATAGGGAGTAAATAAATACCAGCTCACAGGAGAATTGTTTTAAGGTATAAATATTACAGTGTATGTCAAGAACTTTGTCATCATAATAGAATTTTAATATATGAAATGTAAACTTAGAGAAAATTAGTAGTTGCCCATAAACACCTTTAAAAAATTTATGGCTTTAGTTCTTTTCCGTGTCCAAACCAGCTTTTAGGAGACACTCTGAAAATTAGAAACATTTCCTCAAATATCCTTTACGTGTTTTGTGGGAAGCATAATAGTAGTGGATATGGAAAATATTCTATTTTATTTTGAGAGAAATCCTCAACGGAATTATTCTATGCCACGGTTAAGCTGCGAGTTTGTGCTCAACCCTCTTAGCTATAATTCAAATCCAAAAAGTTAGGGTGACTAACAAAACTCAGCATTTAAAAAACAAACTAAGGCCTTAATTCAATTTAAAATATCTGTAAATGTTGCTTATCCTCCCTGAATTGAAGTAAAATGCAGACCTTAATCTTTGGCTAAAGGAAATGGTCTTGCTAAGGATTCAACATTCTGGGCTATGAATTCATGAAATAAAACTTGCATTTTTACGTAGTTATAACATTTACTCTTAAAAGTGCGTTATAAAATTATGGCAGTAGTGCCAGTTCATGAGAGAAATTTTGAGACATTTTAAAAGCATAAAGAAGGAAAGAAATCAACTCCACTTGATGAGTTTATGACACCAAAAATGGGGGGGTATCTAAACTCAACACTAAAGGCAATTCAGACAGGCTGGAGTCTTTGAGATGCACCTTGGCTTCTCTGCAAAAGCCTGAGAGAAAATCTGAGCAAAGTGACCCTAACCTCTAAGTTAGACTTGGTCCTTGAAAGGGATTTGCTATTCCAGATTCTGAGTGCCATATGGGCTCCAGTGCCAGGATTTGTCTCTTGGGCCAGTTCTTTATTAAAATCATGGCTTAGTCCATCAAAGAGCTGGAGAATCCATGAAAAGCTATTCCAATATAAAAAAAAAAAAAACCTTAGTAAGCCCCTGGGGAATAAAAAGGATAGTACAAATGTTCCTCTAACAGGAGGTATCACATAAGGGAAACCAGTCATATCCCCATTTCATCTAAGAAGCTCCAAGGAGATATCTGGCATCTGGAGGTTCTCAGTGTCTCAGGTGGGGTGGGAGAAAATGGTTTCCAGCAAATGCTGAGGGAGTAAAAGGCAAGTTCTGCCCAGGCTGACCCAGGGCAATAGCAGAAGGGGAGGTAAGTTCTAGAACAAACCTGGAAGTGCAAGAAAGATAACCCTGGAATATAATTTTGATTGGCAAGGGATGATTAACATATCTTTGATTTCTAAGAAATTTTAAAAAACGATTTAGAGGCTGTTGGACATATAGTTCTTGTGACTTGCCTATTCATGTCTCTTTGACTGCTCTAATGTTCATTCTTTTTACTTAAAAGGAAGTCTTTATAAATCTGAAGATTTAACAGTGTCTCCCCAGAATGTTGCATGAATTTTTTATACTTAGTAGTTTGTTCTTTGATTTTTATTTATGATATTTTTGACCCAAATATACATATATTTACTTTTGTTTTCAGCCTTTGCACTTCAAGATCAGCTAGACATTCATCACTAAGTTATTATATTTAGCTGTATAAACCACATGAATACTATTTTTTAAGGATTTTTTATATATTTATTTGACAGAGAGAGATCACAAGCAGGCAAGAGAGGCAGGCAGTGGGGGGGTGTGGGAAGCAGGCTCCCTGCCGAACAGAGAGCCCGATGTGGGACTCAATCCCAGAACCCTGAGATCATGACCTGAGCCAAAGGCAGAGGCTTTAACCCACTGAGCCACCCTGGCACCCTGGAATAATATTTTTCATAGCTAACTCAATTTTGCATTTTTAAAACAATTACCTTATTATCATTGTTTGCATAATCCATTATTTCCTCACTGATTTGAAATTCCGTCTCTATCGTATTCATTTCACGTACATGTATTTATCAACTCTTCATGTTTCCAATGATCTGCTGTAAATTCAAATGGCTATACCACACTGTTCTAATTTATAATTTATTTTAATACCTAATAATGTAAGTATGCCTCATTATCCTTCTTCTAAAAAATACCTTGCCTACTTTCTGCTATGTATTTTTTCAGATGAATGTTAGAATTAATGATCAAATTTCTAATAAGAACTTATGGACTTTGGATTTAGGTTCACTAAATGTATATACATCTTATATGTGAGAGAAGTGACAACTTTACACTATGGAAAATTTCCATCCTAAAACAAAATACATATCTCCATTTATGGTTTTATATTTTCTTGCTCAGTAAACTTTTGTAGCTTTGTTTTCATTAGTTTCTGCATTTTTCTTATAAGTTTATTCCAAATTAGTATATATTTTTGTCTATTTCGTATCTCTTGAGAGAGATCTTTTTAATCTCTTACATTTTGCTAAGTGATCTTTTCTGTCACATAAAAAGTTAATTTCTCTATATTTATTTTAACATACACTTCTTGAAGAACCTCTCCTTACATACAATGTCTACTTCAAATACTTTACAGTTGATGACATTTTAAGTTTTAGGTAAAGAGAAAAACGCACAGACTTTAGCATCAAAGATAGCAAGTTGCATCTTGGCTCGAAAGTTTCCTCACTATGTAAAATTAGAAAGTTATATATTCTCTGAACCTCAGTATCCTCATCTACAAAAGGGAACTGATTTTTCCCTTGGAGCGGTCACTGCAAGACAAAGTTAAAGAACTCTTATAAAGCACAGGGCTCCAGTATAATATATTATAGGAATGGAAGAAAAATATTAATTCCTTCCTCCTAATCCTTTTCCCAGAAAATATGACTTGGGAATTTCATCTTTTAGATATATATGAAGTAGAAAAGAAATTATATGTAAACACATCCACATATAAATAATGTGTATCTGTATTATTTACTTAGATAAATTTTCTCCTGGTCCAATTAGTTAGTGGAGAGAAGAATATCTTTGTCCGTATAGGGGTATACATTTTATAATAAATGGTATTACCTTTTTAGGCGGGAGGGACAGGGGGAGAGGGAAAGAATCATCAAGGACACTCCCTGGTGAGCATGAAGCATAGTCTGCATGGGGAGGGGATGCTGGATCCCAGATCAGGACCTGAGCCAAAATCAAGATTCCAAGGCTTAACCAACTGAGCTACCCAGGCACCCCTCAATCATATTACATTATAGATGAAATTTCAGTGACTATAATCCCAAAGATAATGAATCAAGTCACAGATCTATCTATAGAACCAGAGCCTATCCTGTCTACAAGATTAATGAGACCCCCAGCCACTAATGAGAGTCATCAGCCATGGGCTTCTCCCATTAATTGCCCGAATCCACACTGAGTGAGCACCAACTACCAGACACAGTGCTGGGCACTGATGGTGTGAATGGTGACGATCTCTGCCCACTGAACTGTGCGGCATTCCCAACTCAAGCAAACGATCAGCTGGTTGGCTGTTAGAAAGCAGTGGGTTCCTCATCTGGATCTTCAGATAAGGTGTCTGTTGACCAGTCACTTTCCCCTGGGCAGCTTCTCCTATGGGTCTGATTTTCCCGTCTTTACCATTTTAATAAGTGGTTTTCAGCCAGAGTAGACTGAAGCCAACTATGGAGCATTCCATTTTTATTTCTAAAGTGACTGCCCAAAACTTTATTTCATTTTCTGTTGATGCCTCAGAAGCTGACCTAGGATAAATGGAAGCTACCGACTGCCAACTGGGCTGTCAGCTGCATGGTGGGGTCAAAGGTGTCGGCTGAGCTTGCAAATTCTGATGCTTTGCCAACAGTGAAGGTATTTGCCTTAGAGGGAAATGGTGCCTTGTGCATACCTCATCCCACAGCACTGCTGAATCAATTGTGCTGAATCAAATGTGCCAATTTCAGGCACTGCCCCATTGGGGGAAAAGAAGTACAAAGGAAGATGAATCCCCCCTCCCCCGGCCACCAAGCCTTCCAGATACAGAAAACTACCCACCTCTCCACCCCTCCCTGCTCTGGGCTTCAGGCACACCCGCATGCATTAATAACAGTGGAGCAGGGAGTTTCTGTTTCCTCTGAGTTCTGGGAAGTGGCATGACAGCTGGTTGCCATGAGCAGCGCACATATTCCAACCCCATGAAGAAAAAAATCCCCACAACCCCTTTTATCCATTAAACTGAAAGGGTTTGAGGACACTCATTTTGTTCCAATGCATTTACTTAATTTCCTCCCATTAAAGTTTTGTCAATGTAAGGTGGTTCTCACTTTGAAAAAAAAAAAAAAATCTACCTTTGATCCTACGTAACTTAAATGCTGAATTTGTGATTTAAACAAAATGAGAGAGAGAAAGTTTAGGATCTGGGGGGAAAGTCTATTGACAAAATAGTTTGACAAATGAGGTCATGCCTGAATTTGATTAAGAATCATTGTCATGGGTCGCCTGGGTGGCTCAGTGGGTTAAGCCGCTGCCTTCGGCTCAGGTCATGATCTCAGGGTCCTGGGATCGAGTCCCGCATCGGGCTCTCTCCTCAGCAGGGAGCCTGCTTCCCTCTCTCTCTCTCTCTGCCTGCCTCTCTGTCTACTTGTGATCTCTCTGTGTCAAATAAATAAATAAATAAAATCTTTAAAAAAAAAAAGAATCATTGTCATATCAGTGTGAAAGAAACAGCACTGAAAGAATGGTCTTTTTCTCTGAAAGATGCACCCTCTGACCTACGTTGTGGCACAGAGTGAAGAGCTCAGCAACTATAAATGTCACCGATGACTCTCACCCTTGGTTTCGCTCTAGGTTTTTCTAACTGCTTATGTAGCGTACAAATTATCCACTGAAGTGTAGCCAAGGGTGCCAAGTGAACAGAGCAGAAGACGTCAGAAGCAAGTGAAACTTGGAAATGGAAGGGCCGCCTTTAAATAGCCCACGTGCGTACATGGTAACATGACGTCAGTGGCTCTCCTGCCATTACTGATAGTCTAGGAGGAAGATTTAATCCAGAGCAAATATTTGTTTGTTCAATGATAGCAATATTAACACTAGGATAGTTGCTATACTATTATTTAAGATTTTGTTCTCTTCTCTTTTTTGGTTCACTTTCTGTCTTCCCTTCTTCCAGAAAATGGTAAAAAAAAAAAAATTCAGGCCCTAAATCATTTGGCATTTAAACAGTTTTGAGCTCTGTAATCATTAATTTAGGCATAAGTTTGAAACTTCTTATGGAAAAAAGTACACAATTAAGAATTTTTAGTTTTGAGAGACGCTACCATAAGCCAATTTTAATAGCATTTTTGTTAATAAAATTTTGAGGCACTGGAGGAATTAAGATCTACTCATATGAAAGAATGTGCATGTAATTATGGAAAAGGACTTAACATTTATTAGCTTCCTAATATGTGTCAAGCAGTAGACTAAGCATTTTACATATGTTTTCTCATTTACTCTTTTTAACAGTCTGAAGAAATACACATTATTGTCCTTAATCTGCAGAACAGGAAACTGGAGACTCACAAAGATTAAATGAAGAGTTCAAGTTTAAAGAGAAACTGCTTTTAAGTGGCAGAACTTGGGTTGAAATTCTGCTCCCCTGGATTAAAATCAATGTCTGCTAACCTCAGACCTCCATCTCTTTCTATTATACCCCACAGGATTTCCCATCCTATGAAAAACTGAAAAGGTAAAAATGACAATTTTAAAATATTCCCTTCAGTAACAAAACAACAACAAAAAAAACTAAGAAAAAATAATAATCATAATTACAATTAAGTACTATTGACATCCATTTGCAAAAGTACTTATTTTCATGCAGTAATGAGAACTTTTACCTTTTAATAATAAATTTTCTGAATGGGAAGTTTGTCTCCATTTTCATTAAGGCAAAGTTTAAATGACGTTAATAGTTGTAGCAAAGTTAAATATATATTAGGCTCAGAGTAAAAATATAAAATGCATGCAGATTTGCAAAATTAAGTATAGAATATACCTTCCTTTGATTTATTTTCTAATTCTTAGTGATCAAGAGAAAACAAAAGTTCTTCCCTCTAGCCTCTGTCAACCTAGTAACTTATATTTGATTTAAGATCCCCAACTTCTAAATATATTTTGTGCTGTTGGTTATGTCTATTTTTAGAAAGGAATACAAAATCATAGTAAGATCATTTTAGATATTTATTAATGTGTGAATGGTAGAAATACTGGTAAAATTGGGTGAAGGTGGGCCTGGGGAGAGTGGGGAATTAGAGTATCTAAACTTCTCCTCCTTTTCTTCACTTGTGGTTGGTGGTCATGTTTCTTCTCAAGAGGGAAGTGCTCCCAGCTAGGCACACAGATCACTGCCCACTCCCACCCCTTGATAAGCCACAGCCTAAGCACAGCTGGAAATAGCCCCTTTAAGAACACAAACCCATCAGAAAGCCTCATCCGAGGATATATTTGTGCCAACCAATGTTCAGCCCTCTGATAAGTCAGAAATTGAGAACCTATGTTTACTGTCATGGCAATGAGCCTGGGGTAATAGAGAAAACAAAATTTTCTGAATGCAATTCTCCTTAATTTTATTCTCTGGAGCTGTTTCCACGAAATGTGCTTCTGTGCAAAGTTTGTTCTTCATGGCTGTGCTGTCCAACATGGCAGCCACAAGCCACACGTGACCTCTTGAAATATGGCTAGTGCTAGAGAGAAACTGAATTTCTTATTTTGTTTAATTTAAGTGAATTTAAATTCTAAAACGGGAGCAACATAAAGCATATTTTTGTTAAACACAGCTGTATTGCTTTGGTAAATACTACATTTTACTTCAACTGTTGTATCATGTAAGATATTATTTAAGTTCAATTTTATTTTTAACCTTTTTCATGTCACTACTAGGAAATTTTAAATTACATATATGGCTGACATATTTCTAATAGACAACACTATTTTAGAGGAAGTAGGGCAAGGAAGCTCATGTCAGACTGCATGGGAACAAAGTCTACACCTCCATGTACTACCTGCTCGGCCCTGGGCATTTACTTAGCTTCTCCATGCACTGGTTTTCTCATCTCTAAAATGGACATGATAATACAAGTACTTACTTCATAGGGCAATAAGTATTAAATGCGTATAGGTTTGTAAAGCACTTAAAAACAGTGCCCGGCCTAAGGTAAGCATCACATATGCACTTATAAACTAAAAATAAAAGCAAATGATTCCTCTCTGGAAGAGGTAGATCAACATTCTTCCAGTGGAGGCTAAGTGAGAGCAAATGGACTATAATGGTTCTAATGCCTTAAACTGAACATCTGTAAAGAGGAGGAATGAGACTATCTAGAATTGTTTTTATTAGGTCCCACAAGAAGGATGCTCAACAGAAACAGAGGTAGACCAAAACATGCTTTCTTACAAAAGCTTAGTTACCTTAAAATATGTATTTGAAACACTTTGTGAAAGACAAACGAAGACCACAAATATTGTTCTTATTCTTGCAATAAGTTCCTCTCTCTTCCAGGACTGTTGGAATTGTCAGAGCACAGAACAATACTTCTTGGGTATCACTTGCTCTGGATGCCAATCAGACACAGTCGTTTATGAGATTTAAACATCAGTATATGTCTATTTTACTGCAATAATTAGTTGTGTCACTTAGACACATAATTAAACTATACGAGAAGTCGTCACTAAAATATGCATAAAAGCTCAAACAAATAAAGTATAAATAAAGGACTCTTTTAAAATTTTATTTAGACAGAGGAAGGGATTGAGAAATCTTATCTATAAAGTTTCATACTCTTTTAATATCCTTAATTCACTAGGTGAATTCATTAAATGCCTGTGGACACTTGGCCTCATGAAACAAGCCACAGTCTTCAGGTGCAAAAACAATGAATCTTCTGCTGAGTCAAAATTAAGGCAAAAACGAGCAATTTGTTATTGCCAGTTTCTACAAAGCGAAAGGTCTATATTGAGTGGTCTATCATTCAAATATATTCATGTTTTTGAGTTTCTCTTCTTGAATAAGGGCTCAAAAATGTAATGTCTAATTTGAGAGGGTAGTTGTCTCCCTAATTCATCAGGCTTCCCTTAGTGTGGCTACAGGTGAAAAAGTAGCGTCAATAGTCCCTCAAATACTATTGTTTCAAAGTCCTCCTCTCCCCCGCACAGATACTCTTGAAAGTGAAAATAACCCCCAAATCAAGCTTAGAAAGCCCCAAAAGAATCTGTTGAGAAAAACGAAGACAAGATCGTGCCTGTCATGATCATTTCCCAATGTAGTACTTCTTCCAACTCTCCCCCCATCTGTGAAACACATCTGCGATTTTTTTTTACTAACCATTTTCCAGCCTCTTTCATAAAATAACGGTTGTGTTCTGGTGTTTTTCATTTTGAATACCGAGAGCATGTCTCCCATCTCATCCACCGCCACATTGTTAAATCCAAAGTAGAAAAGAGAGAGTGATCGCTCTGGTGTCTCCAGTTGGCAGCCCAAAATGTGTTGTTTTCAATTACCGTGTGTAAAAGCTCTGCCAAAGGGAAAGCTTTGCAGGATGCCATGCCTGGACAAACAGCTACCACAAGTGTGCCCTGAAAAGACAACTCCAAAGTGTCCCAAGAAGGGGTCCTCCATCGTGACAGCAGCCAAGCCTGAAGACTCCCCTCAGTTTTGCCAAGGGACCTAAAGGAAAATCATTTGTCTTCTAGACCAAATGTCCCAGACGGTCATAGCTGGGATCCCTACGGAGTGCTGCTTGACAAAGGAAGTCCTTTTGCCCAGCCTTTTGCTCCAAAGGATGTCTGCTCTCTGCAATAGTAAAAGTTAACACAGTACAGAAGTCTCGCTAATACAAAGGATTTGCGATTAACACTCTACATCAATTCTGATTTTCCATATTTTTTTAGTAGAACCAGGTTTGCTAATAAAGGGCCAGCTGTTAAAGTCACTAAGCTTATTTTCATCACAACCACCACATAACAGGACCCCTGCAAATACCTGAGGCCTGCTTTTCCCGCATGGTACACTTTATATTGGTTCAGATGAAACGTACCCTCCGCCAACATTTCTGGGGCTTCGCCGTTAATGACTTAAAATACAGTTACAAGGTTCGGGTGGTAAGTTGGCAGAGCGGCCGTCTGTGTGGCATCCACGCCTCTCGCTCCAAAGGCCTGGAGAGGATTTCAGAGAAGGAAGGAAAAAAATGAAGGCTAGAGAGAAATAACCAGAAGTCAGGGGAGCCACCAAAAACTTTGACCAATGGTCAGGTTGCCAAAAATATAGATTTTCAAATGAATGCTTCATCAGCAGGCAGGTTGGAAAGAAAAAAAAGAAAAAATGGAGTGGTGAGTTAGAAACAAAAAATAGAAGAGAAAAAAGGTGGTGTGCTGTCCATCAAACTGTGTGCTCCTCTGTCATAATTAAGGAAAATATGAAGTTTAGATCTTGAAATATGATCAATATCTTTTCTTCATAAGAATCACAGATTTTTCTGTCTTTTCCTTCCTCACCAACCCCCTCCAAAGAAAGTGAGGAATTTATGAGAGAAGGGGATTTGTAAAAAATAAAATTATACCAACGTTTTGAATATTTGGAGGAGCTTTCACGAAAATCACATACTAACACCTCTAACTTCTCAGCAACAGCGAGCTTTGCCCCTGAGCAAACACGATTTTCATCACGCCACCGCTCTGGTGAAAATGCTGGTCTTGACAAGCTGTGTTCCTGGTAAAATGTTATTGTTGGCAAGTGCGGTTGTGGGGAGATGGCTTTGGGAGGCTCCCTCCTGAGTGGAGATGTGCAAATTGACTACAGCACCTGTGGGAGAGTCAGGTACCTCTGACCCAGATTCACTCGGTTTTCTAGCACCCTGTCCCTTTGTTCTGTAATGAGAGCCAAATGTTCCCTTTCTCCAGTCCCTCCGGCCCTGTAACGTGATGCCCATCAGCCTGGACAGCCCCCTGGCTGTTCCCCAGTCTTGGGCCCTGCCACTACCATTGGCTTGAAATTGAACGGAGTTTAAAAGCCCTCAGTTCTCTTGGGTGTCGCTCTTTGCTCTCTGCTCAGAGTTCTGAGATAGTGGTGCCCTGCTAACTTTTCTCCCCACAACGAACCAGATGGCTAGCAGGTCAGTTATGATAGCTAAACTTTTATTCACTTATTTGTATTGGCGAGAGAGTCATCATCTTTTTCAAGCAAGAGAGACTCTTGTTCCAAATGAAAAATCCAGTGAATTTTCTTACACCACATAGGACTCATAGTAGGAAATTCTGGGCCTCACTGGAATCACTGATACATTGCTGGTGCCCATGGGTTTTTTTTTGTTGTTTGTTTGTTTGTTTGTTTGGCTGCTTTTCCCTGATCTCAGGAAAGACACAGGGAAGTGGAGTTCAAGGTGTCAGAGTAGCTCCTGCTGAGCTCCAAATCACATGTGACAATGTCAACCCAGGGCCTGGTTTGGTTCATCCTTTACCCAAGCCTGTCTCCCCATCTGACCAAAAGGCAGTGGCCACACAGGTCAATCAACCACACATCTCCCCAGTGGACAAACGAATCTTCCCCAAGACAAAGAAACTCTTAGGAAGGTTTCAGAATCGAATTTAGGGAGTCGTACTCCCTGCGGCGTACCAAAGGGTCCTCACAGTGTCCCACCATAAGCGACTCAGCTTCAAACTGATGAGTCAAAATGGCCTCAAAACTCCAAGAAGACCTTTACTTCTGTCACCCTGAAACAGGACCACAAGAAATTTGGTCCCAAATTTGTCATATCACGCCCTGCTTTTCCAGGCATCCTCTCATCCATTTCTGTGACTGCCCTATCATTTTTCTTCTTGTTTTTGTAAATGTCATGTGCTTTTGAAAGATGACCTCTCTGCCGGGGCAAACAGTTGGACTAGAGTTAAAGAGACCAATTTGGTTTCAGTACTCCGGGCGAAGAGGAAGAGTCACATTCAAGAGCTGTTTGGAAGTGAGGTTGTAAATATAGTTACGATTTATTAGACACCAGGCATTGTGCTAAGGACTTACATTCATTATCTCATTCAAGCCACACCACGAGGCTATGCTATAAATACTATTGTTGCCCCACTTTGTGGATGAAAACATTGAAATGCAGGGAAAGATGAACTTCCTTAGGCTGATAGACATGACTGAGTTGGGATTTGCCTTAAAGTCTCTGATTCTAAAGCTCGGATTTCTAACGGAAATGCTGAACAAGTGTTAGTGACCGATCAGCTGCTGGGGGAGGAGACAGGCCTTGAAGTCAGACTGATGACCCTCTATTGAATCTAGAAATATGGAAATATGAATTAAGATTCACAAAATACACAATTAGACCTAAATCTAGTGATTTAGATCAACTCTACCATTTCACAGATGAGGAAACTGAGGGTCATAGGTGACCTAATCTATGCAAGCCCGTGCCGTTTAATATTGGCAGATCTCTAGCTGGAAGTCGGCTCCTCCAGGCCCTACACTGTGTTGTTCCACTTTGCCGACTTCTTTGGCCAATACTCCTGACCATCTTTATTTTCAGTGTAGTTTGTTCACTTCTTTTCAAAAGTTTTGACTAACAACAGAACGTTGTATCCACAGTCAAGTCTTTATAACATGGAAATTTCTATACCTGCCTTTGGTGGTACTTCTGATCATCATACCTCGGCTTCCATGTCATTTTCAAGTGCCAGCTCTAAGTCCAGAAGAGGGGAGCATTAAAGTATAGACATCGAGGTCCCTGAAACAAATGAGTGAACCAGTCAGCCTGCTTAGAACATTTTGTTCAGTCTCCAGAAAATTAGGTGAGATGGCTATTCTATGTTCCAATGTAAGTTTAGGGTATTTTTCCTTTATGTATGTATTGAATGCTTTCTGTGCCTTTCAGCTTTGTTGGGGAGGAAGTGTATCACCTCTTGGCCTGCATTTCCCCGACTCATTTGGGACAAATTAGCTAACCATAGCTTTCCCCTCACTAAAACAACCTTATTTCTAATTGAAGGAGAATAAGCACCTACTGGGGTGCATTTGTTTTGGACAAACATTAATTTACCTAGCCTCTGTTTGGGTGCCCCTTTCTGTACAAGATGCTTTGTAGTATATTTATCAAATCCTTACTACTATGATTGTATCTTTCAGATAAGTGAACTAAAGATGAATTTTTTGTTTTGTTTTGTTCAAGTTCACACAGCTAAGTAGACTATCTGGATATCTGTTCACCTGCTCTGTCCAAAGCTTCCAATCTTTCCACCACAACATGCCTCCTTCCACTTGCAATTATTCAAAGGCTCCTCATCACCAACCCTCAAACTGCTGAGGGAGAATGTACCCTCTCAGAGTCTGGCCTCTGTACCTCCTGCCTCTTCTCTCCCTGTTTGTCTTCAGAGAGACAAACACCCTCTCTCCTGCCTCTTCTCTCCCTTCTCTCTCTTCAGAGAGAAAAACACCATCTCTGCAGTTTCCAACTTTCTAGACATTGATCACATTTTCTTGTTCCTGGAAGTCTCCTCACCAAACTTAAAGCTACATACAGATAATGAAGGAAATGGAAAAATATCCATGTTTAAACTAGATCAGCCTCTCTTACTTCTAGAAACCACTAGGTTTTTCTCCACTATCTTATTTTTTCTTGGTTTTAGTGTCACTAGAAGCTATGTGATTGAGAATGAAAAACCTTTTCAACATAAACTTTAAAAAATACATAAATAAAGACAGTAGCCTTTGGACCAGAATGAGAACTTGGGTCTGTTGCTGCTTTAACATTGCTTCTCCAGGCAGGTCCATCTATGAGAGCAGAACTCAGGCATCCAGTCCAGCCTGATGCACAAAGAAAACCATTGCTCGTTCACAAACCACCCACAAGTATAGTGGGAATTGAATCAACACTCTGTCAGGTCCTGCCAAAGCCAACAGGAGGGACCAGAGGTACATGCACCTGACCTGAGATGATAGTTTAAGTCTACCCTAGGCAAGACAAAAATACAAAACGATACACAGTATCTTGGTGTCCTCAAGACTGTCTAGGAAACTGCACAGAGTGAAGAAGAAAGTATCTCCCCCCAAGAGGTACCACGTACATGAAGTAATAAAAAGAAATGTCTGAAAACTGAGATCTCAAGAGACAAGTTTCCTAACATATTAAAAAAAAAAAAAAAACTTGTGGAAAGCAAATGATATAAAGCCTCAAACACAACAATGGAACAATACTCAGAGAGTCACAAGTCTAGATGATGATGTACATCTCTTCCTTCTCCCCTCCATGGAGACCTTTCAGTCCTTCTAGTCATCCCTGCTTTAACTCCACTGAGAATAACATAAGTTTCTATCTTGTGTCCCCAAGGAAGCACAGCAACTTATAGCCAGTGGAGATATGAACCATGTCCTTCTCACAGTCATGACTTTGGGTTTTGATACATAGGTACCTGGCTACATTAAGAAAGGCAACATGTGAAAAATTCAAAACATTGCACAGCTTTTCAAGATTACTGATATCACTGTGAGACTAAATCTCATTTGCTGAAAAGTATTTTTTTGGAAAATTCAATTATATATCAACTGACCTCTATGAAATCACTGCAAAAAGAGCCCTGCTGAGAATAATTTTGGAGGAGGAGGTGATTTTTTGATCATGGAATATGACCCTTACTTCATTTGTTTCTAAGTTCTGTTTTCACTCATACTTTTCTTTGTTCATAGCAGAGGCCTTCTCCTCCAAATAGCCTGGAGAGTTAAGATGCTCTTGCAACTTCCAAAGTTCCATATCGTCTTCTCTTCTTGAGAGGTCTGTCTTATTTTTTCTAGGTAGCACAGAAAGTAAAGGAGAATAGAAGTAAATATTCTCTCAAACATATCAAGTATAGAAATGTCCAAAGGGCAAGTGAAGAAAACAGGAACTGGAAGACAAAGGAAGGGGAAATTTGAGGAACTCAAATTTCATGGGGATATTAGAAAAAAGAAGTAAATGTAGACAGATATCAGTGCCAAGGCTCAACATAAAATAAATACTCAAAAGTTCAACACGGACCTTCAACTATCAAACAACATATGGAATTTCCTTTAAAGTCTGCTGGAATTTTCACTAAAAGCCGGTCAATAGGCATAAACAGCAGTTTATTAAAGGTGACCCACCCCTAATGATTCGTGTTTATTTCCTGATTCAATAGATTACTAAGCCTGCAATATACCAAGGTCAATGAAGGACTAATAATACAGATCTCTTCATAAAGGTTCATATTCAAATAGGGAAAATGAACATTTAAACAGATAATAGGGAGTTATAAAGGAGGTGGTATACAGAATAATCAAAGCACACCCAGAACACAGTGGGACACAGAGGAGAGAGTGGCTAATTATCCTCAGTGTGGTCCGAAAAAGCTCCCAGAGGAGGTGCCTAGTAGGTTGGTCTAGATGGATGAGGAGAAGGATCAACATTTCACAATGACAACCAAGGCATCACATACCATAGCGAAATGTGGTCACTGGGAGTCGTTTCAGGATGAGATGAACAGGATGAAAACCGGATGAACCATTTAATTCTTTTGATCAAGCATGTGGTCCAGAGCCTATGTCTGCCTTTAGCACGATGCTGAGTTTCTGTGGATATTAAGAGAAGAAAAAGAAACACAAGATGGAATGCTGCCTGCAATGATTTGTAATCATCACCAGGAAAACAAGGCTTAAATGTGTGAACTAATAAGAAGATAACATAAAACAGTACCATTAAGTACGAAAGCTTGTGTATAGACACTAGGTACTACAAGAGGTCAACCTCTGAAATCTTGCTGTTTATTATACTACTAGACAAGGCAATGAAGGGTCTATTTTTAAGGAATATAGTGGGTAGAAACTGGTAATTATAGCTCATTTCATTAACATTTGTGCCAGATAGGTCATCTGATTCAATCATTGGAAATGAAATGCTTAATTGGTTAGTGAAAAATAGGCAATGAAGCAAATCTTACCAAGAGATTATTTGCCAAGCAAAGCTCAGTATTCTTTCCTATAACCTATAATGGAATGCACTGGGAAATGTCTTTTGCTTTTTTCCATGATCTAGCTGAACTTAGAGGCAGATTTTGAGATCACATGGTCAGCTTCTTGGTAAACCTGAGTGAGTCTACTTAAGCAATTTTTGAGGTTGGGAATTGGATATCATATGGCAAATTAAGAATAGAGTTTCTTTGAACCATAACAACCCGGTATGCAGCTCTTTCCTTGACCCCTCAGTAGGGGCCCGGCCTTGTCAGGCCATGAGTAAGTGACCACAACAAAGAAGCAAGTCAGCAAAGACAAGGGCCATATAACTGCCTATCTGGAGTCCACTAATAACCAGAAGGGAAATATGGGTAACGGACAGGAGAAAAAGAGACTTTGTGAGACAGCCAACAAATTGCCACAGAACTACATGAACAAACTATGCCAGGAGGTCTATAAATATAAGAACCATCTTAACATCTAACAGAACTTCCTTTTATTGTTTTTTTTCAGACCTTTCTTTTAAAGGACAAGCTCTAACAAACAGCTATAAATGTCCTTAATTAATCTTCAAAGTAGATCGACTAATTGTAACTTTCTAAAAAAAAAAGTTTATCTTAGTATGTAAATATGTTAAATGTCGGCTCTTTAGCTAGAGGGGGGTGGAAGATAGTAGCAGAGTCTTTGGTAGTATTTGGGTACCAAACAATTACTTAGTGCCATCGATGACACCATGAAGCTGAAGTGCTGAACAGAGCTGCTTATAAACATTCCCTTATCCTTTTGAAATAAAAATTAGTTAGGACCAAAATGTATGCTTTACCTCTACGGAGATCTGAACACGTCAGCGCAGCACATGCCTTCAGAATTCCCTCTGTAGAGTTTCACCATTTAATTCTGCTCTCAAATTGATCCAGGCTGTGGTTCTCTCTCTCCCTCTCTTTCTTTCTCCCTCCTTTCTCAGACTTGAACTCAAATCCCTTGGTGTCTTCTTAAAATGTGATGCCATTCCAAGAATAACTTACTCACCTTATCTCCATAAGGATCAGATTTCATGGTTGTAGTTAACCCATCACCCTGACATAAAACTGGTTTTGGTAGGTACCCATCCTTCAGATCGACTTTACTCAGCTTCACGAAATCTGTAGCCAGTCTTTCCCTCATGACTCCATCTCTCTTGCCTACCCAGACTGTGACGTTTTTCTCTCTCCCACTTCTACATCATGAGTACCTTCTCTAGGGACTCAAACCTAAAGAAAACATAAGTAAGGATGTTTCCACCCATTCCCACCTTACTTCTTATGATAGGGGTGAGGACAGTGTTGAGCATTCAAAGGAAAGAAAAGTCTTGGGGTAACGGGGTAGCTCAGTCAGTTAAGCTCTGACTCTTGATTTCGGCTCAGGTCATGACCTCAGGATCATGAGCTGGAACCCCAATGCAGCTCCTACCTCAGATCCGAGTCTGCTTGTTCCCTCTCCCTCTGCTCCTCCCCACCCCAACTCATTCTCTCTCTTTCTTAAATATATAAAGAAAATCTTTGTTAAAAAGAAAGAAGAGAAAAACTTTTATCCATAGAAATGAAGTACTAGGGGTAAAGTTTCAATCACAAGTCGGCAAATAAGAAAAGAATTTGGCCAAATTGGAGAGCCTTTTCTCGTACTGCTGACATTCTCTCATACTGTAACTGGCTTTTCTCACGGAGGGCTATTGACTTTGCCCTTGTCATCACTTGCAGAAAGATGATTTTTCTACCAAGTGACAACACAAAACAAAACAAAACACCACACTTTTAATGGCAGACAGATGAGAGAAAAATAGTCTCTGGAGGTTTCAGTGCTTTAGTCACCTGCCCTAAATACAACTGAGTATCTAGCTCTCTACCTGACAATTATTAGGCCATCACTAATATATACTCCTTGAACTTTATTCATAAATAGAACATAGACTCAGGGGCGCCTGGGTGGCTCAGTGGGTTAAGCCGCTGCCTTCAGCTCAGGTCATGATGCCAGGTCCTGGGTTCAAGCCCCACATCGGGCTTTCTGCTCAGCAGGGAGCCTGCTTCCTCCTCTCTCTCTGCCTGCCTCTCTGCCTACTTGTGATTTCTCTCTGTCAAATAAATAAATAAAATCTTTAAAAATAAAAAAAAAGAACATAGACTCAGAAGTCAGCTTAGTCATGAGATGCATACATAATATAAAACATAATTATTATATATTATACTTAATTATTATTATTTTAAATTTATATTATATTTTAAATATTATAATTAATAAAATATAATAATTTATATAACACACTTATTAAATATAAATGATATAATATTATAAACCATATAATATTTATTACATTATATAAAGCATAAATATATTAATATCTCAAATCCATCAATGTCCATATGGACTAGGGACCCAGTTACCAGACCCTTCTCTCCCAAACATCCAAGGACCAGATCTGAGGTCCTACTGATTTAAATTCTTCTGAGTCCCTCAAGGTGCTTTCAATGCAGCTTGTGGTTTAAAACACAAAAAAAATCAGACTAATACATGACAGACCATACAGGCTTGAGATGCCATTACGTTCAGTCTTATAGACTCTCGTGTACTTCAAAAGCATGGAGATTTTCACTCCCACTCTTCCCTCCCCTCTTTTCAACTGGCATTTACCAAAATAAAAGAGGAAATGAAATTATATAAACCACTTTCATGACATATTGTTGGTCTGGCTTACATTCCCAGTAATCTATATGTGTAATCACTTTATAGCTTAAAATATTATGATTATGCCTCACATTTTTAAGATAAAATGGATTTTTTAAAAAGGAGAAACCAGAGGAAAAGAAGGAAATGTTCGGATTATGGAACAACCTTTAATTCAAAAGGTTTTTCAGTGTATTTGTTCTCAGGGACTGCAAACCAGACACCCAATCTCACACAGAGGCTGTGGGATGTTACGGGTTGCCGAAAGGATGAAAATCCTCCCAGGCTCTGGCTTTCCGAAGTTTTGTGGGTTTGAACAAGACCCTTACTGTGATTTGGACTTGGGCTTTGTGGTTAATATATGATAACGGGGTTATTACATAGTGATCCTTGAGCTTTTAGGTCAGCTGTGGCAATCAATCAAGAGACACTTCTTTTTTGGCAGGCACACACTTCCATAAAAAATTCTCTGGCAGATTCAAGTTAGTTAGTAATGACAGAGTAACCTCTATGTCAAATAATATATTGGATAAATTTTGCATGTGCTATTGACTGACAGAAGCTCTGGCATTCTGGTAAGTAGAAATTCAAGCTTCAAAAGATCATAAGAAACCTCTTTCTTCTGTCCAAACTAAAGTTAGTTAAATTCAACACATTGTATCCATACAAGTTTAAAGAAAGACACTTTAGGGGTAAGTTCACATTTTGGTGCCCATTCTCTCTTACTTCCTTTTCTTTATTCTATTACAAATAATCTCCATAAACATCCTTTTCTTAAGATAATTCGTATTTCTGAATGATTAAGTTCCATTCAACAAAAATTTCCTTAACTTCCACTGTATATTTGGTGTGGTGTTAGGATTAGTGAGAAGATAAAGATGGACAAGATGTTCCCTAAGATCTTAGATCTCATTCATAGTCATCGTCTTTCAGGATCAGCAAGTTCAAAGAGATGGACAAAGAGGGGAGATTTTTTTCAATTTGGTTCTCAATTTACCTTGGTTTGTTTGAATTTCCCACTAAGAAGATACTGGCATATGATGATTCTGCTTCTCCATCTTGTGAAAATAAAAGGGGGTGAGGACTTTCTGTGGAATAGTTAGACTGCTGCTGAATAACTCTTACATTTCCTATCAGCCATTTAAAGTGAGGCAATAATCATCCTAATTTTGGCAAGGATAGGAGAATCCATTATGACCTACAGTGGTCTGTTAAGGCAGTTCTGTTCTTAGGGGAAAAAATGGAGAGAAAAACTTATCTAATTTGATGAAAAATAAATTTTCATGGATTGAATAAGAAAAATTGGGGGAAAAGTAAGACTAACTAACCAACCACTGATGTTGGCTTCTGAATTAACTCAAAGATTCTTAATAACAGACCTGTTAAGAAAAGAAAACTTAACTCTCAAGTATGGTACTCAATGACTTCTATGTAGTGCCTTATTCATATATCAGGATGGAATTTAGATGCTCAACCTCCAAGCTGATTTTTCTACGAACATGCTAAGGGAGAAGTGACAGAGATTCTATGTATGGACTACACATGGCAGCATGATCTAATAATATAAAGCAAGTCACATATGTAAATCTCATTTTCTAGGTGCCACTGTCCACTAGAAATACTGTGTGAGCTACACCTATAATTTTAAATTCTCTAGTAGTCACTACAAAAAAGAGAAACAAGAGTTTAGTTTAACACTTTATTTTATTTAACACAATATTTTGAAATTGTCATTTCAAAATGTAATCAACAAAGTCACCTGGGTGTCTCAGTCAGTTAAGTGTCCACCTTCAGCTCAGGTCATGATCCCAGGATCGAGTCCTGCATTGGGCTCCCTGCTCAGTGGGCAGTCTGCCTCTCCCTCTCCATCTGCCTCTCCCCCAGCTCATGCTCTGTCTCACTCTCTCACTCTCAAATAAATAAGACCTTTTTAAAAATGTAATCAATTAAAAACTTAATGAGATATTTTGTGTTCCTTTTTTCTACTAAGTCTTTGAAATCCAGTGTGTATTTTTCATTTACATTATACCTCAATTTGGACTGGCCACCTGTTTACTGGGCAACATTGATCTTCAGAATTTTTAATACAGCAAGAGATGCTCCCATCAAACTATACAAGACTCTTAGTGCCGATCTTCTGGCTCGAAGAATCAACTGGTAATGAAAAATTTTATACCATTTAAATAAGCTTCAGATAGTAAAAACAGGGGTGCCTGAGTGGCTCAGTCATTAAGCCTCTGCCTTTGGCTCAGATCATGATCCCAGGGTCCTGGGATCGAGCCCCACTTTGGGCTCCCTGCTCAGAGGGAAACCAGCTTCTCCCTCTCCCACTCCCCCTGCTTGTGTTCCCTCTCTCACTGTATTTCTCTGTCAAATAAATAAATAAAATCCTTAAAAAAAAAAAGAAAAGATAGTAAAAACAATGCTTTTTGAGACAGATAAAATAATCCAATTTAAAGCTTGAAATATATTATGATCTGAGCACAAACTTCAATTAAACTTGACAAGTAATTAATGTTCAACCATTATTTCTTTACCAGTTACCTAAAAATCTGATCTGATTTTGTCATCAAAGTATTTTCAACTCCAGATAATATTTGCCATTACACAAAACCCAAAAGTTCCACCAACCAGTTCTCTGGGTGAAGTGCAGTCATTCCTATCAATCCAAATGAACATGCCCATAAAGAAAATAAGGACCTTTAAACTACCATTTATATTATGGTTCTAAAGTCAAACTGCTCATCAGCAGTAACAACAGTTCCTGGAGTAGTTTGGCAGGAAGAGAACATGCAATGCAATTCACCACGGACTTCCAAAGATCAAAACCAACCAGATCTATAATCGTGTGTTCCAACATTCTCATTTCGAAAAGATAGAGTTTATTTGTTTCTGAAACAGCTAATTTGGAATTCACATAAATATGTCCTTAACTTCCCTCCTAACACAAGTATAAATTCCTCAAAGACCGCAAGAGCCAAGTTTATACTTAACTATAGTGGAAAGGTTTGTCAAAATGATATTTTTCTATTACTGAACTTTTATTTTTGTTTGTTTAAGAACTTTTATATTTTTAAGAAAAATCTGAAACGATTATACGGGCAACCCCGTAGTAACTGCACATCCACCCTTTATGTAAACTGTTGATAAAGACTTGTTTATGAAAAATAGAACCTCTTTCAAAAGAACTTTGAATTTTCCATCCTGAGTTTCCTGTTATAAGGCACTATCTTAGCTTGTACTACCTGGCTTTAATGACAAATGCTAAATGATCATTGCAAGGGAGATGGTGAGCGGTGATAGACATCAGTGCAGAAAGCCCAGAACTTGACCTCCCACTGGCTGGCTGCAGGACTAAAAACTGCATTTCAAGTCTCTGGGTCTCAATTTCCTCATGTATAAAATTTGAAAACAAGAATAAATCAGCTTCAAGACTTCTTAGGTTCTGTAAATTACTGGGGAAATCATGGTAAAAGTTGTAAAAGATTAGTCACTCACTTAGCTGTGCAAAGAACTTTTGCATTTTCGAAAGATCTAACCATGGAAAAGTAACCCATGTCAAGTTTTCATTTAATCAGCTTTGTCTATACAAAGGCTAGCAATTATTGGATTCTGCCACTTCCATTAAGCATCCAAGTTAATTCAATGTTGGCTCTATCTTGGCTCTCTCAAAGCTAACATACAAAAAGGGAAAACCCCAAGATTTGACTATTAAATTGTATCAATTGTTGTTCATTGTCTAACATGTCCACTTTGTAATCTAACATAGACATGATAGAGAACCCATGGGTGCTATTAGTGAACATACATTTCTCTTCCACCATTTTGGTAAACAAGAGTAAACCATTGAGCTATATGATCTGAAAAAATTACTATATCTCCAAAAGTTGAGTACTATTCTCCTTACCAAATCATAAAATTAAGTGTATCATATTCTGAGGACTGCCATTTACTTGTATGCTAAGTTTGAGAACAGGGTCATGAATTAAGTTTAATAACTGAGTATATCTTTGAAAAAATTTCTATTCTCCCATGGGATAAAATTTTGATGTGGGTAGTCATTCTGCTAATATTCTAAAACAACTATCCTCCAGAAACTTAGGTAGACAGACTGGCGCATGGAGATAGGCAGAATGTATCTACGTACATATACTTACAACATTTTCAACTTCCTTATGGTTTTGCCTAACCTTAGAGACATAAAAAGACTTAATGAGAATCTGGCTTAATAACCAGCTTAAAGGGAAGCAGAGATACTAATGGAAGTCCCTTGTTTCATCTTCTAATGGAAAGCACTACTTTTAACTGTGATTTGTTAGCAAACAATGCTTTATGTACAATTCAATCCTTCGTTTATGTATGAAATGCCTAGCTTGTTTGAATAACATATGGATTCATTGATCCCCCTTTCCTGTTTCTTTTCATTTGATGATTTTTACATAGTAATTAATATTTTAATTATATGATAAGGACACTGGCTCTAAAAACAAATTTGTAATTTTTATCTTGGCATGCCTGGATATGTAGCCATATATTTATATGCTGGTCAGTCATTCATCAGCTTTCCATTTTTTCTTTTTAATACAAATTTTAAATCCAAGCAAATGTGTTCTACTTGACAATGAAGTCATTTCACAATATATATTGTGATTTTTGTATGTATTTATTCAAAACATTCTTTCCCATATTTATAATAAAAATGCAGTAGGAATATAATTTTAAACAGAATGAAAGATTAAGCAAACCAAAAATAACGAAAAGTCAAAATATGCACACTGTGCAAAAACACGGTCACATACATTTTGCCTTGTATAAACTTCATCCTGCCTATGTGGGTTTTAACATATTTCCATGGCTTTAAATAGGAAAACATCTTAAAGCTCAGCCCATGGGAAACCCAAGCTTGATTAGTTTTTCCTTTTACTACAGCCTGCAGAGTGTAAAACACAGCACATCAGAATTGAATTTGTCATCTCCAGACCTCACAGGAATTTTAGGAACTAAATAGTTAGGAAGCCATCCTGGTACTTCTCTTTGCTTTAATCAAAGTCGAAGTTTCAATTTAAACATTCAGGAAATCTCCCTTATTTAAAGCAATCAACTCGTTGCTGACAGGGTCTGGCCTTACTGTGTTTAATTTTTTGGCATCAAGCAAAACTTGATTGGTCACAGCCAGCACACAAGGAGTCCTCCCCTTCCCTCAAAGAAGAAAGAAGGATTCCAGATCTTTGCTGCTTCCAACATTAGTCTAGAGATATTGATGCATTTTCAAATCAGCAATGCATTGACGTAAACCTCCCCTGGAAAATGGAGCTAATGTTTAAGACCTCCGTGGGCTTTCAGAGTCAGACAGCTATCCCACTGAGGGCTACTCAGCTGTAGAAGAATTTTCTGAGACAGTATGAGTCAAGCTTCTTTATTCCTCCGATTTCTTCCTCTTTTGTCACACTTTGCAGAATATGTGGCAAGTCACCAACTTGCATTTTATTTTTGAAGATTTCAATTTCCTGTAGCTCAAGTAGACAGCAGATCGAGTGAGACATGAGGCAGGAGCGGGGTTGCAGCATGTTTAAAAGCTAGACACCAGAATCTCCCAGAAAAAATGGTTTCCAGGAACGGTCTCATGTGATGCGGCCAAAGAGGCAGGGGTGGATGCAGATGGAGGGCCAGAAGTAGAAATTGAGCTGGTGAGAGATATAGACATATCCTACTACATTTAAGAAACATGGAGGGGAAAAGAGCTAATAGAACTAAACCAACTGCACTAAGATTGAAAAACATCATTAAAGCTCTGAGAAACGAATCATTCAGTCAAGAGTTTGGAATGATGGCATCTGTTCTTGGAGCTCTCAGGAGCTCATCTTCTTACTGTAAATACTCAAAGATGGGGAGAATGAGTTGTTAGCTCTTTGGTTTGGTCACCCTACAGAGATACTGCCAAAGCATTGCTGGAAGTATTCCACACGAAATTCACCTCAGACCTTTGCAGTTCTCTGTGATAGTTCTCTAAGAATGCCTTTCCCAAAGAGAGGGTAAGAAATGTGGTAAATTATGTAGTGAATTTAGTAGTTCTTGAGTGAGGATTATCTTGAAAGTGCTACATTTAAACACTTTCAACTTTTACGAAGAGAATTTTGAAATAAAAATCAAGTGGTAATTGTTTGTGTTGTCAAAATGCTTAAATTGAATAAGATTTTAAGATGCCTCTAAAGTTGGATCTCATAAGGGATTCTGTTTTTTTGTAGACTATTATTTGGCTCATGTATTAGTCTAATTAGGCTGCCATAACAAAATACCACAGACCTGGTGGCTTAAACAACAGAAATGTACTTTCTCACAGTTCTGGAAGCTAGAAGTCTCAGATTAAGGTCCAGAAGGGTCAGTTTCCAGGAAGAGCTCTCTTCCTGGCTTGTACACAGCTGTGTGCTCACATGGCCTTTGCTCTGTGCTCAGATGGAAAGAGAGAGAAAAAGAGGGGAGAAAAGCATGAAGGCTCCGGTGTCTTTTCCTATAAGGATACTTGTCCTATCATATCAGGACCACACCCCAATGTCCTAATGTAACACTACCTACCACCTAACACCTTATCTGAAAATATAGTTACACTGGGGATTAGAAACTTTCACATTTGAATTTTGGGGAGGCACAATTCAGTCCATAGCAGTCTATTAACAAGATCTCAGATATTTATGTTGTTTACCTACCAACAGAGGAAAAATTCTCTTCTCCACTATGAACTGACAAATTCATATATACCTTCTCCTCCAAAAACACACATGTGCATCATCAGAAATAAACTATGGTCTTGGAAATCAATCTGTGCATTTGTGTGTTGCAGTGTGGAAATCTGATACATTTCCGTAGAATATTTAATATTTCCTTGATGCTATTGATGAAAAAAAGCCCAATTTAACAAATCCTTCCACTCATGTTTTAGTCAAAAATCGGATGCTATAGAACAAAAAAGTTGGGAGCTTCAGCTTCTCTAAAAACCAGATTATTATCCACATCATGGCCTAGAATAACTGATACTAAGCAATTTCGTAGTTTTTATAGAAATGCCTTTCTTTTAACCAACCGTACAGAAATTGCCCCTAACAAAATATGAGAAAATGTGTTAAACATTTTTGGGTACAGGAAAATGCCTATTACACTTTCATTTTTCAACCATGGCATACCACAGCTCAAAACCCAGGGGCAAAGAACTCACTTCACTAAGATACATCCCATACATCACAAAAACGGGGCTTCCTTTAACTGAAAGATGATGTAATGTTTGAGGCAAGTATATTGTGTTACTGAGTTTTCTGTAGTTTTTCCTTGTAACTGTCACCATTTGGATATGATAAGTGAGGACAACTACTTGATATACTGTGTTTTATTTCCTACTCATGCATCATTTGAGCCAGAGTTTCTCCCAAGTGTGGTCCAGAGAGCCCCGGGGCCCCTCTGGTTAGTCTATAATGCTTCATGGGGAGGAAGAACATGATTAGAGTAGGGGTACTGAGGAGAGTGATGGCTCCAGAAAGCAACTGAGGTCATGATAGTTCTTACCCACAAAAGGAGGCCAAAGAGCAGAAGTCTGATAAGTCTAAAGCGTAAAGATTTATCACACTGGCCTCATGGATAGGGGCAAACATGGGATGATTAAACCCAAGGACCCCTTCTCTATCCCAGGGCAGCCTTTTCCTCCTTTTAGCAAGCTACAGGACCCCCAACTTGCTCTCCTTTCTTCTACTTCAATCCATTGTCTCCTGACATATTCCCCAGCATCAACACCCTCACCCAAAATGTGCCCCTGAGCCAGCCAATTCCTCCGGGCCTTCTTCCTCCATATTGTCCCAGAGGGACAAGATCCTATCTCTGTCACCTGGCTTGTTGCTCTTGACTATGGAGACAGCAGAGAATACAGAAATAGCAAACACAGAAAGTCACAAATATCCCAGAATTTTTACACTCCTCTGAGATGATCACTGAACTTCTGTCTCTCATTCATTTCCTGGAATAGAACTCTCTGAAGATCCCTTGCTCCAAAGCAGACGCTTTTAACTGAGGGGCACTGGGTATAGCTCATTGTCATTCCTGTCTCATAAGTGGGTACTTAGCACTTCCGACATGCTCGTGATGGATGAAACTATGTTAGATCGCCTTTGTCCTCCACAAGAAAGTATCTCTCAAACTATTTCTTCATGTATTTTATTTATCTTTTCACATTATTCACTTAAAAAATACCGTAGCAGTCCCATGGTATTTAAAATGCAAAGTAAAAATAGAATTCGAACATTGAAATGAGGTACATATTAAAAGTTTACCCATCCCCTTTACCCCAGACTCACTATCTGGCCTGCTTCCACCTCTGACTGTCCATTGGGATAGCCAGTCTAGATTGTCCCTATATGCAAGGTATTTTATACATACATGTAAGTCCATACGTTGGCTTACAATGTATTGGAGGATTTATGTACGCTTTTGTAAGTATGCACGTTTGTGTATCTATCATCTATCCATCTATCATTTAACTGTCAGCCTTTTGTTTCTTAATATAGTATACTATGCATTGTCTCAAAAGTTTTGGTGCAGTTTCAAACTTTAGTCATTATGAACTTTTGCCAAAAAACATAAAATTTTAATCCTTTAAATTTTATTTATACTTATTTAGTCTTTTTAATTTTGAATTGTATCTTTTTAATGCTAATCTTTTATTTTCATCAACATTTGCCATCTTCATTTTGAGGGATTGAAATGTATATATTACCCTGCCCTTGCTCTTTCCAATTACTGTGTCTTGGTGATTGTTTGTCATAATATTTCTAGATTTCTGTCATTCTTTCTCAGAAGCATATTATAGCCCATCGTATGAATTGATGAGAAATGATTTAACCAGTCTTCTGTTTATTTACATTTAAGTTGCTTCTAACGACACTCTAAAGACTATCCTTATATATTATTATATTTTTGCTCATTTACACTGGCATATCAATTAAGAATGAGACCAGCAGTGACAACACTTTTTGTTTTAAATAGGCTTTTCCCCCCCACATAATTGGAAGTCCAGCAGTGAGAGGTTACAGGCAGTTTTGGCTGCTCAGTGATGCCATAATTCACTGAAAAACTCATGCTTTTTACCTTTTCATATCATCATTTTTACTGCACTGGACTTCTGTCCTCATCCTTGTCACTTCATGGTCATAGGATGGCTACCACAGCTCCAGGAATCACATCTAGCATCCATCCAGACAAGAAGTAGGGGAGAGAAAGAGAAGCAACTACATCTATCCCTTGGATGAGGAGAGGGAAAGCTTTCCTAGAGCCTGAAGTAGAGTACCAGTTTTCAGATGGTGATGATGCCTCTCCCCATCTTCAAGGGAGACAGTAAGAGAATGGGGGTGCTAGAAATAGCTATTATGTTAACCAACCAGCAATGTCTGCCACAGCTAATTCAACAACTGGAAACATTTCCAGATCTTTTTGAGGGACTTTTGCTGAAAACACAATCTTTTTTTAAGATTTTATTTATTTATTTATTTGACAGAGAAAGAGAGAAGACAAGCAGGGGGAGTGCAGGGAGAGGGAGAAGCAGGCTCCCCACTGAGCAGGGAGCTGTATGTGGGTCTTGATTCTAGGACCCTGGGATCATGACCTGAGCCAAAGACAGACACTAAACTGACTGAGCCACACAGGCATCCCTAAAAACACAATCCTAACTCTGCCCTAAATGCTCTGTCTTCCCCAGACTTCTTTTTTTTTTTTTTTTTAAGATTTTGTTTATTCATTTGACAGACAGAGATCAGAAGCAGGCAGACAGGCAGGCAGAGAGAGAGGAGGAAGCAGGCTCCCTGCTGAGCAGAGAGCCTGATGTGGGGCTCGATCCCAGGACCCTGAGATCATGACCTGAGCTGAAGGCAGAGGCTTAACCCACTGAGCCACTCCGGCACCCCCTCCCCAGACTTCCTGATAGCTCTTCTCTAAACCCCTACCCTCCCTTTTGTCCTACCATCCAGTTTATTAACTAACTGTTTTATTTCTTTTAGTCTTCTCTCTACTCTGAGCTTGTAAAATGCTTTAGGGTAGAGACTATGTAGTCCTTTGCTGTTTCTAGAAATGAGCAGTGTCATTTACTTACAAATATGTACTTTAGTTAAAGAGAAATGTAGAAAGCTACTAGTTAACATTGTTTGAACCCTGAAATTTTTGAAACATGGGCAGCTGTTTCACCCAGACTACTAGGTCAAAAAATATTTCACCTTATACAGTCAGATAAAAAAAGATAAATTTAATGTAAAATGTATGATTCTATTTCAGTAATATCACTAGATTTTATGTATATATAGTATATATATGTATATGTAGTACAGTGTACATGTGCAGGAATAATAGGGGAATAAATGGAATTTCAGGTAAATAACTATTTCTGAAATAAGTAGAACAACTTGGCCCCTGCATTTGTATTATTTCTTTGAATATAGTTCCCTTTACAAAGAAAGAACTTAATATAATGAAACTATGTATAAAAGTCAGTATTTCACATACATATTTCCTATACTCTTTACTCTTTTAAATAAGTCAAAAATTATTACTTATATTTTAAAATAAGTCAGAAAATCATTACTGACTTTTTGATTACTAAATGGAAGGCAGAGGGAAATAATAAAACATGTTTAATATCAGTGGACTGGGTACATTGAAATAGTCATTCAAATAGACAATGTGCACATCCCTGTAGACTTGCAGGATATCAGGCCCTATGTCAAAAGCAAGCCAGGCAGTAGACTGGAAAAATATTGGAGAGTCTCCCTTTCTTTTCTATCACCACATTTATTACGTTTTCATGGGAATTTGCATTCATACAGAAACTGAAGATACTCGCTGTCATCCATAGGGGTGTTTCTTGGTGCTTCTGTAGCAGCTCTAAAATTCCTGAATCTGCTGAAACGGTTTTATTGTATATCAGTCAAAAATGCATTTTACAAACAGTAATCACACTCTATAAAGAAAATCTTACCTTCCTTTTCTTTCTCTTCCTTTCCTTTCCTGGTCCCTTTTCCTTTAGATTGAAATGTAAAAATCCAGGGTAATAAGCATAGCCCCACCATACACAAGGGTAGGGGAAGACTGGAGAGGCACTGATCATTAGATGGGGGCAATCATGCGGCTAAAACTTTATTGAACATTTATTATATGCCAGGCCATGTTTTGGTGTTGCACATCTATTAACAAATTTAACGCTCACAATGATTTTTTCCATAGCGACCCCATTAACAGAACCATCAATAGTAAACTAAGAAACAAAAGCAGTATCTTGGCAAAGGTGGGTAATCACAGGTTTTAGCCCTAGGCCATATCAGAAATAAGACAGAGGGAAAGTTAAAATTACTTCACCTTCTTTTTCTAACTTCATCCCCCTTAAAGTTCACCCTCTGGTTGGCATACAGGTCTCAGCCTTAGCTTGAAGACAATCAGCCCATCCTTACACCACAGAAAGGACTGGAATTGCTCTCTTTAGCTCTCCTCTTGACAATGTGATGGAATTTTTCAATCTTATTTATTCTTTTAATGCCTTATCATCTTAATGAAGAAAAGTCTTCAATGAATTTTTCAAAGTTTAAATTCATGCTTCTTCATATACTATATAAATGATAAATGACATAAACTTTAGGTTGGCTTTCTCTGGTGGATCAAGAGAACAAGATTGAGATTACTGGCCAGTTATTAGTTTCATTTGATGCTGAGTCAGGGAGCTTGAAAAGTCACAGCCAAATTTTAGTTGACCAGTTTGGGAGCTTTAATAAGAGTAAAATCATGTTTTTCTTAAGAACAGTTTCAGTCTTCTAATGCCAATAGCTCTCTTGGGTCCCAGTGCAATCTGTTGATGGAAGTCTTTCTTGGGATTCATGAACACGTCGTGAGCAATAAAAGCTACCAGTCATCAGTGCTCAAGTTCTTACATCACTGTATCTCCAGCAAGGTGTCTTTGCAAAAGAAAACAACAGCTCACAGTGACCTGTGTGGCCCATCCTTACAGGAGGAGTTTGTAGAGCTCACCGCAGCACAGGGAGGTAGAAAGGCCTTGGTCTCAAAGTGTAGCCTGTTTGCTTCCTTGCAGTGTGTTCCCATAGCTGGCTGGTGATCTCTCCAACCAGAAATGAAGACACATATGTGGGAGCTCTGCCTTTCCCTAGAAGCTTTCCACTCAGCTCACCTCCATACCCCAGCGTCCCTCACTGCTTCCTGCATGGGCTCACTCTCCCTGCTGACTTGACCTCCTGTCATATCACAGGAATGGAAACATTGAGCAGAATCTCTACCACCCTCTAGGTTTTTACCTCTTTGACACACCCTGAGACATTGAATTTGGGGCATTTCCAACTTAAGAAAGGAGAGCAAAATCACATGTTCGTTTTGGTATTATGAATCTGCTCCAAAATAGGGGGTCTGGAATAGCTGCATGCTAAAAAATACTGGTCAAAACCACGATGAGACTTTTTTTTAAAAAATAAGAGGTTACGCCAAGTTCTGGCTTCTCTCGTCTCCCAGCTGCTGTCTCACAGACCCCTACACTATTCTAAGGGCCGGAAAGGCTTCTATACACAGGCTCATTTGTGGTCAACATAAAGTAGACTGTAGCCTTGTTCCCATTCTCTAAGCTTTGTTAAAAATAGCATTAATACACATTCATTGTAGAAAATTTGGAAAATACAGAAAAGCATAAAAGAAATAAAAAGAACCCATAGGCCCACCACTCCACTCATATTTTAGCTGCTGAACTAAAAGCACACACTGAAATCAAAAGAGCAGATAAATGTACCCAATGTTTTCTGATTCCTTTTTACATTGTTCATGTCCAAATATTTATTTAGCCAAGCAACTGGCAGCAAAAGGACTAAGCAAAAGAACTCCCTTCAAATCACAGCATCTTAAAAGCAGAATAGACAACCTGAAATCCTACCCAGGAATTTCCTCATGCTACCTCTGAGGGTGTGTAAGCCAGATTCAGGTCACTGCTTCTAGGAAGGCTTTTCTGGATAGTTGGCTTCACTCTATGAATTTCTGTTTGCCAGAAACTTCTACCTACATGATGTACTTCCTACCCATGGGTCCTAATCAGAACTCTGGAGCAACACAGAATGCTTAGCTTCCTCTTGTGGTATTTTAAAAATTAACCATTGACTCTCCCTAAATTTCTTATTTCAAGAGTCAACTATTCTGAACATACTGTTGAGGATGAGCTCTACTTTGTTCAAATCATGATGTCCAGAACTGAATAAAGAACACTAATTTTGCTGAATAACATGGGGGATGTCATGTTAATGTCTGTGATACTGACATTGAATATCTGATATCTATTAATTGTCAAAATACAGTTAAAACACATTTTCTAATTATAATAGCTTCATCTCATTCAGACTCACTAACCACACCTTACTCCGAAGACATTTGCAGCAACACTGCCTATAATCACCCTATTCTACCAACCCTAGAAGGACACCTTAAGCAATTTTTGTGCCTCCACATATGCTTTGATGGTTAATTGATGTGTCAACTTGGTTAAGTTGTGGTGCTCAGTTGTTTGGTCAAACACTAGTCTAGATGTTGCTATGAAGATATTTATTGTATGTAATTAACATTTAAATCAGTAGACTTTGAGTAAAGCACTTACCCTCCATAAGGTGAGTGAGCTCCTCCCAGCCAGTTGAAAGCCTTAAGAAAAAAACTGAAGTCTTAGATGAAACAATTCTGCCTCCAGAATGCCTTTGTACTTAAGAGACTACAACATCAACTCTTAGCAGAATTTCTATTCTTTCAGCCTGCTTTACAAATTTTGGATTGGCCGGGGCACCTGGGTGGCTCAGGGGGTTAAAGCCTCTGCCTTCGGCTCAGGTCATGATCCCAGAGTCCTGGGATCGAGCCCCGCGTCAGGCTCTCTGCTTAGCGGGGAGCCTGCTTCCACCTCTCTCTGTCTCTGCCTGCCTCTCTGCCTACTTGTGATCTCTGTCTGTCAAAAAAATGGATGGAATCTTAAAAAAAAAACAAAAAACAAATTTTGGATTGGCCAACCCCATAATTGTACAAGCCAGTTCTTTACAATAACTCTCTTCTCTTTCCATCTCTCTCTCTATTTCTGTCTCTCTTCATCTTATTGGTTCTATTTCTCTGATGGACTAATACATTTCTTTAAATATTCTTAAATTAAATTAAATATTCTTCCATTCGTCCTTTCCTTTCCTTCTCTACTATTCCTTACTTTCCTTTCCTACACTTGACATACTTAGTCAAATGTGGACCCTTAGCTCAACTTACTTTTTGTTCACTAGACATGTATCTTCACCTCTATATAAGAATCATGGTTTTCTTGGCCCCTCCTCCAAACAGACATTTTTTGTCATTTCCACCCCATGAGATGCCTCAGTGCTGCCTTATGAACTACAGTTCTTCCTCACTCAAAACATTGACTAGAATCACCTTTGCAGAAAGCCTTATGATCTAAACTCATGTGGCTCTGGTCACTGACACCTCCAGCAACTCCCATAAAACACATACTTCTCTCATATGCCTACTTTATTCTAGAACATTTTTTGTGTGCCTTTTTTGTTGTTATTTTTTCCATGTTCTTTTCTTTGGTTTCATCGGGTTTTCCTTCATAGATAGATAGATAGATCTTTTTTTTTTTTTTTTTAAGTAGGCTCCACACCCAACATGGAGCCCAACATGGGGCTTGAACTCAGTACCCTGAAATTAGGACCTGAGTTGAAATCAAGGGTCAGCTCCTCAGTCGACTGAGCCACCCTGGTGCCCCTCTTTCCATTTATATTAAAATCTCTTTAAGGATATGAAACATATCTGACTTTTTAGTCTTGCTTAGAACTGTGTTCAGCATACAGAGACTCCTTAATAAATATCCTTCACTATAACTTATTCGAATAACTTGAGACTTTCTAGTATGGATGAAGGAGAGAGCTAGACACAAAATTAGCTAGAACTTCCATAAAACTAAGCCCCGTTTGGATCATGTTTTAAAACTACTGAGAGAATTCAGCTACTGCTATTTGTCAAGCCTCTTTTAAGACCAATTTCCTGAGGGTCCATTGTTAAACTTTTCTAAGTCCTACCAGTACACACATGCTGAGAAAATTATATGCAATGATGCAGTGCTTCTCAAACTTTAACATGCATAAGACTCACCTAAAGAGCTTATTCAAATGCAGATTCTGATTGAGAATGTCTGGGTCTCACCTGAAACACTACAGCTGGAACAACATGTCAGGTGATGCTGATGTTGCTGGTCTATGGTCCACATTTTGATTAACATGGATCTAATAGAGAGGACCTAGGAACAAAGTCAGAGCTGAGTCTAAACTATGACTCTCTCACTTACTAGCTCTGGGAAATGTCTAAAACTATAGAATATTGGTAAGATTAAATAAGCAGATGCATATGAAACCATCTAGAATAATGTCTGGAATTTAATAGCTGTTCAGTAATCTTAATTTCTATCCCACTCTATGAATGACTATCCCTGTCAACTTGTTACGTCTCTCATGTCTCATTCCAACTTTGTCACCACCAAAAAAAAAAAAAAAAAAAGGTGGTATTTTTTTAGGGGCACCTGCGCGGCACAGTGGGTTAAAACCTCTGCCTTCGGCTCAGGTCATGATCCCAGGGTCCTGGGATCAAGCCCCACATAGGGCTCTCTGCTCAGCAGGGAGCCTGCTTCCTCCTCTCTCTGACTGCCTCTCTGTTTACTTGTAATCTCTGTCTGTCAAATAAATAAATAAAATCTTTAAAAAAAAGTGGTATTTTTAAAAATATCTTTAGTTTTTTAAAAAACTTATTTAAATTATTTTTTATTTTTAATAATCTTTGTAAAATAAGAAACTATTTCTATGCTCCATTCATTTTTATTGGCATACCACATATCATTGTGTGGGCTTTGAAGTCAAACAGACCTGATTATTCAAATTGTTATGCAAGTTACTTCATTTCTGTAAACATTATTTTTTTCATTTTAAAAATGAGGATAATAGTAATCCAGGCCACAAACATATGGAAAGCATTAAGTGAAAGTATGTAAGAAAGTTAATCAGGGTTTGACTCATAATAAGCACTTATATCAAACACTTTTTGAGCTTTAATGATAAGGGTGGCAAAACTACAGAAAAGACTTAATGCACAGATTTGAGGACCAGGAAGAGTGGGACTCAGAGACCTATGATGGGGACATTTGAGTAGATGAGCCTGAGAATCTTGAACACCTAGGGTTCACTGAATCCAGTGACTGGCAGAAGTTCCTTCCCCCTTGCAAGAGGACAGTAGCCTTCCCTTTCCCATAAAGATCTTACCTAAGGCGGTTACCTTGCAAGATGATGATTTAGCTTCCTCAAGATCTGCCTTTCATCATGTATTGTCTACAGGCCAAACAATAGTGTCAAGTCTCAGAAGAGTCCAAGTGGAGTCTTTCCTGGTTTGGGAGAAGATAGCTTACACATCAAAAAACTTAAATATGGCAAAAATATAAAAGCAAGAACCAGGAAACTATCTATGAGGGTGGTCTTTAAGGGTATAGGACTAGACAGGGCAGAATGTAAAGGGCAGTAGATTGTAAGGTTGGTCGGAAACATTTATTGAAAAGGAAGCAGTCTCCCATGAGTCGAGTTTCAATGTCGTATCAGTCTGCTGCTGCCACAACAACCACATAATTTCAGTGACATGCCACAATAAACATTGATTTCTCACTTTGCTGAGGTTTGGCTGATATAGTCTGGGCTTGGCTAGGCCTGCTCCAAGCTATGGATTGAATCCAGATCTGCAACTCATGTCTTTCATCTTCCTTGGAACAATGGTTATTCAAGGCATGGTCTTCTTGAAGCTAAAGATAGGAGTTCAGGAGACCAGCCCAATTATGCATCCGTATTTTAAGTTTCTTCTTCCCTCTTGTTCAATAACATCCCAATAATTAAACCAAGTCATGTAGCCAAGCACAACATTCTAAGTATCTGAAAGAAAGAAAATATTTTCATTATTTGTATATGGCATAATAGTCTACCTAGAAAACAAAGAATATGTAGACAAAAATATTAGATTAGTAAGAAACTGTAGCAAGGTAGCTAAATAAAAGATAAGTGTACAAAGAAAATTACATTATTATTTGTTATAAAATATAATCATAAAAGATAATTTATGAAGGATACCATTTATAGTTGAAACAAAAAGGACAAGGTACAAAGATACAAATCTAACAAAAGATGCATAGGACAAGTGTGGAGAAAATGTTGAAGCTTTTTGAAAGATACTAAAGAAGACCTAAGTACTTAAATATATATCTCATATTCAAGGGTAAGAAGACTCAAAGTCATAAGAATATAAATTATCTCCAACAAAATTCTAAATTCAATTAAAAAATGCTAAGCACTTATTTTCAATAATTTGACAAATCATTCTAAAATTTATATAGAAGAACAAAAATCCAAGAGGAGTGAAGACATTAAAGAAAATGAACAAAAAGAATGGGAGAGGAAATATTCCTACCAGATAGCAAGATCTATTTATAAAGCTAAATTAATTCACATATAGTAGTATTAGGACAGAGATAGATAAATCTATCCATTGAAGAGAATCAAGAGCTCAGATTAAGACTCATGTGAAGAGCTAGGACAATTTGTCATCCATACTTTAAAAAAATCAGATTTTTCAATTATATCTCCTCACAAAATAATAATTCCAGTAGATTAGACTGAAATGTAGAAGACAAATCTTTAAATTCCAAAAAACAGTATAAGAAGAGATCATTAGAGGGGTGCCTGTGTGGTTCAGTCAGCTATAGTTCTGCCTTTGGCTTGGATCATGATCTTAGTGTCCTGGGGTCAAGCCCTGCCTCTGGCTTCCCGCTCAGCAGGGAGTCTGCTTTTCCCCTTCTCTCTATCTCTGCCCCCTCCCCCATGCTTGTGCTTGCTCTCTCTCTCTCACAGATGAATAAGTAAAATCTTTAAAAAAAAGAAAAGATCTTTACAAATTTTAGATGTGGAACATTTTTATGAAATAAGACAGAAAAAAAAGCTATAAAAATTAATAAATTTGACTGCATTTAAGTTATTTCCACTGGTCAAGAAGGTACCATGGCATAAATTGTACCATGATATAAATTCTCCCAGGTAGTGAGTGACAAGTGCATTGCCATACTGTGGTGGCAGAGAAGTCCCAAGGCTTCTTCACTGCCTAAAGAAGAGGTAGAGTTGAAAGAACATAACAGGTTGCATAAGCCACCACTTGAGATTTTTGCTAAATTTAGTCTTAGTTCATTTTTTTAATTAAAAGATATCTACTGAGTTATTTTAGTAGTTATTATTTGATGATTCCAATATCATAAGTTGCCTGTGATTTCCACTGAAATTCACTCAGTGGTTAATTTTCTTATATGTTTAGTGATCCTTGATTCTGATCTCCATTTGGCTTATCTTTACCCAAAAAAAAAAAAAAAAAAAAAAATGAGGATGCTTACCTTTGGAGAAGAATTATGTTTGTTTCTATTAGAAGCAGGAAGGTACTACTGACCTTGGAAAGTTCTTGGGTTCATCCATGAGTCTTTGATTTATTTCTCCCATTTTCCTCTTGGCCAAAGACAGTTCCCTAGCTGTAGCCCTAATACAGGCATATATATTTAAGGCAAAGTTACTTTTAAGTTTGTTTAATGATGCCTTTTTCAGCACATATTTTTGTGTTTTTGTTTCCAGGTGGCAGGTTTTTATTTCCTGCAAGTCCAGAAGTCCAATTAAAATACATTTTATGCAGATCTCTTTTTTTCCCCCTCAGAGAGCCCTTCACAGTGTCTGGTCTGCCAGACTGACAGAAGCCAAAACCTTGGGTTTTGGGTACATAATTTTGGACAGAGCCTGGCAGTGTAAGGTTGGCTGTTCTCAAGCTACAGCAATACCTTGCCTTCCTTTGTACAAAACCAGTTCAGCATTGCTCCTTTCCACCACTTCCTTCACCACAGTCCCTTCAGTATAGAATGTTTAAAGAATCTTAGAAATGCTCCAAGATGAAGAGTATGAAAGATTGCCAGCCAGTGGCTTTCTAACTCTGCACCCGAAACTATAGTTCTTTCTCTGATGTTTTTTAATTCTACAAGTAGAAAGAAAATGAGTGCAGTCATCATAACCTCTGCCTTGCTCTAATTAAATTATATCACAAAGTAAGAATAGAGAGGAGACTGACTACAGAGCTAATGTGAAACAATTAAGAATTTAGTTAGCAAATTCTAAATAGTTTACAGTTCTGTTTTCACTTTGCTATTCTGGCCAATAGACAGAAAAGTGAAAGCCATTTTGCCATTCAAATGCTAGAACAGCTCATCTCAATTTTAAATCACATATTGAACATCATTAGACTACAATCACTTCCCTGCTTTGCTCTAGTTCTAAAAATATAATATACTGTCTGCTTCTCTTCTATTATGTCTAACCCATAACAAATAAAGTCTTAGAATTTGTAGCCGGGAAAAACAATCTATCACTATATTTTTTATGTTTCTTTTCACTATGAACCAAATTGTGCATTTAAAATTCTGGCTACATTTAGGATCCTAAATGCATGTTAGCTACAATCCAACATTTTCTTTTCCTCTGGTGGCAGTTGAAAGCACACTTTCCAAGCTTTTATTCACTCATGTAGCAATGACTTCCCTTGTAGAATTTCCAGTTATATCTTAGTAGCCCTAATAAAGTAAAGAAGATAGTGACTAATATAATCAGATCAAAATTTTTTAAAATTGCATATTTCATATTTTCCCCAAAATTTTATCCACAACACTTCCCCAGCTTTGAGTTATGAAGTGCTGATAATTCTACATTTTAATATATTTCTTTTTCTTAAAAAAAATGAGGCAATAAGTTCATGCTTTAAAAAAATTATTCTGCTCCAAGCAGAGGTAATTCTTATCAACCTCCAACATAAAGGAAATGAGCAAACTGGACAAACTGGAAAGGGAAATGTGCCAAGATAGTAAAGAATTATTGGATAAAATATGAGAAAATATAGGAGCCTGGGATGGTAAGTCTGAGATTTGAGGCCATTTTTCCTCTGGGAACATTTCTGACTCTGGATGGGGCAGTTTTGAGGCTAAGCTATGCTTTCAGCAAATTTGCAGGATCAGGGATCAAGGATTGTAGTCAGTGGAGCCCTGGTGCTTATCCTTGCTTTTGCTTGGTCCTACCTTAAGGGAGGCAAGAAACAAAAAGACATCCACAGTAGCTGAAATATAGCTGTAGGACAGGAAATCCTTAAAATTGGACTGAGTGAATCCCAGGTTTTGTCAGTACTGCCCAGGCATCTGGTAAAAGCAAACATAGATCCTCTCTGGAGGAAGATAACACCACCATAAACCTCAAGGTATTCTGTATTCAATCTTACACAATCAATTTCTGATACACAATGAAGAACAAGTCACATTAGGGAACAACACTTTCAAGGAAATCAGCAGAAATAAAGGCAAGAAACAGACCCAGAAGGTCTCCAAATATTGGTAATATATGGAGATATAAAACACAGACTGTAAAATAACTGTATTCTATGATCAAAGAAATAACAAACAAGATTGAGAATTAGAAATGGAAGTTATAGAGAAAAGGCTAAATGGAAATTCTGCAATTTAAATCACATTTACCAAGATTAAGAAATCAACACTCAAGTATTACAGCAAATTTGACCCAGCTAAAGGCAGAATTAGTAGCTACAAAATCAGAAAAAGAAAATATCTGGAAGAAAGCAGAGAGCAAAAGAAGAAAAATACAGAGGAGTAGATATAAGACTTAGAAGATGCAGTGGGAAATCTGATGTGGAAGTATTTGAAACATCAGACATCGGAGAGAGAGTGTAGACAGAAAAAATATTTGAAGAGATAGTTGTTGATGAAAAACATTGAACTACAGGTTTAAGAATCCCTAAAAGCCCTAAGCAGCATTAAAACATTTCATACATAGTTATATCATAGCAAACCCATTGAATCCCAACTGCCCTCAAAAAAACAAGAGAAATAGGACAGTCATCAAAGGACAACAATTGGACAAAGAGCCATCTTCTCAACAGACAAAAAGTAAAAAATGAAGAATGACATAATATATTTATGGGCCTGAAAATAATAACTGCTAACTCAAAATTTTATACCCAAAAGAAGTATTCTTCAAGGATGAAGGAAAAGTAAATATTTTTCAGACAAAATTTGGAAGAATTCCTCTCCTGAGACCTGTACTGACAGATAGTCATCAGGCAGCAGGAAAATAAATTCAGATGAAAGTTTGGGATGCAGGAAGAAAGAGAAAGCAATAGAAAGGGCAAATATGTGGGTAAATCTCAATGAATATTGACTATATATATAACAATGATAATGTGTAATTAAAACAGTGAGTTATTGGTACAAGGATACATTGGAGCAATGACTTAGAATGGGAATCATATAAACAGACCTATGTATATATAAACTATTGATTTATTTAAAAGTTAGCTCTAGAACAGTGAGGGTAAAATGTACTGGGATAATTGGATATCAATATTTTTTAAAATGGAAGTTTTCCTTTACTTCATATATACACAAAAAATAAATTCTAAGTAGATTTTAGGTCTAAATGTGAAAAGCAAATAATAACAAACACTCCAGAAGATACTGAAAGGAATATCTTCATGACCTTAGAGTAAGAAAAACTTTTCAGGAAATGGCATTAACCATAAAGGAAAAGATTGACAAAATGGACTATTTTAAAATCAAGAATCCCCATTTATCAAAAGACACTACTAAATAAAAACTTAAAGAAAAGATACTATGAAGATTAAAGAAGCAAGTCACACGCTGAGTGACAGTATGTGCAATATGTGTACCTGACAAAAGGCTCACATACTGACTCTAAAAGAAGATACCTAAAGATCAATAAGAAAAAGACATCCCAATAGAAAAATGGGCAAGATTTGCATAGGCACTTCGAAGAAGAGAAAATCCAAAGACATTAATAAATATATGATAAAGTGCTCAACTGCATTAGTAATCAAGAAAATGCAAATAAAACCAAAATTAGTAACCCCCACACACCCACCTGAACTGTTTAAAAGTAAACAACTGGCCATCTCAAGTGTTAGTGAGGAGGTGGAGCAAAGGGGACTCTCATAATCTGATGATTGGAGTGTAAATTCATAACCTCTTGGAAAACTAATTGACATTAATTACTGAAGCTCAATTTACATATAATCTATCAACTCAGTAATTCCACTCCTATGTAGATATTCAGTGGAAACAAACACATGTGCACCAAAAGACATGCTTAGGAATGTTATAGTAGCATTGTTGCTAATAACAACCCTAAACTGGTAACAACCCAAAAGTCCATCAAAAGTAGAATAGATCAACAAATTCTGGTATAACCATTCAATTCTTATGAATTGCATGAATACACCACTGCCAACAACACTGGGCTTAAAGCTTCAAATATAATGTGGAATGAAAGACTGCAGACTAAAAGAATGCATACCTTATGATTCCATTCTTGTAAATTTCAAAAAAAAAAAATCGGACACTACACTATGGTATTAAATGATGCATTTGTATGTGATATAACCATAGAGATAGGTATGAATGTGATTACCATAAAAATTAAGGAAGTAGAAAAAATTATGGTAGTGGAAATTTGGAAAAGAGGAAATAAGAGATACTGGGGTAAATAAGGAGTACTTTTGGATCTTAACAATTTTCTATTTATTCCTAGATCATGATTACAGGATGAACATTTTGTAATAGATTCTAGAACTTAACATTTTTTTCTGTATCGCTTCTCTATATGTGTGTTTATATTTCACAATTTAAAAAAAGTCAGAAACTAAACCAACCTAAAGTAAATAAGTACATTTTAGCTTGAGAGTCAAATTTTTATAAGGATCACCTTTTGTTATTTTTCTCTTCAAACTGTAAATAGTAGAAAATGATGCATCACGTGTGGAGCATTTCATCTTGAGGGAAAAAGGCTGATACCATGCGGATATAACAGAAGTTCACATGCTTGTTGTTTTGTTTTGTTTTGCTTTGCTTTTGTCTTTAGCAGTTCTTAAAGACATTGAGTAGCACTATGTTATGACCAGAAATGTTTTCTTGGAGAGTATTTTTTTTCTTCCTTCTCTTTTCATACTTAGAGAATATATAGTGAAGAAAAAAAAACCAAACTACTGCAAAAAATACATTGCTATACAAAAGCAACTGAAATTCTGCATAAAATATGTTGACTGGGGGTGCCTTCAGCTCAGGTCATGATCTCAGGGTCCTGGGATCGAGCCCCACATCAGGCTCTCTGCTCAGCAGGGAGCCTGCTTCCTCTCCTCTCTCTCTCTGCCTGCCTCTCTGCCTACTTGTGATCTCTCTCTCTCTCTCTGTCAAATAAATAAATAAAATCTTAAAAAAATAAAAAGAATATGTTTACCTCTCCCTTTTCCTTTGTTGATCCTTCATTCATTTGAGCAAACTGCTTTTGAGTTTGTACCTTCTGTCTCTAGTTTTCCCTTTTCTCTTAACAGTTTCTTCAAATTACAAGTACCCCCAAACAACCTTAATTAACTGCCTTTAATTATACGTTGAAATGTATGTTTTCTCATTTTCTACTGCTTTAAAATTTCCTAACAGAGATGACCTCACTGCTATTCTGAAGTTCAAAACCGCATGCATAGCTACTAATCCATCATGGATTTGTGCCAACTGTCACTTCTCTCCTCAGTGCTCAAGAGCACTGGTGAGATTGTGATCATTAGAACCCCCTGAGGATGAGAATCTTACACTTCACTGCATGTCCTCTGCCCGGACTGCTTTTGCTCAAACACAAGGCTGTGTTTTCAATTACTCTAAAGATGGAGTCAGTTTATTGTATTGATAAGGCATCTCTGTGCAGGCTCCCTTTCCTGGAGCAGAGACATCTTGATGACTTTATGAATAAAACTTCTGTTTGAGTCAAAAGTAATTCCATGGAAGAAAGTAAAACTTCTGTTTGAGTCAAAAGTAATCCATGGCAGAAAGTAAAACTTCTGTTTGAGTCAAAAGTAATCCATGGCAGAAAGTCTGTGGGATCCAACGCCTATTAAATAATATGTTAAATTAACACCCCAACCTTTCACAACACCCAATTAATCACTAAATTCTGCTCATTGTTTTTCCTGAAAAAAACTCAAACCACCATCATTTCTCGCTCAAATTACTGCAAACGTTTTCTTGCTGGTCTCCCTGACTCTAATCTTGATCCCTCTTTAGTGATGGTGCTAAAAGGCAAGGATATCCTCTTACCCTCCTGTCTAAAGTTTCTTCCTTCCAGAGTTTCCAGTGTTCTCAGAATAAATTCAATTTCATTAGTAAGACCCTACCTACTCAGGCCTCTGATGACATGAAGATGCTCTATGCTCCACATTCTGAATTAGTTGCTCACAATGTATCATGTTCTCTCCTCTCTCTGTGACTGTGTGCTATTCCTCCACCCAGAACCCCACTTCTACGCCTTCCTTCTTCCTTGACAACTTCACATGGTTAATGGCTATTTTCTACTTGGCCTGTCAGTCTCAGGTTAGATATCACTTTTTCTGAGTCTCCTTCTCTAATCCAAGTCTGGATTATGTACCACCCACCATGTGTTCTCATAAGACTCTATACTTAGCCCCATAGCTTTCTTATCACTTTGAATTAATTGCTCATCTCATTTTCTGCCTAAACCACAAGTCAATAAACCTCAGAGGGCTGTGTCTGCAATGTGGCTGATACTGATGGCCAGCACCGTCCTGGCACAGACTGGGAATGCTTCTGAAAAATAATAATAATAATCGAATACCTGGGAGGTTCAGTCCTTAAGCATCTGCCCTCAGCTTAGGTCATGATCGCAGGGTCCTGGGATCGAGCCCTGCATCAGGCTCCCTGCTCGGTGGGAAGACTGCTTCTTCTTCTCCCACTCCCCTTGCTTGTGTTCCCTCTCTTGCTGTGTCTTTCTCTGTCAAATAAATAAAAAAAAAATCTTAAAAAAAATCGAATGCTGTACTATTGTTCACTACCAAATTGTAGTCACTGAAACTCTGAGTGGAAAAATGGTGAGAACAGGATATATATATAACTATTTCATGGCAGACTAAAGCAATGAAACCATTAACAGATGGGAAAATATTATTATAATGATTTGCAGAACCTGGGCTTCAAGTATCTTACCAAAATTTGAGAATATCATACCATAAGATTAGCTCCAAAATTGGAAGCCATACTTTTCAAATCCCAAACCAGAATAGATGGTCTGACAAATGATTCTGATTTATAAATCTATCCTCATAAAAACTTAAAATGTTTAAAAATAAATCTTATTTAATTTAATACTGAGTGAATTGCCTTCCTTAAAAATAATTAAATTTCTTGAGAGTAGAACTATGTTGAAAATCCAAATTCTATGATGGCTGTATTTTTAAATGTATAAATTCAGTGTGTTTTTGATGAGAAAATGAAACTGACTTAAGCCTTGAGGAAATTTACATTATGAACTTCATAGGTAGAGCAAGAGATAGAATTGACTAATGCAGACTCTGTCTCCATTTCTCTGCTGTGTCTTTTGCACCCTCCCCAGCTGGAATGCATCCTCCAAGTGGGAACAAAATGGCCATATAGCAGCTCTAGGCCTCTAATTTTTACACTACAACATAGAAGAGACTTCTCTCCCAGGAGAGCTCAGCAATCTTTCTTCATGTCTTAGGTGTCCAAACTGGGTAACATGTCACATGTGAAATAACTGCTGTTGCCTTGTTGGTTTAGCCCTGGGTTCCTAAACCTGTTTCTGTGGCAAGGATAAGGGGATTATCTTAGACCAGACATGAAGACATGAGTTTTCTTCTAACTTGCTGGACTGCCCAGAAAAAAGGTGAACACATAGCTGAAAATCAGGGCATTCTAAGGAAGGAGAAACAGGACAATGGATACTGAGAAACCAATAAAGGATGTCCACTAAAGAAGAGCATGATTCTGTTTCAATTTTTTTATAATTGTTTTTCAATTATGCCATATACAGAAGATATTTAACGAGTATACATTTATATTGTATAGATTTTTAGTGGGATTCAAACTGAGCTTATACCTAGTTCCAAAATGTAAAGGACCACATTTTAGCACATGGTGTATATTAAGCTGAATAACACATTGAAAGGCTCACCGTTAGAGGCAAATACTCAAAGCAAAGTGTTGTTCAAAGCCAAAAACTATAGCCACTTAAAAATATTTTCTGACTGGTTAAAAAAGGTTTGCTTGGAAGCATTATTAATAAAATATGTGTACCTAGAAATTAAGCATGCAATTCCCAAATTGTGGAATTTACGGTTAAAGAATTGAAATAGACATCTATATTGTTAAGTGGATTCAGCCTTCTGCTTCTTAAGTATAGAATACATATAATATGCAAGAATATGTTTATATATCCTGTTTAGAAAATGTCCTTAAATTGTATATTTCACTTTTCTGGCTTCCTCAAAGAAATCATAACCCGAATTTGACCATATGAGTAATATAAAGACAAAGTAAACAATACATATGACTCCTTTCTCAGTTGAAACTGCCTTAAAGCAAAAAAACAAAAGATTTGTTTCATTGTGTGCCTGAGTTGGCTATGCTAGCAGATCCAGCTTGCATCCATGCCCCCAAGACCATAGCTTTATGCCTTTTCCCACGCAGGATATTTCATAATATTATGGGTAACATATAAATTAGAAACACAGAAGTAATTTTAAAGCCATCTTTATTTTTGCCATCAATTTATTATTTATATTTAAAATATCCTCATTTTGTCTAAAGTGTGCTTTAAATTTTTATCAACAAAAATTAAACAAAGTTTGATACAGTTTGTGCCATGAGATTTGGTTAAAAAACTCAAAAACTCTGTTTCAATAAGGTTATGGTTAGATTTTCCTATCTAGGTTGAACCAAAGTAAACACTAACTATATCTTTCTTATGTTGAGTCTAGGATCCTATGTAGAGATCATTATTAAGTGGAGAAAAATGAATATAACACACAACAGGCCTTTAAGAATTGTTCATATAGGGGTGCCTGGGTGGCTCAGTGGGTTAAGCCTCTGCCTTCGGCTCAGGTCATGGTCTCAGGGTCCTGGGATAGAGCCCCGCATCAGGCTCTCTGCTCGGCGGGGAGCCTGCTTTCTCCTCTCTCTCTCTCTCTCTCTCTGCCTGCTTCTCTGCCTACTTGTGATCACTCTCTCTGTCAAATAAATAAATAAAATATTTAAAAAAAGAATTGCTCATATAGTAAATTGCATTTAAAAGTAAATTTTATATGTCAGCATACATCTATATATGCATTTCTTTTAGATTCTGAACACGGGAAAATTTCTGTGTGTGTATTATCTATAGGAAATACAGACCATTGTTACAAGAACTTCAGTAAAAGCAAAACTGTCATTTTCCTATTTTTACATGTATACAGTTGACCAAAGCCATCCATTATAAGAAGGAGACATGACTCACAAATCATTTAAAAGCTGTGGAATCTCACACCTTCTTTTAGTGGCTCTACACTGCACTTTTTGCCGAGGTCACTGTGGTTACTGGAGCCTTGCTTTTCTAGGATTGAAAATATTTTGTTACTGAAAAACACATCATATTATTTACATAAATATAAATAAATTATATTTATCATGTAATTTAGATAAAGAGAGCTTAGGTAAAAATCAAAATAAAAGACCGGATATTTGCCCTTAAAGCAATGTCTCTTTGAAAAGCCCCAAAGTATTTATAGAACAGCCCTCAAGACGCTGTCCTGGCCTTGACTTCTTCACTCCCTTCTTGTGAGTTTTCAGCATTGTTTTTCCAATTTCCAACTTTCTAACTTACGCCCCCTGCATATAAGAAAGTAAGAGTCTGAGGCGTCTGGGTGGCTCAGTGGGTTAAAGCCTCTGCCTTTGGCTCGGGTCATGATCCCAGGGTCCTGGGATCGAGCCCCGCATTGGGCTCTCTGCTCAGCAGGGAGCCTGCTTCCCCCTCTCTCTCTCTACCTGCCTCTCTGCCTACTTGTGATCTCTGTCTGTCAAATATATAAATAAAATCTTAAAAAAAAAGTAAGAGTCTATAAAGCACTTCAAATTGCTAAGAAATGAGGGATAAATGCAATAAACACAAAATAATAAGAAAGTCTGTCACAATAAAAGGCCACATTTAAAAAAATCCATTGTTGCTAAGCTATTCCAGACTACAGAAAAAGATGCAAATCTCCCAGTTCACTTGATAAAGACAGCATAAATTTAGTGCCAAACCTGCCAAACCTTTATTGCCAAACCTGTTCTTAAACACACCTCAAAATGGTATTTGCCACTTACCGTATATTAATAGGGAAAAGATATCATACCTTACACTCAAACTTTTCCCTGCCTGGATCTGACTCTTCTTTCTTTCCCCTCACCTGACTCTTCCTCCTATATGCTTAGACCACATCAAACCTCTAGGAGCAGTTCTGGCCTTGAGCATTTAGTCAGAAAGAAGTCACTTTTTAGGGACTCGACGTCATGTCACTATTTTAGTCTGGTGCATTCGGCCTGGTTCTAAGATTTGAATTTGGCTATTTCTTGTGCCTCCTTTGAAAAGGAGGTCTGACTCTGAGCCCCTTCTCATAACTAAAGCCCTATAATTGCTGACACTAACTCTGAGGCCAACTGCCTCGGAATCACCTTTCAGGTGGGACACCTGGATGCTGTCTTGTCTGAACTGGTTGATGTCGGAACTACTATTGTCTCCACTCTGCTGGACTGGACAGCCTCTTAGAATATTGGATTGGCTCTGTCTCTTCACCATCTGACTGATCCCCACAGCTGTTTTGGTTCTGCGTGTCAGTCCTTCCAAGCCTGGCTCCTTTTGTCTACTTTTAACCAAGCCGTGCCCGAAAATGACAGACTTCCCCACCCTTAAGTGCCAATCTTTGTATGTGTTCCCAATAACAACGTGCTAAAAAAAGAACGCTAATGTGACACTACTCTATAGGTCAATTTTCCCAGGGAGACCCACAAACATGTATACACACACATGTACACACAGATGAGCACATCTATAGACACACAGAGAAAATCACTAGATGGCAATTAATCTATAACTAGAGTTACATGGTTTTGACAATAGGCAGGTTTTTACACCCAGTAGCACTTGGTAAATGTTCATTGGGATTGAGAAACTAGATGCCCATTTTCAGTCATGGCACCGCTTACTGCTTCCCACTTGTACTTTCTAATGATTCAAGTGCTTTTCACTATAAAGTCTTTCTATTCCTGTTATACGTTTTCTCCTCAGTTCTCAAAAGTGAGGTTTCTGGATAAAATTCTTTTCCAAATCTTGACACCCTTTTTGGTTTGCTTGTTAAAACTAAAATGCCTTAACATTCATGTAGTTAATAGAAAATTGTTAAAATAACCATATTTTATCCAATGTGCATATTCCCTGATAGAGTTGAATACATATCAACTGATATCCGCAGTGTCTGTCTTCAGACTATAGGCACATTGCTTTTTAATATAAATACCAACACCAAGAAATCTCTTCCTACATTATTCAGAGGACTCCACAAAAAAACGTTTTCGGCGGGGGTGCCTGGGTGGCTCAATGGGTTAAAGCCTTTGTCTTCAACTCAGGTCATGATCTCAGGGTCCTGGGATCGAGCCCTGCATCGAGCCCTGCATCGGGCTTCATGCTCAGCGGGGAGCCTGCTTCCCTTCCTCTCTCTCTGCCTGCCTCTCTGCCTATTTGTGATCTCCGTTTGTCAAATAAATAAATAAATAAATATATATATATATATATTTTTTTTTTTAATGTTTTTGGGCAATTGGAAGATAGGAGAGGATTAATATTAGTATGTACAAAGCAATGTTTCTATTTGAAATGTTGCAGTATCATTTGGAGGAGAAGCATGGGAAATCCTGCATGTTACTTGATTAATATGTTTCTTCAAACTGCAGTTTTATTGGCTTTCAACATCATGTAGCAGTAAATTTGAGACATGTTACCTTCTAATTTAACTCATGACCTCTCCAAATCAGATGTTACCCACCACTAGTCAATCACATACACATATACTTTCATCCATCAATACCTGCTCATTGACACCAGCCCATCATATATTACCAACACTCGCCTCCCCAACAGCTCCCAAATCCCCATTTCACACAGCCTTCTTCCAATTTGGTCCTTTTTCAACCATTTCCTTTTTGCCCAGCCTTCAATTCTCTTTCTCTTAGGTCTTTTTGTTACCCTCCTCCCACTGAAAAGCCTGTTTCTCGTGATTGGGGGAGGAAAAACAAAGGCAATTTGGCTTTGAAACATTTAAGTAGATTCCTTGCTTTAAAGACTTAACCAAATGAACATCTATTGCCATTACTCAAAGCAAAAAGAAAATTCCAGATTTATATGAGTTAAAGTTACATGTGTAACCAAGAGATGTTTGATTTTGTCTCTATCTTAACTTGGTTGCTAGGCAATTATGAAGAATGGAGAACAATAATATCAAATTAAAATGGTCATTGTGAGGATTAAATGAGATTTTATTTGTTAATGTATTTATGCTCTGGTCAAGTTAGTGTATTAGTTTGATTTAACCAGGCTTTTGCCTAACAATCAGAATCTTGTCTCAGGACAGAATGGTACAAGTTTAAAATCATTTACATAATTCTGGCCCAACATTTGTAAATACTTACATTTAATCAGAATGTAATTTCCATATAAAACAATCATCCATTGGCCTAGTAACTGGCTTCATGCCACATTCAAAAAAATTAATCATAATTACAACCATAAACACTTGTTTTAATATGTGTCAGTAAAATCAATCAATTAATGGATCAACTTAATAATTTCCAAAAATATATAAGTTCAGTAGATGTTGGGGTAGTACCCTTCATTGTCATGGGTTTCTTACCATAACATGAACTCTGTGGCAGAGTTAATTACCTTCTTTTGTTTGAATTGGCTATCATTTTCCCAATAGAAAAACAAAGAGTAATGATAGCAAAACTAAAGACAGCTTTCAGTAAGGTAATCAGCTAAATTATTGATATTAAGTAAATAGCTTTTGTAAATATTTCTTGCCAACAGTCAGTTAAAAAAAAAAAAAGCATTTACAAAAAGATCCTATTCAAACTGCCAGCCACAAAAATTTAAAAACAAAGAAACAACCCAACAAAAACTTCCAGGCAAAATTTAACAGCAAAAATGAAGGAGAAGGAAGAAGAGACGGGTGAGCAGGAAGAGGAGGAGAAGAAAGCATGGAAACTATTTTTTTAAAGAATTAATCCTTAAATTACACATAAAAAAGAAGACATTTTATAAAAGAAGGGATAATAAAGAGGAAATCATCTTACCAGCTATCAAAACACACTATAAGTGTACATAAATTAAAACTGATGATACAGAAATAGAAAAATAATAGAATAAAATGATGATGGCAGTTAATTCTATGCTTATAGGAGACGTTAGCATATTAAAAAGGTAACATTTCAAATTCCAGGAAAAAAATGGACTATTCAATAACTGATGTTATTAAAATGACTCTTCATTTAGGAGAAAAAGAAATTACAAAGAATATTTTCCAGATGGATTAAATATCCAAACCTAAATATTAAAAGTAATAAATAATGGAATATAATACAGTAAAATTACTTCTATGATCTCCCTAATCAAGACACAAAATCCCCAAATCATTGTAGAAAGAAATTACTTTTAAAATTCTTTAAACTATTCTTTAAAACAATAGACTAACATGGCAGATGTTTCCTTAAGATGTACACTATGTTGTTAGTTTTATCACCAAAAATTATACATAATACATATGGTATGTTTGTAACATAGGATATCATGTTGTCATTAAAAGAGTGAAGTAGGTATTCAAATATTTATAGAATAATGTCTATATTAAATATAATATTTAATTTATTTGAACAGAAAATTACAAAATATGTCTTAATATGATCCCATTTCTATGAGAAAAGCAAATACCTGCACATGTATATATGCCCAGAAAATTTTAGAAAAATAGATGTTAACCAAATTAATTTGGTTACCACTAGTAATTAAAACTGGAAGAACGGCAAGGAGTTTTCATTTTATACTTTTTATAGTTTTCATTTGCTTTAATTTGTTTTCTCAATACAAGTGTGTGCTATTTGTGTAATTTTCTTTAAATAGACTTCATTTTTTAGAGTAGTTTTAGATTTCCAGATTTAGAGTAACTTTAGTTCCAGTAGTTTTCGATTTTCCAGTAGTTTTCAGATTGTGGATATGGTACACAGTTCCAACAACACTGCCCCCAGTTTCCCTTTGCATACATTAGTATGGCATATTTACTACAATTAATGAACCAATATTGATATGTTATTATTAAATAAATACGTAGCTTATTCAAATTTCTTTAGTTTTATCTAATATCCTTTTTCTGTTGCAGGGTCCCATCCAGGATATCATACTGCCTTTAATTGCTATGTCTCCTTATTTCTGACAATTTTTCAGACACTCTTTTTTTTTTTATGACTTTGACAGTTTTGAAGAGTGCTGGTCACGTAGTCATAGGATACCCCTCTACTGGAAATCATTTGATTTTTTTTCTCATGATAAGACTGGGGTTTGGAAGAGTAAGATCACAAAGATTACATGTTATTATCAACACATCATGTCAACTATCATGTAATGACAGTAAGTACTATCAACTTCATTTATTACTATTGATGTTGACCTTGATTACCTGGCTGAAGTACCCCGGTTTCTCCACTGTAAAGTTCTCCACTCTAAAGTTTTTTCCATCCCCTCGTTCACAGTGTACTCTTCGGAAGGAAGACACTATGCAGAAACCATGCTTAAGAAGTATAGATTTATTTTCCCCCCACTTGAGGTCAGGGCACTTACATAAATTATCTGGAATTCTTCTAACAGGAGATTTGTCTCTTCTCCCGCATTTATTAATTTATTCAATTATGTATTCATGTAATTATGGATTCACAGGTGTTTATTATATTATATATTATTATATTATATATTATTTACATATAATTAATTATACATATTCTTATATATATACTCCATGTTATAACTAACACTACTTTATTTATTTTATTACTCCAGTTATCCCAGTTTGGGACACTGGCAGCTTTTTCAGTTGGCTACTGTACTTCTTGGGCATACCTCCACCAGTTGTGTTTTATTTTGTTTTTTGTTTTTTGTTTTTTTCAGTAGTTCCTTACTATTTAGCACCACAATATGCTCCAGGTTGATCTTGTATATTTCCTTCCCTAGCCCCAGAGTCAGTCATTCCACCAAGGAGTTCCAGTTCCTTCTATTGGAAGAAAGGTATTAGAAACCAACATCTGGGCACTAGGTCTGCTCTTCACTACTGGGATTTTGCTTCTAGGTCCCCTCAACTGACAGAGCAAATAAATATGAATATATACACTAACCCATGCATATACAAACATCTGTAAATATTTCTATGTGTAACCATTCACATCCGTATGAAGTTAAATATGAGTTTATACTGATTGTCTCCAATTCTAAGCTATGACCATATGAATTGCTCTAGTCTCTTCCTCTTGTCTGTAGATTCCAGTACAACAGTGACGAGTTTGACTCCCACCATCTGCCATCTGCCGTTTACTTAGCTTTCCAGTTGCACTGTACATATGTCACTGTCAGAATTATTTGCCTGTGCTCTTGTGAGAAACGACTTTATCAACTAGAGCGTAGCACTTTTGTGCTGTTCTTTCTTCTTTAGTCTTACAGAGTCTGCTCATTTCCAAAGTTATTTAGGTCAGCATCTTTGACCCTCATCCTCTTCAGTGAGGTCATTTCATCCATTTTTTTTTTTTTTTTTTTTTTTTATTTATTTATTTGACAGACAGAGATCACAAGTAGGCAGAGAGGCAGGCAGAGAGAGAGGAGGAAGCAGGCTCCCCGCTGAGCAGAGAGCCCGATGCGGGGCTCGATCCCAGGACCCTGAGATCATGACCCGAGCCGAAGGCAGTGGCTTAACCCACTGAGCCACCCAGGCGCCCCAAAAGATTTTGTTTATTTATTTGACAGAGAGAGATCACAATTAGGCAGAGAGGAGGTGGGCAGAGACAGGGAAGGAGGCTCCCTGCTAAGCAGAGAGCCTGAGGCAGGGCTTGATCCCAGGACCCTGGGATCATGACCTGAGCTGAAGGCAGAGGCTTTAACCCTCTGAGCCACCCAGGCACCCATTTCATCCATTTGTAAGTCATGTATATTCTCTTATTAAAATGTGTATTCCTTCCTGAGATCCCCCAACTTCCTTAATAATTGTTTTAAATTTACATACATTAAGGTTCACTCTTTGTGCTGTAAAACTCTATGGGTTTTGTTAGATATATAATATCATGCATCTACCATGACAGTATCATACAGAATAGTTTTACTGCCCTAAAAATTCCCTTTGCTTCACCTATGCATCCCTTCTCCCGAAGCCCTGGCAACCACTGATCATTCCGTCTACACTTTTGCCTTTCCAGAATGTCATATAGTAGAATCCTGCAATATACAGCCTTTTCAGACTAGTTTATTTCATTAGGAAAAAAAAAAATTTCATTATTTCATTAGGAAAAAAAATCTAAATCAAGTAATTAGAATATAATTGATTTGAAGTATAGAGAAAAAAAGGAATAAAAATATCCACTACGGACTAAGATTTATAAAACACCAGCTTCAAAATACATAGGCTTTGTAGCACTTGGAGGCATAGGGAAAACGCTCAGCAAATATCCTTCATGAAAAAAATCCTTAATTCCAAACTTTGTAAATCAACGCAGGAGCTGTCAACAGGACTGCATGAGCCCATCTAATTACTGCAGATGGTCTAAGGGGGAGAGGTAACCTCTAAGAGAACTAAGATTTATCCACAGTTAGAATTCAAACCATTTCAGGGATATGGTTAAGAGAGTAATTTCATTCTAAATTTGTTTTTGCAATAGCAGACCATTTAAGAGACCATATAATGCTTAAAAACCAAATACCCATAGGTATGATACAGTCAAAAATATCCTCTGCATGGCTTAATAGTGTACTATTTAAAGTGCAAAAATTATACCACACAGAAGCATGAAAAAGAAATGTAATGATCGGGCGGTTAAGGGGTATGTATTCTACTTAAGGACAAATGATTGTTTCTTGAAAAACGGCATTTCGACAAATTGCAAGTAAGAGCATATTTAAGCCATTAAATACTGTTTGTTACTATTAAGTTAAAATCATTAGCTAACAAACTGTAACATAAATCTGACATTCTATAGAGAAAGACAAAAATATATCCCCTTGAGTTATTCAGATAGAAGATGCAAATAGTATTTCAAGTTTAGACTTCTAGGTGCTGCTTACATTCCAATCTGAGTCAACTACTTGCTCTATTGTGGTGTTTTTGCTTCATGCCAAAGCCAGGAAGTCCTGAACCAGAAATCTTCCAAGAAAGCCTATTCTTATGCGATATTTAATCTGATTTTATGGAAACTGAAACAGAATAATTTTGGATTGGGCTTCTGGACTTTTTGGCTGCTATCTAAACTGAATAGAACCAAACTACTGGGGCCTTTTGTACTTTTTAGAACACTTTCTTTAAAGGAAAAAGAGTGCTATAAGTGCTATATTGTTTATTTGAATATAACAAATAAATAAAAATTTTTAAAAATAAAATAAATCAAAGTTTACAGATTTGAGTCATGACTTCTAGAAAATTCAACTTTTGTTCATACCTGGTAATTACGGGAAATAAGAAATGAGAGCTATATATTGGCTCCTGTGTGAACAGACATCTGTTTCCCAAATCTTCAAGATATCTTGGATAAATGACATCACTTTAAAAATGGCACCAGGGCACCTGGGTGGTTCAGTTGTTAAGCGGCTGCCTTTGCTCAGGTCACGATTCCAGGGTCTTTGGATCGAGCCCCACATCGGGCTCCCTGCTCCACGGGAGCCTGCTTCTCCCCCTGCTTGTGTTCCCTCTCTTGCTGTGTCTCTCTCTCTGTCAAATAAATAAATACATAATTTTTTAAATGGCACCATTGGTAATTATCTAAATTCAAAGGCATAGGGACCCGAGAGTGCCAGAATCTAGGAAGAGTTTCCAAATTATCTAAGATTTTGTTTATGTGAGACCTTTAGAAATTAGTAAACCAATGGGTGGATGATGAGGTTTTTACATGGATTCACATTTTCCGTATGAATTGGGGGATTTTTTAAAATTATAACTTGGCCAAAGTGAGAATACAAGGAAATGAGCACCTACACATTGTTGGAGGGAGAGTAAATTCTTATCAGAATATTTTAGTAACACCAGTAAAAACTTTAAAGTCACACATTATCTTTAAACGGATAGTGCTAGTTCTATCCATAGGTCTGAGGATTTAGTGACAAGGACGGTCATCACACTCTTTACAATTTGTATCAGGAACATTGGATTGTCCAACAATATGCATTACTTGATTTTAATAAATAAAAATACCTAATGCAGAAACTACTCTTCTAAATCTTCTAACCTTTCTCATAACCCCATAAGGTAGGTGCTTTTATAATCACTACTGAAGAAACTCCCATGTGAAGATTAAGTGACTTCCCTGAGTTCACACCTCTAAAAAGTAGCAGACCTGGAATTTGAATCTGTGTTACCTAGTTCCAACTTCCTTACTCTTAATCACCATGAACTGTGGCTATGGCTAATAACGGAGTTCATACTCTGTTCATTAAGATGAGCACTTTTCACGCATTAACCTATCAAACACTCACAATACCACGGTAAGGTGGACATTCTCATGGACATTCATTATCTCTATCCTGTAGGTAAATGGATTGAGGTCAGTCTCAGCAACAGGAATGGTTCTTCCAAGCTTGTTTTCTGTCATCCTCCCTCACCTCTGTCCTTCCTATTCCAGTTAAAGAATAATCTATTAAGCCTGCACCAGTCAGACTTTCCACTCTCGTACACACCTGTTCCTTCCTTGAGGTCTGGGGAGACATGGGTAAAAGCCTCTGGATGTCTTTCCTTGATTCATTTTAGAATCATTATCTTGAGTAGACATTTTTTGTAGACTGCATTTAAGGAAGTGACTCTCTTCTGATTTCCTTGAAGATGGGGAAGGGAGGAGTTTAATGTTTATTTATATCAGTATGTTTCAGAACTGTGTTTCTGGTTAGGGAACACACTTTGAAACTACAGGTGTAAAGCACTTGTCTGATTTCTTGGGTGTAATCTGAATATTGTCTATTTGCTTCTCCAGATCTACTTTCTGCCCTTCTCCACTTGACTCTATATTCCAGGAGGCTGTCTCTGAGCAGAATGAATAGAATCCATGTACCTCCTTGCCTTTTGGCTCTTGATTGGCTTAAATTAATGGAGGAACTAACAGAAGGGAAAGAAGAGAGTGACATAGGATGCTTATTCCCAGGCTCCCTTTCTTCCATATCATTGTGAATTGACTGCCTCCCTATATGAGGAAAACAGATATGATGTTGTCAAGAGACCTTTCCCAGGGTCCCATAATTAATCTCTCTCTTTGCCTCTTAGATCCAAGGTGGCAATAGCTTCCACTGCCACTGTTCTTAGGCTTTGGGTTCCTACATATTCCTTGTAGCTCTTCCCAAACCTGCCCATGACCTTATAAATATTGCCTTTATTAGTGTCTTCAAATTAGTATTTTTAGTGTACCAGCTATTTCCTGTCAGCATCTGGATTAATACAGTAGGATAGGTGTTCAGCCTCATATTGTTTCCCCTGCATCCAATGTGTCTAGGATGAAAGAGCCTTGTTGAGTTTTTTGCATCCTTGAACTTGAAAGGTTTCTGTGTCTTTTGCAAGAATGTGGAAATAGCTCAGAGATGACAAGAAGTTTAAAGAGGTCCTGAGCCAAGATCAGGAAGACTCAACAATATACTCCAATAAGGCCCATTGTCTGGTGGGTCTGGGAATCACTTGGCCTATATCAGTATCAAGGAATCACAATAATTAAGGATAAGAGACAAATTTGTATTTATCAGTAGATGGTAACAGATGAAAACCAGATCACCCTCTCCCAACAAGTGAGACTTTATAGATGTGACAACAGTGGAATTGGGATGGATAGTTGATCTAAAATGTTTAAATAATGGCAACTTCACAAATAGAAAGAGAAAGAAAAACCTTGAGTTGACAATGACCAGGAAAATGGGAGGACACGATGAGTTTAAATTATTGTAGTAGCCTCCAAGGTAGACCCCAGTGATTCCCACTGTGAGAGTTTGTGTCCTTGTATGGTACTTCTCCACACTGAAGAGAGCTGACCTGTATAACCAGAAGCATACTGTGGAAATGGCAAAATATGAATTCCAAGTCTAGGTCATAAGAGACTTTACAACTTCTACTTTACTCTTTTGGACCACTCATTCTGGGCAAGTTAGGAGCTATGTTGTGAGAATACTCAAGTCCCGCAGAGAAGTCCATGTGAAAACAGCTAGCATAACTCTGCCAGCTGTGCAAGTCAACCATCTTGGAATCCAATCCTTTAATCTCTGTCTATCATTCAGACGATTTATAGCCGTGGCTATCTGTAATCTTGACTCAGAGGAGACCCAGGTAAGGACCGCCCAGCAAAGCTGCTGCCAATTTCTTGACACACAGAAATTCTGACTAATAAATGTTTATCGTTTTAAATTGCCAAGTTTAGGGTAATTTATTTCCTATCAGGTAATGACTACAGATTTCAGTAACTGGGCATATGGTGCTGACATAAGAAAAAACTAAAAGGGAGGAAAAGTTTTATAACAGGGCAGTGGGCAGAGCTGGAAGAACTCTAAGAAGAGTATTAGGGAAAATCTGAAGGGCTTTAAAGATATTGTTAGCAGAATCCTAATGGCCTTAGAGAACTGCCAGTGAAGGCTTAAAGAAAAGTAGGGAGAATGTTATTGGAAACTGGAGGAAAGGAGATACTTACACACTGGCAGAAAGTTTAGCAACACTGCCACCTGTGGTAATGTGGAAAGTAGAAAATATACCAATTAATTAGTTACATCACTTGGAACCTCAGACGCAAGCATGTCATTTCAAGTGCAAATGACAACTGGCCACTAACAGAATGCAAATTCCTCTAGTCAACTAACCTTTCAAGTAACTAAGGAGATTTCCAGGCAGTATGCTGAAGGTGCTGCCTTCTTCTTTCTGATGCTTATATTACAGTGGGAGGAGACAGAAATAAGCTAAAGGAAGGACTGTTAACAAAAAGGAGCCAAGAGTTGCTCAAGTTGAATATTCCCAACCTCTACAAATGGCTAACACTAAGTGGCTTCTGGGCAAAGATCAAATCCAGGCTACTATCGGATACTATCAGAAAAACATGGTTTAAAGAGGAAGCTGAGTTTGTGACCATAAAATCTCTTGAGACTTCATAGAGACCTAAGGCATGACCTCAGAACACTGGTGAATCAATACAGTGGGACTTTCATCTAACGGAATAAACCTCAATCAGCTCAGCTTGGGGGTAATCTATTACTCTGCAATAGATAACTAACACAATATGTTGTAAGAAATAGGGTTACTTTTTGTTGTTGTTACACAAAACTAAGTTCAAGGCCTTAGAATTCACACCTACAACACTTCTATATCCCAAAGGAAAACACAAATTCAATTGGATCAAAACTGAATTTTCATTCTCTGCCTCATTGTATGGAATCACTGTCCACGCTTCTTAGTCACTGCTTAGTCCCTTTCCGCAGCTCAACAGCGCGCGCGCGCGCACACACACACACACACACACACACACACACAATCGATTACTGGATATCATAGATTCTACTAAGTGAAGTAATTCTCCTAGATTTTTGCAACACTGGCTGGCATCTTGGCTTCCGGTCCAATCCCTGACAGTCCTATCACCATGTTATTCCAAGACTGATTTCCCTAAAATGAAAATCAAGTGATAGGTCTTGTTTATATAGAGGGCTTTGTTGATTTTTAGAAGAAAATTCAGCTCAGCACATGAATCTTGCCATGCTTTGATTCCTGACTGTCTTCTTTACCTTCCATAACTTTCCCATACAGATCCTTTTCTCTGGCCATATCAGTTTATAAACACAGTATTTTTTTTTTTTTACTCTGTGCTTTCATACATACGGTATACGTGAGGTAGATTACTCTTCCTTTACCTCTTTGACTAGCTAATTTTGAAACAGTGGAAATGCAATATCCCTAGCTTATGGGTATAATATTGGCCAAATTACTTAAAATAGCTTAGCCTCCATTTACTTGTAGGTGAATAGTAGTAGTACTACCTATATTCTGGGCTTGAAGTGAGGACTAAATGAGATACTGCATGAAAAGCGTTTATCAGAGGTCCAGGCATTGTATCAGCTTTTATATAATTTCACAGCTCCTCATGAGGAAATTTCTTTCCAAGACGCTATGACCTTGCTTAAAAAGAAAAGATTTCATCATATGAAGAACATCCTTAGACACTACTTGAGAATTCAGATGTAAATATGTCACCCCAAGGGCAACCAGTGCAGTCATTTTCTCAACTAGATGTTCCAAGCCATCAGACAAAATACGGATCCTTCTAGCAAATTCAATACTTTCCAGTGCCATTATTTGCATATGATTGTGGGCTTACGTTCCCAACTGTTTTTCCTTCTATTAATCTTCATCTTAATTCTTTTCAATGTGCCTTTTGAAACATTTTCCCATTAAAATAAATTCTACCTTGCATTCTTTAAAATACACTCACAGGACAATCTTGTCTTACACTAAAATTTTGCTCTAGCCCCGATGCTTTCAACGTGATGGATGTTCATTTTCCTGCACTGTTACTATAAAGATGTTACAAAAGCATCATTTGCATTCTTCTCTTCCCCCTTCTGTGTCACTACTTCTAGACCATTGCTTAACAAAAAAATTGTTTCATAACTCCTGACATCTGTAAAATGCCTAGGGTTTTTTTCAATAGGGTGTGATTCATGTCTCAAGTTTTATATTTTCTCCTTATCTTCTGGTATTTATTTAAAAACCCAGAGAGTCTTTGTTTAAACACTTTATTATCTGAATTTCTTATTGGCCTACTCTGATGCTTATTGCAATTTGCCCATTTCCCCCATGGTGGATTGTTTCTTTGAGTGAGTTTATAAGGCAGATTGTAATCTCATCTTCAGAAAACATTAAGATCATGTCTTTCTCTAGAGTTGTGTTATGTTTACATTATTATGAAATTATGAAATTGTCATTAAATTAACATAGAAAGTGGATATTGCTACTTAAAAAAAATAAATAGTTTCACAGCTTGGGGCTTCCAGACCCTACAGGAAGGAAAAATTCAAATCTCAAAATCAGAGCAGAAGACTCATAGATGCAAATAGTCTAGAAGACATCACAGAGTGACTCCAGGACAAGACGGGCAAACTCCCTTGTCACCTTCCTGTACTGCAGGCAGTTTGTTTCTGATCTAGCATTTCATTAAAGTTGCAGTCCTGGCTTTAGGCAAAACACTCAGAACTTCTATCTCAAGGTAACTCGAAGCTTTAAATATTCTATTTCCAAGGACATAGAAGCAAAATCTTTGGCCACTAAGCTTGCCAAATACCCCAGGCAATTCCTACATAAACTCCCTCTTAACTGCTCTGGTTTTCATTTTCCTCTTGGGTTCTAGCTTTCAGAAATTGCTTTTACATATGCATATGTATATGTATATATTTATACACACATGTATGAACACATGCTTAAAAGCTCACTTGAGCATTTAAATTGATAATTGTTGTATTGTATACTGCATTTCCAGTTAGTACAGAAGGTGTTTCAGGTTCTCTAATCCACTGTGTTACCAGAAATGGGAGTCTGTTGGTTTACTTCAACTATTTTCTTTTTTTTACTTTATGGTTTCTACTCACTTCTAATTTCATCTTATACAGAACTTTGACTTTTTATGGCTCTGCTAAGAAATATATTCTCTTTACTATTTTCTTTAGCTCTTTTCATAGATTTCCCTATTTATACCCCCCCCAAGATAAAAGGGGGCTTATCCTTGCTAATGACCATTATTCCTTGTTTCGGGAGGCATACCAGACCAGCTCTATAGGCCACTAGATTGGTTGACCCAGTGTTAGCTGCCCATCACTTGGTCCAATCAGCAGCGAGCCTAACAGTGTAGCCATTTGTATACAGATGGATGCTCTCTCGGTGGGCTCTGTCAGTGAGGCAGTCCTCTTATAGAGGGGCTATAATTCTAAAAGTAATTGCAAATGACCTATATATACATAGTACATCGTCACTGTTGGAAAACCCAGAAACGTGACTTACACAACAAGGTAGAAGTCCCAAAGTCGCATGATAAAGCTGTTTATTCTGTTTCTACCTCCTCCAGTCATGTCCTCTGAGTTCTTCCTCCTGCATCTCCCACACACACCTTTCATTCCCACTTCAGCTTAAACAAAAAGTCCCCTTAGTAGAATTTCCACCAAGTCCAGCAGGTTCCTACGAATGGTATGATTGTGTTGTCATCAAACTCCTGGAGCCCCAGACCTATAAAGCATCCCAGAGACCATCTCTACTCAGAGTTAACAAGGAACAGGTTGCCATTACCAATAGCTTCTAAGGCTAAATATCAGCATTTTCCAACCACAGTGTTCTAACATGTCTGTTTCAGTAATTGTGGGATAATTACCATTTGTTATCAACAATAAATGTAAAATAGTTATGAGTAATTTCCTTATTATTCATAATGTCATTTGCATTCTGATTATTTGCATTCTGCATGAAATTATAAAAATGAAATTATGAGTAATATATCAGTTAAATATCTCTCATTGAAAGCTACAGACATAGAATTTATTGGAAGGACATCAATAGGACAATTAGAATTCAAAGTTTATCAGAGGATAAAGAATAAGGCTTTGGCATATGAAGGAAGCTTTCAAAGCTAGGAAGCAAGAACAACCACAGTCATCTCATAGCTGGGCAAGGACAGCAAGAACCTTGCCAATAGGAAGGGAAAACAACAACAACAACAACTATGTTTTGGTCTGTTTGTTCTTCTACTTAAGATTAAAATTATAAAACAGAACATCCAATGGGTTTGGCTTTGTCTTGACTGGAAGACATCAGGCCTACAATAATGGCAGTAAGGATACTGTTTAAAAGAAGAAAAGGAGGGGCACCTGGATGGCTCAGTGGGTTAAGCCTCTGCCTTCAGCTCAGGTCATGATCTCAGGGTCCTGGTATTGAGCCCCGCATCAGGCTCTCTGCTCAGCAGGGAGTCTGCTTCCACCACCCCCCCGCCAGCCTCTCTGCCTACTTGTGATCTCTCTCTGTGTCACATAAATAAATAAAATTTTAAAAAAATAATAAAAGAAGAAAAGGAAAGGAAACAGGTGCAAGTGCTCAAAAGATACAAAATTCCGAAATATGATAAATAAGTCATGGAGATGTAAAGTGCAGCACAGTAACTACAGTTAACAATACTGTGTTGTGGGTGCCTGGGTGGCTCAGTGGATTAAGCCTCTGCCTTCGGTTCAGGTCATGATCCCAGGGTCCTGGGATCGAGTCCCGCGTCAGGCTCTCTGCTTGGCAGGGAGCCTGCTTCCCCATCTCTCTCTCTCTGCCTGCCTTCTTTGCCTACTTGTGATCTCTCTCTGTCAAATAAATAAATAAAATCTTTTTAAAAATTTAGAAAAAGAAAAGAAAAACAATACTGTGTTGTATATCTAGAGTTGCTGAGAGAGTAGATCTTAAAAGTGTTTATGAGAAGAAAAGAAATCATAACTATGCATGCTGATGGATGTGAACTAAACTTAGTGTGTTGATCATTTTGCAACACATGCACATATCAAATCACCGTGTTGTACACCTAAAACTCATTCAATGTTATATGCCAATTGCATCTCAATTAAAAACATAAAAAGAAATGATGACTTAAAAGAAAAAGAATGCTGAGCAGTGAAACAAAGCAAAAACCTGTGTCCACTGCAGCTTGCATCCTGGAACAACATATAATCTGTAACCTCTAGAGTTCCCTAAGTGTGAACTACGTATATGGATCTTGGTTGAGAAATGTTACTACCTATGCAGAGTTTCAGTAAGCAATGCTTGTCTGCTCTCTTTCCTTTCTTAATGAGAAGAGCTAATGAAAATCACAAAACGCTAGGAATCAAAGATTTGTTTCAAACCTTAGAGGATGAATTTCTTAGAAAATGCCAATGTTTAAAAAAAAAATGTGTGTGGGGTGCCTGGGTGGCTCCATGGGTTAAAGCCTTTGCCTTCGGCTCAGGTCATGATCCCAGGGTCCTGGGATCGAGCCCCACATTGGGCTCTCTGCTCAGCGGGGAGTCTGCTTCCCTCCCCCCCTCCACTGCCTGCCTCTCTGCCTACTTGTAATCTCTGCCAAATAGACAAATAAAATCTTTAAAAAAAAATGTGTGGGATGCAGGGAATCCCTGATTCAAATTCAGAAGCATAACCAATGGCAATAATGTAGGTACTTTATGAATATTCTTCAATCAACAAATACAAACCTATCATTTATCACAAAATTGAGAGGAAAATATATCCTGTACCCCCACTCAACAGCTTCCTTTTTTAACCCTGATTCCAGTGGAGGTTTTGAGTCCCTTCCTTCAGTTTCTTCCTGCTCTATACACACTGTGTGTGAGTCATGGTAAGACGGAAGAAGCAGGGTTGCCAGCATGTGGCTGGCATATGCGGTCATTCTTGAAGTGCCACTGGGCATGATGTACGGACGATTCCAGACTATTACTTGCCTTCACAACTTTTTGTAACAGGTGCAGCAGATGAACTTCTGCCCCTGTCTTCCTTAAATGCACACAAATAAAGCGTTACCATGTCCTGGATGTGAAGTCATTCCTACTTCCATGAATCGTATTTTGCGTTCATGACTCTGCAACTGGGAATTAGTCATTTAGACCTAATTAGTTTCTACAAAATAGGAAATGTTGTACGAACAATTTAGTACCCAGATATAATTTCATGTAGTCACAAAATATCTAGAAAAGTGTCAGTTAACGTGTTCACCCAACAACAACAAATATATGTATTTTTCACCCCACCATCAAAACCCTAAACGAACCCTGAGAATCATGTGTTGAATCTGGCTGCTCTCCTACATTTGTCGAGGGCAGTCACAGTCAAGGGCAAATGTTCAGCAATGTTGAACCCAACCAAGGGCTTGACAAGACCCCATTCAAGGAAAATGCAAACAAATAAACCTTGTTTCATACACCTTTTAAATTTGATATTTTAAATTTGATAACTTGTTATTTGACCAAAATGCATTTACTGAAATACTAAAATCACACCTATTGATGAAACAAGCATGTTACCAGAAATAAAAACAATTCTTTGAATCTGCTGCTTTTTTCCACAACAAACACGTGTATTGAAATGCATAGAAATGTGCAAAACCCTTAGCTTTATTTCTCTATGCATTTAATATTCGTGGAGACAAAATAAAAGTTTAATATGGGGACTGTCACTGAGATATTTTTAAAATTATTTACAATCCCCACAGGAGTATAAGAATCTATTTTTCTAAGGATGAGCAAAGCACATTTGTATTTCCAAGTAAGTTGATAACACTCTTTGCATTTCTACTTTGGTTTAAGTATACATAACATTCCCAGAAATGACTGGAGAATATTTTCTAGACACAAGTATTTGGTGTCAATTTAATAAACATTTGCTTAACATCTACTAAAATGTTTTATGTTTATATGTTTCATCCATCTTTTTTTAAAAGTTTTTTTTATTTATTTGACAGAGAGAGAGATTATAAGTAGGCAGAGAGGCAGGCAGAGAGAGAGGGGGAAGCAGGCTCCCCGCTGAGCAGAGAGCCCGATGTGGAGCTCAATCCCAGGACCCTGAGATCACAACCTGAGCCAAAGGAGAGGCTTAACCCACTGAGCCACCCAGGCGCCCCATCATCCACCTTTTATTAACTAAATTCTTAAACAATTTTTTTATGCTGATATTAATGGAATTGTTTTATTTTGCAATTTTTCCACTGTTTGTTGCTAGCAGGTTAAAATAATTGATTTTTGTATGTTTACCTTATACTAACAACTTTGTCAAATTTACCTATTGATTCTATTAAGTAATTTGCAGATAATCTCACAGAATTGACATTACTGGATTCTCTTTACACAATGATGTGATGTACCTTTTGCTTCTTTTAAAAAAATATTTTAAAATTTTATTTCTATTTCATATCTTACTGAATTACCTAGGCTCGTGGAAAGATTCTGAAGAGAAAAATTACCTGTTTGCATTAGTATTTTTAAATGACATTCTGGTAGAAGTGTGTAATATTTATTGAAATAAGAAGTTAGGTCTAGAAAAATCTAACTAAGGAAACATTTGTGGGAATTCAGAGAAAGGCACATATTCAAGATTTTTCAGAAATAAAATTGACAAGAGATGGTAATCATTTATAAGGAATGAGATCTCTAACCAGGGCTGTTAGACATCTACATGAGATAAGAGACATCTAAAAAGGAAGAGAATTAACTAGAAGTAGATTGAGAAAGGGTAATGAGAATGAACACGTTTGAAAAACATTTGATATCCAACTCAGATCACATTTACATCTTACAAAACCAGTAATTTTAACCCTTGTATCGATTAAGTATCTCCCTCACCCAAGGGAAGAGGGCAGATAGCCCTGGGTGACGTGGTTTGAATATCCAGCCATGGCTGAGGGATCTTAATGTGGGATCCAAGAAAGTTGATTCACAGGGTGAACAGTTGCCAGGTGCAAAACAAAAAAGAAAAAAAGAAAAGGTGGCTCAATAGGAATTAATTTTGAATAGTCTATTTCAAAGAAATATGAAGGGATTCGGGTTTTGGAAGCAGAAGCAAATCTAAAAAAAGCCTAGAGAAAGTTTATAGAATGAACAGATTCCATGAACAAACTATAGTTATGGTTTAACCTAGGTTTTAAAGTATCAGAAACTAAGAGGGGACAAATGAGCTAGAGATGAAGAAGGATAGGTATCAAGTACCATTCAAATGAAATATTGGAGCACTTACTATGTTCCAGGTACTTTTCTGGGTTCTGGAAATACAGCAGTGAATAAAAGTTACCAAAATACTTGCCCTCATGGAAGGAGCACATTTTAGTGTGATGATTGTATAGTATATTAAGCAAAATACATATCCTATCAGAATGTGTAAGTGCTATGGAGAAAAATAAAGCAAGGAAGAGAAATTGTGTGCACTGAATAAAGGAGAATATGAGTTTAGAGTAGAATGGTTCAAGAAAAGCATCACAAAAATGATAATATTAGGCTCTTGGACAAGAGCCTAAGTTGGGAGCACACTTGACATGTTCAAGGAACACCAAAGGAGACAGTGAATCTGGAATGGACTGAGCCAAAGAGAGTGTAGGAGGAAGAAAAGTTGGATACAACGGAGGCCATGAAAATGTACACTGACAGGTGTTATGTGAGGATTCACCATAAATAGATTGATCATTCTCAGATTTACAGTGTCCTTGCTTGACTGACTTATATACCACCCATTCCCTTGATCTGCCTCATCTGTCAAATTAACAAACCTATAATATTTAGCATCTGCCACAATCAAGATCAAGTTTACTCCTCTTTTTGAACACTATTTTTGTTAGGCACTTGCTACTCATTTTGGAGACCCAGTCTCTTTAGCCAAATCAGTTTCTCAGCCCCCTTTTCTCCATGATCCCTTTTTAAACCTCGATTCATCATACATCCCAACCGGACTCTGTTGCTGGGATGCTGGCATGCAGAAGTTCACTCCAGTTATGAGGGTAACATTACAGATTTTCTTGCTCTAGTGATCATAACTAGTAAAAATCCCAATCAGCACAGTAATATTTTCTTTTTTAAAATAATATCCCCAGAGGCAAAACTCACTTCCACTGGAAAAAGTCACAAGCTATGGCTTTGGAGGTCCCTCATGCCCTGTGAGCTTGCTTTAGGAAGTCATTCAGCTCACCTCCCATCAGGACTGCTCAGGATTGGCAGAACTATAATGACGTTGTGGGTCTGGGCAAATTACTTAATAAGTAAGTTACTTAATTCCATTTCTTGCAACTTATATCTTGTCATGAGCTCTAGTCATAGGGCATCAACTCTGCTCCTCCCATCAAGCTGTTCCTCTCAGTTGGACAATGAAGTAGACAGAAAGCTGTTTTTCTTAGGAGTCTGAGGTCCTGCTTTAGATTTGTTCCTTTACATTATTCTTTTCTTGTTCCTTTGCACACATAGACAAAAATGAGAAACTGCTGCATCCATGAAATCTCAGTTCAAGGAAGTGATTTGGCATAAAATATGCTGATGTACAAGTTAAACCAGCTTTTTTTTCCCATAAAATAAGTGACATCTCCCAAAGAAATGATAGCAGTTTTAACTTGAAAACAAAAGCTACAAAATAAACTAAATTTAGAAGACAATGAAAGGCCAGAATGCTCAAGTTTGCTTGCCTTCTGTAAATTTACAGAAAACTGTAATTTTAAAGAGTTAAAAATATCTCACAGAAATATCATTTCAAAATGATATGGAATCATTTGGATTGGCCATTTCTCCCCAGAAATGCTAACAGAATCACTATTATCTAAGTGTGATAAAATTCAAAGTATATGAACAAGTTTCTCCCAATTTTTATAAAACTTTTAAAAACTGAAAAGTAATTATTAGTCCATATACAATTGGCCGGAATCAAAATATTGGAGAGAGTCAGCAAACTGGAACAATGTCAGTTTCACCAATCTATATTATTAAAGCGCAATTTGCTGCCCTCTTCAGATATGGACATTTAGCAGGGCAGTGTGGTAGAGGACCATGGACTATAGGGAGGAAATTAGACTGATTCTGGGTGCCTGAATTTTCAGAACTGACATCAAATATTGGATACTACAATGTAATGGATTTTATTTTTAATTTTTTAAATTTATTTTCAGCATAACAGAATTCATTGTTTTTGCACCACACCCAGTGCTCCATGCAATCCGTGCCCTCTCCAATATCCACCACCTGGTTCCCCCAACCTGCCACCCCCCCACCCCTTCAAAACCCTCAGGTTGTTTTTCAGAGTCCATAGTCTCTCATGGTTCACCTCCCCTTCCCATTTCCCTCAACTCCCTTCTCCTCTCCATCTCCCCTTGTCCTCGATGTTATTCATTATGCTCCACAAATAAGTGAAACCATACGATAATTGACTCTCTCTGCTTGACTTATTTCACTCAGCATAATCTCTTCCAGTCCCGTCCATGTTGCTACAAAAGTTGGCTATTCATCCTTTCTGATGGAGGCATAATACTCCATAGTGTATATGGACCACATCTTCCTTATCCATTCGTCCGTTGAAGGGCATCTTGGTTCTTTCCACAGTTTGGCGACCATGGCCATTGCTGCTATAAACATTGGGGGATTTTGCACAGATAAGAGCAAGATTTTGAGATGTTCAAAATTTTCCAAAGACAGAATAAACTTTCTGACCCAGCAGTGAATTTTCCTTATCTGGGTATGTCAAACAAAAGCCAAGTGAACATTCTTCTTCACAGATGGTTGTAGAAAAGTATTTCCCAAGCTTTAGTCATTTAAAAACTTGGGGCGCCTGGGTGGCTCAGTGGGTTAAAGCCTCTGCCTTCGGCTCAGGTCATGATCCCAGGGTCCTGGGATCGAGCCCCGCATCAGGCTTTCTCCTCAGCAGGGAGCCTGCTTCCTCCTCTCTCTCTCTCTGCCTGCCTCTCTGCCTGCTTGTGATCTCTGTCTGTCAAATAAATAAATAAAATCTTTTAAAAAAATAAAAATAAAAATAAAAAAAACTTATTAATTCACCACATTTATGTACCATGTTTCAATTTTTTACACTAAATGATAACTTTTTTGCCTAAGTAATTTTGTTGAAAGAAAAGACAATAATATCTGTCATAGTGAAGGCTTTCTGTCTTGGAATTCTTTTTTCTAAAATAATTTAAACACTTTAAATAAGCATTTGAATAACTTAAAGACATTCATTTGTGTACTGTCTAAAGTCCCACGTGTTGCACCAGTGGTACACATTTCAACTTTAGGAAATCTGCTGCAGAAGACATTTCAGTAAAGAGAGCGACCTTTACCGTCCCTTTCCCTCTGTGATCTATGAATCTAAATAGATGATAGTTGTAGAAGCATGATTTTTTTCTTTTCAGGGGCTAAGCACAGAGAAGTCCACATGGTCACATAGAACCTTCCATATCGATGGACTTTTATAATTTCAAAAGTGTTTTTATTATTGTATTTTACCAGTGAGCTATGCATAGAAATAATAGAGCAAGAAAATAAAAGCACATAAAGTTGCATTAAACCCACATTACACAGATAATTCATGGTAGACTTTGTCTACAAGTCAACTCTAAGCCATATGTTCATTCCACTAAATTGAATTCATCTTTAGTGAAGAGACTTATTTAGACCATTTGCTGTTCTATACTCCTTTTAATAAAAATGTTTTCAAATTAGTTGTTCTTTATTTCCTTATTTTCCCTTATTTCTTAAAATGGGAAAACCATGGTTCAAACAGCAAACAAAACTCTGGGTAAATGTTCTCTTGGATACCTTGTCTTTCCACACTTATGGTTAGATAGTTCTGACTATAAAATGCAATTTCACTTAACATAATTACCTTTATAATAATATTTAAATGTTGAAAGAAGGTACCTGAATAAAGCACATTTTTTGTAATGTAATTTTTCTTGATATCATTTTGAGTGACATTCTGATACTCTAATAACTCAAGTAATTTGTATTTTCTGAAAACTACATATATGCCAACACTAGGATACATGCTGTGGAGATTTATGTATAAGTATAAAGCAGTGCCTCAACAATAATCTTACAATTTAATTAACAGAACAAATTAATGTAAATGGAAGAAACAACAAATAACTCACTTGTTAATAGATTGTTCTAATAATTGTTCTAATAATTTTAAATTATTAGATAATAATAATTGTTCTAATAGATTTTTCACTGCCTTTGGATAAGACACTTTTCCTCTCTGAGTTATTTCCTTTGTAAAATAAGAGGGTTGACTTTGTTCTTTTAAATCTCTGAAATTCTAAATTTATGTCTTAGAGTAAATAAGATTAAAGAAAAGAAAAAGACACTTAAGAAACTTAATATTCTTGGGGCACCTGGATGGTTCAGTTGGTTAAGCATCTGCCTTCAGCTCAGGCTCTAATCTCAGGGTCTTGGAATCGAGCCTCACGAAGGGCTCCCTGCTTAGTTGGGGGTCTTCTTTTCTCTCTCACTTCCAAATAAATAAATAAAATCTTTTAAGAAAAGAAAATATTCTTTTCTTGTGAAGAATGCAAAAGAGATCAATTTGATAACCATTAAGTAAATTTTGCAAAACCCTGCTGAAGTGATACCAATATTTAAGATTTAATTCAGACATATAGGTTAAAGTAGTTGTAAGCTAGTTAACAAATACTTCCTGGACAATTGTTTATGCCAGGCACAGTTGCAATAGCTGCTGGTGATCTATGTAAGAGTAACCTTCCATATTGGAGCTTATAGTCCAGAATTAGGGTGGGGTGAGCCAAAGAACAAACATCAGGTATCATCATGATTTTGGATTGTACTGAAAACATTAAGCAATAATCACGTCTATTTCATAAAAGTTCGGTCTTTCTTCCAATGTGCCGCAATTACAAGGAATCAGCTTGGCTTCTCCAATCAAGCTGCTCCTCTCAACTGGACCATGAAATAGACAGAAGGCAGGATCTGACTCAAACTTCTGGAGGGGGGGGGGTTTATCAGTCTGTTGGAGGCCACGGCATGGTTGGAGTTGTGGATCAAACCAGGCCCTGACTTGTGTCTCCTTCAAAGTCCGGACACCTTGATAAGGGGTCAAGGACAGGAAAGTTGAGTAACACTGAGAAAGGGTCTGTGCTATGTGTCGTGTGCTCGCCTATGTGACTTCCCACACACTCTCCCTACAGAAGGGAACAATGTGGTCAGGGTCATGAATTCTTAGTTGGTCCTTGTTGTTCCTGTACTTCCCATAACCCACTCCCTGGTGGATTATCTTGCTAATGGCATTAGCCGTGACTACCTGGCATCACAAGATTTGCTTGTAGTTAATGTAAACTTGTTATAGGAACTTACGGTCTTCTAACTAGATACTGATGTATTACTCCTCCTATTGTGGTCTGCCTTATAAATGATTATAATTTGTGGCATAAAATCAGCACTGTTGGACATCCTCCTCAGTGCTCCTCCTGCCCCCATCTCTTTGTCTCTTAATTTCTTTTCACCATCCTCTTACCCTCACATCCCTGGTCGATTTGTCGCACTGGCCGTGACATCAGTCCTTAGGAGAATTATCCCCTAAAAGCTACAGCATATCAATGCCTTCAGATCTTTTCTCCAAGTTCCTTTACCTAGGGCAAATCCATCTGTATCCTGGCCAATCTCTTGCTCCTTCTTCCCAGAGGCACCAATGCCTTCTTCCAAGGAGCCTTCTTGTTAGAATCTAAACTAATCGCATGCCATTTGTTCACACTGTGGCCTCATAAGATGATCTCACACATCCTATAGTCTGACAAACTTGAAGAATGCGGATCTCAACCCAGTCAGCTCTCCTTGGCTCCGCATCAAAGTAGCTGGTCTTTCCATTACTGACCTTTCAGGTTTTTAGGCAGGATCCAAACACTGACTAAACGCAGGGGCTTATATTAAGTTCTCAGGGTGGTCTCATTAAGGCCCTTTTCTCCTGATCTGAAGTAAAAAGGACCCATAACAGACTAACTCCTCTCTTCAAACATGTTCCTTTTCTAAGCCTTACTCTTTCCACCCTCTTTATGAGTGAAGGGTTAATAGGATTAGTTTTTCCATCTTCTTTGAAAATGTGGTGTTATTCAAGCCTTTAAACTTTGTCAATTTACAAGGGGAACAGAACTTTTAATTAAACAAGGATGAAACCAGCAAAATCCAGAATGTGGGAAACTTCAAGACAACTAACCCAGCTTTTTCAACAAATAATTGTAAGAGGAGGAAATAAAAGGAGTGACTGAAGAGATATATCAATTAAATATGATTCATAAATTTTGTTTGGACCCTAATTCAAACATATTAACTATGAAAAAATATGAAACAAAGAAATATAAACACTGGTGGGATTTTGATGATATTAAGGAAACAGTCAAATTTTTCAGAAAGATAGTGGTATTATGGATATATTAAACACTGAGGAGTCTTTATCTGTTAAGGATACACATTAAGATATTTACTTATATCACATTAAGATATTATATACCACATTAAGTGATATGATGTCTGGAATTTGTTTCCAAATAATGTATTAGTAGAGGGGGTGAGAATAAAGATGAAACAAAGTGATATGTGTTGGCCGTGTGTTGAGGCCAAGCCATAGATACTAAGGATTCATTATACTATTCTATCTACTTCTACAAATATTTGGAATTTTCCATGAAACCAAAAGGGAAAGCACAGCTTCATGCTCTCACAGGTCTCTTTGAATTGTGGCACGGACTATTTTAATGCCTCAACTAAACTATTCACTTAACATTTTTCATATAAGGTATTTTAAATGACTACATGGCCAATTCATGGGTTCTAATATCCAACTTACTTTCCACCATACTGTAATTCCCCTCCTTGAAAGCTGAGCCTGGACAACTGCTCCACTCTCTCCTCAACCCCTCCAAAATGGTGTTGGATGGTCACATCATGCAGGAGCAACATGCTACGGAAAGTAACTCCCTGGATTTTTTAGTCTATGAGCCACTAACTGTACACTTCGAAATCTCTTCTACCATGGTAATTCTGAAATTAAGTAAGCTCCATCATGAAATTTTCTGTGGAAGACAGCTATTCTTCTTACTGGTCTCAAGAGAGTGACTTTATTTTGAGGTCAAATACTTTAAATTACATTCATTAATGCCCCAATTTTTATGACCCTTTGACATAATATGATAATGTAGACAATTTATGAAATAATCAGTTGCACTTGTGGAGTACACTGGAACTGAATGCCACTTAGAATTTTTCCTATGATGACATTATGCCACCCTAAATCCTTTCTCTGTAAAATCACTTCTCTTTTTAGAATCTGTTGTAAATCTCATGATTGATTACAGAAATTTGCCTTCAGAGCCCAAAACTCTGACACTTGTTTCTTGTATTGCATTCTTTATTAAGTTATCCAAAAATAATAGTGCCAAAAGCCATTATGAGGACAAGCATTTACAGGAATTTTAGGGTAAAGCTCATGGAAAGCAAATAAGAAGGAGCCACATAATATTCCCCACTTAATGTTTCACTTTCTCTCCACTCAAATATTCTTTTTTTAATAACATGAGTAAAAGAGAGGGCAAATTAAATTTCCTCACCACTTTTAAACATTACAAGATACAGATATATTTCCACTAAGCATCATTAACATGTCATAAATTACCCGAATTCTCTTTCCTTCCTTAGGAATGGCAAGGAAATCTCAAACACACACACAGAGCCCCAAGATGACACTGACTTCCTATCACTAAGTTGAAGTCCCCAGCTTCCACATTTCATTCCCTTACACAGTAAAATAATAAATATTGGACATGCAATATAAAAAGGAACTATAATCTCATCAGAATATATAGATACATACAACTTAATTTCTTATTAGTAATTGGGGAAAAGACCAAAGTTTGACCCTGATTCATTCTCCAGTTAAAGATATGGAACAGGTTATGGTCATCAAAATTATACACAAAACGTGAGAAATATATTAAAACTTATCACCCAAATATCTATTTATAAAGATCAAAACCATTGGATTAAGAAAAATTTGAAGGTGATGAATGAGACCAATACTGAATTGGATTGATAATGTTTATTTTATTTATTTTTTAATTATGTTATATTAGCCACTATACAGTGTATCATTAGTTTCTGATGTAGTGTTACAAGATTCATTGTTTGTGTACAACACCCAGTGCTCCATGCTATAGGTGCTTTCCTTAATACCCACCACCGGACTCACCCATCCCCCCTACTCTTCTCCCCTCTAAAACCCTCAATTTGTTTCCTGGATTTGCACATCTAACAAATCAGAAGAATGCTGGCATAAGTTGATGACTTGACTCTGAAAGCAATTACCTACGTATGTCATACAAATGCATTGAAATAATTGGGATAAGGTAGTTATGCAAATTATAAAGTAGCACACACGAGAAGGAGCCTCACCAGGAAAAACTGCTTATACTAGAATATCAGCCAGTAGGGGAGAAAAAGAGAAACACATATGACAAATGCAACTGAGCAAAAACCCAGATATCGTCTTCAGAGAATTTTGTGTGTTTATCAATTACTTGGACTTACCAACAATATCATTAGAATATTAGGTGGATTGTTAGCTCTAGATAGTAGCTACATATACATTGTTTATTATGTATTAGAAATTGTCCTAAGCACTACATCAATCACTGTAACCTTCATAGTAATCCTAAGAGAAAGTACTATTATGATACCTGGCTTTAAGAGGCATAATAACGTAAACTGAGGCACAAGAAGTTCTATAACTTGCCCCAGGGAATGAGTAAACCAGAGCCACTACTCTCTACTACCTCTTGACTTTGAATGGACAAGAATAACTTTCACTAAATAATTAGAAAACAATTGTAAATGTATTACAACCTATATGTGCATGCCAAAAAAAATGTGGTGAATGGATATGTGGTTTTGGGGAAGGAACGTGGCCAAAAAAATGAAAAAAAAATTCATAATATTTAACTAGGGCAAAATAAAGTATATCAAAAGAGATATGATACTTCATAGTCTTAGCCTGAGTTAGCAAAATAAATTAAAGTGCATTCAAAAATCACAAATAGAACCCCAAGAAATAAGAATCTTGAGAGAATGTTCCTCCAGCATACTTGGTCAGATTATTCCTTGCCACCATGCCATCACTGGACAAAGCTGAAGCTCAAAAATGAGGTATAAACCATCCAAATCGTAAATTTATATTTTCTGCTTTCCAGACACTGTGCTTTATTAGAAGTATTACTGTTAGTTTCATTATTACCATTAATACAAAAAAAATCAAATTTTCCTTGTTGTGATCCAAAATAAGTACTGAAGTGAATAAGGTAAGCTCAACAAGAATGATAAGGACAAGCTGGACATAGTGAAGACTCCTGAAAAATACAGGTCAGAAGTCATATGGAATTGCAGCATTATTGACAATAGCCAAGGTATTGAAATAACCTAAGAGTCCATCAGTGGCTGAAGAGATCAAGAAGATGTGGTATATCTATACAATGTAATAACATTCAGCTATAAAAAGAAAAAATATTGCCATTTGCAACAATATGGATAGAACTTCAGGGCATTATGCTAAGTGAAATAATTCAGAAAAAGAAAGACAAATACTGTATGATCTCACTTATATGTGGAATCTAGACATCAACAATAACAATAACAACAACAGCAACAAATTCTCAGAAACTTTAAGATCGGTGGTTGCCACAAGCAGGGGGTTGGGAGTGGGTGAAATAGGGGAAGAGAGTCAACGGGTACAAACTTCCAGTTACAAAATTTAAAAAGTCCTGGGGATGTAATGTACAGCATGGTAACTAAAGTTAATTATACTGCATTACATATTTGGAAATTGTTAAGAGAGTCAATCTTAAAAGATCTCATCACAAGAAAAAACATTGTACAGTGATAGATGTTAACTAGACTCATTACAGTGATCATTTCACAATACATACAATATATTGAATCATTATGTTGTACACGTGAAACTAACATAATGTTAGTGTCAATTATACCTCAACTAAAAATAAGAAAAAAAAAGAGAGAGAGAGAGCCTGCAAGAGATAATCACACCTTTGCTGGATAGAGAGAGGATCTAGACTGGCTACTCTTCCCTTGCATGAACTTCGAGTGAACTTTTTCCTATCAGGGTTCTATTCAAAGTAGTCCTCATAGTGAAAAGTTTGTGAAGAGATATTTTATGGCCGATGGAAAGATTTTTTTTTTTTTCCTAATGAAGGGCAGAACAAAATACTACTTTGAAAATTGTAGGATTCAGTTTAGACATAGGAGAAATTTCCTGGCTATAAAAACCTACACTATCTGTTGTATCATAGGAAAGTAAATTATTGACTCACCTAGTGTTTTTATGACTGAAGAAGAAAAGGCTCTTGCTGTCCTGCCTGGAAACAGGGGGATGGACTAAATGACTTCAAGGATTCCTTCCTCCTAACTGATTTGGGGATAATTACAGGGAAGAATAAACACAGTCTACTATTAGTTCTCTGGTATATCCTCAAGTGATTAAAAAAAAAAGTTTAAAAAAAACACATTAAGGTACATGAACTCATTATGATATCTTAAATACACTTACATCAAAATCTTTGCAGATGTGAAAATATGTTTCTCTTGCCTTCTTGTGTCTAGTATCTGACGTCCTTGGCAAATTTAGCCCTGGTGTATCCCTAGCACTGAGGCAGGGGTTTCAAATTACTGATGAGGTCTTCTGTCTCTTTAAAGGTGGTATTAAGAGTACCTAGGAGTTCTGAGCAATATCGTCCCTTTTTAGATCTGTCCATTCATCATGATCCCGTGCCAGAATTTGTTAGGTAAACATGATTGACAGACAGCCATCTTTATCCTTTATATGGCTGGAGGTCAGCCCTGGTGGAAAGTAATGCTTTTTTAATTAGCTGTTAGAGGATTGAGTTTCCTTTGTGTGCATTGCATGCTGCTTTCTCTCTTAGCCAGTATCCAAAGTGGGCATCTCTTATGCCTTTCGTGCTTAGTATAACTCAGATGACTGAAGAACAATCATAAAAGATTCATATTAAAGCTGTTCTATAAAAATTTGCACAGCTGGCAAAAAAAAAAAAAAGAGAGAGAGAAAAAACATACTTGAAATAACAGAGTCCTCAGAAAGGAAAATGAGCAAACTTTTCAAGGCTATCTTGGCAAATAGAGGCTGCAAAGAGAAAATGGTTTTGTCACAATACCTCCGCTGCAAAAATAAAATAAAATAAACATAATTTTTAACTGTAATGTGCAAAATATAATTTCCCTCCAAGGAATTGGTCCTTCCATTGAAAGGTAAAATAAACCCCTGAAACACTTTTGGTTTGGCAGAGTTCGCAAAAAAAACAGAGCAAGCATTCGTGACTAATTCAATGGCACAGTTCTCCTTCCATATCTTTTGTGAGGCAAGATGTTCACTTCAGAAAAAGCTGATGATTTTTATGCCTAAAACAATTAATTCCACAATATGTGAAACCACTGTGAAATAAGAATGGGTGTGCACAAAACATTAATACACATTCAAAACACATGCTTTTTATTTAAGTGTGAAATTGATGGGCTATAAAAGAAACACTCTCGGCCTTATAATATAAACTACTAGGTAGTTTATAAATACAGTAATGAGATATGATGATTCAGTATAAGGGCTAGTTTATACTAAGATCCTAAAAATAAATATTCTAACTTATGAATCAAAAACTACAATCAATTATTGTAGTGCAAGGCAAAAAATAGACCCCGACTCTCTTTTGTCCAGTTTTGTGTCTAAGCTAGTCTACTGGTTCTCTTTATTGTTTTCTGTTTCCAATTTCATTGCTTTCTGATCTTTTAATTATTTTCTTCTTCTTAGGGTTCTTATACTCTTCTTTTCCTAGTTGTTTAAAGTGAAAGCTTACACAGTTGACTTGAAATGGTTTCCCTTTTTGAGAACTTCCTTCCATGAGCGCTCTCTCTCTCTACTCTCTTTTGTCCATTAAGAGGTAATATGGTGTTTAAGAGCTCCAGATTTGGAGCCAAACTGCCTGGGTTTGAATCCGCATTCATTCACCAGCTGCGTAATCTTGGGAAAATTACTTATGCTCTCTGGGTTTTGGTTTTCTAATCCCTAAAATGGGTCTAAAAATACTTCTTGCCCATTTAACAGTTTGTTGTATGGAATAAGTGAGGAAAGATATCTACAGAACTGTGAAGTTCTTTGCAATGTGTGCGATTTAAGTGCTATTATTCTTGCAAGTGCCCTGAATTTATAAACTGTGTGGAGTGTCCATCAGGGATAGTCTACCTTTTCAAAAGCTAACTTTGTTTAAATAACACATTACCAGTAGCGAAGAATTTATTGGGGTTTTTGTTTATGCTCCATTTCTCAATGCATCAATTGAGCATCAATGCACAATATGGGGTTGTACTTAGAGGAGGAAAATGAATTTATCCACTTATAATGTTGATGACGTCTATCGCCCAGTGAAGGTATCCGTGCAAGGGTGTGTAATTTCAACTCACAGCAACTTGAAGAAGTCTCCACTGCATGTCTTTTGTATGACAAGAATTGATTCGTTATGAATTATCCCCGTTAGCTAATTAAGCTCCAGAAATTAATGCATTACTAAACTATACCTCTTCTCTTTTGAGTGACCTGGTAGATATATTATTTAAACAAGGAACAACCTGCAAAAGTAAAGACTTCATTTAAAGTAATGGCTACAAGTCCAGATGCCGTGCACAATTTAAACAAACAAACAAACAAACAAACAAACTCAAGGAGGATGTGGTTGTCAGAGATTTCCCAAGATGTAGTTTGGTTAGTTTTGTGCTGGATGTTGGGCATGTAGCTTCTTCTGATAACTTCAGGCAGAAAACTGATTGGTGCTATCAGAAACATGGACCACGTTTGAGTTCGCTTGAGATTTTGTCTTGCTAAGATTGAGTTTTTCCCCACCAAAGGGTCGTGATGCCTGCCAAAGGAATCCACATAGAAAATGTCTGCCGCGGTTTGAACAAGCCATTTCTTGTCAGCTGCTTGGGAGACAGGCGACCATGCAGAGCCCACCGAGCAAAGTGCCCATGGAGGGTCACATCACGTGCACAACCCAGATTCGTGCTTTGGTTCCATTTTTCCCCAACACATGGCATCTTCGCCTTCAGTGGGTGACTATGGGAGAAGTAGCCGGGGTTGCGGAGGGGGGACGGACGGGCATTAAAACGAGGCAGGAAATCATCCACTTTCTTGAGCACTTACTCTATGCCAGGTGCTGTGCTAGGTAAGCCTCCTACATGTTATTCTCCTTTGATCGACTGAACAAAAGCAATCTTAGAAAAGCCTTTCAGGATGAACAATTATTTGAGAATTGGAAGTTGCCAAGAGGAGTTGTTTGGGACGGCCGGGATACAAGTCACTACGATGTGTCAACGCTCATTTTGAGAGCATTTTGACGCATCTCTTTTCCTCTCCTTTACGGGACTGCAGGGCTCTGCCTCATACAGCCAGTCTTCTTCACTGCTGTGGGTGCACACAAGTCTCCATAGTCATGAATATATAAAGTCTGCAGAAACCTGTTACAGGAATAGGTTTTAGCTGTCCTTTTTTTGTTTGTTTGTTTTTAATTTCCTTTTGCCAAGACCCAGTTTGGAAGGGAAAATGCTGCTGCTTTGGTGTTTCCTCTCATTAAAAGACTCCACAGAAAAGAGTGTGCTAGAAATTTATAAACAAGTGCAGCATTCTGGGTCTAATTAGCTGGAAGAATACCTGTATAAATGGAATCTGTTGGACACAATAAGCTGCCCTCCCCCCACTTATATAATAATCCTGGCTTTCAGAAGACTAATCACTACACACCATCTACACAGCATCTAATTTCCTCATCAAATTTCTCTGCTGGGTTTAGCCATGCTTGTCAACTTCCCAGCTCCCTCTTCAATAACTGGGTTTATTCTTAGTGTCTCGCCAATAAACATTCCTATGAGCAAACCCATGAAAGAATGAAGTCCAGATTTCTTTATCGCTCCCTCTTTCGGGAAGGGTTTTCTGCTCAGACTCCTGGGAAAGGTCACAGGTAATTTTGGCTGGTCACTTTAGGGTGGCAGGATTGCAGCGAGCACATTGGGGCCTTTTGTTTAAACGGCCACCCGACCACCAAAGGTGACCACAAGCTGCAGGGAAACCATTTAGAAAAGCGAACCGGCGGTCATGGAAGCAAGTCCGCCCAGTTCAGTCTCCCTTTCTGCACAAATTAAGTTGCTCATGTTCCACGTCCGAACAAATGTGGCTTTCTGCGATCAAACTTATCTTCCCTTTTGCTTAGGTGCTCTGCCTTGTTTTGGGCTTGCAAGGCATTTTTAAGATGACTCATTGTGACAGAGAAAATTGTCGTGAGTGAACTGAAAGCCAAATCCTTTTCATATTAATTTCATCCAAGGAAAGTTCATTTACATCTTTCCCACAGAGCATCTCCAGAATACTGCTTTGTAGAGTCTCAGAAGAAAAGTGGGCACCTAGTTAGTTGTGTAAATGTGTAATGACTGAGTTGGCTGTTTCTAAAATAGTATTGGCGTGAGGCACTGGAAGGATGGAATTATGTCCCCTCCCCCTTCCCCAAAAAGATATGTCAGAATCCTAACCCCCAGTGCCTTGGAATGTGACTTTATTTGGAGGTAGAGATGGTACAGAAGTAATCATATGAAAATGAGATCATTAGGATGGGCACGAACCCAGCATGACTGGTGCCTTATGAAAAGGGGAAACTGGACACACAAGGAGAAGTTGGCGTAATAACGGCAGAGGCCAAAGATTGCCAGCAGAGGACCAGAAACTAGGAGAGAGACATGGAGCAGCTTCTCGCTTACAGCCCTTAGCAAGAAGCAAGCCTGCTGCCACCAGGGTCTTGGACTTCCAGCTTCCAGAACCGTGAGACAATATGTTTCTGTGCCCCTCCGTCTGTAAGACGTCATTATGGTAGCCCTGGGAAGCTGCTTTCCTTACCAATGATACATTCCAGGGTATTAAAAAGTAATAACTGGACCTGAAAAAGCATCTTATGCCCACAAATAAGTCAGTAGAGCTATAGAAGTAGAGGCTAGCAGGATTCTGCTATGACACAAGCTTCTTCTTGAGCAAATTAGACTTGGTCTCTCCTCCCACCTATTAACTACACTACTTAAGTGTTTCACCGCCCTCCATCACTAGTAAAACCTCTAAGCCAGAGTTTTACAACCTCTGTGCTATCACCATTTGGGGTCAGATGATTCTTCAACATGGGCTGTCCTGTGCACGTTGTAGGATGCTGAGCAGTATCCTTGACCTCTACCTACTAGATGCCCATAGAGCCATCCCCCAGCATTGGGACAATGGCAGCGGACAGGTTCAAGTATTCCCTGAGAGGCAAAATCCCCCACAATGGAGAATGACTACTCTGAACACATTTTCAGGGAGCGATTGCAAACTTGTAATGAAAAAAAAAATTTATAATTGATGTTCCCTAATCCCCAGTTTTCATGACCTTCAGAGACTTTTCCCAAAACTTAGTAAATGAAAGCCTTGGCAAACCAATCCTATGCAATCTCATTTACTAGCATTTACCGAGGGCTTCTCACTGACATCCTAAGTTAGGCCGCAGGTTCCTTGCCATATGCATCTTACTCAAATAGCCTCGGAAATCTACCACTTTGTATCTGGGAGCTCTTACCTAAGAAATGGGTCAGTTTGGCAACCATAATCTTCTGCTTGTCCTGAGGGTGAAAAGGAAAGTTTATGTGAATTAACATCCCTCCTTTCAAGAGGAAAGGGTGGTCTTCCGTGGCTGTGGGGCACCTTGCCAAAGTCAATACTCAGTAAATGTTTGTTGGATCAATGACAGCTCTTGTTCGTCAAAGACAAGAAATAAGAAATAAAAAGTTTCAGGCAAAACATAGTACAAGCTATGTACCAATTATATTGGTAAGTTCATCTTTCGTGAGTGAACTAAATCTGTTCTTTTTATTCTACACTAGTTTTTATACTATATGTTTTCAATCCCAAAACATGCATTTGTCCCCAAAATAGAAAGATTTTCTGCTTTGGTGGGGGGAGGTGGGGTTGCCTTGTGTAGAGGGTACCAGTATTTACCATCTCAGTACATTATCACAGTGTGATATTTAGATTCCAGACTCCAGATTCAGAGAGACGTGAGTTTGAATCCTAGATGCAACAGGGAGCAGTTTTTTGCCAGTTCCTTGTCCCAACACAGCTTCAGGGTTTTTTAAATCTGTAAAATAGGAGTAATAGTACCTGAAAAAGTTATTATGGGATGAAATAGGGTAATGCTTGCATAACAGTTTGGATAAAAGCACAATTACTGTTAATTATTGTTTTTAGAGCTGGACAATTTCCAAATGGATCCATTTAAATGTGTTCTTCCCCTAAATCTTTCCAAATGACCAAACTTTGTTGCTGCAGAGATAATTTCCATGGCTTTCCATGATAACAATATATAAGTGAAGGTTTGCTAAAATAGGGGTTAGCAAACAGAGGAGCGGGCGGAAATATTTTTTTTTTAAGATTTTTTTTTTTTTAATTGTCAGAGAGAGAGCATAAGCAGGCAGGGTCGCAGGCAGAGGCAGAGAGAGAAAGCAGGCTCCCTGCTGGACAAGGAGCCTGATGCGGGACTCGATCCCAGGACCCTGGGATCATGACCTGAGCCAAAGGCAGCGGCTTAACCCACTGAGCCACCCAGGCATCCCGGAAATATTTTAATCATTGTCAGACAGTCTCCGTTTCAACTACTCGCCTCTCCCGTTGTAGCCTGAAGATAGCCGTAAGCACCATGTTACCAAATGAACATGGTGGTGTGGCAATAAAACTTTATTTACAAAAACAAGGGACCAGCTGGGTTTGCCACACAGGCTGTAGTTTGCTAATGCTTATTCTAAAAAGAACAAACAGCTTTCCCTTTTCACACGTCATTACCCAGGCTTTGTGTGTTGGTGCTCCATTAAAATAATAATAATAATAATAATTATTATTATTATTATTTCCAATATAAACCATGTCTTATCCTCTTTCCTTAGCAATTAAGCTGAGCTTATAATTTGTGAGATGAAATCAAGGCTGAAAACATCATTTCACTTCTGCTCAGGGGTACAGGTTGGGCGTGCATGAGTAGCCTGTCCACCGCATGGCTGGAGAAGCCTCCACAGATGTTCATGGGTGTGTCTGATTTAGCCCTTCTCCTGCTGACTTTATCCACAACAGGTGAAGAGGGAGCTCCTGGGGAGACCTCCCAGGATACGGGAAGCACTATGGCAGGAACTTCATCTCAGACATCACAGTGGCCTTAAGGACTCAGTGCCAGGACCATCATAAACACCCAAGATTTTGTGCCCAGTTTATGTTTACAAGTCTTTGCTCCCCTGTGGTCCAGACTTCGAGGGTTACATAATTCAAAGAACAGAGTCCAGCTTACAAAAGTCATTTCTAAAAACAAAACAAAACAAAGCAAAAACAAAAACCCTCAGTCATTTATTTCAATTTTTAATAACATTGAGGGGGTCTGTAGAGCAAAGTATGTCTCTTTAAAATCCCACCTTTGGGGCATCTGGGTGGGTCAGTGGTTAAGTGTCTGCCTTCAGCTCAGGTCATGATCTCAGGGTCCTAGGATCGAGCCCCACATCAGGCTCTCTGCTCAATGGGAAGCCTGCTTCCTCCTCTCACATTCCCCCTGCTTGTGTTCTCTCTCTCTCTCTCTCTGCTAAATAAATAATCAAAATCTTTTAAAAAACAAAATAAAATCCCACTTTTGCCTCGCATCTGTGTCTATGTTTAATGTAGTTTATTTTGAAAGATTCCTTAATACCACCTGCAGGCTGGACAACAACACTCAGACCAGGGATATGGGATCCCTACTTTCATGGTCAGGATAGTCTCTGCCTGACAAATTCCCCAAAACAAAAGCCCCAACCCTGGCATTTGTACCAGCTGTCATCTTCTCCTTTCTCCTTCTGGGTTGCTCATTATAAAGCCAAAATGTTAGGCTGGTAACAAAGAAGGTAGTCCAGGGAAAAAGCTAGGAACCTCATGAATAATTAATAAATCTTATAACAAAAATATGACGCATCTTGATTACGATGCTGTGCTTTGAAGCCTTAAATCAGAATTCAAACAAACTTCAATCCCTTTTGAGAAATGAAAGAGTGGCTACTAACCCTAAGGCAGAGAAGAAAATGAGATGTTTGACAAGAAGAATGTAACAACCACTGCCACCATTTATAATTTGAAGTTCCTTCTAACAGGTAATTTGTGGCATCTACAGTGTGGGTACACTTTTCTCTTTCTTAGCAATGCCAGTTCTGTTGATGTTCAAAATCTAGATACCATTTGTACAGAACAAAGGTGTATTCATTTTCTATGGTTGTGTAACAAAGGACCACAAACTTTGTAACTAATGACCATAAACTTAGTAGCATGAAGTGACACTCCTTTATCATTTCACAGCCTAACTGGGTTCCCTGATCAAGGTCTGAACAGACTGAAGTCAAGGTGTCAAACAGGGCTGTGAGCCCACAGAGGGCTCCGGGTTCTCTTCTGAACGCCCATGGCTATGACTCAACTCAGTGCCTTGCTGCTATAGGACCGAGTCCCGGCTTTCTTTCTGGCTGTCAGCAGGAGGTCTGTCTGTCTCAGCCCTAGGAGGGCCCTGGCATTCTTGCCATGCAGACTTCTCAGGGGCCCTCTCATAGCATGGCAGCTAATTTCAAAGAGAATCTCTCTCACAGAGAATTTTCTTTCACAGAGAATCTCTCTGACCTCAGGGAGGGCTTTAGGTTTTCTTTTAAAGGGCTTGCTTAATTAGCTCAGACCACTCCAAATAATCTCTCTTTAAATTAACTCAAGGTCAATTGATTAGGGACCATAATGACATCTTCAAAATGCCTCCTTCTCTGCCATACATAACACAAGGTAATCTCAGGGACGATATCCTATCATATCCACAGGTCTTACCCATACCTAGGGACAGATTCACCAGGATGTGTGCCACGGGACACAGGAATCCTGGGAATCATTTTAGAATTCTATCTACCACTATGGGAGAGACTGGGATGATGACAATCCATCCCAAACTACCAAAGATGTATGCGTGTAGAAGTATGCGTGTGCGTGTGACACACTCCTATCCTTGGAAGTTCACTTCTGAGCATGGGCTCCCCCAAAGTATAAAATCCCCCATTAAGATCCACAACGATCACACAGAGTATTTCTTGTTTATTTATTAAGACTGCAGCATAATGGGCACCTGTGTTTCCCGCTTCCACTCCATGAAACAAAGTGAAATCTTGAGATAACTCTCTTGATAGGGACGGGAACCCAGATGTGCCTTGCAGGCAATGACTTTCTCTTGCCTGGAAAACTACAAAGTGAATTTGAAACCACGGGCAACACAGTGGCAGTCACATGGATAAGATTAAAAAAAAAAAAAGAGGAAGAACAGACACATCAGGAGACTGTAAGCTATTTTCTAAATTCAGAACCAGTGGAATATTTATGTTGGCAGCACCCCGTAACTCGCAGCAGGAGATCCGACAGAATGCACTCTATACATAACCCATGCAAGCCCCAGATCAAGAGGAGAGTTATTTGCATAAACAGAATCCTAGAGACCATGTCGTCGCTGTCTTGCTCTTCCTCCTTCCTGCCTCTCTCCCTTGCAAGCCAGTGGTGTTGAGTTTCCCTGGGCTACCTTCCATGAACATCAAGGAATGCAACCGAGATGAATGTTACATTGACACCAGCAGTGCCACCACAGAAAACTGTTTGTCCACTCTTTTCATTTCTCAGTCCCAGCAAGCATCTAAAGACTTTGCACCTGTTCTAGTTAGCCCTGGCAGATGCAGTCTGTATTTATATTAATAGAACGATGTTTTCATGTTTTCATAACAAAATGGGTGTGCAGCAATTGTGGCGCTCCCTTTGGATGCTCTCACCAGCGCAGGACCGGGGGAGGGGCAGCTCTTACATAAAGTCCCAGGGCAAGGGTAAAAGACTCACAGATCCCAAGCTGAATCATCGGGACAGTTCGAGAACTTTTTCAGGGATGACCAGACTTGAGTATTGGAAATTGAATCAGATACTCGCGTAAGAGGAAAACATGCTGGATGTAGATGGGCTTTTCGTGGGGGAGTTTGGAGCTATGAACTCTTTTGTATTCCATCTCCTGTTTCTGTAATTTGTGTCTTATCTCCCCAGGGTAGAGCTGAGAACTGGTGAGATCATATTTGGCTCAATTCCTGAAAGTTTGTTTTGAGTCACCAGTGTAAATATTGCCCACCCAATCTGTACATTTGCACAAATTAACTGAAACCAGCTACCCAATTCCTTGCTCATATTTGGATCTGTTGATTAACCCTGACAGCTGTAACCTCATTAGTCCAAGCTCTGGCCATAGCAAGGCAGCTGTCAAATCAGGAGGAAGTAGATGCTGAAGTCGCCTCTACAGACCGGACATACTAAAATCGATAGGTGCTCTAAAAGGTTTCAGTTATGATTCTAATTCTAATTTATGTGGTGCAGTGGGCTTCTCCTACACCCACAACATAGGCCTGACCTCAGTTGTTGATGAAGAAAGCAGAGGAACTCTTACAAAGCAAGAACATGGGTTTTTACCTACGTAAAAACCTTCGGATCTGGATCGGTTGAAAATGGGTTTTTAGCGTGCATTATAACACACAGACATTTTAATATATTTTAAGATATAAGCTCCTAATGTATTTTTTGGCGTGAGAGATTGTGTTAGTTTTGACAAGAGGCCAACAGGGTCCTGACTATAGAAATAAGAAAGATCCTGCAGCTGGTGCTCACTGGAAAAGTAGAGATAAAAAGCGAGGAAAGAATTAGAACACACTCCGAGAGGAATGTGGTTTCCCTAAATAGCAAAGTCCTCCAAGTGAATCTTGTTCTCTTCCATAAGACTCTCTGAGGAAGGGGTAAAGAGGGAAAAATCTCAGTATCTATTCATTAGAACCTGAAGGTTCAGGGGAGGAGATGATTTTCCATTCACCCATGTTGAAAAGGACAATGGGGCCGGTCAAATGCAACGTGTGAACTGCCCTTGCGGTATTCTCACTACGAGGAGATATCATGGCGGAGCGGAAGAAGCTGTAAAGGAAAAATCTGGAGACCTCTGCTCTAGGCCTTGTTCTGCCATGGCCCACAGCCAGGGTTTTAGACCTTTGCTCTCTACAGATCTCCGTAGACTCAGTCATAAAGTAAGGAGGTTGACCTGATGATTGCAATGGCCCTGTCCCTTTCTAGTGATTGAAATGACCATTTGCACAAACCCATTATCATAAGAAGTTACTCCACCATTGCCCAAGGTGGATCCAACCACAAGTTTTCTCACTTGGGGGTGATTTTCTTCCACTCTTTGCAGTGCCCTTCAGGCTATTATGCAAACAGGTGCTGTCCTTTGGCACCCCCTGGTGGTGTCTACGACTGTTACATGAGCCTTCACCATGGGGCCCTTGAAAATAAGGCTTTCGGTACGAATCCAACTGTAGGGCTCAGACTGCTCTTCACCAAGGAAAAAAGTAAACCAACATTCATTGTTGTGACATTACACTTTTCAGCCCACTGCTTTTTAGAAGCTTAGCTGAGCATGCTGATTTAAAAAAAAAAAAGCCGCATTAGTCAGGTACTTTATTGACATAAACACTATATAAGGGCCAGCCCACTTCAAGTTGAAGGATTTACAAAATAACAAGGACTTCTACTTTCATTATTGTGAGGAAATAAGATTGATTGTATAGGAAGTATTCAGGTATTGAGTGGAAGTGTTTGCTTAGCACATGACCAATTAAATTACCAGAAATATTAGATTAACGTATATCCTGATGTTTCCTAAATATACACTGAGATAATAAGAAAGCACTGAAATTTTACTGGGCCTTTCCTCCAATTTAAAAATCATGTACAGAGAAAATTCTGAAATTCAAAAGCCAATTAATGTGAAAAAATTAAGATGAATTTTTTGCTCTTAAATGACAGCTAAATAGAATTGTGAGTCTTTAATTCTATTTGACTGATCTATTTGATTGATTCTATCATGATTGATCTTCAATCATGATAATCTCCATTTAAGGTAGCAATTCCATTCTATTTCCCTGATCACATCAGCCCCCCTCTTTTTGCTCACAATTATATCCTGTTCCCTTCACTTTGAAACTTAGTAAAAAATTGTCTTTGATTTACTGTAAAAAGCAAGTACAACATTTTAAATTGAAGTGGCAAAAGTTATGACTACCCAAAGAAATTAAGCAAACACAGGGTAAAGGAAAATGGTAAATCTCACAAAAGTTTAATTATTCTAAATTATGTTGACTACATTGACTCTACCATGTGTTAATGCTAAGTACTTTCAAGGCTAATTCATCTCCGTGTATTTAGTTTGATATGATTATAGCAACTATAACGGTTTCCAGGTAGGGTAAGGGGAAAAAAAAAAAAAAACAGTCACAGGAAAAAGAAAAGTCAATATTCCCTAAAGGAAAAAAACATTTCTTTGCCATGTTTACTTGACTGGCAAAAGGCTGTTAGGAGTTGTACCACACAGTTCAACCAGAGCTTGTCTGCAGAAAAAATAAATAAATAAAAAAATTTAAAAAATAAATTGCATCTCAGAGATTTGGTTTGGAAAATCTGCTTTTGTTTCCAATGCCTTGTCTCTTCTCAACCACGTTTATAAGCGTTTTCCAAGCTCTACGAGCATTCTGCCTGCCTCTCCATGGTCCTAAATATCATCCTCAACTCCTGACGGCCAGCCACGGTTTCCAGCCTTGGCCAAGGAATAAAACATTGGTTTACCTCAAAGGCTGCCATTAAATTTACCTCATTTATTGACCAGCAGGAGGTGCACTCACCCTACTGGGGTCAATGTTAGCTATAATATTGCGGAGCTCATTGGCGCCCCAGACTGCTACCCTGTTTAATGACTGTTGGGCCCCATGGGCCAGGTAAATTCTACTGTTGACATATTGGTGGCAATGCCCTTGGAACACCTTTGATCCATTAGTATGCCTTCTCCATTTAGGGATGTATTTTACTGTGTGTTGAATAAAAATAACCAGATATGGAAAAGTGAAGGAGACAAAGTGAGCGCCTACTGGAAGAATAAGCCGTTTATACTTCTTTGCAGTAGATACCAGGGCCTATGAGGACATCAAGTTTCAGAAAAATAAGGCTTAGAGAACGGCACCATCTGGATAGAACCACCACAGGTCCTCTGTTGCCCTGGAGGTGGGCAGTAGTGAACAGCCCGGGACACCGCCAGCTCACTGAAAGACCAGCTTTCACTGCTGAATGACCTTTGGGCATGCATATCTTTGCTTTTCCTCATCATCGCTTTACCATTCTGTGAAAATGTGAGCTTTCTCAGCACAGTGACTGTTTAAAACAACTTGGAAGTCTTAAATACACTGTTACCTAGTAAAGAGAGTGCCTGGACTATGGGTTTATATTTTTCCATTGGCTGATAAAAGATCATACCCAATATACCGGGGGGGGGGGGGGGGGATTTCCTTTTCTTTACAAATTAAGGGCATAAAAATGTGCCGGATGGAAATGCCTGGAAATTGGAATGGTCACTGTGTCCATAGACTGTCAAATGCTCTCAGGCCATGATCCCTTCCATGCTCCCATGTCCCCTGCAGAGCATGGCCTGGCCTGGGTTGACCAGGTTCAATGATCAGGGTTTCTCAGGCTGAATGCTGATTCAGGCCTTCTCTCTCCACTGCCAATAATAGTTGGCCTTAGTGCCAAATTTAGTGGTGGTTTCTTATGATGTGGATACCTGTCCAGCAGGGTTGGGCTGCGACCACAAGCTGTCTTCCTTAAACCACAAAATAGCTGTCAGAGGGTAACTGCTGATCGTCATTACTTGCCAGGCTCAGCAACCTCCAAGTAAGAGCCTTGCACATCCCATAGCGATTCCACTGAACGGCCCTCTCCCACCACGAAGCCAATTTTGTCAGGACATAAACATTTCTTGAGGTAATGATTCAGTGTTTGAGTTTCAGTTCTTTAAAAAATAAACAGACAAAAAGCAAACAAAAACCTCCTGCTCGTCTCTCCCTTATTGATCAGGTCTTCTTATTCTGGCATTAACGATTTTCTGCTTCATGGCACTTACATATTTTACGGTCAGACACATTAAATTATTTTGGTCATCAGCGGGGACTAAATTTTAAAATAAAAAAACAAATTATACTCATGAATTGCCTTCCTGTGAGAGCAGAGAATACTTTTGAGATATTGTTCTTACAGCCTCTTCTTTTTGTAGGCTGAGTCCCATCTTCCTCTCATTTTATAGAAGAAAAATGTAGTTATCTATTGTAAGCAGTACAGTGCTAAGAATGCCATACTACTTTAAAGGTAGTTACAGGGCAGAAACAGGCAGACAAACAAGATCAGAAAGATCATTCATCGCTATAATCATTTCATGATAGGTTAAAACCTCTATTCTTGAGTTGAGTCCAGCAGACTTGGACAATATGTTTTAGGTGAAGTGTTAACACAGACAGCAGTTTACTGTCACTAAGGCTGATTTCTTAGAGGAAATTTCCTAGAAACCCCAGATTGTAACAATTTCTCTGCTTCATCTCTTTTTTTTTTATTTCAATTAGCCAACATGTAGTACCTCTTTAGTTTCAGATGTAGTGTTCAAGGATTCATCAGTTATGTATAACACCCAGTGCTCATCACATCACGTGCCCTCCTTAATGCCCATCGCCCAGTTACCCCACTCTGTATCATTTCTTATAAACTAAAATCGTTGTCCTGCATGCTACCACCTGGAAAGCATTATTCTTTAATCCATAAAGTAGATGTAAGCTCTTGGTAGTAAAAATGTTTCAAATAATGAACCAAATCCTAATATGTAAATATAATTGCACAGATATATATATATATATATATATATAGAGAGAGAGAGAGAGAGAGAGAGAGAGAGAATGTGTGTATGTGTATGTGAAAGAAAACAGTCAAATATCTTTAACCAACTGAGCCACCCAGGCGTCCCAACAGTCAAATATCTTTATAATTAGAGTGATTCTTCACACTTGGCCTCTGAGATTTAAAGCGCACTCACTGGGGCTAGTCAATGAAGCTTCTCCCAAAGCGAGAAGTAAGACAATTCATGATTTAGAAGCTGTTGGACTTCTTTTGCCAGAAATCAACAGTCTTTACTTAAATAAAATATGTAAATTTTTTTATTAGAATAGTTTTGAATCTCTATGATATTTTAGCTCAGACCCAAAATGCGCAATTTTCAAACTTTTGTACACAAAGCAACTTGTCTTCATGAGATCGTAGAAGATGTTAGAGTTTTGGAACTGAGACACCCTGGGTTTCCCATGATCTCATTCATCATACAGGACAGGACAATGAGGCCCAGTGAGATTGAGCGAACTCCTCAAGGTCATGCAACTTAAGACCTTACAACTTCTCCATCTCACCTCAGCAGCTCTCTATCTCAACTCTATTGTAAAAACCAAAATACTGAGATTAGTCTACCCCTATATGATACCCATCTGGCTTCTACTCTTGCATCTCCCATGTAGAAACCCAGTTCAAAAAAAATACGATCAAGCCCACTGGTTCTATAAGCTCCCAAGCTTGTTTTCTGTAAGCCAAGCTATGATATCTACTAAATACTAAAATGTCTTACAGATAGACAGCCACAAAAGTTCTTCAAAGTTCTAAGCCAAATAATGGATGTTTAATCTGCACATCCTGGAGGAACAAAATAGGAAAATAGGTCAAGTTGCCATAGAACAAACCAGACAATAAGAAAAAATGTCCTGTGTGTTTGAGGACTGAGAGTAGGCTCCAAACACCCTCTCTTGAGCCTCTTCTAGTTTTACCAAGAGTGACTTGGAAACAAGTGTGATTTAGAATGAAACGCAACCAGTTTCTGATAATCCTTTCAACTGCTCCATTTCCTTGGACACATTTTCAAAGTATTTAAATGAAGCCCCACATGCAAATTATGTTCCCGGAAAAGAAAGCCTTCGCTGGCAAGTTGGTATTCAGTTTTTGCGGCCATGGCATAGATACACAATGTATTTTTAACATTCTTGTTTTGTTCTTGTCCTAACTGACACTAGCAATTTGAGAAATGTCGAGGGCGTTACTGAATATAAATTTGAGGAAAAACAGCTCTTCCAACTATATTGTTAGGAGTAGGATGAATATTCAATCAAAGATGATTCAAAAAGTTTAGATGATGTATGTGGCCATATACCTTCCTGAAAACAGACACTTTCCATGATTCTCTCCTCGTGATGTGGTATCCACAAGAATCACACTGCAATTTGCAGCCAATTTTGTTCTGAATGATAGAAATCTGCCCCACACTCATTTCGAAGTTCTTTTTATAGATTTATTGAATTTCAGAGCTAGAGATGATAGATGAACTATCACATTTTGGAGGGTTTTGAGGACAAAACTATTTGCCTGAAGTCATAGAATATGTTCTAGATTTATTTAAAAACCCAGATTCTGAACCCTTAGCTGAGAAACCATCTCCCCGTTCTTAAAAATGATTAACACCATGTCTTGTACTCTGGTTTTCTCTCATGCTTATATTTAGTCATTCATTCTCAAATTCATTCCTGTCCCCCCCCCCTTCCTTTCATAAATGTATATTTAACCACATGCCAAACATTATGATGAGCTCTAGAATACAAAGAATAGGATATGGTCCATGGCTCAAAGAACAGGTTGTTTACAGACAAGACTTGACATAGTAACCGATGGTTCTAAACTCTTAAACTGGTTTACATGGTCCTCTACAATCTGACCCCTAACTCACCTCTCTAGCTACCCTTCATCTTCCTCTTTCCTCCAAACTCACTAGATTTGGGGGGCTCACTGAATGGGTTTCTCCCACCTGGGCCATCACATATGGCCACTTCCTGGAAGGTTGTTCTCCCCCACCCTCCTCATTTGGCTGGTGCCACCTCATCCTTCAGGTTTTAGTCTAAATACCTGTTTGAAGGGAATTCTTTGAACCATAAGACTGGACTAAGTCTTCCTGATAATTTGCAAATGTTTACATAATGCCTCTCTTCCTTTCTTGACTTGTGGGTTCAATAAGAAGAGTTATAAATAGATAACATATCCATTCTTTTCTTTTTTGGAGAGAGAGAGAGCACACACACATGCATGCAGAGGGACAGAGGGAATGAGAGAGAAAGAATCTTTAAGCAGGCTCCACACTGAGCACAGAACCCACTGCAGAGCTAGATCTCACAACCCTGAGATCATGATCTGAGCTGAAATCAAGAGTTGATGCTTAACTAACATATTCATTCTTATATCCCCATTTATCCAGTTCAGGAATTGGCACCCAGTATAACTTCAGTCAATACCTACTGAATAAAAGAATTTGTTTAGCATATAATAGAAGCACAAATGTAGTCAATTCAACTCAGTGGGTGTCATCCATATGTACTTCTTTTGAAGGCTTTGGTTGAATCTCATAAAATCAAGTGGATACATATCCTAACAAATTTCCCATCTTCTGTTCTGGTAAAAACAAAAACCAGTAAGTAAGACCAGTATTGATTTCTACTACCAATGCCACAATTTTTTTTATAAATTTTTTTTTTATAAACGTGGATGACAACCTGATCTTAACTAATGATATAATAGTCTTTATCTCACTTTATATGGACATTCATGCTTTGCCTCCGAAATATCAATGTTATTAGTCTCATCTCACCTTGTGTGAATGTCTGTGCTGCCTTAGAAATGTTTGGTTTTGAAGCTCCCCAAGGATCATATCATTTCTCAATTTGAAACATGCCTGGTGTCAAAAATCTCTGAGAAGGGAATATGAACATGCCCTAATGTACTATCTTGTGTTTTGTGAAAATTATTCCATCAATGCTAGCTCTTTTTTTGCACTACTCTCCTTGATTAAAAATTTTCCCTACTGAGAACAACAGAAGTAAGATGTACAGAATTTTAGAACCCCAAAACTCCAGTAATAAGGCCACTCAACATGGGCTGTCACTGGAACCGATGTTGTCCTGGATCCTTAATACAAGTCCAGAACCAAGATATCATCTTCAGGCTTCATTTTTAAAGTTTATAGGATTAGTGAGGTGAAGTAATCTTGCCAAACTCCTTTATCCTATGGAGAAGGGGGTGAGGATGGAGGGAGAAAAGGTCCCTTGAGGCCAAGCTTTTGTCCTGTGTCACATAGCAAGTTTATGGCTGCTCTATGTCAAGAAAACAGTCATTTGGTTCCTTGTTTAGTGTTCCCTGGCCCCTACCAAATTATACCATTGAAAAAGCAAGGTGGAAATATAAAAAGTAGAACCTCAATGACCTGGAAAGCAAAGGAAATTCTACGATAACTTCATTCCTTGTGTTTTTACAGGAGCACACTTCTGCACCCTAAGCCTGACCCTCAGGCCTCAAATGTTAGGAAACAAGCAGGATCACCACTCCTGTGGACCAACTGTGGACCAAGAGATTCATGAGCAACGTGACAATGATGGGAACCTGAGAGCAAGGAGGTGCAGATGTGATCCTAGACCCTGGAAGAGCACAGAGTGGGTGGGTCTAGAAGGAAGTTAGGAAGAAAGACTTCAAACATTTCTGAGATAACACTGTCATTATCCCAGCCTGAGCCTCCAGAAGCTAAAATTAGGACAAAAAGAAATGTGTAGCTAAGAAGAGTCCCGTCCAAGGAGCTCCCAAAACAGTCAGCTTTAACAATGAATACATGAAACATGGAAGAAAGACTTTTAGCAGGGACAGATAATAAATTTGCAAAGCCCTGTTTTGGAAATGTGGGAAGAATAGTACTGAATGTCTCTGTGTTTAGGAAGGGATTTTAGCTAGAAAAAAAAAAAAAGAAAGAAAGAAAGAAAGAATTATTTTAAAAAATCTCTGTATTTGCTTGAGGTAATGGTGACATGTGGGTGAGAGGTGAGAACTCTTCCACTTTCTAAAAACAAGAGTGATCTTGGAGCTAAAAGAGAGAGAATGGAAAACGCCAAAAAAAACCTGAAGTCTAATGTAACAGAAACACCATTAAGTGTCTGTAAATGAAGCCAAGCCCCTGCTGACACACAATAAGAGAGCAAGCAAGAAATGTTGCTGCCCAACCACTGGAAATGGCTAAGAAAGGATGAACACCCGAATTTCACGCAGGAGTAATGACTACAAAACAGAATGTATTTCAAGGGAACCAAATTGCACCTGTTAAGTTCACTTTTCTCTTAGGGAGGTAACCCACAAACAAGGGAAGTGATTTCATGAACACTCTGGATGGATTGGCTCGAATGCTTTACAGCTTGGTGGATTATTAGTCCAGGAAAGGCTCGGTGCTAACCAACCAATCGCCGTGGAGGGAGGTCCCGGGCATCTTACAGGGCTCCCTTCTCAGCTCTGTCATTTTCCACATTCCTATTGGACGGTGCAGGGATGAAGGTAGCAAATTTTCATTTGCTACAAAGTCAGTCAAGTGATAGAGAATAAATTATTCTAGGCAAAGGAGAAATATGACCTAGAGCAAAATAAAAATGTCTAGTGGCTTCATTGGCTGAAGTTACTGGTAAATTCAGCACTCCCCAAAAGGTGTTCATGCCTCCTTCACAGATACAGCAACCCGGACTGAGAGACAGAAGCCTACCCTCTGCTACTCTGACCAGACATTCCTAGGAGTTGTGCTCAATTCTGGGAGCCATGCTGTACCAGAGAGTAAATTCAAAAGACAGACAACTCCAGTGAGGAATAGAGACAGTGCTCAAAATTATATTAAGGAATCTGAGAATTTTTTGCCTCAAGAGTGGACTTCAGTAGGATGTGATCACCGACTTCAGATAGGCTTGCCACATGGAAAACGGATTATTGCTTTATGGGACCCAAGGTTCAAAACCTCAAGGACATAAATTTTGGTTCCACATAAGCAAGTTCTCCAAGGAAGAGAATTATATTGCCTCCTTCTATCTCAGAGCAGGCCACTGAACAAATCCCCAACTCGATGTAAAGTATCCTTAAACTATGAGTCAGGTTTTGAGCACCAATTAAGAAGGATGGTAGAGAACCATATCTCAGTGAAACCAATAAGTGAAAAAATGTTGCTAAAAGAAAAGATTATGTCCCTTTCTTCTTTTCGTATGAATATACTCCACTGAATTAATATAAAAACATGAAACAAAAGTGTTACTGAAAAGTGGGCAAAATTTTTTAAAAATACTATTCTTTAAAAAAGTGCTTATGTTCTTAGGGTTCAACTATGTATACCCTCAATATGGGAACTAAAAATGTGAATTGTGACCTGTACCAGACCACTGGGGGAGAACAGGATGGTTACTGACCACGGTGTTTGTCAACCCATTTTAACAACACACAAAACCAAAGGTTTTAATCTACAAAAACGTGAGTCCAATAAACCCTTCACCCTAACTCCCTCTACACATAACTCTGAGTTATCTACACTAAATCATATTTAGATTTTGGCAGGCAAACTTCTTGGAAATAAAATCATTTTCAAAAGCCCTGATTTTTCTATTAATCTCAAGGCATGAATGGAATTTTTTTAATGTCAGCCGAAAGTCCACAGTGGGAACTTAAGAACAACCCACACATTTCCTTTCAATGTATATGTTAGAAGGGCTCTGTGAATAAAAGCATAATCTAAAAAATTCAAAAAGTGTGAATTTTTTAAAAAACATAGAGGAATGAAAACAAAAAAGAATCTGCTCTATTGCTCAAAATTTCAAAATGAGACAACAAAAAAGCCATGTATTTAACACGCAACAGTCTATCAAAGAATGTTTGCCCAGGAGGTAATTCTCACCTCCCTGTCAATTCTTAAAAGAAAAATCCAAGCTCCGCCATCTTGTCCTATCTTGACATGTTTTCAGATTATGAAAAATGACACAGGGAAACGAGAGCGGCCTTAACCATTATTTCGTGAAGGTCCAGAGGATTTAGTAATTCCTGGTGGAAAACATTATGGAAGATCCATTAGATAAAGAACAGATTGCCTCATTTCTGCTGCCTCGGGATAGACCGCAATCAACTGGCCATATTTCCCAGGAAGATAGGGAAATACCTGGACAGAGCCTCCTCTCCTGGCAGTGTTTTCGATGTCCAGAGAAGTCTCTGAAGCGTTCTGGTTGGCTAACGGCGGGGCTAGTCTACAGGGCGGTGTGTGCAGACATGGGTCATTACAGATTGGCGTACACCTACAGAGCAGAACTATCCAGAATCCCAGATACGTTGTGTGTGCTCACAGACATGCTCTGTGGTAGCCAGAAATTAAGGGAGATAAAATTTATGGGATGAATGTGTGTCTTCTGGAATGACTAAATTTAGAATTTTCCACAAATATTATCAAAGTTACACAATCTGCACTACTGCTCCCCAATTAATAGTAAGTTTTGTGTTTCTTTGTTTGAATGATATTGCCCTTCATCTTTTTTTTTAGCAGACTGAGCCAATAATGATAAAAATACAATAATTACCTCTCTGCATACTATATATTACTAATTACAGTAACAATGATGCTTCCAAGATATGTTAGTGAGGTAGTGGTTCCTAAACGCTAGTCCGGGCTGGTGGAAAATTTTTCCCAGAACATGCCAAAGTTTTTACCAGTAAATTACAAAATAAGAAAAATGAGAAGAATGCAGCGGTTGATTAAAACAACGGAAATTAGTCCACTTACAAGTTTGTCATTTATTCTGATACTGTGCCATGCTTGGTATTCTCTTGGTATTAAAGAAACATCCCTCTAGGACTAGAACGACCGTGAGAGGGTGGGTAAGATGTGCTACTGTTTTGTTGCCTGAGGTCTCATACCGCCAGAGGGTGACACATCTGGAAGCCAGGCAAACCGACATGCTTGTACCTCAGTGTCCCCATCTGAAAAATGGAGACTGAGGAAAGCACTCTCCCCGGGGGGGTGAAGAGTCATGCGTTCCTATTGTGCTGTTCTCCAGGAATGCCTGACACAGAGGCCGTTCCATATGAGTAATTGTTTAGGAACAACTAAACATATTCATGTTTTTTCCAAATCCTGCAGCCAGTGAATGGCAGAGCCAGGGTTCCAACCCATACAGTTGGGCTGTGTCTACACCCTTCACCTGCACGCACCACTGCTTTAGAGTCATGCCGATTCACACCATTAAATGCAAAATGAGTGTGAGAGGCAACCACTAGGTTAAGGCATAACCAGTTTCAAAACTATCCGGGATGGAGGCAGTCAGCCATGGAAACGGGTAGTTGCCTTGTTAGCAACTAAAAAACTAAACATATCATCTGGATGGGAGGAAAAGAAGGGAACCAGGTGGGCTGTGCTCCCCAGGGGTCCCAGCACTCCTGCAGCTGTTGTGTGGGGTTAAGAGGCTTAAAATAAGAGCCCACACAATTGTCAGTCTGACCTAGCCCTGTCTCAGGCCCTGCAGGAGACAACATGTTCGTAGAAGGAATATGCATCAGCTGGTTTTTAAGAACTCTAGATTTAGCATTAGTCATTGCTTTGCTTCTAAATGTTCTGTTTTCCAAAGAAGCTGTGCTTCTCAAAAGCATACACACACACAGCATTTTCAATCATCATCGAGGCTCCATTTATAAGAAGAGTAAGGAAGCATGTTCCCGTCGATACAGAAGGAAGGAAAAAGAGAGATTTTGAGGTTTTTCTGCCATCCTCTCTTACTTAGGCAGCTAACTGAAATAAAAAGTGATGGAAGCCTTACAGGTTCCTGGTCCCACATCTTGCTCTGTTTTGTCCATTACTTGCATTTCATTAGCTCAATGTCAACATCCCTGCTCTTGTTGCTGCCAGGTTAGGAAGAACTATTTAGCCTTCCAGGAAATCACCAGCACTTTGTACTTGTATCTTGATGAGTGAAAATTTGATGGAAGAATGAACCAGCAGGACTGAGCGAGTGTTTGGGGACCCATTACATGTTGCTATTTCTACAGTTGATCATGCCGGAGAATTTTGCCAATTAGCACGGCCTTCTCAAAGCACCCCACATCAGGAGAGCTGGCTCACTTGTGTCCTCTCCTGAAGCCTCAAACTCCAAATCCAGCTCAGGTCTTTCATCGCTGTCACAGTCTTGTAAACAACTCCAACCAGCTGCAAAGATTTTCCTTCTTTTGCCGGTAACCTTGTTTCCCGTACATGTACGACACGAGAGACAACATTTTGTTTGGGACTTCTTTTTTCATTAGTTTCTCTGACCAGGGAACCATTGTTACTGAAACAGATGTTGTGGGGTCCAAGAATAGCTCTCAGCTGCCAAAGGCAAAATAAGAAACTGTGCCCACACCACGCAGAACAAATGACTACAACGAGGGGATGCTTGAGACCAAACAAGAGAACGAGTTAGCATTTCATGTTAGCAAGTTATGTGTTTGCACAGCCTGGACATGCCCAACAGGGCTCCTGCATTCTCCTCTCTTACGAACAACCAGCCCAGAGGGCAGGTACAGAGCGAGTGCGAAGCCTGCCCCTCCCCAAATAAGAACACAGATACACACTCAGGAACCACAGTCTAGCCAACTCACCAACTGGAACTCAAAGTCCCTCTCCCACACTCTTACCCAGTCTGTAATATTAGACAGGTAGCTCCACGTAAACTAGTTTCATGTTTAGAATGACAACTAGATTTTTTTTCAGGGGGGAGTCAGTAAACATAAAGTATAAATGCAACGCAGGTTTATCAGACAGAGTTGTATGCTAGTCAGCATTTTAACAACAGGCTCTCTGAGGAGAAAAGTCCTGATTGCAGTACTTTCCAGTTTCCAAGGTATAAACATTCCCATGATGATCAATTTCAAGCTGTCAACATGACATCCCCAAGCACAGATATAGGAAGAGATGAGTAGTGTCATACTGTCATATAGTGATACACAAACACACACAGAAAGAAACACCGAGAGCATCAGTAATTGAGAATTGTAGTAAAATAATTACCAAGTTATGATAGGAGTATTTATTGCCTTTGTTCACAATTCATGCAATGGTATATTTCCATGATTTAATTGTTGGTAATGACTATGCTTGACAACGGTTCCCAAGATTCCTGAAAATTTAACAACAGGCTCTCATATGCCAGTAGAAGCCAGCTCCGCCACATTGCAGGCCACCATCACCATAAGAACAGCTATTTTTTAAAGACTTTTTAAAACATTTATTTATTTTAGAGAGAGAGAAAGCAAGCAAGCAGGGGAAGGGGCACAGGGAGAGAGAATCCTGAAGCAAACTTCACACTGAGCAGGGAGCTCAACGCAGGGCTCGATCCGAGGACCCTGAGACCATGCCCTGAGCTCGAATCAGGAGGCAGCCCCTTAACTGACTGAGCCACCGGGGCCCTCCTGCATGGCCAGTGAATACTGTTGTGTTCAGACTGCAGTCCTCAGTCCCGCAGGATCGACATCATCTGAGAGCTTGTTGACCCTCACCCCACAGTCCTGAGTCAGAATCTGCATGTAATAGAATCCCTAAGTGTTCTCATGGCACAGTAAAGTTTGAGAAGAACTGAGCTAACAAACAGCTGGAATGGATGCTAATTTAGGGAAATAAATATATATATACACACAGATATATAATTTATTATAATTAAAAATTAGTGACTATATCCTTAGAGCATCACTTTTTTAACTGCTAGAATCAAGAAAAAAATTTTAAGAAAACCTCCAATAATCGAGATGCTTCAAGACAGCTGCAAAATCCATAACAGCCCAAGATTTTTGTTTGAGTAATTCTGGATAAAACGTGTGTTGGCATTCCTGCAGCTTTGGGAGTCAGAGATTCTGCTGCTCAAACTTTTGAGTTCAAATCCCAGCTTTCTGCCAAGTTTGCCAGCAAAGGAACAGTGTAAAAATTATTAAACCTCTCTATACCTCAAATTCCTCATCTATATAATGGGGGGATCTTACTAGTAACTACCTCCTTGAGTGGTTGTAAAGAACAGTGAGATTCAAGTGTTTTCCCTAGCACCTGGCATCCAGTAAATGCCCAGTAAACTTCAGTAACTAGTACTATTTCCTAGAGGGGAAGAATTCCAAACTATTTTATATGTATCAACCCCAAAATATGTTTAAAAAGAAAGACATGCTTTCCTTGGTATGCCATCTAAAAATTCTGGTTTTGATCAGAAACTTTTATACTGTCCTTAGTCCCTAAGATTTATAAGCAAATAGAGCAATGAAAATTACTTCTAAAATATGTTCAAATTTCAGAGTGATTTGTCCTAACTCAGGGAGTCCCCTGGGGTACTTCTGGGAAAGGGTCTTTAAAAAGACTCAAAGTGGGGGTACCTGGGTGGCTCAATGGGTTAAAGCCTCTGCCTTTGGCTCAGGTCATGATCCCAGGGTCCTGGGATCGAGCCCCACATTGGGCTTTCTGCTCCGTGCCGAGCCTGCTTTCTCCTCTCTCTCTGCCTGCCTCTCTGCCTACTTGTGATCTCTGGGAAATAAATAAATAAAATATTTTTTAAATCAATTAATTAATTAATTAAAAAAATAAAAGAGACTCAAAGAAGAGAAGTCCTCTTCTGCTCAACTCTTGTGGAGGCACTGCCTAGAACTCTGTGTGACAGTGACCTCAGGGGCATCCAAGATGGCAGAGAGCACAATGGAAAGAACCCAAACAGTGGGGATGCCAGGAGCTCCTGAGTCCAAACCTGAACAACTGGACCAGTGCCACCTAAGGACTTCTGTCCTTTGTGATAACAAATAGTCCTTAATGTTTAAGTGAGGTGATTTTACTCTTCTTTCATTCACAGGGACACATCCGATCTCATGCAAATCTCTTTAGGTTAAACTGAGGCTCGAACTGGTAGCAGTTTGTGACAGCCAGGCTTCACAACACCCATGGGTTTTAGGCCGGCTTTTTTTTCTTTTTCTCTTCCCTTTTTTTCTCCTCCTCTCTCCTTTTTCTTAGCTAAGCTCACAGTAAGTTTGACCATTTCAAATTTTTCAGTCAACACTGCCTATTTGTGTATGCAACATGTCCAATGGTATGACTGCAGCCAAAAATGTCCCCAGGAAGCTGTAGACAGCCAAAGAGGCATTCAATTCCAAATTTTGTGCTTTTGAGTAGACTTTCTCTAAGTAACCATAAGGGAGACAGCAACTATGGTATAAAATTACACCAACACAAATCCAAAAAATTACTCAATTATGAAAGAAAAATAATACCATTAAACTGGCTGTTTGGTATCATGTAAGGAAGAAAAAAAATTGATTTATTTTCTAACTTTTGCTACATCCAGCCAATATTGTTGGTATAACCAAACCTATTTTCCCCCCTAAAATATGCAACTCCTGGAAAATGTATTCAGCAATGACTTACAAAAATAAGTTAAATCAAAAGAGATCTGAGCAGGAAAAAAGAAATTACTACAAGTGATTTCAATGCAGGGAATTGGTTACACAAGTGCTAGAAAACCTAAGAAACCAAACTTGTGATAGTGAGGAAACCCAGAGCTTAGTTACAAAAAGGAAGTCATTGCCACGCTGGACTGGATACACAAAGGGAGACGACACTAGTGGAAAAACCATTATTGTTCAGAAAAAGCTGGGGCGCCTGGGTGGCTCAGTGGGTTGAGCTTCTGCCTTCAGCTCAAGTCATGATCTCAGGGTCCTGGGATCGAGCCCCACATCGGGCTCTCTGCTCAGAAGAGAGCCTGCCTCCCCTTCTCTCTCTCTGCCAGACTCTCTGCCTACTTGTGATCTCTGTCAAATAAATAAAATCTTAAAAAAAAAAAAAAGAAAGAAAGAAAAAAAGCTGGAGCAAGTAAATCTGGTGGGAGCCAGCACCACAGAGGAATCATTGCTAAGATACCACCAGAGGCCCAGAGCAGGCTAAGAAATACCTACTCTTCTCTCTTCTGCCAGCCTCCAATCCCCCACCAGAGGCTCCCACTGATCAAACCCAGCCAGAAGCCAGGTATCACGGAAACCTGGGAACTATAGCCTACAAGAATCAAGATCAAAGCTGAGTACTAGAAGAGTAAGCCATGGGTCCAAGAACAACAGACCAAGGATCCTCCCGAGGGCTTCAATTCCTTGTAAAGAAACTAGTAGTTTAATTTATTATTGCGTTTTCTCTCAATTCACTTAAAAGTGTTTCAGAGGAACATGAGGGTCAAAGATACTTTTATTCTACTTTAGTGGGTCTTCCAATCAACATACATCAGAATTAGTTAAACTTAAAGATGATAGGGACTACTCTAACTCTTTAAAAAGAAACTTCAGTACTGAGACCATTTTAATTCAGACACCAAGTTGGTAGATGGGCTTGAAAATGAAATATGGGCAGAAAATGGGCAGACATAGGGCACAACTGAAAACATACATCTACCCACCCACTCTCATGTTAAACCAAAAGGAGGAGGAGGGAAAAGAGAAAACGGAAGGAAAAGAAGGAAGGGATGGAGGAGGGAGGGAACTGCATTCAACTCAGAAATATTTTAACTACTATATGAGTCACAACATGGATATCAGTAATGACCATTTAGCCTTCGAGCATTTTGTCTTGGAAAAACACCTATTCATCTTCTAGAGCCTAACCGTGTTTCTATTAGCTGGGTTGAAGCAAGTGGCTACAAATGGTGTTTTACATCTTTGAAAGATATATCTCTTTCCTCTCCTACATGATATTTGTCTTAAAATGAAGTAACACATTTTCTGAAGATTTAGGAATTTTATTCTACCCATTTTTCTATCCCTCAGGGTGAGTTTGCTAGCTTATGGACCTAGCCAAGAATTAAAGATTCCAGTCTGATTCTCAATTTCAGACTGTGTAAAGTCCCATTTTAATTGAAATTGAAATCCCACAATTATGTTAGAAGAGCACTTTCTCAATGAAATTTTTTTGGAAGGTTATCTTTTTCTAAGTTGTATAACTAGGAAATGAAACGGATCATCAAGAAAATTCCTTAGGTCTTGTGCATGGCCCATCAAGGAAATGTTTAGGTCATATATCAATTCACTTTTTCCTTTTTTGTCACCCCCCTTTTTGTATTAAGTGATTTTTATCTACAAAACAAGATGACCCACGGCACTACAAAATGATTGTAAGTTGATATTAAAAAGTAGGAAAGAGGAAATTTTAAACAAGATGAGTGTAGGTGATTGAATACCAATTACTTGAATAAGGCACATACTTTTTACCCTACATAGAAAATCAACTAGGTGTGTTAAAAAAAAAAAAAAAAAAAATATATATATATATATATATATATATATATCCTCTGTATTTAGTGAGTGTTTGGAAATGAAATGAGAATATTAAACTTTATAAAGTGTTTGGTTGGTTGCATTAGATGGGTACCACCACTTCATGAGATGGACTGATGAAACACCTTTATTGCTGTCAGAACTCAATACAACAGTTCTCATCAGGCAGGAAACACCACAGAAGTATTGTTTGGCAAGAATTTAAAGTCATGTTTCATATCAGTAGAAATTATGCCTAAGGGCTTGTGTGTGTATGTGTAGACTATCTATTAACTCCAAAGACGTGTTGGCTCTACTCTGAGAAGACACTCAAAACCAGGATATTGAAATACTCGAATGTTCATGAGAATATTAATATATGGATGACTCCCAGCAAGAATGAGAAAAGGAATAATGTCCAGGCCTCCCATAACATCCAGCACACTTTTCTAGAAAAGCACATACTTTAAGCTATTTATTTGTCCGTCTCCTCTACTAAACTTTAAATTCCTTCAAATTAGGGGCTGTATCTTTCAACTCAACCCCTTGTGCTAGCATACTCCAAGACATGTTGGGAATTTTAACCATGGTTTTGAAATAATGAGATGACAAAATAAAAGTATTATGTTTACTTGCATTAAAACCTTTCATAAATGTAATTGGAAGTGAATAATACTATGGAATCTAATCCTCAAATTTGGCCTAAAACACTGGTCTCTTAAGGTAGTATCAATATTTACTCTATTTGCTTAAGGAATTGTCATAGTATTATTGATATTGGTCATGCAAATTAGCCCCCTGGATAACTGCACAAGCTTTGAGCTTGCTTTGTTCAAGCAAATAACTAAATATATGAATTTGGACAAAGTCATTACTTAAATTTCTTATCTCAGTTTATAAATCAGTAAGATTTGTGACTTGTAACAAGACATTTAGCAACACTTAGTAAATCATAGTAATTGCTCAGTGCAGATCATTGCTATTTATGATTTATAAGGAATTCAAACTTTTTTTAAAGAAATTCAAACTTTGAATTATACAACATAAAGAAACTAATATTACTATAAATTTTTATCAAAGAAATTTGAGCTAAACGATTAAATTGTCATTTTAAATGCTATCTCTATCTTCTTTGAGTTTTAATTTTGTAAAGATTTACACATTACATTTCTTGAAGCAAAATTTTATCACATTACACCTGCTGTGAAGAATTTCTTAATGGTTCTTAAAGATAAAAATAAAAAACAAAACAAAAAAAAAGTACAAGAATGCCCAGTGGTTTGGGTACTTTTTACCCGGACGTCAAATTTGCTAAAGATATTCGATGATTTCAAGAAGAAAATTTTCTTAACTAGAGAAACAGATTTCCCTACAAAATATAGTTCTATTGAGTCTTCTTTCTGGATCTTCAAGGTTACCGAGTTACATAGAGGAAATTCTGATAGACTTTTTCCCTACCACTCTTTAATTTAAACTTGTTAGATGCATAGTCATAGGAAGTAAGCTGGATAGTCTCTATACGATAGTTTCAATTGCCAAGTCGATAATCCCTGCCTGCCCACCAAAATGCCCTTGTCAGGAAATGGCCTTGCTTCCATCTGCTATTTGAGTGTCTGATCTTAGTGGCCTGGGTATCATGAGATACTCTAATCAACCCAGTAAATACATTAAGTGAGCCCCTGCCCCAAGGATAACCCAAGGATAGCCAGTGATATCTGACGTGGTCTAGACTTAAGAAAAGAAAAGACAGCTTGATCAATCAAACTCCCTTTCTCTGATTTTAAGTGAGAAATACCCACAGAGCCTTACTGCCAACTTTAACATAAATGCTGAAATGGCACCAGAACAGCAAGAATCATGATAAGCCAAAGCCATAAACCAGCCAAAGTAATGGCAGAGCTGAACATGTTAGCACTGAAAGAAAAAAAAAAAAAAAAAGAACAGCATGGTTGCCCAGCAGGAGAACAGATCCTCCAATGAGGCTGTAAAACCCCTAGAAAGCCTAAGGAGAAAGTCCCAGAATCTGCCTCCTTTCCATTTCAGCTTTATTCAGTTCCAACCCACGTATATTCTTCCAATAGCTTCCTAAAAGGAAAATAGCTTTGCTGCTTTCCTGGTAGTAAACATAGGACACTGTGAAACAAACAAAATCTTTAATACGATAAGCATTTTTTTAAAACCACTAATAGCCACTAGTCTTCTCTCTAGAAACATACTAGTACTCACATATGATTTTTCACAGCTGATTTGTAGCTTGCATTTTTTAAGTTAAATGACATGAACACATTTCCATGATCATAAATATAGCTTTGTGGCATTACTTCTAATGGCTCATAGTATGCCATTGTATCCATATACTGTAATGTCTAACCGAAATGTCTTCATGATAGACAATTATATTGTCTCCAGTTTTGCTCTATAATAAGTAATATGGCAATAAATCTACCTTAGCATTCTAAATATCTTCTGCCTGTATTTTTATTTAACTGTCCAATTATTTTCACTACTTAATATTTTTGAAGTAGAATTATTAGGAAAATAGTGTATGTTTCTATTTTTGACTCAGTAATCCTATTGGCAATTTTAATCTCATAAGATACTCATTTTTCTAAACCATTATTAAATGGTTTTCCAAGCAGATAGGTGAAAAATACTATCTCATTCCTGTTTTAATTTGCTTTTCTCTGATTGGTATTTTTTGACACTTTGTATTTCTTTTTTTTTAAAAGATTTCATTTATTTATTTGAGAAAGAGATAGTGGAAGAGAGCACAAACAGGGAGGAGAGGGAGAAGCAGTTTCCCTGCGAGCAGGGGGGCCGACTGTGGGACTCGATCCCAGCACCCTGAGATCATGACCTGAGCCAAAGGCAGACACTTAACCGACTGAGCCACCCAGGCACCCTCTTTGTATTTCTCTTCTTGTAAGTACCTATTTATAAACTTGGCCCACTTTACTATGAAATGTTGATTGTTTTCATTGACTTAAGGAGTTCTGTATACATCAAAATCATTAATATTTTGTCTAGTATATATGTTATGAATATTTCTCTAGTATGCTATTTGCCTTTTAAACTGTTTAAAATATATTTTGCTGTCAAATGTTTGAAATATTTTGTATTCAGAGTTACCACCTTTTTACTTTATGATTCCTGGTTTTCTTGTCACACATAGAATGGCCTTCCCAAGAACAGAAAAATATTCATCCTAACTTTTTAAAGGATGTTTATGGAGTCATTTTTTATATTTATATATTTGATCCATCTGGAATTTATTTTGGTATGATTAAAGTAAATACTTAGTTTAATTTTTTTCCCTCAATTTGGAGAATCAGACCAGCACCACTTTTTTACTAATATATTGCTTTTCCACTGGCTGATCCAAAATGCTACTTTTATCATGTACTAAACACCAGGAGAGATTAGAAAGACTGTGGACATAGCAGCAAAGCAGTTTAGTGCTAGAATTAGAAAGACTTAATGTTCACACTGACTAACTATAACTTTGGACAAGTTCCTAAATCGATCTGGGTCTCAGCATCCTTGTCTAAAGTGTGGAGACAATAATGCCTCCTAAAACTACACAAGGATAAAGTGATAAAAAGTGCGCCGCACACTCAGCCAGGCATCTGACACGATGAACATTTCGGTAAAATTAGTTCCTAGCTGGACTTGGGATTATCATTAGATTTTCTTTTCAGTCCTATTATTCCTGTGATAAGTATAATTATAGTATGATCCTGTAATGAGTGACTCTTAATGATTATGTTTCATACCTACTGAGGCTAGTGTTTTAGATTAATTTTTTTCTTAGAATTATCTAAGCTTTATTAGAAGATTATTCTTTAGAAAATAGTTTTCTCCCTTGAAGTAACTTGAGTGGTGTAGTTAAAACAATAATAATTATTTAATCTCTCTGAGCTACAGTTTAAGCACATATGAAAAGTATGGAATGAATACCTACTCCTTAGAGCTTTGGGAAGGGCTGGATATGAGTGGCCCAGTCCAGGGCCTGAAGCAGAGAAGAAGTTCAAGAATAGGTAGTATTATGGTGATTGTCATCTTGATTATCATCTCTCATGATATTCAGGCAAATTATTACCACAAGAGCTTTAGGTTTTGGAAAGTGACAAGCAGAGTTCTGGATTAGTTAACGATTACTGTGCAACCATCAATTCCATTTGTAAATGCAAACTGAACAAGACGAAAAGATTCCTAAAGTGCCTACAACATAGGATTAGTACTACTGGGGTGGACTTTAATACAATAATTAGAAAACCTTGGCTGGAGGAGGAGGAAAGAGTGGGCAGTTCAACTTTCATTACTCCACAGGGCCCAAGACAAAACAGAAACTTGGTTTGAAATTGCAAATATCTAGGTTGTATTTTGTAGAACTTGATGCAAGGGCATGTGTGTAAGGGTCTGGATGAGGGATGATGTGGAGAACATTTGTTACTCCTTGAAATACTGTGTCTACAAGGTAAATAACTATGCACACTTTTAAGGATGTTTATGGACTCAAAATTGAAATGGCTTTGAGAAAACTGATTAATGGGTCATCTCCTGAGAGTAAGAAGACCTCTGAGAATAATGAAACTTGCTGGCCTTCTCCCCTTCCTTCCTTCTTTCCTTCCTTCCTTCCTTCCTTTCCTACTTCCTCTCCCTTCCTTTCTTCTTTCCCTCACTCATCCATTCAACCCATAGGGCCTCCTCTTACAATTCACTATCTGTCATTAAAAAAAAAAAAAGAAAGAAAGAAAGAAAGAAAATGTTTATTGTTCTCCTTTACCTCTGAGAGAAGGGAAAGGAAAGAATTTCAGAACTCTAGTCAAGATAAATATCAAATGTATTATTATTTTTAATGACTCTTCCAGGGGAGGGGAGTTCCTCATCCAAACCACCCACACAAAATACCTAAAGTACAGTATCTTCTCAGTGTGAGCATAAATCTACTAGTTATAAAGTAAAAAAGCAGAAAGAAGAAAAAAGTGCCAAACTCCACTTTCTCTCTCATTCTTTCTTTCTTTCCTTCTTTCTTTTCTTTTTTTTTTAATTTTTTATTCTTGCAAATGCATTAAAACCAACGGATGTCAGATTGTAAGAGTTTAAAATACCTACCGTACACTGAGTAATAGCCATCTGGGTAAGACTGAATGTGGCAAGCAGTCACCTTACTTTTCAGTTCTGAGGTTATGTTCACGAAGAGATCTGCAGTTAGTATCACATTGCACAAGCTCCCGGAGCTTGGGGGAGAATAATGACACGAATCAATAATGCTGTCTGGGAAATGACTTAGAATAAAATATTACAGAAGGGCACGAACATCACCCAGGGGGAGACTTCAGTGTTGATTAAATATGGCTGCCTCAGCTCTCTTCCATGCAGTGACAGATGGGGTAGGAGTGCTTACTTTGGCTTTTGCTGCATTTTCCTGAACTAGGGTTACTCAGGTAGCATGAAAACAGGGCGGTGTATGCCAGCTCCTTTAGCTTCGCTGCATTTTGGCTGCCCCCTGCAGGCCAAAACTGCACTCACAGGCAAAGAATTTCCCCACCGCTCTTCAACAGAATCCACAGCTTACAGGAAGTTTGTCTCTGATTCTCTTCAAAGCATCCTTTCGAAAAGAAAGACACTTAATCAACACTCACGCAGAGTTCTTCTTTTCACCAATCTCCACATCCCAAAGAAAACAACAGTTCAGTTCACTGAAATTAACAAAATAGGTTAAATAGCGGAGAAAAATTAACAAACTTCTTCAAATAAAAATGAGAATATAAAGAGTAGCTAGATAAATATCAACTTTAAATCATACTTGAATGCACAGAAAAATAATGGGCACAAATTTTCACTTCCAGTGTCAATAAATCATTGTTTCTTATTTCTTCCACATACAAATTGTTTTAAAAGCTTACCCTGCAATGCCATAATAAGGAAATCTAGTGTTTTCCTTCCATTTTATCAGACTCTACTCTGAACTTACCATGGTGCTAAGCTAAAGCAAAAATCAACACCATTTATCCTACAATATCATATATTCTACCAATCCTTTATTTTGGCCTTTCACAGAGGCTAAATTAATTTTTTTTTAAAACAAAACAACTTATTTTATTCATGGGAGTGAAAAATGTAGGTGGCAGAGGAATTAGCCTTCAGTAGTTGGGCACTGAATTTCCTCTGTGTGTGAACGCTTGTGTCTCTGGATTCCCTGTGATTGGAGACACAGGTCCAGAAATGCTTGCTGCCTACTCAGCTCTGTTATAAATTTGACTGAAGCCATTAGCTAGAATGTAATGAATTCCATGTGTCAGTCTTACTTGGCATTAAAAAAAAAAAAAAAAAAAAGATGGGATTTTTAGAACACACAATAGTGATATACCCACTCTGGATGATATACATTTTGTTTGTCTGTTTTTGCAACTAGGATTCCTTCCATACACAGATTTTAAACAGTCAAATGGACATTTACTGTTTGTTACAACTCCTGCTTTATAAATCCACACTTTCAGCCACTTTTTCCAGTATCTTACTCCATGGGAATTACTGAAGCAGGAAAACAGATTAACTTTTTCTGGCCACTGACACCTAGAAACTTCTTGTTGATAATTAGGCATACTCGAGACGCTTCCTCAAATGTTGCATTCCTTGAAATTTTTATTAAAAACAGAAAGTGTTTTTTTCAATCTAATTTGTAAGACCTCAAGCTTATTATGTGTTCTTTTACCACTCTTATGTCCTAGAAACAGTCTGTTTTGTTTCTTTTAGCCAGTACCATAAATGAAAACTAAAGAAGAATCTCCCAGAACTCGTTTACGTGGAAGGATTTTAAATTTATATTAAATTGGCCACTCCCAAAGGTTTCTAACTCAGATACTTAGGGAAAGATAGTAAGTTGTGTCTTTTAAGAAAAAATCTTCTTTAAAATATAACTGTAGGGGCAACTGGGTGGCTCAGTGAGTTAAGCCTCTGCCTTCGGCTCAGGTCATGATCTCAGGGTCCTGGGATCGAGCTCTGCATCAGGCTTTCTGCTCAGCAGGGAGGCCGCTTCCTCCTCTCACTCTGCCTGCCTCTCTGCCTATTTGTGATCTCTCTCTGTCAAATAAATAAATAAAATCTTTAATAAATAAAATATAATTGTGCCCCTTTAAAATATGTACATGCACAAATACAGGTAAGTACTGACCTCTCCTATACAACATACATTGTTTATTCTTGATTAGCAGAGATTTTGAAAGAAAACAGTATCAGAAATCCAAATTTGGATTATTTTAAGTTGAAAGAAAAATTAAAATATGCTACATAATAACCTCAAAACACCAATCAAATCGTTAACACGATGACTCCTAACTACAGGTAACAAACTAGCAATTTGGAATATAAGACACTGAAAACATCTATTCCTCATTCCTGAACAGTTAATTTTGCTATTGACACATGGTTGTCTTGTGAAGTAGGGTGACCTTCCTTTACACCAGCAGCCTTGATTCTGATATCAACTGTGTTTGGAATACAACAAGAGTGTTTTCCCATACACTCATGAGTTTGGGGGAACAATATTTTTCTTTACAGACATTATCTAAATAATGACTTGAGGAGATATGCATGTTTCCTTACTGGAAGCCAGGAAGCATTATCATGGGAAAACGATAAAAGGGAAGAGCTTGGGCAGAGTGTACCCCCATCACCAGGGTGATCCAACAATCAGTGGACTGCCTGATCTTATAGAAGAGCAGCAAGCCCAAGCTGGATGGCCTTGTGATTATAGTAGCACACTGGGTCATGGCCATCTGTATCCATTCTCTGGAGCTACCACACACACTGCGTGGCTTAAAATGACAGAACTTTATTCTCCCACAGTTCTGGAGGTCAGAAGTCCAAAATCAAGGTGCCATTGGGGTCGTTCCTTCTGAGGCTCCACAGGAGAATCTGTTCTATGCCTCCCTGCTAGCTTCTGGTGGCTGCCAGTGACTCTTGGCATTCCTTGGCTTGTAGACACATTGCTCCAATCTCTGCCTCTGTCTTCACATTTCCTTCTCCCTTCTCTCTTACAAGGACACTTGTCATTGGATTTAGAACACACCCTAATCCACAATGACCTCCTTTTGAATTCTTTAACTTGATTTCTTCTGCAAAAACCTTTTTCCAAGTAAGTTCAGATTCAAAGATTCTAGGTAGACATATCTTCTTGGAAGGGTGTGGGGGGGCGGGCGGGGAGGACACCATTCAATCCACTGTACTCTCCAAGGTTAAATTTATATAACATATCACAGCTACTGGAAATCATACCCACAAGGCCAAGGCAGCCCTCTGTCAACAAGTTTTCATCCCATTGAGCCACAGCCTCCATTGTCATTGTCATTTGCTGAATCAAAGGAGGGATCAGAACTTCATTTAAATCTTCACTGGAGGCATTCTTATGTAATGAATTCAAAAGGACCTCTTTATGCTTCCTCAGTGCACATATCTAAAAATGAGCTGAAAAAGTCAGTAACCAGAGAAGCTTCCTAAGAGTGACCCTGTGGCAGGTACCATGTGGAGTCTCCATGGAAACATGTCAAGAATTTCTGTGGTTTTCTGATTTATTTATTTATTTATTTATTTATTTTTTGCCTAGAATCTGCTTCTAATGCACCTCCATTAAAGTGGTAAATAGAAATCATTCTAATTGAGAAATCACATGTAGGCAAAATAAACAAACAAAACAGAACAAAACAAAAACAAGGACTGGTGCGCCTGGGTGGCTCAGTCGGTTGAGCCTCTGACTCTCGGTTTAGCTCAGGTCATGATCTCAGGATCCTCAGATGGGGCCCTAGTTCTAGGCTCCAAACTCAGTGGGTTGTCTGCGCAAGGCTTCTTCCTCTCCCTCTGCCCCTCCCCCACAAAATAAATAAATAAATCTTTTAAAAAATTTTTACAAAACAAGGAGTGACCAAAGAAATCACATGTTTGATGGCTCACTAGATTTTATCACTTGCACCTAAGATGAAAATTAGAGTCCTTACACACACCAAGAAAATGAGCTAACACGCTTGACCCAGTTTTTATTCCAGTGTAAAATAAAATTAATTCATGATGCTTACAGCTGTGGGTAGATGAAGAGTTTATACATGTTCGTAAGTGCACACACTCATCTATGCACCGCCCGTATATAATTCACAAATATTCATAGAATATTGGCTCTCGAAGCGTTTTGTTCTTATCAATTGACTTTGCAGTTCTGAGGTTTCCCCACCCCCCCTTCTTTCTTTTTCCTCTTTCTTTATTTTTTTAAATAAAGTTTTCTTTCAAGTCCTCTACTGTTACCGGGCTTTGGCCATCAAAGTCCCCTCGTAGCCATTTTCATTTACCTTGTGACTCTGACCCTTTGTGAAGCTGAGCATTTTCAGAGGTAAGCCGATCCAGCAGGTCCCCAAGGATGTTATTCTCATTTATTCACTCAGCCCTTTGAATGCAGCAGCCCTCACTTGGCAGCCGTTCAGCAGACCAAGATTCAAAGAGCACACAATCCTTTTTCTTCCAAGGGCCTTTCAAAACCTGGTCCAAGACTTGTCCAGGAGCTTTAATGGATGTCAGTCATTTAGCATGTTACATTTCATTCATGGCTGCCAGGGAACGTGATGAGTAGGGAAGGAATCAAAGAAAACAGGCAGACAATAGGGGTCAGGGATAATTTTCAGAGCCTTTTGTGACGTGACATTATAGAGGGCATTTCTGAGTTGCCATTACTCATAATGAGGGAGTTAAAATAGAGGAGTTAATGTACTTGTATTTAAAGCCCCACCAAAACCTCCCAAACAACTTTAGAGCCAGGATTTCAGGAAACTAGGGATCAGTTTGAAACGTGGGTGCTCTGGATCAGAGACAGCTGTTCAGTGGGGCCTTCCTTGTCCCCCCAGGTGGGTGATGGAGGGATGGAGTCCCTTTTGTGCCATCTGCATGGACACCTCTGACAGCTGGCTCTCCTTTTCTGAACTTCAAAACGTCAGGGGACAGGCTCTGGGGACCAGCAATAAGACAGGGAAGCTCACTGACAGTCCCAGGAGGCAGAGAAGGGGGAATGGAGGTGAAAGCACAGGGCTGCGCGCCTCTGTACCTGCCAACTGGTGTGTCACAGACAAGCTAAAATTACTGACTGGTCAATTATCTGATTAAAAAGAGCCTTTCGTATGAGGTTCTTTTTTTTTTTTTTTTCAATCCAGACTGAAATCTAAACCTTCTAGAAAGTTACCAAAACTTTTTTTTTTTTTCTTTTTTCAACTTGGGCATAATCAACAGTTACGGGGTGGGGGGAATGATAAAAAGGTACAGAAAGAAACACTTTGTTACTGGCTATAGGCCATAAATTGTTCCGGGATTTTCTTTTTTCTCTTCTCTCTCTCTCTCACTCTCTCTTTACCCCCTCTTGGGTCAGACAGCAATGTTATGAATTTACTTGAAACTACTGGCATCAGATTTAATCTTTCTTATCTTCACACACACAGAGAGCTACCAAGCTGATTGTTTTTTTAAATTAATAGAATCCATCGATTAAAAAAGGTACCAGTGTTCCCCAAAAGCAATTTATTTTTTATTAGTTTTACAATTGCATCAAAATCCTTTTAAATTATGGAGTTCATGAATTATGCCTCTGTCAGACAGCATCAGAACTTGTCTTTATGGCTCTGGGATTCCACAGAGGCTGTTGTGGTTTGAAAATAACAGAACAATGTGCTGCTGCTTCCCCAGCCAGTTAATGACTTACCCCATAGTTAAAGGCCCCAAACCACACAGGACAAGCGGGCTGAGCCACCCGGGCCAGGACTGCCTGGCTGGAGCTCGCAACCATAAAGGAAACCATCCCACGGCCATTATTCAACACATGCTGAGTTGACTTCTTGAGATTTTATTAATAATTTCTCCGTAATTTATGCCGCCTTGTTTGTTATCTAAAAAGGGGAAAAAAAAAAAAAAGACACTGCAAAGTTGTGGAGTCAGCAAACAGCAATGCAGAGGAAAAAGTTAAAATGTCAGAGCTAAAGCCAAGAAAACATTCTTAATCCTTAGACTCAATACCGGGTGTGGGGGCTGTGGAGAGGAGTCCAAAAAATCATGCCCCTTTGTTAGAAAAACAAAAAGGAGAAGGAGGAAGAGGAAGACAAGGAGAAAGAGGAGAAATCGAAGGGGAAAGAGGAAAAAGAGAAGGTGGAGGAGGAAGAGGAGGAGGAGGACGACGGGGGATGGGAAGGAGACAAGATGGGCAGGAGGAATCAAGGAAGAGAAAGTCTCATCTACACAAAGTCCATTTCTCAGTTCACAAATAAATGACCTGGTCTTCCAGAATGACGCATTTACAGTGAAGAATACAATAGTCACTAATGCGCAAAGATCTTCAGAAAACCCTATCGAGATGGATGCCAACAATAGTCTATTTTATTTAGCCTGTTCGCGTCACACAATGTTTCTACTCTAACAACCCCAAGAAATTCCACAGGCATCTGCAACTTCATCTTTTGTAATTTAATGCAACACCTTCATGATTTTCATTATAGAGCAAACATCCGTGTTTACCTCTTTCTCTCCAGGATAGCTTCTCCCGCACAGGGTGCATGGTCACAGCCCGACCCATGCGTGTCAAGCGACATCAGCAACTACTGTAGTCAGACTCACAAACCTGGAGAAAAGGTTCCTGCTACAGATGCTGGCGGTGACTTTGATTTCAATGGATTTTACTGTTGTCACCTACTAACTTGTCCCCTTTTCTAAAAAATTAAGAGACGGTAAGAAGTAGGAAGACGTAAATGGGAGTGTGGAGCCGCTCCACGCGCGCGCATACGCACATCTGTCTGCAAGTGCAGAGGGCGCGTCCGCTTTATGCCCGGGAGGGACAGGAGTGTCCCGAGTGGGTGTTATCATGGAAATGAAAATGCACCTTAGCTACTAAAAGGAAAAGTAGACCCGAGGCCCCGACTCTGCTTCTTGGAGGAAATAAGATAGAGTATTGTCCTGGACTCTACCTCCCACTCAGAAGGACTTTGCAGACTCTCCTACCTCTCCCAGGTGAGCGCACAGACCCCACCCAGCCCTCCTCGCAGCCGGTGACTCCCTAAGACTGAGTCACCCCATCCGTAAATAACTTTACTTATTGGAAAAGCCTTTTCTTCTAGGAACCTAAAGGTGCCATCCCGTGACTGCCCCCATTCACTTTTCGTTCCCTAGCTCTGCAGAAAAATCTACCCGGTCTTCTGGAGAACAGCCTTTGAAATTTTTAACACAACTTGTCATTTTCTCGGGTTAAATGAACACATTCCCCCAGTTACTCCTTATATGATATGGTTTCCAGACCCTTCACGGCCCCTCCTTTGAACATGTTCCAGTTTGCTGTCAACTTCTCTCTTAAAATGTGGTGCCCAGGACTCAATACAGCACTTCCTGTGTGACCGGCGGAATGAGGTTAGACTAATAATTCCCTTGATGTGAATGCTATATTTCAATTAATAGAGCGTATGACTGACTTAGGTATTTAGGAACAGATGCACACTCTTGGGTTACGTGAACTTGCCTTAAAACCCCCGATTTTTTTTTTTTTAACATTTCTCACCAAATCATATTTTCACCATTCTCCACGTGAGGCATTGATTATTTAAATCTAAATGTAAATTTTTTTCATTTATCCTGTTGCACTTCCACTTCTTTGGTACAACCAACCTTTCTAACATATAAAATACTTCTAGTGAATTCTTTTTTGTTTTCAAACTCATTAGCTAATCCTCCTAATTTTGTGTCACTCACAATTTTGATAAAACTTCCTTCTTTGTCCAAGGCATTGAACAATAGAGAAACGAGAAGCTCCTTTACAGACAAAGAATTTAATGAAGTTATCTGACACCTAGCATTTAAGAAACATTAGCAGTTAACATCATTAAAACCCTTCAGAGTCCTTCCTATGGTGGACATCATGCCCATAACTCATAAAGACTTGTAAAAAGGCGGGGTGAGGGTGGTAGGGAAACAGAAATATTATAAAGGAAAGAGAGACCAGAACTTGAAAATCAAGATACCCATGAGAAAGCCACTTTGTTGTCCCCATGGTTGAGATCCTGGTGGTGGTCAGGAGTCTGTCCAACTCATACCTTCAAAGTTCCCCCTGAATGTGTTCCCTTTTGCTCCTGGGTTTCTATTTCCACTACTGTGAAAAAATAAAAGTGAGAACTCATAAATAATTTAGAGTGGAAGTCCAAAATTTTGTATTATATTCTAATAAACAATATTCTCACCAGGTCTTTATCAGTAAAATGGAGGTCGGAAGTTACTGTTAGAAGATTTATTCATTCATGCTTTAAATAAATAACTCAGTATTTTTATGGTGCCATGATAACAAATTACAGGATGTTTCCTGCTGATTCCAATTGCATCTTAAGCATTTACTTGCAGCATATTCCCTTTGGCACAATATCATAAAGTTTAATAGTACACCTTTTGAAAAATATTTTTAAAATATTGTAGAAACAACTGAAAAAGTCCTGAAATCTGGTAACTGCTGTAATTTTTTAATTATTCTGTTCCTTCAGTGTATCTAGTTTTGTTCTTTATTTATATACAGAGTATATACAAAATATATAAACAGTCTTTACAGTGTGTGTTTCTGATACATATTAAATAAGTCCAAATAAATGAAGGTTTTCTAAAGTAACATGCTATCTCTTCTTTCTGTTTCCTAATTGCCTATTTATGTTGTTGAAAAAGGCAAAAATAGTATTTATTCTTAGGAAAATAGGATTTATAATATGGAAGGAATATAAATCTTGTATTTATAAACTTTAGACCACTAAAAAATTTAGGTTATATAACAAAATTAATCAGAACCCTAGAAGCAAACAAGGAGAGGGGTAGATGATACTTACATATCCAAAAATAAATGTAAAATATTCATTTCTACCAATTTCCTATATTTTTCCACTGTTTAAGGTATTCAAGAACCTGATTTCTAAGAGACTATCTGATTTCCTACCCATATCTATATTTTCCATCTGAAAGCTAATTTTATATGAAAAAATAAAGTTCTAATTATGCAACATTTGAATTCTTCTTAGCTTATGAGAAACATAGACACACATGAATTCCTCAGTTAGAATGGAATAATGCTAAAGAGCGATTAAAAAAACAAGGATGTGATATTTTTTAAGAGCCCCATGGCTGAAGGAGATGGTAGAAAAGACTCTTTATCATATATGGCTCCAAATCATCTATGTCATGGAGGAATCTCACATTTTTCAAACCACCTTAAGCAAAGCCATGTACCTGTTCTTTGTGCACCTCGATAGTCTGAGACTGACCAGGCTCCCTACTGTGAGTGGAAGCTTATTTAATCCTGGACTACTGTCCTGTTCACCTACCCCAGGATCCTGCAGTTATGAAGACATAAATGAGTGGGACTGAATGGGGGTCAGGACTAACCCAGTCCTTCTTCTCCGAAATGACTGCCTTCTAAGCCACCTTGGAGAGGAAGCATAGGGAGTCCCTTTACTGCATTGGCTTCTGCCTTCACTTACTAATGTGTGTGTGTGTGTGTGTGTGTGTGTGTGTGTGTGTGGTGTGTCTGTGTGTGTGTGTGTGTGTGTGAGATAATCTGGTTATTGATTCTTTTAATGTTAACTGACACTGGATGCTTTTAATCTACCCTCACAATCAATAATGGCTGAGAAAACCAATAAGAAAGAAATTCTTCCAAGTTAAGACAACTGACAAACATAGAATAATTTAAAGTAGTTATCATTGTACTAGGGGACCATTTTTTTTTCCCTTGGAAGTTTAGTATATTATTCAATGTAAAATGCAGTGTAACATAGAATAAATGTTATCATGTAACACTTAAAATAAAAAGCCCATTACTTTGTATATATATTTATTTCTTTTCTTTTTTTTTATTTTATTTTTTTTAAACATATATTTTTATCACCAGGGGTACAGGTCTGCGAATCGCCAGGTTTACACACTTCACAACACTCACCATAGCACATACCCTCCCCAATATCCATAACCCCACCCCACTCCTCAACCCCCCTCCCCCCATCAACCCTCAGTTTGTTTTGTGAGATTAAGAGTCACTTATGGTTTGTCTCCCTCCCAATCCCATCTTGTTTCATTTACTCTTCTCCTACCTAGGGGACCATTTTTATTTGGTAAATCTCTTTGAGGGAACAGAGGCACCAGCCTTTGTTAGCCCCATTTCTGCTATAAGTCTGTTTCAACCTCACTGGTAAGTTATTTTTTCTGACACCTGTGTAAATACATCTATATATCTAATACCACTTTCTGAATAATTAATTATTTACATGTTTCTTTATAAAGATAGAAGGATCTGATTTGTTCATGACTTGGTCTTAGTAATTCCTGTATTCTAAATATGTTATTCTAGAATTCAAAAGTCTCTCTTATAATCTTTATAAATGTTTCACACTTACTTTTCTTACTTTTATTCATTTGAATACTCCCTTATTTTAATTTAATATAAAAATCCACCAATTTACATCCAAAAAAATGGATTGAACAGTTTACTTTTTTTGAGAGCTTACAGAGCACAGAAATAAGTACTTTCATTTATTACTGATAATCCTATAACATAGATCCTATTTTTATAGTCACATTGCAGATTAGGATACTGTGCTTCAGAGGGTTTAAATAATGTTTCAGATCTCATAGCTAAAAGTTATGGAGCTCTGAGAGAAGGAATAGCTCTGCTCAGATTATACTGATTCCCATCTATGCTTCCTTCCCTCAAACCAGCTTCTCAAACTCCAACATGAGCTCACGTTTAACACCTGCCTTCCTTAATGCCTGTGTTCATTATTCCCTAAATGCCTTCATCTTTCCACGGATGTGCTCAAAGGTGTGTGTGTGTGTGTGTGTGTGTGTGTGTGTGTGTGTGTGTGTGTGTTTGAGAGAGAGAGAGAGAGAGAAAGAGAGAGAACACGGAATGGAAAGGCAGGGTTAGAGAGAGGAAGGACTTAACTTTTATATTACTCAAGGGTATTGGCATTAAAAAGCACAATAAAAGATGGAGAAAGAGCTCTTCTTCATTATCAGAAAAAAATTATCCATGTGACTTTAAAATCTTTATGAAATTATAATGTCAAACTCACCTTTACTTCTAACATGCATCCCATTAGACCATCTTAAAATTGATGCTAACTACAGCACTATACTTTTATGCATTGTTGTATATTTGAAATTAAAGGTTTTACAGTTTTGGCAATTACAGGGAGAATTTGAGCAGAAAGCTAAAGTATATTCTACAGAGGACCCAAATGACAATAGTGACCCGTTGTACACTGATTTAATCTAGACCTCAAGAATGGCAATAGACCTTAAAATATCAACCTTTTATTTGCTTAGTCAGTTTCTAATCCATAAGGAAAATCAGATATCCACCACATACAATAAAATCTAAGATGCTGTTGGCATAACGTTAGCAAAATATGGCTGTGACAATGATAGGGTAAAGCTATTGTTTTTAAAGAAGACATTCTCTGACTGCTATTGAGTCCTGTGCAACTTGTCATCAGTACAGTATCAGTAAAAGGTAAGAAAATGCTATCTTGCCATGTAAGTTGTCATTTGAAATTCTACTCATTGCTAGATTAAGTTCTTTCATGCTGGAAGAAATTTAACAGCATCTCTTTGATCTATATGTTAGAAAACAAGGCCTTGAGTAGCTTGTCCAAGTAAACAGAGATAACAAGTGACTGAGCCAGACCCCAAACCAGGACCTCTGATTCCAGATCCAGTGCCCTTCCCCACTGCAGCAAGCACATGGAAACTCTAAGATACACATTTCAAACAGGATATGCAATTTGGAAATTTTACTTTGAATTATAACCTTATGCCCTGATTATTTTCCATCAGTATTTATCTTTGTGTGTTTTTCTGTCCTGAGGGTTCTCTCTTTTGGATCACTGTTATCTGATTTTTCTAAACATTCCTGTTTGTCTTTCATTTTATCTCCATGGTTGCTTTCCATTTTTAGGCTTTATCTCTACTTTTATTTTTACTCTGAGGGGCGTTTTTCTTTTTCCATTTTCTGAAAATATAAAATAACATGATTTCATTATTGGGAACTTGGATGCTACTTATATATTCCAGATACTTACAGTTATCTTTGTAATTAATTTCCCCTTTGTAATTTTTATCAAGTTACCTAAGCCCTTTCATCCCTTTGTATATCTGTTTTGAAATTTGCTTTGTAGGCTATGAGAATTCTGTGGATGAAAAAAAAAATAGGATGAGTGTGGTTAGGATAAAAAACAAGACTCTGGCGTGTAATCAATATGATTCAGTGGATAAGCAGAATTTCCGATTGTTATATCAGTTTTAAACCAAATCATGCATTGCCCAATTCAGGAAGCTTGATTCTTCCAACATGTTTGAACTATTTTCTGGCAGAGAATTGAATGCCTTGAGAACAGCACAAAACCAACAGAGTTTATGGTGTGGGATAGCCCTAGATCCTCAGAGATTCTGAGGAACAAACACAGGGCAATTTAAAGGCAAAGATTTGCTCCACTGGATATATTAAGGATTATAAATTAACTATTACCTTGCCCAGAGAGGCAATATTTTGGATTTTGAGAATTTTGCATGTTTCAGAATTAGGGACAGGTAAGAATTTTGAAAGAGACAAACCTGACTTCAAATTCTACCAGAGCCATCACTTACTAGCCTTGAGTCCTTGGAGCTTTAACTTTCTGACCCTTACCTGTAAACACTTTAGGGTTGTTATGACAATGAAAATAATGGATGTATAATGGTTCCAAGTGAGTAATTTGATGATTGTGATGATGAGGAGGATGGTGGTGGTGATGATGGTGGAGGTGGTTAAGATGGTGATGAGGATGGTGGGGATGATGATGATGATGGTGGTGGTGATGATGATGGTGATAAGGATGGTAGTGATGATAATGGTGGTCATGATGATGGTGGGGATGATGATGGTTGGTGGTGGTGATGATGATGATGAGGATGGTGGGGATGATGATGGTGGTGGTGGTGATGGTGGTGATGATGAGGAGGAGGATGGTAGGGATGATAATGATGGTCATGATGATGGGGGAGTGATGATTATGGTTGGTGGTGGTGATGATGATGGTGATGAGGATACTGGGGATGATGATGGTCGGGGTGGTGGTGATGATGATGGTGGTGGTGAAGATGGGGATGGTGATGAGGAAGAAGATGTAATGGTGAGGATATTATCCAGAACTCTCATTGATGAAAGGAGGAGAAGAAGCCTTAATAGCAGATAAAACTGACACAAAACCACCAATAACTGAAAATTTTAAAGAGTGACAACAATTTAAAAATCATATTGGTGATTCAATAAATAAGTCTTCTGGGGGGGAAAAAAACACCTCTCTTCTTGAACAAACACCCAAAGAAACTAATCTGACAAATCTATAAATATTTACATTTGGCCTTGATTTTTAAGAGCAATGTTACAGACTTTTACAGAAAGTCATTAGTATCTCAAAACTGGTTTTTCCAGTGTCTTTCACTCTCTAGTACATGATTAAAAGATTATAAAACCTTTTGAAAAATTTGCCATTTAAAATTACTTATGTGGGCACCTGGGTGCCTCAGTGGGTTAGGACCCTGCCTTCAGCTCAGGTCGTGATCTCAGGGTCCTGGGATCGAGCCCCACATCTGGGCTCTCTGCTCAACAGAGAGCCTGCTTCCCCCTCTCTCTCTGTCTGCCTCTCTGCTTACTTGTGATCTCTCTGTCAAATAAATAAATAAAATCTTTTTTTAAAAATTAATTAATTAATTAATTAATTAAAATAAAATAACTCATGAGAATGAAGCAGACAGTCCAAAAAGAAGAAATCTGCTTCCATTTGTACCTTCTAGAAAGTTATTTGTAGGTTTTCACTCTACAATATTGTATTTGTTTGGGGTATTAAACAGCAGATACTCCAGGGAGAATCTGAACCCTGATAAGGCAAGACACGCAGATATTCTGTGCATTGGGGTCCCTACGTGGAAATACTTATGCTCACAGACAGTTTTAGAATAAACAAAAATCAGACTCAGCCAAGCAGGCTAGCAAACTTTTGTGGGAGAACAAACTGGAGAATCTATGCGGCAAAAATTTTCCAGGTTCTCGATTATCAAAGCAAAGTTCTCACATGTTGCAACGGGTCCCTTGTTTTGTTTATTTTGTTTAGCTGCAAGCCAGAGGTAACCTGCCAGCGGCTGGCCATCTTTCTGCATGTTGAGTGCTTTACTCAACTCCCTCGGGGAAGAACCCACAAAAAGGGAGTCCCAGGGGGAGGTGGAGACCCTATTGTGCCCCTCACTAAATCAGCTCTCACCAGGCCTCTCTCCGTGGCTGGCAGTAGCAGGAACAGCAGAGGATCTTTTCTGTTTGCTAAAGCTAATGCTGTTATTTTGAAATTTTAAAATAATCATTTGACTCAAGCAATATATTCCTGAAAACAGGGGATATGGACATTTTACCCCCAACAGCAGCAAAAGTGACTCAGTACCAGGGCTCCCTCCCGTGGGAGGTGTTGAATAAGAGCCTCCAATAATTATTTCCTCTACCCCACACTATTCTCCTTTTTGGTGCACTGCCCAGGTAGGCAGCCAGTACTAAGTATCTGATAACATGTCTTGTCGGGCCATGTAGAATAATATTTTGTTCCAAGCCATGTAATCTTGCTCCTCCACAATCTAAGGCTCCACGCCCAGCACATCTTGTCTCTTGGGAAAGCCACAGAGTCTCAGGGCCAAGAGTTATGCTATTTCTACTTCTTCCAAACCCAGACGAAGATTTGAAACTTTTGTTTGCTTATGGCCCACTTGAACGTATTCACACATTCCAAAAGCTCTGACAGTAATGCAAAGATGAAGTAGTCTCTGAATTAGAAGCCAAGTGTCTCCTCAAAGCTAATTTGACTGGTTGATTATATGTGTTTTAAAGACTATATTATGGGAATTCATTTATGTTTACCTCTGCTATCAACTTCAGTAGGTGCTGTATTTCTTATGCGGAAGGATGCAGAACCGTAAACTGGTTTGCCTATTCTCTGCTAGGTAACATGATTAGATATATGCTGAATTATCTTCTTTATATTTAGCCAAGTACTGTGAGCCCTACTTGAGACATAAAAAACCGAGGTCCAAAAAACTACGTTAGTCACCCTAAAAATATAGCTTTGCTTGGAAGTGAAGAATAACACTTTAAATGTGATCTTTGAAGATGTCGCACCTGAAACTGTCATTTTGTTTCTCTCTCTCTTTTTTTTTTAAGATTTTATTTTATTTATTTAACAGAGAGAGAGAGAGAGAGAGAGACAGCGAGAGAGAGAACACAAGCAACAGGAGGGGAAGAGGGAGAAGCAGACTCCCTGTGGAGCAGGGAGCCCAAGGTGGGGCTCAATCCCAGGACTCTGGGATCACGACCTGAGCCAAAGGACTGAGCCACCCAGGCGCCCCTTGTTTCTGTTTCTTAAATGGCCGATGTCTCATAAGTGATGCATAGGTAAATGTCAGGTGGTTTGGATTATTGAGGGTAAGATGGGAGATGGAAAAACACTACACATTACTTTCTTCTTTGTAGGCCAGCTGCAGAGTGAAAACGAAGTGGAAATTACCATTATCTTGACATGCAAATCAGCATTTGACAATTTTATAGTTACATTGTGCAGAATGTAACTATAGCTTCTCACACACTGTTCCTACCAACTCAACACCTTCCCACTTTTGCCCCAGTGCTCTCTTTACCCCTTCAAACACTTTGCCCAAGGACACCTCTCTGTGAGATGTCAAGTACTCCAAAACAGACCTCTCTGCAGATCACATTTGCATCAACCGCATCCCATTCCTTATCCTGTGACAAATAACAGCCTAAAAGGACAGATCCCTCACTGCTGTAATTAATCATTCCCTAACTTATAAACCTAATAAATCAAGAAGTTGTACAGCGGATTGTCTTCAGTTACAGGACAGAGGTGTTCTTTGCTTCGTGTGTTTGCTGCCATGTTGCTCCCTTGCTTGAAAGAATGAAACCATGGGTCACCGAGAAGGCTCCATGAGGATCTCTGCTCAACGGAGAGAAGATGCTAAGGGAAAGAGAATGGATGAGCTTAAGGGGGGCTTGAATCCTGGAGGGTCGGGAGGAAAAGGGGAAGGTGTCCAGTGCTAGGACTAGTTGCAGGGAGTCCTGCAACTATTCAGAAATGGTCTCTAACACAATCAATTTTATCTCATAGTTTTCTGATTCTGAGTCTTGTAACTCACCAACAGCTGAAATGGTGAAGACAGAAATTTATGAAGACAGAAATAACTTTAAAAAATGTATAACTGGGGCACCTGCATGCCTCGGTCTGTTGGGCGTTTGCCTTTTGGCTCGGGTCATGGTCCCAGGGTCCTGGGATCAAGCCCCGCATCCGGCTCTCTGCCCCTCCACCCTTGCTTGTGCTCTCAATCTCTCTCTCCTTCTGTCAAATGAATAAATGAAATCTTTAAAAAAATATACATATAACTAAAAATATAACCAAACTATCACTTTAAAAAATACTTTTTAAAGCTTCTCACACATATTACAAATTTTATATGTCCACAACTTTTTCTGCCCCTATTTAATCCAACAAACATAGATACCATATCTCCCAGACGACAGGTTGTAGATCACATCCATTGTACCCTCAGACACTTACATACGTAACAGGCCTCCGGGTTGATGGCCAGGAGTGAAGTCGACAGTCAAAGAGTGGTTTTGTGTCTCTCCTCCTGATGGAAGCCTTATTACTGTGTGAAGCGGGGGGACTCTGTAGCCTACCTGTCTTCAGCTCATGGGAATGCAGTGTTAGTGCAGAGATGACCTAGCACGTTGAGTGTTGGACCTCAGCTAAGGGGGGGTCGAGGGCCTCTGGAGGACTCCCAGAGGTGAGTGGATAGCCCTCCTGTCCTGCGCGCTGCGCTCTAACGTGTAGAGTAAGGCCTCTGCTGTCAGTCCCCCAGGGCACTGTTTCATTCTTCTTCCAGTTTAAATGGTTCTTGGGTCAGCAATTAACCTTCTCTGTGCAAGACAGGATTGCAAAATCCCCTCCTGAGAGGCAGGCTGGCCAAGGCTCCACATTACGTGGACCTTTCCTGGAGCTGTGGGACGCAGGAAGAGGGACAGAAAACACAAGTCTCTGCTCCCAGGCCACAGACCACCTTGACTTCCGCATATCTGGATATTCAGAAAGCCGGCATGCAGTTTTCTATTTGCAGGAGGAGCTACCTAAGTTTCCAATAAAATAAACACAGTTTTCCTAACTCCCACCGGTCTCTGGCAAAGTAAGAACTTTCAAGTTCCTGGATCAAAATACGTAGAATTGCATTTGGATGTGCAACTTATTTATCATCTTTAAACTTTTAATTCAGAAGCCCAACTTGTTTAGAATGATTTCAAGGCCAAAACGATGCCACGGTTAGAGCTCTCTGACCTACTGTTTGTAACCAGAAAAATCAGCAAAGTCAGAAGCTTTCTGCAGTGAGCACTTTTGTTTCTCCTTTTTTGTTTTATTAACCTCTCCACAGCTGGTGCAGTTGAAAACACTCTTTCATCACATGCTTAGCAGAAGTTCAAGTGCCGCTGAGAACGCAGCCAAGAATCTGTCTGCCGGATTCACTGTCAGAATGTCGTGTTTCACTTTTAGCCTAACTCCTATCTGATACAGCTGACGGAAACAGACAAAGAAAATCTCCAACAGGAAAGGCTCTCCCTGGACCCTCTAAAACTGATTATTCCTGAGGAATCGAGGACAAGTCATGTCCAGCGGTTGTAATATTTTCACATTCATATATGAATTTGGCATTCACTGGGGGCCTGTCCACCCTTTTTTTAATGTAGTAAATAGTCTGCAAATCACAAAGCTGCTGGATTATGACATGATACTGCCCTCTTATCGGATACTACTTAGAATTTACAAAACTAAAATTAAAAGAGAATAAGAAATGTAACAGATTTCTTCTTTCCTGCCTTATTTCAATAGAGCACTTTATATTCCCAATCTTTCTATCTCAGTCTCTCTCTGTCTTTTTTTTTTCTTTAATCTATGGAGTATTCCTGCTGATTAGTTAATATTTAGGTAAATACACTTGTTTATTATAGCTGCAACATGATGATACTGGCTGCCAGGATGTTTTCTGTAAAATGAGATGAGGACTCAAGTTACTTTTCTTGAATGAGTACATTTCCAGTAACATTTCCCAAATGACATAGTTCAGGTTAAAAAAAAAAAAAATTGCCTAGCCTATTATAAGAGAAGCATTTTGTCTTCTTCCCTAATATATTTATATTTTAAAATACTTCCATTTTAGCAAATTATTGACAGGATCATCTTCAAAAAGTAGCTACATACACTTTTACTGTTGTGACATTCAGTTGATAAGCACATTAACAAAAATTAAGTATTTCCTAGGGCGCCTGGGTGGTGCATCAGTTAATCTCTCAACTCTTGACTTCGGCTCAGGTCACAATCTCTGGGTGATGAGATGAAGCCCTCCATCGGGCCCCACACTGAGCAAAGAGTCTGCTTGAGATTCTCTCTCCCTCTCCTGCCCCTCCCACTTGTGCTTTCTCTCTCTCTCTCTCTCTCTCTCTCTAAAATAAATAAATTTTTTTTTAAAAATTAAGTATCTTCTGAAACTTAAGAAATGCTATAGTTGGGCATCTGGGAGGCTCAGTGGGTTAGGAGTCTGCCTTAGCTCAGGTCATGATCCCTGGGATCAAGTCCTACTTCTGGCTCCCTGCTCAGGGGGAGTCTACTTCTCTGTCCTTCCCCTGGCTCATGTGTTCTCTTATTCTCTCTCTCTCTCAAATAAATAAATAAAATCTTTTAAAAAAAAAGAAAAAGAAATGGTGCTATCAGGACTCATTAGCACTCTAGCCCATGAGCGTATCTGGCTCCTTCATTTGATCAAAAGACAAATATTTATTAAGAGCCTATTACATGCCTGGCACTGCCCTAGGTGGTCCTGTGGATACTGCAATGAACAAAAGAGAGAACATTCCAGTGCTCTGATTAATTTATGTGGGGAGAATGAGACAGAAAAGACAAATACAGGGGCGCCTGGGTGGCTCAGTGGGTTAAAGCCTCTGCCTTCAGCTCAGGTCATGCTCTCAGGGTCCTGGGATCGAGCCCCGCACTGGGCTCTCTGCTCAGCAGGGAGCCTACTTCCCCCTCTCTCTCCACCTGCCTCTCGGCCTACTTGTGATCTCTCTCTGTCAAATAAATAAATAACATCTTAAAAAAAAAAAAAAAAAGGAAAGGAAAGAAAAGACAAATACAAACACAACAGCTAGCATGGAGTTCCATGCAGGGAATTGCAATTTGGTGATGAGATACAGAATGATGGGCAAAACTCTGTAATCGTGGGTAGTCAGAAGGTCCCTCTGAAGGAGTGTGCTTATATCTCAGTTCTCCCCTGTGATTAAGAAAAGACAGTCATGGGAGGATTTGGGGAGAAATAGCTAGTTGAAGGACCATGAACTGCGGAATCCAAAAAAAATTTGTAAGGCTAAAAAAATTGAGTTTTACTACAAGGGTATTGAGAAGTCCTTTGGAGGATTCCAAATGGGAATAACTTGCTGCAACTACTATGTTAAAAGCATCACTGTAAGGGGGAGGAGTCAAGATGGCGGAGAAGTAGCAGGCTGAGACTACTTCGGGTAGCGGGAGATCAGCTAAATAGCTTATCTAAAGATTGCAAACACCTACAAATCCAACGGGAGATTGAAGAGAAGAAGAACAGCAATTCCAGAAACAGAAAATCAACCACTTTCTGCAAGGTAGGACTGGCGGAGAAGTGAATCCAAAGCGACGGGAAGATAGACCGCGGGGGGAGGGGCCGGCTCCCGGCGAGCAACGGAGCAAAATCAGGACTTTTAAAAGTCTGTTCCACTGAGGGACATCGCTCCAGAGGCTTAACTGGGGTGAAGCCCAGGCGGGGTCAGCGCGGCCTCAGGTCCCGCAGGGTCGCAGAAGGATCGGGGGTGTCTGAGTGTCGCAGAGCTTACCGGTATTAGAACGGGGAAGCCGGCTACAGAGACAGAGCCGAGGAGTGACTCTCAGCTCGGGGTTGCCTTGAACCGGTCGCAGGCTCGGTCAGCTCGGGGCACGGCCGGAGGCCAGGGTGGCGGGAGTCATTGGGCGCTGTTCTCTGAGGGCACACTGAGGAGTGGGGCCCCGGGCTCTTGGCTCCTCCGGGCCGGACACCAGGAGGCCGCCATCTTCATTCCCGTCCTCCGGAACTCTACAGAAAGCGCTCAGGGAACAAAAGCTCCCAAAAACAAACCCGAGCGGATTACTCAGCGCGGCCCCGGGGTAAGGGCGGTGCAACTCCGCCTGGGGCAAAGACGCTTGAGAATCACTACAACAGGCCCCTCCCCCAGAAGATCAACGGGAAACCCAGCCAGGACCAAGTTCACCTACCAAGGAGAGCGGCGGAATTCCAGAGGAGAAGAAAGCAAAGCACGGAACTCATGGCTTTCTCCCCATGATTTTTTAGCCTAGCAGTTAATTTAATTTTTTTTTCTTTTTCTCTTCTTCTGCTAAATTTTTTTTTAACTTTTACCGTTTTTTTTAACGTTTTTTAAATAGTTTATCTAATATATATTTTTTTTCCTCTTTTTATATTTTTTCTTTATCGGCTTTCTTTAATAGTTTCTTTTTTTTTTTCTTTCTTTCTGAACCCCTTTTTATCCCCTTTCTCCCCCCTCACAATTCGGGATCTCTTCTGATTTGGCTTAAGCATATTTTCCTGGGGTTGTTGCCACCCTTTTAGTATTTTACTTGCTCCTTCATAAACTCTTATCTGGACAAAATGACAAGGCGGAAAAATTCACAACAAAAAAAAGAACAAGAGGCAGTACCAAAGGCTAGGGACCTAATCAATACAGACATTGGTAATATGTCAGATATAGAGTTCAGAATGATGATTCTCAAGGTTCTAGCCGGGCTTGAAAAAGGCATGGAAGATATTAAAGCAACCCTCTCAGGAGATATAAAAGCCCTTTCTGGAGAAATAAAAGAACTAAAATCTAACCAAATTGAAATAAAAAAAGCTATTAATGAGGTGCAATCAAAAATGGAGGCTCTCACTGCTAGGATAAATGAGGCAGAAGAAAGAATTAGCGATATAGAAGACCAAATGACAGAGAATAAAGAAGCTGAGCAAAAGAGGGACAAACAGCTACTGGACCACGAGGGGAGAATTCGAGAGATAAGTGACACCATAAGACGAAACAACATTAGAATAATTGGGATTCCAGAAGAAGAGGAAACAGAGAGGGGAGCAGAAGGTATATTGGAGAGAATTATTGGAGAGAATTTCCCCAATATGGCAAAGGGAACAAGCATCAAAATCCAGGAGGTTCAGAGAACCCCCCTCAAAATCAATAAGAATAGGTCCACACCCCGTCACCTAATAGTAAAATTGACAAGTCTTAGTGACAAAGAAAAGATCCTGAAAGCAGCCCAGGAAAAGAAGTCTGTAACATACAATGGTAAAATTATTAGATTGGCAGCAGACTTATCCACAGAGACCTGGCAGGCCAGAAAGAGCTGGCATGATATATTCAGAGTAGTAAACGAGAAAAACATGCAGCCAAGAATACTATATCCAGCTAGGCTATCATTGAAAATAGAAGGAGAGATTAAAAGCTTCCAGGACAAACAAAAACTGAAAGAATTTGCAAATACCAAACCAGCTCTACAGGAAATATTGAAAGGGGTCCTCTAAGCAAAGAGAGACCCTAAAAGTAGTAGATCACAAAGAAACAGAGACAATATACAATAACAGTCACCTTACAGGCAATACAATGGCACTAAATTCATATCTCTCAATACTTACCCTGAATGTTAATGGGCTAAATGCCCCAATCAAAAGACACAGGGTATCAGAATGGATAAAAAAACAAAAACCATCTATATGTTGCCTACAAGAAACTCATCTTAAATGCGAAGACACCTCCAGGTTTAAAGTGAGGGGGTGGAAAAGAATTTACCATGCTAATGGACATCAGAAGAAAGCAGGAGTGGCAATCCTTATATCAGATCAATTAGATTTTAAGCCAAATATTATAATAAGAGATGAGGAAGGACACTATATCATACTCAAAGGAACTGTCCAACAAGAAGATCTAACAATTTTAAATATCTATGTCCCTAACGTGGGAGCAGCCAACTATATAAACCAATTAATAACAAAATCAAAGAAACACATCGACAAGAATACAATAATAGTAGGGGATTTTAACACTCCCCTCACTGAAATGGACAGATCATCCAAGCAAAAGATCAACAAGGAAATCAAGGCCTTAAATGACACACTGGACCAGATGGACATCACAGATATATTCAGAACATTTCATCCCAAAGCAACAGAATACACATTCTTCTCTAGTGCACATGGACCATTCTCCAGAATAGATCACATTCTTGGTCCTAAATCAAGTCTCAACCGGTATCAAAAGATTGGGATCATTCCCTGCATATTTTCAGACCACAATGCTCTGAAGCTAGAACTCAATCACAAGAGGAAATTTGGAAAGAACCCAAATACATGGAGACTAAACAGCATCCTTCTAAAGAATGAATGGGTCAACCAGGAAATTAAAGAAGAATTGAAAAAATTTATAGAAACAAATGATAATGAAAACACAACGGTTCAGAATCTGTGGGACACAACAAAGGCAGTCCTGAGAGGAAAATATATAGCGGTAAAAACCTTTCTCAAGAAACAAGAAAGGTCTCAGGTACACAACCTAACCCTACACCTAAAGGAGCTGGAGAAAGAACAAGAAAGAAACCCTAAACCCAGCAGGAGAAGAGAAATCATAAAGATTAGAGCAGAAATGGGGCGCCTGGGTGGCTCAGTTGGTTAAGCAGCTGCCTTCGGCTCAGGTCATGATCCCAGCATCCTGGGATCGAGTCCCACATCGGGCTCCTTGCTTGGCGGGGAGCCTGCTTCTCCCTCTGCCTCTGCCTGCCATTCTGTCCGCCTGTGCTCGCTCTCTCTCAAAAAAAAAAAAAAAAAAAAAAAAAAAAAAAAAAAAAAAAAAAGATTAGAGCAGAAATCAATGAAATAGAAACCAAAAAAACAATAGAACAAATCAACGAAACTAGGAGCTGGTTCTTTGAAAGAATTAATAAGATTGATAAACCCCTGGCCAGACTTATCAAAAAGAAAAGAGAAAGGACCCAAATAAATAAAATCATGAATGAAAGAGGAGAGATCACAACGAACACCAAAGAAATACAATTATAAGAACATACTATGAGCAACTCTACGCCAACAAATTTGACAATCTGGAAGAAATGGATGCATTCCTAGAGACATATAAACTACCACAACTGAACCAGGAAGAAATAGAAAGCCTGAACAGACCCGTAACCAGTAAGGAGATTGAAACAGTCATCAAAAATCTCCAAACAAACAAAAGCCCAGGGTCAGATGGCTTCCCGGGGGAATTCTACCAAACATTTAAAGAAGAACTAATTCCTATTCTCCTGAAACTGTTCCAAAAAATAGAAATGGAAGGAAAACTTCCAAACTCATTTTATGAGGCCAGCATCACCTTGATCCCAAAACCAGACAAGGATCCCATCAAAAAAGAGAACTACAGACCAATATCCTTGATGAACACAGATGCAAAAATTCTCGCCAAAATACTAGCCAATAGGATTCAACAGTACATTAAAAGGATTATTCACCACGACCAAGTGGGATTTATTCCAGGGCTGCAAGGTTGGTTCAACATCCGCAAATCAATCAATGTGATACAACACATTAATAAAAGAAAGAACAAGAACCATATGATACTCTCCATAGATGCTGAAAAAGCATTTGACAAAGTACAGCATCCCTTCCTGATCAAAACTCTTCAAAGTGTAGGGATAGACGGCACATACCTCAATATTATCAAAGCCATCTATGAAAAACCCACCGCAAATATCATTCTCAATGGAGAAAAACTGAAAGCTTTTCCGCTAAGGTCAGGAACACGGCAGGGATGTCCGTTATCACCACTGCTATTCAACATAGTACTAGAAGTCCTAGCCTCAGCAATCAGACAACAAAAGGAAATTAAAGGCATCCAAATCGGCAAAGAAGAAGTCAAACTATCACTCTTCGCAGATGATATGATACTATATGTGGAAAACCCAAAAGACTCCACTCCAAAACTGCTAGAACTTGTACAGGAATTCAGTAAAGTGTCAGGATATAAAATCAATGCACAGAAATCAGTTGCATTTCTCTACACCAACAACAAGACGGAAGAAAGAGAAATTAAGGAGTCCATCCCATTTACAATTGCACCCAAAACTATAAGATACCTAGGAATAAACCTAACCAAAGAGACTAAGAATCTATACTCAGAAAACTATAAAGTCCTCATGAAAGAAATTGAGGAAGACACAAAGAAATGGAAAAATGTTCCATGCTCCTGGATTGGAAGAATAAATATTGTGAAAATGTCTATGCTACCTAAAGCAATCTACACATTTAATGCAATTACTATCAAAGTAACATCCATTTTTTTCAAAGAAATGGAACAAATAATCCTAAAATTCATATGAAACCAGAAAAGACCTCGAATAGCCAAAGGAATATTGAAAAAGAAAGCCAAAGTTGGTGGCATCACAATTCCAGACTTCAAGCTCTATTACAAAGCTGTCATCATCAAGACAGCATGGTACTGGCACAAAAACAGACACATAGATCAATGGAACAGAATAGAGAGCCCAGAAATGGACCCTCAACTCTATGGTCAACTCATCTTCGACAAAGCAGGAAAGAATGTCCAATGGAACAAAGACAGCCTCTTCAATAAATGGTGTTGGGAAAATTGGACAGCCACATGCAGAAAAATGAAATTGGATCATCTCCTTACACCACACACGAAAATAGACTCAAAATGGATGAAGGATCTCAATGTGAGAAAGGAATCCATCAAAATCCTCGAGGAGAACACAGGCAGCAACCTCTTCGACGTCAGCCGCAGCAACATCTTCCTAGGAACTTCGCCAAAGGCAAGGGAAGCAAGGGCAAAAATGAACTTTTGGGATTTTATCAAGATCAAAAGCTTTTGCACAGCAAAGGAAACAGTTAACAAAACCAAAAGACAACTGACAGAATGGGAGAAGATATTTGCAAATGACATATCAGATAAAGGGCTAGTGTCCAAAATCTATAAAGAACTTAGCAAACTCAACACCCAAAGAACAAATAATCCAATCAAGAAATGGGCAGAGGACATGAACAGACATTTCTGCAAAGAAGACATCCAGATGGCCAACAGACACATGAAAAAGTGCTCCATATCACTCGGCATCAGGGAAATACAAATCAAAACCACCATGAGATATCACCTCACACCAGTCAGAATGGCTAAAATTAACAAGTCAGGAAATGACAGATGCTGGCGAGGATGCAGAGAAAGGGGAACCCTCCTACACTGTTGGTGGGAATGCAAGCTGGTGCAACCACTCTGGAAAACAGCATGGAGGTTCCTCAAAATGTTGAAAATAGAACTACCCTATGACCCTGCAATTGCACTGCTGGGTATTTACCCTAAAGATACAAACGTAGTGATCCGAAGGGGCACATGCACCCGAATGTTTATAGCAGCAATGTCTACGATAGCCAAACTATGGAAAGAACCTAGATGTCCATCAACAGACGAATGGATAAAGAAGATGTGGTATATATACACAATGGAATACTATGCAGCCATCAAAAAAAATGAAATCTTGCCATTTGCGACAACGTGGATGGAACTAGAGGGTATCATGCTTAGCGAAATAAGTCAATTGGAGAAAGACAACTATCATATGATCTCCCTGATATGAGGGAGAGGAAATGCAACATGGGGGGTTGAGGGGGTAGGTAGGAGAAGAGTAAATGAAACAAGATGGGATTGGGAGGGAGACAAACCATAAGTGACTCTTAATCTCACAAAACAAACTGAGGGTTGATGGGGAGGGGGTTGGGAGAGCGGGTGGGGTTATGGACATTGGGGAGGGTATGTGCTATGGTGAGTGTTGTGAAGTGTGTAAACCTGGCGATTCGCAGACCTGTACCCCTGGGGATAAAAATATATGTTTATAAAGCTGTAAAAAAAAAAAAAAGAAAGAAAGAAAGGATGAATACCCAAGTTTTGTAGCAACATGGACGGGACTGGAAGAGATGATGCTGAGTGAAATAAGTCAAGCAGAGAGAGTCAATTATCATATGGTTTCACTTATTTGTGGAGCATAACAAATAGCATGGAGGACAAGGGGAGATGGAGAGGAGAAGGGAGTTGAGGGAAATTGGAAGGGGAGGTGAACCATGAGAGACTACGGACTCTGAAAAACGATCTGAGAATTTTGAAGGGGTGGGGGGTGGGAGGTTGGGGGCACCAGGTGGTGGGTATTGTAGAGGGCACGGATTGCATGGAGCACTGGGTGTGGTGCAAAAATAATGAATACTGTTATGCTGAAAAAATAAAAAAAAATTAAAATAAAAATAAAAATAAAAAAGCATCACTGTAAAAATTGGGTGGTTAGTGGAAACTAAGAAACCCCGGGAGCAATGATGTCAGCTTAGACAAAGTGGTAGCTAATATTTGCTGTTACACGCAGATAAAGTCAAAATATAATGTTCAGTTGTTAAAATACTGAAATACTGCCCTTGTCCTGCATCCTCTAATATGCCACCTTCCTATCCTGGCCATCCTATACCCCCTGCAGGACCTCCAAATTTTTCAGTAACTAAAGGGTTAAGATTGGAATAGCAGAGAACTTACAGGACTTCAGTATTCCTACTGATGCTCCAAGCTCCTGTCATATATGTTGTTAAATATTTTGAATATCACTGCTTGTGTAGGAAAAGAAATATGGATTTTAGAAATATTTGTTAAGTACCTATGACATAGCAGATACTATACTAAGTCCTGCGAATGCTAGCCCTAAATTTAGTGACAAAAATATCTGTACTATAAAGAAGTTGACAGATTGGGTTATAATTCATTTTTTAAGATTGATTATTTATTTTAGAGAGAGTAGGAGAGCACAAGCGGAGGGATGGGCAGAAGGAGAGGGAGAAAGAGAATCTCAAGCAGACTCCCCACTGAGCACGGCTCAGTGCTCCCCACTTATACAAGGCTCCACGGGAGGCTCACAACTGTCATGATCTCTCACTGATTATGACCTGAGCCAAAATCAAGAGTCGGACACTTAACCAACTGAGCCACCCAGATATCCCAGGTTTGGGTTATAATTTAGAAAAAGAGTCATCAGGACTTGCCAATGGATTTGGTGTCAAGAGAAGGCAAAGAGAAATATCAAGAAATTCCTAAGTTTGTTACTCAAGCACTGAGTGATGGTGCTGCTCATTTGATGGAAAAAAGTGAGAAATGATAGGTTCGAGAAATGTTTTCTCGTACTGCATAGCAAACCTAAATTCACAAAAACATATATGAAGAGGCCAAGGAGAAACTTCTAAAAAGAAAATAGAGTCACATTATTCTAACCAATTCTTCATGTGTAAACCTGGATGGAACATTAATATCTACTATACATACTTAGAGTTGTAGGAATGAGCCAACGTGAAATAAAATATATGAAATATTTTGCTTCCTCTAGGGAACTGTGGGTCACTATCACTAAAGTATCATTAAGACCTGCATGCAGATTTCTAGGAACCACCATTCCTCGTTTTTCCAGGCTCTCCCCAGAGAGTGAATGTAGGAGGCAGGAGCTGCCACGAATGCGTCTAGAACAGCTGGAATGCTGGTAGGTAAGACAAGCAATTAAAAGGTCCTACAAGTTAAGAGATTTTATGCATATGGCCTGTATATGTCCATTTTTATCACTTTTGGGATATCACTTCCAGAATCATTTTCTTAGCATTAATGAAGAACTGTCCCAGTTTTACTATCACTTTATCTTAGATAAATAGCATCATTTGCAATTAAGCTTGTTTATCTGATAATATTTTTTTTTACCATTTATCTGATAATAATTTTAAAAAGCAAGATAAGGAGGAGAGAAGATGTATGAGATGTAATTCACATGTCTCATTCATGCTTTTTACATTTCGATCGCTGCCTCTGTAAGACATGAATCATATGTGCACTATTTACCTTCCAGAGTTGTGGAAAGAATCAAATGAAATAGGGCGTGTGAGCATGTTCTTCAAATGTTTGTTGTTATTATACCAACAGGACATATAGTATATAGTGGGAAAACTATTTGCAGGCTACAAAGAGTTGCTTATTTGTTTTAAATCTTCTTACTGCACCCCATGGAAACCACAGCATTTTGTATTTATTCCAAAGCACTTACCATCCTTCACTGGATTGAATGAATTATTATTGAAGACAGCAGATGACGAGAATATCATGTGTCTAATTTACAGTACCTAGAGGCTTAAGTTCAAAGCTTTGGCACAATTCCTAAGGTACTTTGCACCCTCCACACCATTCCAAACAACCCTTAAAAATTTCAGTCGTTCAAATTCTCTGCCAGTATTTCTCAGCTGCATCCTTTTCTTTCTCTTAAGGAATGAGTAATTTAAATTTCTGAGGCTTAATAAAAATTAGACAACATGGTATAGTGGTTAAAAACACAAGAACGAGAGTCAGGCTACCTGTGTTTGAAATCTACTTGTATGACAGATCTTGGACAAGTTATTTAAGCACTTTGTGGCCATGTAAGATGGGGAAATTGATAAAACCCATCTCCAGGGCTGTCATGAGGAATGAATAAGTCGTTACATGAAAGTGTTTAGAACAGTCCTTGGCTCATAGTATGAGTTCAATGGATGTTATATATTATTATGTCCTTAGAATATGACATGTCATCCCTAATAGAAAAAAGTGAAAAAAAAAAAAAAAGAAATTGGGGTGGATATATTCATCTTACTATATCGTTATACTAGTGTGTAGAAAACACTATAAGAGATTTTTGCGGCTAAATCAATCAATATCGAGAACTTGATTGGAATGTTGATATATAAAATCTACTGATGAGACAAATATTTATGAAATGCCTCCCATGTGCCAGGGACTATGATCACGCACAGAGTGTAAATGCAAACATACGCAAATCTTATCCTCAAATAATGCACAATGCAGTGAAAACCAATTCAAAGTGAGGACATTACTTATTTATACCCATCTAGCTCCAAACTTCCATGTATAACGGTGTGAAGGGTGTTAAAACAGAGAAGCATGGAGTGTAGTGTTGTGGAATTATAAGTAGGCTGCACTGGGGTGAGCCATTTACAGGGCCCTGAAAAGAGGAAGCGCTTAAAACTGACCTGATAGCAGAAAAATGGATCCAAGAGCACTTCTAAGAAGATATGATACTAGATCTGAGTCTTAAAGGTTAAGAAGAAGTTTACTAGGTAAATAGAACTGGGAAGGAAGGAGTAGGTATTTTAAGGTGCATAAACAAGTAGAGGCCTAGAAGCATGAGACAGCACGCCATAATCTGGTATTTTGTGTAACTAAATATGGCCAAAATGAAGAGTGTTCATGAAGGCATTGAAGTAGTTGAGAATGGAGAGTTCATCAAGGGTCAAATCATGCAGGGTGCAGAATATCAGTCTTAGAAGTGTGATCTTGGTGCTGAAGGTAATGGGGTGGTTTTGAAAGGCTCGAGCAAGGGAACATTGCTATCAGATGTGTGCTTTCAAAATATCTGACAGACAACATCCCCATCCCACTCCCAGCATCCCTCATTCCTTCTTCCCTGTTCTATTTTCCTCCATGACACTTATCACCACCTGGCATATTATTTGATTTGTTGGTTGTCAGTCTCCCCCTGCCAGAATGTAAGCTCCATAAGGACAGATAGATAAGCACCTGTCTTGCATTAAACATTCATTAAATAAATGGTATATGGAGCAAACTTCATACAGCTTCTCATCTTCAAGCTTCCCCATTGATTTGATTGCCCTTTCTTATTTCGGTGGGGTAGCCAACATTCTATAAACAAGAGAATTAAAATTGTAATCAAGGTTCTTTTGTTAACTCCTTTAAATTGGCATTAAGGAAAAACACTTTATTACCAATGATCTATTCTAACTTGTTTCTCAAGAAAAGAAGTATTCATCTAGTATTATCCAAAAAAGATCTCAAAGGCCGCGTGCTTCTAATAAAAAGGCAGAAATAGTACAAGAGCATAGCTTTATTTGACATTTTATCACCCCTCAAAAAAGTAATATTTGTGAAAGCTTATCATTTTCATGTATTTTTTTTACTTGAATGCATTTAAGAGGAAATCCAATACAATGATTCATGAATTAGTTTACATCACAAGAGTACAAGAATACGTCACAAACAAGAGTATTTTAACAGGGGTGCCTACAGGCACAGTGTGTAGAGCACGTGACTCTTGATCTCAGGTCATGAGTTTGAGCCCCACAGTGAGCATAGAGTTTACTTTGAAAAATAGATAAATAAATAAAAATTTAAAAATAAATGGAATCCATTCCTAACACCTTTATTTAGAAGTGGGCTTAATAAAAAAAAGAGTGTTTTAATGGTCTATAATTTTAACTCCTTAGATTTACATTGAGTTCCTTAAAATGAATAAATGCATATTTAAAAGTTAATAATTATATTTAATGAAGTTTTAATCTGGACAATTCAGGAGACCTAACTAAGACCCACCACATTTTCCAGAATTATGCATCCTTTCATTTATTTCATGATGTTTCCTTACCAGTTGGGAAACAATTCAGTTGGGTTTCACTGTGTGGTATGCATCATGGGTCCCAGCTGCATTGGGACCTTTATTTACTTCCTGCCTTTGATCACCAGTCTTATCCCCTGACTCATTTTTGAGTAGAAAAGTTCCATGTTTGATTCTGTCAACCCACATCCTGCCGTCCTAAAAGCACAGGATGCAATTTTCCCTTGCCATCTCCAGAGTATTTTATGTTGCTCCTGTCTCTCCCTCTTTGATGACTTTCAAGACCCTTTCTTTGGTTGTAGTCTTTGAAAGAAGCCAGCTGGGCTCTCCTTGGCCTTCCCCATTGACTGACCCTGATGTCTACTCTGCCTGTACCTACTAGGTTTCATTTTACCAAGTCTAAATTTGGTAAACCACAGTGAGCTGCTCTCCATCGTCAGTTCAAAGCAGTCCCCTACCAATTATTGCTGTCATTTGCTTGATATTTAGGGAAGTACTTGGGCTTTCTGTTCCTTGGGAAATTGTTTAGCTGGAATGTGATCTTCAGAGCTCAAAATTCAATCTTTTGCTTGCTGTGACTCAGAAACAATTACTATTTCCACCCAGAAGAAAACTCTTCTTAGAATAACTGCTCTTTTTTAAAAAATGGAGGAAAAGTTGTCATTTTTAAAAGTCAAATATTTAATCATTATTAATGAAGGACTTTAAAACACATTGTGTGTCTTACACATTGGTTGAGATAACTATGTGTATAAATTCAATCCTAAAATTTAAAAATAATAAAATGGAAAGAAAAGATTAGGGGCAAAAGTAACTCTAAAGAAAAAGCACTTTGCATTTTTAAATGCTGCTAAACGACGGTGCTAACATCAGCCTTTGAAATGTCAGGAACTGGGGCGCCTAGGTGGCTCAGTGGGTTAAGCCTCTGCCTTCAGCTCAGGTCATGATTTCAGGGTCTGGGATCGAGCCCCGCATCGGGCTCTCTGCTCAGCAGTGAGCCTGCTTCCTCCTCTCTCTGCCTGCCTCTCTGCCTACTTGTGATCTCTCTCGCTTTAAAAAAAAAAAAAAGAAATGTCAGGAACTGTGAAAAGACTGTGATGTTTATTTATAAGTTAACAAGTTAGCTGGCCACAGTCATAAATGCTCTTCAAAGACATGAAATTCCTGGGTCAGAGACAAATTACTTTACTACTCACAGCACAGCAGGCAACATGAGATTCATTCATGTTGGTTCCCCTTGTGCCCTAAGTCCCATGGGAGGAGTAAGGCAAATGGGTCTAAGTGGGTACTGCATCCTACTGGGTATATATCACAGCTGGGGAATTCTGAGCTTAGGGAAACCCCAATCTTATAAGGAGTTGCTAAACATATCTGCCCAAACTTTTCCAGAGAGAGCTATTATTTTTTTATCAATTTAGTCAGGAAGCAGATTCTCCCTCTATTCCAGAAAGATCTCTTTCTTTAAAGTCTTATGCCATGTGCACAGAAAATACCCTTGAAAACAGAGTATGGATTGAAAGCTATCACAAGACCTGGAGAAACACCATAGAGAATTGGCCCGCACAATATCCATTCCTAATGTAGTCTTTAGAAATATAAAAATGTTGCTGAAAATTTATAAGATCACTCAACTTTATAAGACATTATTGCAGCACTCAATAACAAACAACCACCATTAATTCAGCAAATATTTTGAACCTTAAAACTAGTAAACCATCATTATGAGCAATAAAAAGTTTAACATAGTAAGCACTGTTTTGCCTGTGGCACAATGTAAATTTGTCCCGTAAGGCAGAATGTTCAAGTAGTCTATGTGATCTCACATTAAAGTGAAACTTTCTATGGATGGCTATAGAGTAAATAAATAATAACAACAACAGTGAAGACTTTTACAATTATGTAAATTTCTAGGGGGTGACTGTTTTCTATCATTATAGAGGAAGTTGAAGGGGAAAAAGTTATTACATTAAAAATATAAAATGGAATATATAATGACCTTTCCTTCCCTTTCCTTTTTCCTACACCTCAGACAATTTCTACTTGCTCCTTAGCTAACTGTTCTCTTATTTCACTGGGAAAATGTTGTCAGTTAGAAGAAAATCATCTCATTTCCAATCACCAAATCTGCCATCCTACCTCACCATGGACATACTTTTTGTTCCCACCTGTTAAACTGAATTAACCCTTCTTCTTCTCTTCTAAGACTCTTTTTTATCCCAGATCTCATCCTCTTCAAAGTTCTTCAGAGAATTTTTTTCTGGCAGTTATCCCCTGCTTCTCTCTTTCCTACATCATCAATATTCTCCTTATCACTGGCTCATTCTTATCAGTGTATGACCATGCTTCAAGAAACTTTTAAGAGGGGTGCCTGGCTGGCTCAGTTGGTATGTCATGTGACTCTTGATCTCAGGATTGTGAATTGAGCCCCACGTTGGGTGTACTTAAAAATAAAATCTTAAAAAAAAAAAAAACTCTTAAAAACCTTACTTGACCTCATGTCTGCCTTCAGTTTTCACCCTATTCCCTGGTTCCTCAAAAGAGGTCTCTAAGTAATCCTTGTCTCTACTTCCTCTTCTCCCCATCTCCTCAATCAAACATCCTTCCCTCCCCACCATCCCACTGAGACCACAACTCTTTAGATCAACACTGACAGGTACCAAATAGACACAATTTCAGCTCCTCATTCTAGTATAGTATTGATACAATTCTACTCAAAAACACAATAATCAATGGGGAATCTGGGTGGCTTAGTCAGCTAAGCATCTGCCTTCAGCTCCAGTTGTGGTCTCAGGGTCGTGGGATCAAGCCTTACATCGGGATCCATGCTCAGGGGAGAGCCTGTTTTCTCCCTCTCCTGCTGCACCCCTGTTGTGCTCTCTCTCTCTCTGTCAAATAAATAAATTAAATAAACCACACACATACAATAATCAGCTGCAAACAATATCTGTCTTCTCTACCTCACAGAGCTGTTGTAAATCATATGACATAATGCGAATGAATATATCTGTATGCCGCAATGCATCACACACGTACATATTGTGATTTCCTAGACTGAAATAAGAGACATGGATTTTGGGATTTCTTATGTAGCCCCAGTGTAACACAAGAACCAGAATGTAGTAGATTATCCACAGACATTGGTTGAATGAACCAATAAATAAATGAATGAATGGAAATGTTTGGTTTGGTGGAGACTCTGGCTGGAAGCAGGTGGAAGCCTCTATCTGGAGTGGCATCAAGGAAGAGAGCGGGGTCTACAGAATACAGCAGGAAAGTCATTCCTCCCTGAACAGTGTACAGAAACCCCACCCCAAAATTATCTAATGCCTCAAATAACTATTAAACCTTTATCTTGTTCAAGAACTTGTCTGAGCCTTCAAGGGATCCTTCTAAGTGTCTCTTTAACTGAGGAGCTGTCTCATACAGCCACACAGCAAATAAAGATAACAAATATATACATGGAAGACTTGCCTTTTGGGAGCCTGGGTGGCTCAGTCAGTTAAGCGTCTGCTTTCAGCTCAGGTCATGATCCTGGGGTCCTGGGATCAAGCCCTGCATTGGGCTCCCTGCTCCCTGCTCAGCAAAGAGTCTGCTTCTCCCTCTCTCACTGCTACTCATCACTTGTTCTCTAGCTTGCTTTCTCTTTCAAGTAAATAGATAAAATCTTAAAAAAAAAAAAAAAAGACATGCCTCTCTGCTTAGCCAAGAGTCAAACATCAAGATTAATCAATACCATCAATTAAAATATAAAATGTGTCAAACTCAGTAAAAATATATTTTTTGTCATCTGGTGAATCACTGGTTTAGGCTACACTTAAAATAAGCTAATGAAGATGTTGAGACCCTGAATTAGGAAAACAATAGCTTACTCTTTGCAAAGTTGCACTTCAATTATGATGGTCTCTTCTCCATAAAATACTTAATTTTAAATTTTGGTGATCCACAATATAATGTCCTCCCAGACATTAAAAGCTTTTACCACTCATAATCTAATGAGGAGCTTGGAGGCTGGACTGGTCAGCATTAGATCAAAAAATAAATGTGCTGTTTTCGGATAGTTTCTTCAAGGTTGGCAGATGTCAGTCTACCATGTAACAGTTTGTGGGGAGAGCAAGAAAGCTTGACTTAAGCATAGTATTGCCCCCAGAATAAACAGTGCTGCAAATCAAGGAAATTTAAAGCACGTGCCTTATTGTCAGGTTTAACTTGCTTTACATACCCAAACAGCAATCCTGCTTTTAAAAACCCATTTCTGCTTCAATAACTAACATTTAATCATGAAGATTAAATGAATATTTTGCACACATAAACACATGTTAATTATAATTTTTGCCAAAAAACTTGACTTTTCAATGTACTATAGGGAAATCATCAGAGGAGCTAATAATAAAAACAGAAATGTTAACCAAGCAGTATCACTGAAGAGCTAAGACACATTCCTTTCTAGACTAGAGATGCCCATCTACAAACCTGAAATATAAGGTGATACTGTTTTGTCAATATATTCTCTTTCTAGATATCTTATGTACTACCCTCCTAAATTATACTGTACACATCTTTGGCTGAGCACAGATTTGGAGCATCAAGAAGACTTGGATTTGAATCTTCAATCTGCTGCTTGCTAAATAACATGTTCCCTTACAGGAATGCTTTGAAGGGGCCTCTGACATGGTTGGATATTTCTGTCAAGTAATTACTGGCTCTGACCTTATCCTGTTGGGACACCATCAAATCAATGGATTTGCTGGTGTAATTATTTGGCCATTAGGCTGCAAGCTCAGTGTAGAGGAAGCCTGTCTAGCTTATATGACCCTGTATCCTCAAAATCTACACAATGCCTGGCTCTTCCAGTTACTTATTTGTTGAATGAATGCACAGATGGGTGAGTGGCATAGAACATTGTTCTCTGCCTTTTCATTCCCTTCAACGTTCACTTGAAATCATCTTTACATGAATTTTTTCCATGCTGACATTTCTACTGTATTTTATTGTTAGAGTGTATTATTGGATTATTTTTTTTTAAGATTTTATTTATTTATTTGTCAGAAAGAGAGAGAGAGAAAGCACACAAGCAGGCAGAGAGGCAGGCAGAGGCGGAGAGAGAGGCAGGCTCCCAGCTGAGCAAGGAGCCCGATATGGGACTCGATCCCAGGACCCTAGGATCATGACCTGAGCCAAAGGCAGCGGCTTAACCCACTGAGCCACCCAGGCATCCCGTATTATTGGATTATTGATTTGGAACCTTGGTCCTACCCATGTTAGTCTTCCAACTTGAGTAGGAAAATCAGGTTTCATAAACCTGTTTCCTGTTTACTTTGAAAATAGGGAGCAGCACACTTAAAATAATATGCAAAAAATAATGTCACTAACAAGCCAGGAAAAGAAACTGGAAAAAAAAAAGTATTTTGCTCCATGACATTTTTGCTTTTTTTAGAGATTTTATTTATTTATTTTTGAGAGAAGGAAAGAGAGAGTGAGCACAAATACACACATGCTCCAGTGAGTGGGGGGAAAGGCAGTGGGGGAGGGAGAGGGACAAGTAGTCTCCACACTGAGCATGGAGCCTGATGCAGGGCTCAATCCCAGGACCCTGAAATCATGGCCTGAGCTGAAGCCAAAAGTCAGTTGTTTAACCAATGGGGCCACCCAGGCACCCTTCTATGACATTTTCAAAGGTTTTCTTTTTGAACATAATGTTCATCTCCAATTTTGATGAAGGGTATGAATAAGTAACACCTGGTTCTACCCTGGAGGGAGACTACCAGTATGATAATACGGTGATCAACTTTGCAATCTCTAAGAAAAGCTGTACAAGTGATTACCTTCTTTGCCCAGTTTTATACTTCCTTGACTTATCCTATGAAAATAATAAGAGATGCACATAAAGATTAAAGATTTTTGTGTAGGGATGCTATGGATAAGGGTATTAATTGAAAATACAGTAAAATGTAATAACAGGGGAGCCTGGGTGGCTCAGTGGGTTAAAGCCTCTGCCTTCGGCTCAGGTCATGATCCCCGGGTCCTGGGATCGAGCCCCACATGGGGCTCTCTGCTCAGCATGGCCTGCTTCCTCCTCTCTTTGCCTGGCTTTCTGCCTACTTGTGATCTCTGTATGTCAAATAAATAAATAAAATCTTTTTAAAAAAATGTAATAACATAGGGAGTTGGCTTAGTACAGTAGAATACCAGGCAGTTATTCAAATTCATGTAAGAGGGTGCCTGGGTGGCTCAGTGGGTTAAGCCACTGCCTTCGGCTCAGGTCATGATCTCAGGTCCCTGGGATCGAGTCCCGAGTCGGGCTCTCTGCTCAGCAGGGAGCCTGCTTCCCTCTCTCTCCCTCCCTCTCTCTGCCTGCCTCTCCATCTACTTGTGATCTCTCTCTGTCAAATAAATAAATAAAATCTTTAAAAAAAAAATTCATGTAAGAGAGGAATAATTTATTTGAAAATGATTAAAGAGAAAAAAATAAATCATAAAGAAACATAAGTGAAAATTACCACAATTATTTAAAATATAAATATAAAACTAGAAATGTGTAGATTTAAATACTATATTTATACTTTATTCATGATATATGTGTATGTTTATAGACGAGAATAAACTATATGGTAGATTTTATGAAGTTATGCTTCAAATAATCCACAAACTTAGTGACATAAAATAAAGATCAAATTCTTGCTTTTGTTTCCTGTCAGCTGGAGTCAGCTGGAGTTCTGCTCCATGCAACCTCTTTGTTCTACTACTTAGTCTGAAGATACAGTCTTTCTTGGTCCTTGGTCCTTCACATGTCAGAGAAAGAAGAGTCAAGTGGAAACAGTGTGATGACAATTTCAACAGTAATCATTATCTAATTTTAGGACTAATTTTTGTTTTCTTCTTCTTACATCTATATATTACCCTTTTCCTGTAATGAACACATTCGTTGCCTTTAAAAGCAGGAAAAAAATCACACACAAAGAGAAATCCATTGTATCATACCACATGATGCACCTCCCACTTCACTTCCTCCTGATTAAGTTGTATACTGTAGTCTGTGGTCAAGTGCGTTCTGATGTATCATTGGTTACAAGTGTTGCTGATCTGGTTGGTCTGACATTCTTTCTCAGTGAGTCATGTATGTGTAAGCTTCTTTTCAACCCCTCATAGTTCCATAAAATCGATCTATAAACAGTATCAATTACATTACTTAAGAGTGGATATTGGTGTGGCATATAGCCCATTGGTTCTCAGCTGGGGATGATTCTGCCCCCCAGAGGTCATTTGGCAATGTCTGGAGACATTTTTGGTCATCACAGTTTGGTGGGGCTAGAGTATGCTTCTGGTATCTAGTAAGTAGAGGCCAGGAATCCTGCTAATGGAAACTCCCTCCTCCACCTCCATAAAATTATCTGGATGAAAAGGTTAAAAAGTGCCAAGACTGAGAAACCATGTGGCCCCATGATAGTGCAATTCATACTTTGAAAGGGGACTGGGAATGGTGCAAGAGATTTGACACCTAAATCTTACAAGCTCAGTCTTCAGACACGGATGGTGTAAGCACATCAGTGTAACCTGTGATTGAAGACCGTGCTATTAATCAGCTTTATTGACTGATCAGGATATACATTCATCCATTTTACCATCAGGGCTTATGGTCTAAGTTAATACTTGAAATAATTTGGAAATAATGTCTAAGTGATAACTGTGAGACTCAGTCCTGAGAGCAATTGCTCTGGGCTTTTGCACAGGAAATTGTTGCCCACATGAAGAGGAGTATTTGGAAAAAAGCAAGGCATGTTGTGACGTTTTGTCGGTCATGAGTAACTTCCAATCCTGTAACCATTACCATCAATTGTGTCCACATCTGTCACTTGGCCTTCATCTGTTATGTATTTGGGAGATAAAGGGGAATAGGAGTGACATCCCCACATATTCAGAAGCATTTTGTAACATTTGTCTTACACATTCTGTTGTCAATGTTATTAATTGACTATAATTTTATTCTAAATGTCAAACAAATGTTACATGAATGTCTCAATTTAAGAGATCATTTTATAAAAGATTATTTTTAAAACATTAAAATGTGACCTGTGCTGTCTTTACTTCTTGCCATATATTTCCCTACTCCTTATCTTAGAAATACCATCTCACCCAAAACTCAGAGGTTTTGCCACTTGCCCTATGCTGAAGTTCCACATCCTCACAAAATACTCCCTCCATCACCCCTGGTGTGTGGATTAGCATTGCCACCCACGTAACACGCCCCACCACATCACTGTAGTTAAGCTGGTCTCTGAGCAAAATTATGGACTTCTGAAAAAAAGAGACTGCTTATAATATGTCTTTGTAACCCAGAGATTTATATAATATCCAGTCATGGCAGGTGTCAATTAATGATTATGGGTTAATGAATTTTCTCAGTGACCACGTTTAATTATAGGGATGGAAGAATGAGTTAGAGTTGCTTTTTATATTAAGAAGTGAATGACTTAAGTTTTCAAAAGAGTAAATGTACTGATTCACAGGAATGAATAGGCGGTGGTGAGATTTCACTACGAAGATGGTAGAATAGGAAACATATTTTGAGGCAAGAAAGACTTTCTAGGTTCTCAGTTCATTACTCAAAGGCAAATGGCCTATGCCAACATGACCAGATCATGCCCTGTTCTAAAGAAAGAAAGCAGGGCACCTGGGTGTCTCAGTCGTCAAGCGTCTGCCTTCATCTCAGGTCATGATCCCAGGGTCCTGGGACTGAGCCCCACATTGAGATCCACATGGGGCTCCCTGCTTGGTGGGAAGCCTGCTTCTCCCTCTCCCACTCCCTTTGCTTGTGTTCCCTCTCTCGCTGTGTCTCTCTGTCAAATAAATGAATAAAATCTTGAAAGAAAGAAAGAAAGAAAGAAAGAAAGAAAGAAAGAAAGAAAGAAAGAAAGAAAGAAAGAAAGAAAGAAAGTCTACATCTAGGACACTGTCCTATGTGGATTCTTCAGATTGAAAAATATTTTTCCTAAAATCATAGCTGATGAAATTCTAACATGCATTGCAAAGATATGGCTAAAAAATTTTGACTACATATGAATACCAGTTTGATATAAGAAATTATTTTGTGTATTTTTTTGAAGGTTTTATTTATTTAAGAGACCAAGAAATAGCATGAGCGGGACACGGGTTGGCCGGAGGAAGAAGGAGAAACAGACTCCCCACTGAGCAGGGAACCTGATGCAGGGCTTGATCCCAGGACCCAGAGATCATGACCTGAGCTGAAAACAGACACTTAACCAACTGACCCACGAAGGCACCACTATTTTTGGTGGTTTTTTTTTTTTAAGATTTTATTTATTTACTGGATGGACAGAGATCACAAGTAGGCAGAGAGGCAGGCAGAGAGAGAGAGGAGGAGGAAGCAGGCTCCCTGCTGAGCAGAGAGCCCACGTGGGGCTCAATCCCAGGACCCTGGGATCATGACCTGAGCCGAAGGCAGAGGCTTTAACTCACTGAGCCACCCAGGTGCCCCAATGGTATTTTTTTTAACATATACCTGTAATCATAGAATTTAAATACCTAACACTATGGTGAAAATTCTTCTAAATTTTACAGTTTATTAAGTTATATTTTTTAAATACTGTGATACATTCATTTTTCCTTTTTATAATTTCAGGTTCGATTTTGATTTAACTCTTTTAAAACACATTCTCTGGCAACAATTGCTCCCCCCGCCACCCCGGTTGTCCTTAGATCTTAATAGCTACACTTTATATTTGGAATTCTTGGTGATATTCGATTTAGTATTTTATTACATACCTTCCTCTGTTGATCACTAACACTTTCTTAGAGGTGTCATATCTCCCACTGAAAGTTAGCTGAAAAAGGAGTTGAGTTGAAGGCAGGTATTCTGAACTTACAAATGTGTTGTATTTTCCATGTCATGCATGTTTTCAATATATATTTACTGGTCATCTATCCTATATCAGACTCTGCTAAGTGTTGGAAATAAATACAGCCTACTCAATTGGAAGTTGATTTTTTTTTTTAACCTAGAAAGCATTTTTCCATAGACACAGAGCTTCAAAATGAGGTTGGGTTCCCAGATGACACCTGTAAATTACTTGTATACAGCACATGGCTCTATTGCGTTCATCCTTTGTTCTTAGTTCCGGATCCCAATAGCAAAGTTACTCTAACTGTATTCCTTTTAAGAAGAATAAAATTTAATTGTGGGGGGGGAGACCTTTTCCAGAAATGGCAGCAAAAAGTATTTCAATACTGCAATGAACAAAATAGGAACGAGTCTATGCCCAGCTCCTAAGGTGGATCTTGATACTTGGAGTCAATTAGTAGATGGTGTTCTTCTGACCACTCCCATGAGTTCAAAGGTATAACCAGATTGAAAGGAAAAGTCTCTTACCACATTTGAAGGCAAGAATTTCTTTCCCTTTCTCCTATTGGGTGTGATCCAGAAAGGGAGACTCCTCACTACCTTTGTCTGATCTCTCACATCCAGGAGAGGCTGCGGTCGTCCCAAGCTGACTGTGAAGGAAGCAAAAACTCTGGCCCTTGTTTATGCCTCCAAGTTACTAAACTAATCACACCTGAAGTCTTGTTTCTGGGATTTCTAAGTTGTGTTATAATAATTTTCCTTTGTGTTAATCCAGTTTACATCAGGTTTTTAGTACTACAGCTAAATCTATTCTAACCAATCTAATATTGGACATTTTGGAATAGAGAACATTGTAATCTTCTATTCCTTCTATTCCAGTCCCAGCAATAAGAGTTCGTCTGTAATTTCCTAGACCTACTTTTACTGAGATACATGGAGCAAATATTCCTTCCTTGTAGAGGAACCATTTTGGGGTACCACTGGGGTCCTTGGTGCTTCACTTTTTCCCCCAACCAGAAAAAAATTCTTCTTCAGATACCAAAGGAAGAAAATGGCATGAAGCCCAAAGACAAGCTATTTTTCTTTTTCCACTTGGAATGATGTTCAAATCTCAGCCAGTTTCTTTTCAACAGTTCACCACCACATCTAAAAATCTAAGTGCGCGCTACATTGGTAGCTGCCCTGAATTCCAAATTACTCTGAACACCCGTTCCTAATCATAGAGATCTTGATTAGAACTAAATTTGTTTTCTGTGTAGAAATGACTCATGTTCCAAGAGCAGTTTCTCCTCTGGTCAAATTAGCTGTGTAAATATTACAAATAAAAATATATGTAGGGGCAAGTGGATTACAAAAAGGCATTTCCTTATAAATGATCCATATGACCCCAAATTAGAATGTGTCTTGAAAATAGGGAAAGCCTGGGAAAGATTAGTAGACCAAAATAACTGGTGCCCATAAACTGCCCCAGACTCATATACCGAATTCTCACCAGTATAGAGCTTAAGAAAAAAAAAAAAAAAAGTGGGAAGAAACATGGGAAAGAGGGAGAGAAGAACACTTTAGGTATAATATTTTTAAATCCTAAACTACAAGCTGGATTTTGAGAAACAAGGGGGAGAAAGGATGGGAAGAATGCATGGATTAAGGCTTTTTTTTTGCTTTTTCCAAATTTCTGCTTTTAATGTATTTCCATCCTATTGGAAATGATTTATTCATTCTTTCAGATTTTCTTAAAACAAATTGTGTATTTAAATTTGTGTAGTACTTAGAAAGAAAATAAACAAAACACGCCAGACATATTTTATTATTACATAAAGCCTAGGGAGATTCTTTAGTGGAGTGATCTTCTCTTGTGAAGATAATCAACCACATTATAAAAGACAAAGGCATAAAAATACACATTTGTAACACCATGACATTCAGCTGTTTTCCTTGGAAAAATCCTATTTATCCTATGCATGAGTCAGGACCATGAGACAAAGTGTGAAATTTCTGGATGTCACATCTCAATATGGGCCAAAAGTCAGCGATGAAATACAGTTGTTCATATCCCCTTGTCTTTTTCTATGATAGCATTCTCTTGGAGTTTGTTCATTCGATCTTAGTCTAAGGAGAAAAAGTAAACAAATCTTGATAAGTGTTCAGCCTGTATCAGAAACAACTAGCCCTGTGCTTTTCTAGTGCTGGACTCTCCAGCTATGATGGTGACACTTTCATAACATTCAGAGAGTCCTCTGAGCCAAGAAAGGATTATATATATTTTGCCAGAGAAAGTTTCCTGTTGAAAAAGTACCAGATGCTTGCCTTCTGTCACTTACGTATTTTTAAAAATGAAACAATTATCAGGAATGATGTTTGTTATGGGTGACACGTAGGGCTGAACCCTCCGGATGAACCTTCTTATTAGAAATTTAAATGGAGGGGTGCCTGGGTGGCTCAGTGAGTTAAAGCCTCTGCCTTTGGCTCAGGTCATGATCCCAGGGTCCTGGGATCCAGCCCAGCATTGGCTTTCTGCTCAGCAGGGAGCCTGCTTCCTTTCCTCTCTCTGCCTGCCTCTCTGCCTACTTGTGATCTCTCTCTCTGTCAAATAAATAAATAAAATCTTTAAAAAAAAAAAGAAAGAAAGAAAGAAAGAAATTTAAATGGAGATACAAATTATACTTCAACACTTACCAAAAGAGTTTTTTAAAGCCACACTATTCCCCTGGGTTTAACCATTATGCAAATTCATGTGTTAGTCTTTAGATCATCACATAATGAATTATGCAAGTTCAAATTTAGATACTGATTATTAAAATAGTCACCTTATAAAACTAAATACTCTAAAAATTTGCTCTTTTTATGAAACTGCTTGAAAAAGAAGGGCTGTGTGTGTGTGCTTGTGTTTGCTTTTCAAAAAAAAGGTATCTGTTAGATAAATGTGAAGAAGAAAAGATGTTCCTTCTTGTCCATGTCACAGAATGTTTTCATTTTTACTTTTATCCAAGTATTTTATGATATCATGTCTAAATTTCCTTGCCTTCACGTCAAATGTACTCCCACTCCCCCACTAATCCGATGGATTTCCCACTAATCCCAAACATTCCCCTTCACTCCAGACCAGTCTTTTAATTTATCCTTCCAGATGCCATGCTCAGTTCTGCTATTGTTATTATTATGACTTTGTTCCTGCTTTAGAAAAGCTGAAAAGCTCCACATCACCCCCCACCACTTCTTTTTTACTGCCCTGATCCTTCGCATTTTACCAGTCTCCTCTTTCATGAACAATTTTGTGGCCCTTGAGCCTTACTGATGCCTCTCACATGTCTTCCTTACAGAACCACACATAAAGTAGTCCCAGGCAACTCAGCTCTTAATCGCTCTGATTCACTAGTATTCACTCAGTTGACCTACTGAGGTAAACACTTGGTCCTCCTCAACAGAACAGCGTGAGCTACTCAAAGCTTGCACATTGATTTTTCAAAATTTTATTTTCTGTAAATCCTAGCTACAAAAATTTGACCCACAATATCGTTTTGTGGAAAAAAACAAGTAGTAGAATAGTATGTAGGGTATCATTTAATTCATGTTAAAGAATGGAATATTTTTAGATGCTTCTATAGGCTGGAAAGATGCTCACCAAATTGTTGATAGTAATTACCTCAGAGGAATAAATAACTATGCGGGGGTTTGGCAGGATGAGGAGAACGGGTGGGTCTTACAAAAGACTTTAATTTTCCTTTGAAAGAAACATCGTGATGTTTGTTTTCACTTTTATATAATGAGCATTATTGTTTTCAAAATTTCAAAGAAAACATTTAGAAGGATGGAATTCATAGACATTATGTGATTCACTTCAGTTTTTATGAATACTCCATGTTTCTAGAAGTGTTACTCAGCCGACTGTAAAGCACAGGTTCAGACCTTGCTACCCCGAGGCCTCCCAGATTGCTACGAGTTCAGCCACCACATACATCTGCAGTGGAAGGCTCACAAGATCACAGGAAACTGTTCCATCTTGGAAGAAAAAGTACCATATGAAAAGAAATGTCTTGATGATTCATAAAATTCAAATAACTTCTTTGTTAATTTGTTTGAATCATTATCTTGTAATGCAGGAGAAAAATATAATATTGATCAGTGAGTGAGACTATCCTCATCAGGTCATTTTTTTTTTCTCTCTTTTTTATCTTTTAAGCTTTATTTATTTATTTGAGAGAGAAAGAGAGAGCCAGTGGGGGAGGGGTAGAGGCAGAGAATCTTGAAGAACGCGCAGCCCTCAGGGTTCACTCACCTAACTCATGAGATCAGACCTGAGCCAAACCAAGAGTCAGACACTTCACCGATGGAGCCACCCAGGAGCCCCATCGGGTCATTTTCTATACTGTGGACTGGAGCTGTTGCTTCTGATACACTAGGCCTATGGACAACCAGCCTGGGTGAGAAAAGGTTTGAGTCAGGACCATCACCATGGAGTATTTTGATGTTTCTTCTGTGGCAGTGGTTCTCCAGCTTTTCAGAATCACCGTCAGAAGAATCTGCATTTCTTTTTTTTTTTTTTAATTTATTTGACAGACAGAGATCACAAGTAGGCCTAGAGGCAGGCAGAGAGAGAGAGAGAGAGGGAAGCAGGCTCCCCGCCGAGCAGAAAGCCCGATGTGGGACTCGATCCCAGGCCCTGGGATCATGACCCGAGCTGAAGACAGAGGCTTTAACCCACTGAGCCACCCAGGCGTCCTTTGTCCTTTATTTCTTAAATAGCAATGAGTTTTTCCCAACTTGATGTCTGCAGCTTTCGATTCAAATAAAAATTGATATATAGTCAATCAGCCAAGGAACATTTCAATACTTACAGTAAAATCTCTGGAGTCTTGTAGTTCCAGAGATTTATTTTCCTTCTTTACCTGACAAATGTCTTTGCCTTGCCACAATCAGAATTTCTAAATTACCATTTACCTTGACATCACTATTTCTTATTAATTAGCCAAAGCCAAAAGTCCTTGAAATTTTAGGAGAAGATTAAAAAAGGAAAAAATAAAAAGGAAAAACTCTGGGGCACCTGGGTGGCTCAATGGGTTAAAGGATCCCAGGGTCCTGGGATCAAGCCCCGTATCGGGCTCTCTGCTCAGCAGGGAGCCTGCTTCCTCCTCTCTCTCTGCCTGCTTCTCTGCCTACTTGTGATCTCTGTCTGTCAAATAAATAAATAAAATCTTTAAAAAAAAAAAAAAAAGGAAAAGCTCCAAAAAACCATCATCGTCACCAGCCTCATCTACTTGGCCGCATCGGTAACTCTTGTGAATGGAAACACTTAAATCCAGACCATTTTCTCCACAGCATTTAAATAGCCTGGCAGTTTTCATGATCAGCGATAGGACAATTTTATTTCAAATGAACTGAAGCCCATGTGTTTGATGAAATAATTGGGCAGTAACATGAAAATTGTGTATTCTGGCTGTGCTTTTAAGATTTTATTTACTCGAATTTTGTTGAGTTAGCTGCTCGGAGATGGCTGTTAGTAAGTTCTGTAAGTTCGACACATACCAGTTACTCAGGAGGACAGCTTTGCCTGGGCTAGGCTCAGTACAAATGCCTCCTGCGGGGCTCATAAAGAAGATGCTGATAAACAACATACTTAAGAACATCCTTTCGGGGGCGCTGGGTGGCTCAGTGGTTAAAGCCTCTGCCTTCGGCTCAGGTCATGATCTCAGGGTCCTGGGATCGAGTCCCGCATCGGGCTCTCTGCTCAGCAGGGAGCCTGCCTCCTCCTCCTGTCTCTCTCTGCCTGCCTCTCTGCCTACTTGTGATCTGTCTGTCAAATAAATTAAAAAAAAAAAAAAAAAAGGACATCCTTTCTGTAAAAACTACAGTCATGTCTTAGGCCTCCTTCTCCTTGCTTGCCCTGGGCTTCCCAGGGGGGCGGGATGCCAAAAGAAGATCGACCAAAGCGATCCTACAAGGGGCCAGAGCAATTTGGTCAAAGTATGTAACTGTCTGGCAGACTGGCAAGGATCAGAAAAACTAGAGAAGTTGTTGGAATGTATATCCTTTTGGCACCGCTCTCCAAATATTATTTCTTGAGATGAAAATCTATGATAAGAGTGGGACAGTTGAAAAGGATGAGGGAAGGAAATGAAAACCGTGGTGTGTAAGCCTAAGGAGGGTATGGCTGTCCCCTGCCACGCGCTGCTGTACTGGCTGTGGGATTGACTTCCGTTTGTCACTAGAGGGGTTCAGTAAACAGTGGCATGGAGTGAGAGAAGAAATTACTTCTTTCTCGACTTGTCATCATTTTGCAAATGTGCAGACACCCCCCCTCGCTTGTCTGGAATCACCTTTCGTCTTTTGGAACAGCTGTATGTCTTCTCCACTAAAGAACTTTTCCATTTCCAGCCTGCTCCATGGGACCCCCACTGATTAAGTGGTTGTTTTCCGGTGGAACGCATGCTAAGTCCAAGTCCTGCCCCTCAGGAAGAGTTTTTGCTGTATAAACCCAGAGCACAGCAAGGTACCTGAAAAGGTGTCTTGTGATCACCTTGCACAGCGCTTCCAAATCCTCTGTATTGACCTTGTGTTGAGAGAGAAGCCTACTACCGTGCTCCACACACATTTGGATGTGATCCTGCATACTCGGAAACATGGAATGGGAAGAAAGAAATGCTATACTGCACCACTGTTTACATACAGAAAAAAACCTTTCTTAAATGTTCTGTGTGTTGTGGAGTAGAGAGGTGGGAGAATGTCCAAGAAGGACTACAAGTCTTCATAAATAGAATATAAATGGATCCAGAAATGTCTGTAAAGGGGGCTCAAGAACAGGGTACTACCAAATGGGGTATCCTAAAAATGGAACGACCTTTGCCATTCTCTCAATCCCTTCCCTCTCATCTATATGGCACCAAACAGGAAAACGAAGTTTTTCATAAGTAGGGACCTGCAGTTGTCAAGAATGCCAACCTAATCTTTTCACTGGCACATAAAAACAGAGGAATGAAACACCCAAACTGATTGCAGATGTCTTAAATATTCCTTTTCTTTGGAAACTGGAGAGTCTCTTTAGGGTCCAATTCTCTTTCCAATTCCTACTTTCTTAATAGCTTTCCTTCCTTTCCAAGATAACAAACATATAGAAATATCTTAATTTTTATTTGGGGAATTAAAAAAACCTAATTTGAAATTTGAAAGCAACAACTTTGGATTGGATTAACAGTGTAGTCCAGAAAGAAGAAATAAGGAAAGCAAGGAAGAGAAAGTAAGAGAGAGAGAAAGAGATTAAGAGAGAGAAAAAGAAAAGAAAGAAAGAAAGGGTGGAAGGAAGGAAGGAAGGAAGGAAAAGGAAGGAAATAAAGAAAAAAAATAAAGAAATAAAGGAAGAGAAACTTACTGCTCTGGAAAGACCAAAGTGCGAATAAATTTTTTTCTTTTTATTTCTTTTTAAATTACAGTCCTGAGTCCCTATTTCATTTAAGATGAAATACACACATTTATTGTACACACCATTTGGACATGAAAAGTAGACACTAACTTGAATTTTTGGGGTGCCTGGGTGGCTCAGTTGGTTAAGCTCTGACTCTTTATTTTGGCTAAGCATGGAGCCTGCTTGAGAGTCTCTCTCCTTCTCCCTCTTCTTCTCTCCCCTCGCTCTCACTCTATCTCTCTAAAGAACTCACTCTATCTCTCTAAAGAAAAAAAAAATGAGTTTTTAAATATCAAAAAACTCTATCTAGAGAAAGTCAAACAGAAGTCAACTTTTGAGTTGATTTATCATGTAAGTCCCACTATATAGTTTGTCGTAAAAACACCAAGCGAAATGACAGAACATTTAGTATTAAGTTTTACTTTCTATGGAGCCTATTCCTCTTAAAATTTTCAAATAAGATCGTGTTAACTAGAAATTCTGTTTTAGCAGCATACATTTCTGGAAGTTAGGAAACGTAACCCATTCTTATTTGCACCTTACACAAACCTGGTACAAAACACAAGCTTTAGTGCCAAGCTGTCTGTTATTTATTCCTGGCTGTGCCTTTCTCTCACTGCTGGGGAAGATGAGCTACATGCTTCATGTCTTAGTTTTTGACTCAATGAATGAAGATTGTAACAGTGACTACCTCGTAGATCAGTCAGTGGGAGAATTAATTGTGTTAACTCATGGAAAGATAGCTGAATAATGCCTAGCACATGTTCGAAAAAATTTTAAAGTAGTCCTTTATGAAATATCTATTCCTTAGACACTGCATCTGTTTTCAGTGTTCTTTGTATGAATATTTTGTTTAACCCCACAATTTTCTTATTTGGACACAAATTTTTATTATGCCTAAAACTGTAACACTTAGATCAAAAAATAATTTATGAAAAAACTGAAAGAATAGGATTCTCATTTTGATGGTACAAAATCTGCTTCCCCAGGGACCCTGACCTTAGATCTTGGACCCTGAAGGTGAGAAAAAGAAAGCTTTGATCCTTAACATGGAAAGAGCTTTATCCATTGGTATAAACAGAGAAGACAGACAAATGGACAGACTGTTCAATAATCTTGTTCGCAATCATGAAATGCTCTTAAATTGGCTTCAGATGCCTTAAAATAGTGTCTGGTTGGACAGAAAAGAAATGCAAAAATAAGAAGGAGCCCAACTGAAAAGAGAAGGGAAAAGAGGGGGGAGTCCCCTGATCACTTTCACTGCCTCATTGTCCCGCACTCATGCCAATATTACTGCTATCCTCCTACCCTCCCCCTTTTGAAAGGGGAAAGGAAAAATTACCACAGGTGGAAAATTGCTTCTGGCACTAATCTTTCTAGCTCAGATCAAGAATATGGACATCAGAAATCTCCTCTGAAATAGCCATCGTTACTCATTTCAGTACCATGATGAAAATTCAAGGGGGAAGAAAAGGCTTTTTGGCCACTTTCAAAGCAACTCACAGAAGTAAAATGAATGAGCACCTATGCATACTGAACTCCCAATTTCATCCAACTAGATTAAAAAGCAGAAGCAAGGCCTCTTTTTCTTAGAGTATTTATTCCCTCGAGGGCCGGGGTGGGGGGGGTGGTTGCCAGAAGGCAAACTCCTGAGTTATCAAACTCAGAATTTTCCTCAATTCCTTCTTTTTCTAGTTGGCTTCTTGCGGTTCAGTCCATTACTAACTTACAGCGATAAACACCTGGAGTCTATCAAAAACAAAGAGAGGCTTATTCGGTGGATACAGCCCTGCCTGGTGAACACCCCAAGCAGAAACAAACTACATAATATAAGACTTGAGCAGGAATATGTTTTTTATGATGTGCCCGCATACGGGGGATCAAAGGCTAAAGCCAAATAAATAGCAACTGGGCACCAGCAGAGGAAACATATTTAGACTTTAAAATAATCAAAAACAAACCCAAAGAACACTAACACCCTCCACATTCGGCAGTCATATTTTCCCTCTTTTTATACATAGCTTAAACCTGTCAAGAGTTTTTGAAGCTAATCACTGAAACTAAAGAAGAATCCTGCCTTTCACTGAGGTTGTGACAATAACCGAAAAGACTGGGTGTGAATAGATAGACCCTCCCCCAACCTGCACCCCAGCCCCTTCCTGCCAATCCCCCACTCTTTCTCTATTGACCTCTTATTGAATTTATCTTGGCCACGTTCTGGAATTTGCCGGCTGACATTAATGCATTTATTGAGCTTGACTCCTCCTTATCTAAAACATCTCTAGGCAAACTGAAACAATCTGTCTGCCATCTACTGATTGGCAGGGCAAATTTTTCCAGGTGGTACAGCTAGCTCCCCTCCAACCCTTGCCAACCTTATTTCAGTCCGGCAGAACGAGCAAAAGAAGACCAGGCAACGGGCAACCGTTGTTCGCTGTCCTGTTTGGTCCCTGCGATGTATTTACATCATAAACAACTTTGAAAGATTAGTGGGACTGAAAAAAAAAAGTTGAGGATGGGAGGCCCCAGCACCAAGAGGAGGAGGTAGATAGGAGAGCAGAGAACTGACAGGCTCAACCCTGAGGGCAAAAAGCTACATCTGTATTTGATTTGTCAGGGATTTACATTAGTGAAACTTTAACTCTGCAGATGATACATAAGATTACACTTACAGAACAAGCTTATGCAAATCTAGTTTCAACGCCACGGTATGTGGCCCAGACAGTGAATTTGGCAATTTCATTGAGTCTGGTGGCTGGATCTAATAAATTCATTTACATGAAGGATTAGAACATCTGGAAAAGTAGCATGGTGGTTTATTGAAACATAAATAACATTAATTGAAAGGTTACAGGTATGCAAAACACTTTATGCCAGCGATGCAAAATGGTATAAAGCTGCTTCCCTACTCTAACAGAGGCAGAAGAGAAAAATATCTTGCTAACGTAAACAGAAAAGGTCATTTCCAGGATCTGATTTAAATGTCATTTTAGATACTAAGAGGGAGAGAGGCCTCCCATTTCTTCATCCCACCTTTGTAGCGAGCCCTCTTTTCCAAAACTGCTCGGGGCTGCCCTCCTGACACTTATGCACTAATTAGTGGCAGCAAGGTAGTGACATAATTAAATTTCTTTTCAGTTACAAATCTCCAAACCAAACCGTCATGCCATTTTGCAGACAGAAAAGCGCAGTTGAGGTCTCCACCTATTTCTCCAGTGAGTTTATTTTTATTTTAGTGCTGTAACGTATACTTGCTGGTAATGTGGATTGCCGGTTAATGTCTCGCGGAGTTGGTTACCATAAGCATAAGAACAAATTACCCAGAGGAAAATGAGCAAAGATTGATATCATATGATTTAAAAGCTGAGAGGAAAGCTCAGGTGGTTTACAATCATTTGAGTACCTCAAGATTAATTTATAACTTGGTAACCCATTCAAATTCCCCTTCATCATTTATCCTCCAATGAAGAGATGACTTAAGCTGCTCGGTCACCCCAAATGCCTCCAGCCCATAGCAATAGAAAGCCATTCCTTTTTAAAAAGATCGTTTTCATTATAAGTCATTATCAAAATGCTGACTTTGAGAAGTCATGTAAATCAGGAAGCAGGAAATCTGGTATTCTCTCAGGTACGGAGACTGCGTGGAGCCCATTTCAGAAACTCAATGTGGATTTGACATCAAGTAATCGAGTAAAGAGTTGTTTGACCAAAATTGAAAGAGGACCCCTGGCAATTATTTTATGAAAAACAAGATTTAACGGAATGATTGATATGCTTTGGAGAATAACAAGAAAGAAAAGACAAATATCCTAGATGATCGTTTTCCCCACAATAATAAGCAAGTAGACAACATGATTTTCTTTCCTTTTAAAAGCAGCTAATAAAATCAGAAAACAGAAGAAATCTTTACTGACCTTACACATTTCCACCCTCGCCATCATAAATATAATTCACAGACTATATAAAATTGTAATATTGCTCTTGATAGGGTTCCTGTTAGAAATTAAGCAAAGCCAGTAACTAAAATTGGTCAAGTCAATCTATTGCCACAGTGTTATTTTTCTATGCAGATGTTGAAAAAAAAGACATTTAAAAAACCAATATTTTTAATAGCTAAATATAATAGACACACTGAAGAAAGAATTAAGTCATGTTTATTAATTACCATGGCTCTCCAAAAAAATAGAATTTCAGACTTCCAAATTTTTGCACAGAAATGTCATTTCACTGCACAGTGATAGAATGTGAAATATTCATCAGGGAATACATTTTAGATTGTCCTTATCGTGGTGGTTCATTCAGTAAGATGTCTCACTGCTGAGCCTCACAGGGAACAGCTGGCCGGCGGTACTGCTGAAATGGCAAGAAACACATCTGTATGTATACTGATATTGACTGGCCTGCACATTTACGGGGCAAAGTATTGCCTGTAAATGGATCCTATGCTGAAAAGACAAGTCATGGTCTCCTGACAAAAAGAAATGTAATCTTCATAATACTAACCAGGCTTCAGTGGTCACGGTAACTTCCCTTGTATTGAGAATGAACAGTAAGTAGCTTACCCACCCAATTAAATTCTCAATATTACTCAGAAAGGTAGTTTCCTTTGATTCTTTTAGAAAAGCTAAAATTAGGGGCGCTTGGGTGGCTCAGTGGGTTAAAGCCTCTGCCTTCGGCTCAGGTCATGATCTCAGGGTCCTGGGATCGAGTCCCGCATCGGGCTCTCTGCTCAGCAGGGAGCCTGCTTCCTCCTCTGTCCCTGCCTGCCTCTCTGCCTACTTGTGATCTCTCTCTCTCTGTCAAATAAATAAATATTAAAAAAAAAAGAAAAGCTAAAATTAGATCTTGGCCACCAATCATCATCTGATGCTCATCAGTGGTTTTGTATATTTTTGACTCTGAGAAGGCAGGGTTCCAAAAGAAGTGCTCATTGACTTCCATTAAATCACTGGCTGAAGTTCAGAGAAGAGTTCCTCAGCCACAGGGGGTTTTAGGAGGAAAAGCCACCAGCGATGAGAGGTAATAGACCTCACAGAGCTCAAATTCAAGCTTATTTCCTATGATACGTCAGCTACGGTATCTGTGAGTTTGACCTTAGTAAACAACACTATCTTCTCATCTACGTGCTTGGGCCACTATCTAGATTTTAGAAAAGATGCCAAGCACCCCACATGCCGAAAACCAGTGCTGCCTATTAGGAAGACACTTCGATTGAACAAGAACATTTGGACACCATAAAGATGGAGTGAACGGCTACACTCAGTGCACAGACAGGAATCTGGTTGATGACTTGACCATTCACTAGTTTGGCGACCTTGGGCACGTTACTCCATGTGTCTTACTTTCCTCAGCTCTAAAGTGAGGATAATAGTAATAACTCCCCGATGGCACTGCAGTAGGGATTGAACGGTTTACTATACACACAATACACTTAGGATCGTGTGTGGCGCATATTCAAGTCTTGGCCACAGCTACCTTTGATGCAGTAACTGAAGCGGCCATCGGGACACAACTCATACTAGCTACCACTTACTGGGATCTTCTACTACCATTTCTAGGAGGAGCTGCAACACAACATTAGGTTGCAGAGAATAATTCGTCAATGTAAACTCAGTCACAAAACAAATAATAACCAGAGGCCTATGGGTAGCACACCAATATGGAAAAAGGAAAGAAGTGTGTCTTACTGAGAAATTTTGAGGTGATTAAAAGTAACTGACTGATGATGTAGAACAGACTGAGAAAAGCCTTAGACTAAAGATAAAATTGAGGGGAAAAAAATGTGTCAAGAGGAAGAGGTAAGAATGCGGAAAGAAACATTAAATCCGGGATTGAAAGGAGAGCATATAACCATTAGGGGAAAAAAGGTGACTTCCCCAAAGCAGTCTGAAATAGAGTTGTTGGAAGAGTGGGTCTGAGAAATACTGATGTGCTGTCAAATTTACTGAACTATACAGAATCCATTTAAAGCTTGGTTGTGAGTCCGGAGAGATACAGAAAGTACACAAGGATCATCTTAAATAGGATGAAACAGGAGCTAAATTCAAGATATTTTTGAAGGAAAGGAATGTTAACGGATATCTATTTCCATGATGTCCGTGGCTACTTCCCTACATGCTCAAAGAACCTCATCTTGAACTTATCTGAGCTTCAGACTCATCTCAACACCCAGATGTACTTCAGACTCCTCAGGTATCACTAGCCCAAGGATGAACTCATCTCTCCCACTGCCCCCTCCTCCAAAAGAGCTCCCCCTGGTTTGTCAGCAAATGATATCACCACATTGACCAGTGCCCAAATTCAATGCCTCCTCCCTTCATCTGTGTCATTCATCTCCTCAGCCAATAAAACAATAGATCCTGTTAACTCTGCCTCATCTATTTCTCTTAAATCCATCCAGCCCGGGACGCCTGGGTGGCTCAGTTGGTTAAGCAGCTGCCTTCAGCTCAGGTCATGATCCCAGCGTCCTGGGATCGAGTCCCACATCGGGCTCCTTGCTCATCAGGGAGCCTGCTTCTCCCTCTGCCTCTGCCTGCCATTCTGTCTGCCTGTGCTTGCTCTCTCTCCCTCTCTCTCTCTGACAAATAAATAAATAAAATCTTAAAAAAAAAAAAAAATCCATCCAGCCCATCCCCTAAAACCTGGGATCGTCTGTCTCATCCCACTGCTTAAAGTCTATCACTGGCTCTCCTTTGCCTCTAAGTGAAAGTTCAAAGTTCCTAAGACAAACATGGGGATACTTACAAGGCCAGTGTTTTGTTAGTCTGTGAAGTACAATGCTTTCACTCTCTGGGACTTTTTTCTTCCCAGTTTCACTCAGAAACAAAACAAAACAAGAGAACAAGCGCCTCACCAATCATATTGCTCCCCATTGAATCAGTTCATTAAACTTCTCTCTACCACACAACATACCATGAGTTTTTCACAACTCTGGACATTTGAACGTGTTATTTCCTCTCTCTGCAACCAGCAGGTTCCCACTCATTCATCAAGGTTCAGCTCAAATGTCACCTGCTCAATGCAACTTTTCCCAACTTTTCAAGGCAAAGTACATTATTCCTCACCACTGTGCTCCCATAGCATTTTTGTACTTCTCTCATGAAATATATATTTCATTTAAAGTCTCAAGAGCCAGGATCTCAAGGGCTAAGCACAATTCACAGGAGGCACCTAATAAATGTCTAGTGAACAACTATATCTAGAGGTGTCTAAAATGACAATTCCATCAGAAGCAGGTAACAAAGCAAATGGGTATCAATTAAAATAATTTCTTAAAGACGGATGGAAATCATTTAAGCAGAAAAGAATTCTCAGGAGATATGGTTGGCAACAAAACACAGTTAAAAATGAGCTGGGAAAATCTCAGAATAAAAATAATTTATATTTCTAACCATTATTTATTTGTGGTTCTAACCTAAAGGACATGTTAGCTGATCAAACATATTCGGACTAGGAGGAAATCTAAATTTTTCATTGTCTGCTACAAGCAAAGCCATACACCAACTATGCCTTTCCCCAATCATTCTTTTAGCCTTCAGTCTTGTCTACAAAATGTGTCCATTGTCAACATTTCCATACTCTCCACCTCCCTACCTCCAAATATCAATTACAGACGGGCTTTTCTTACAAGAAAACCAAATGGACTCGTAAGCCATTTGGTTGTATCTCCATGATTTGGCTTAACAAGTTCTTCCGTCCCTCATATTAGGGTGCTTTGTATCTAGAAGCTTGGTATACTCCAATTAGATTTTTTAAATTTCTTGTTTTGTTAAAACAGATGCTTTGATGGTTTTCGCAACACTTACATTTGGAGCATGAAATGTACATTATGTGTTTGTTCCACTGTTATTACTGAGAGAGCAATGACCCAGCTCAGACTTGGGTATGGTTCCAGTTACTGACAGAACACCCCTAGGGTCTTTTGATAGCAATACAAGCTCATTAGATACAGATCAGATCTTCTCCTAAATAGCTCTGACTTCTGCTCTGCCTCCCACAAAACAAATAGCATGAACTGTTCATTTTGCCAATAATAAACAGATACGAATAAGGTAAAACAACTGTCTTCAAGAAGATCATACTGTAATGGGACACAGAAATAAACATAAAACTTATGGAATAACACGGCAACTACAACTGCAGAGATAAACAGTGTTATGGAGATACCCGCCTTTGGTTACTTCTCCTTTGACAGTGAATGAAGCTTTCCCTAAGTCACGTGCAGAGGGACATATGGCGCCTGGGGGGGGTCGGGGTGGGGGGTGCTGCACACAGGGACTCTGATTCAAGCTACTGTCTGCTTTCAGATCCCAGCAACTCCAGTTCAAATCACCCAACCTCTGTCTGCTTCAGTCTCTTTATCTATAAAACAGGAATAATAAGATACTAGCAATAGATTACTGTAAGGATTAGCAAAACTAATGCATGTCAAACACTTAAATCAGTGTCCAGGACACACTAGATATTTGCTTTTATGGATGTTACCGTGAAAGCATATGGATCTAATAAAATGTATTAAATCTCCGTGAAGATGATACAAAATTAGATCTGTACCAGAGTTCTGCTAGTTGAAAAAGGCTGTCTTGGCTGCAAATAGCATGCGAATACTGTAGATTTTTCTAGACTATAACATAATATATAGACACAGGGCCAGAGTAAGAAGTTTACTACTCAGAATTATTTTAGGAACTTGCCCCCATTGCAACCGGACTATCTTCCCACTGGGTCATTGGAAATCCCTCAGGTTCAAGAAATTCAAAAAAGTCGGACTCATGTGGCTGTGGAGGGTTTAGGCACCTAGATCATTACCCTGGAAGAGATTAAATTTTCAGATTAATTAAATCCTATTCCTCAAGGCCCTCCTTGAGTAATCAGATGTTGAGGTCTGTTTGATGTTAGGAGGATGTCATAAGTGTTTAGAGTTTGAAATGTGCCATCAGAACAGATCCATGTGCAGTAATGAAATAAAAGGCTATAGCCACCAATAAGGAGCTTGTTGTTGGGTATCAAAGACAGGTGTGAACAGGTGTGCTGAAAATGACCTTCACTGTGTGGTTTACAACAGGCTCTGGCTTCCTTCCTCAACATCCCATGCACAAGAGCCCCACTGTGTAGTTAATGGCCCTTTGTACAACTAATAACTTTTTCCTTAGCAAAAGATATACTCAGGAAAACATCTGAAAGGATGCTACTACTTACACCTTAGTTTCCAAGCCTTTTTTAAAAATTTTAGAGCGCAAAGTTTTACTTCTCACTAGGGAAGTTCCAAGCATTTTGGAAGGAGTTTGGCTTGTTTCTACCAAGAATTCTTTCTCATACTCTTGAGCCATTAAGGCTGTGTTACCTGGGTTACATTGGACACAGGACGTGTTACTTGGGTACTTACATACTGAAGAAAGGGGTACCTGGGTGGCTCAGTGGGTTAAGCCTCTGCCTTCAGCTCAGGTCATGATCTCAGGGTCCTGGGATCTAGCCCTGCATCAGGCTCTCTGCTCAGCAGGGAGCCTGCTTCCCCCCACTCCCCCCACACCTCTCTCTGCCTGCCTCTCTGCCTCCTTGTGATCTCTCTCTCTCTCTCTCTGTCAAATACATACATACATACATACATACATACATATATACATACTGAAGAAAAATCTCCAAACTTCAAAACAAACGAACTGAAGACAGCTCTGTCTACAGTGGGAACTCTATCTCACCTCTACAAAAGCTTGCTACTAGCTCTCCCAGATTCCTGATCCTTTGGGTTTAGAGAGATCACAAAAAAAAATTAGGGACACCTAGGTGGCTCAGTTGGTTGAACATCCAACTCTTGATTTTGATTCAGGTCATGATCTCAGAGTCCTGGGATAGAGCCCTGTGTTAGGCTCCCCACTCAGCAGGGAGTCTGTCTGGGATTCTCTCACCCTCTCCTTCTGCCCCTCTCCCCTGCCTCTAACAAATAAATGAATCTTTTTTTTTTTAAGATTTTATTTTTATTTATTTGACAGAGAGATCACAAGCAGGCAGAGAGGCAGGCAGAGAGGGAGGAGGAAGCAGGCTCCCCGCTGAGCAGAGAGCCCGATGCGGGGCTCGATCCCAGGACTCTGAGATCATGACCTGAGCCGAAGGCAGCGGCTTAACCCACTGAGCCACCCAGGCGCCCCCAAATAAATGAATCTTAAAAAAAAGAGAGAGAGAAAGAAAGAAAAGGAAAAGGAAAGGAAAGACAAAGAAAAGAAAAAAAAAGAAAGAAAGAAAGAAAGAAAGAAAGAAAGAAAGAAAGAAAGAAAGAAAGAAGAAACTAATCTAGCTTTGTCAATTCCCCCTGACTGGGGGAGGGATGCAGTGCTGGGAGGGCAGTTAGAGAACAGGGAATTGAGAGCAAGGAAGTAAACCATGCCTGGAAAGAAATTTTTCTGATCTATTTTTTTTTTTTTTTTGGATCATAAAATCTACTAAAGGGAAAGAGATGTTGCTGTGTCAGCCTTAGACTTTTTAACCTGGGTTAAACCTTAACTTTTTTTTTTTTTAAGAGTTTTATTTATTTATTTATTTATTTTTTTAAAGATTTTTATCCATTTATTTGACAGAGAGAGATCACAAGTAGACGGAGAGGCAGGCAGAGAGAGAGAGAGAGAGAAGCATACTTCTTGCTGAGCAGAGAGCCCGATGTGGGACTCGATCCCAGGACCCCGAGATCATGACCTGAGCCAAAGGCAGCGGCTTAACCCACTGAGCCACCCAGGCGCCCCAAGAGTTTTATTTATTTGACAGAGAGAGAGAGAGATCACAAGTAGGCAGAGAGAGAGGGGAAGCAGCTCCCAGCTGAGCCCAGCCGAGAGCCCGATGTGGGACTCGATCCCAGGACCCCGAGATCATGACCTGAGCCGAAGGCAGAGGCTTAACCCACTGAGCCACCCAGGTTCCCCTAAACCCTAACTTTCTTTTTTTTTTTTAAAGATTTTATTTATTTATTTGACAGAGATCACAAGTAGGCAGAGAGCAGGCAGAGAGAGAGAGAGAGAGAGGAGGAAGCAGGCTCCCTGCTGAGCAGAGAGCCCGATGTGGGGCTCGATTCCAGGATCCTGGGATCATGACCTGAGCCGAAGGCAGAGGCTTTAACCCACTGAGCCACCCAGGCGCCCCTAAACCCTAACTTTTAAACAAGATTTTTAAATATTCTATTAAAATTCCTGTAGCCAATCATTTCCATTGCATCTCCTATATATGGGGAAAAACTATTACACCAGTTATGATACCTAACAATTCCTAAAATTATTTTGATGATAATCAGACCTTCAAATGTTAGTAGTTATCTACATGGAACTCTGCTTAATGCTTTCTTGCCTCACTGCAACAAAGTCACAATGTCTAACCTCTGAGTGTGTATTTTGTTTAAACTCTCTTCAAAATAGGCAGAGCTTCTTCTTCAATTCCCTAGCACCCTTTGCAGTTATGTTGAAATAGAGTATTTATTTTTCTTATTTGTTTTTAGGCATCTAAAATGCTGATGATGAAACAGTGACATGCTTGGAGAAAATAATTTTTAACACCCACTCAACAAAATTACCTCCAGTAGCAATCATGCAAGGAAAAAAATAACGTAGCCAGAGAAGAAATTTAAGCAGTGGGTTTTTTTCCCCTCTATTGAAATTTGTATATATTTTCATGTTAGGTGAAATATAAAAAAATAAAATAAATGTTATATTACAGAATAGAAGAAAAGGTAATGAATGAGTATTTGATACATGGAAGGTATATTTATACATTACTGTATCCTTTGAAGAAGAGAAGAAAGCTTATAACTGCATATTGGTCTATCACAGTACTGAACAAGAAACATTACATTTTCTGTTTTAGAGGCTTAACTTCTGCAAATTTGTAATGACTTGGTCAAAACTGACCTTTGCCTACCCATAGTCATTGTAGTCAGATTTTTACAAATCTACCTTTGGGGGCACCTGGGTGGCTCAGTTGTTAAGCGTCTGCCTTCCACTCGGGTCATCATACAAGGGTCCTAGGATGAGCCCTGCTTTAGGCCTCCTGCTAAGCAGGAAGCCTGCTTCTCCCTCTCCCACTCCTCCTACTTGTATTCCCTCTCTTGCTGTGTCTCTCTCTGTCAAATAAATAAATAAAAGCTTTAAAAATAAAATAAAAATCTATCTTTCCTTGTAACTAATATATTATAAAACCTGACAATAGCATATATATTATTGATAAAGTGTATAATATTTTTAAAAAGATTTTATTTATTTATTTGACAGAGAGAGAGAGATCACAAGTAGGTACAGAGGCAGGCAGAAAGAGAGAGGGAAGCAGGATCCCTGCTGAGCAGAGAGCCCAATGTGGGGCTCGATCCCAGGACCCTGAGATCATGACCTGAGCTGAAGGCAGAGGTTTAACCCACTTAGCTACCCAGGTGCCCCGATAAAGTGTATAATATGGATAATACTGATACACTGTAAGCCATTTTATTTCTTTAGCTCTCAGTACTTCATTTCAGTTCCATCTATTACTCCCTGACTTATTGCTCAGCATTGGCTGATGCATTGTTAGCTTTCTTTATTTTTTTTTTTAAGTTTAAAATCCGGGGAGAAAGACTTCATTTAAAAAAAGCAATTCAAGAAAATCCCACAGCTTAACCTATACAGAAGAGACAATTATATATGTAGAGTTTTCACATAGATTGGAGTTGTCTGGAAAATAAAGAGGAGGTAGCAATTAAAATCTGTGTTCAGAGGAAGGCTGGTGTGGAATGATAGAGTGGTAATAAGAAGACAGAGGGCATTCTACGTGGAGAGAGGCAGATGATGTGTGAACAAAGTGAGAATGTGGGTCCAAGGGAATTCTGGGAGTAGTAAGAAGAGAGCACTTTGCTTAAGTGGAGAAGATAGTGTAGATGAGCAAAACGAGCCAGATTTGGGACATTTTGAACATCAGACTCAGAAGCTTGAGGGGTCACATATCCTTAAAGAAATCCAGGCTGTAAGAGATCAGGCTAAGATTGTGACGGTGAGAAAAGAGAGGGTAATACATTTGAATGTCACATAGATTAGGGACAAAAAGGATATTAAAAACAGAAGGGAGAAAATAAAAATGACTGAATTTTTAAACCTGATAACCATGAAAATGGTGAAAATCCAAATAAAAGAAATCCTAGTCCTAGACATTCTTAAGATATCATGCAAAGAGTAGATCTGTTGATAAGAATTTGGTCATTAAACATGGAACTTGTCTTGGACTGCTGGAATTAAATTGTAATAATTTCGTTTTTTTCATGGTTAAATACTCAAACAAATGCAGGAGATGCCTTTGAAATTACAATGAGCTCTAGTAATCTAGAGGATATTTGTTAGGCATAAATTATTCTTATTTAAACAATAAACAGGGGCAGAATGCCATGAATACAGAAAGAGAGTGATACTTCACTAAATCAAAGCTGGATGGGAGTGAGTGTATCAAAAAGCATCAAATATCCTGCCAAATTTTTCAGCAAACTTATGGAACGTAACTATTTGGGGGTGAAACTCTGAAGCAAATGGTTGGTCTTATCCTCATCATCACTAACTGGCAATAAGTGGAAAGTTAGTTAAGTGCCCATTAAGTGGACAATAATTCATAAAACTTCATACAGGATATTATCATTTATGATCATTTTGGATTAACATATTATATCTGAGTCCACTCTGAATCCATGTTTATGAAAATAAATGTTTTAATCAGGATTTTACTCTAAAGATTAATTTCTATATACAATGATTTTCTGCAGAATTTATTATTAGTTCAATCCCTTGTTGTTTTCAAAGTGGTACCGTTAACCATTTCTATTTTTTGTTGTTTCTTTTTTTCAAGTTTACTGAACTTATTTTCAATATCATTTTACAATACAAATCACCAATGAAGATTTAGCTATTTGTAGGATTCATAACCATATCAATTTTTACCTAAGCCATTGTGGGTTCTTTGTTTTCTGATAGTGTGTGTGGCTGTTACTTGTTCAAGAACAATGTCTTTGATCCCATTTCGCACATCTAAATTTCAGTTAGAAAAACAACTGTGTGCAGATGTGATATTCATTCATTTTATTTTTTGTTAATTCCTTACCAAGGCTACATTTCCTTAGAGTCAAAATGGCAGAGTGAAAGCATCCTAAAATGTTGAGCTCAAAACTTTCTGCTTCACATAATGACACATCCAGAGAAGGGCCACTAGCAGTGAGAAACATATTGGGAGTTATCTTGGACACTTGTAGTGTAACAGCTTGCTTTCCTTGAAGTAATAATGAGTCATAGTTTCTTCAGCAGCAAAAGTCACCTCATTGGTATGAGTTTTAACTTTCAAATATTTTCACATTATTTAAGAGCACCCAAATCCTGTTGATCTGGCAACAATATGAGAGCAGTAAACTCTCCTACAAAACTGGCTTCATGCTATAACTTCTATCAGAAACTTCATCCTAATTGTCTGTGATTGTGTTACATGCTTTCCATAAAGACTCATTTTCCCTGCCTGAATGCATGGTGACTTCTGGGACAACTCTACGCTAATTATTGTGTGAGCTCTGAATTCCACAGGACCAGAAAACGTGTGAAGGCAAATTCGTAGACCTCACCACTTAAGGATAGACTGGGCACAGTAAAATGTTTTGGAAATCTCTTTGCCCTACTTTCTAAACGCCTCCTAGCAGGCATAATGCTGTCTATGACTTTCACTGTCTCAATTATTCACTTGTCACTGGCAAAACTTCTTGAATGTATTTCTTGTATTTGAGACATAACAAGAGAATATAATGTTTCCCCAGTATGGAGAAATTGGTAGCATGATGGATGAAACTTCAGGAACATTACACTAGCTGGTTGTTTAAGCTTTAATAAAAAACACACTTGGGTCTTCCTTGCTAGATTTGAAATTTACCATGAATTGGCCTGCAAGGAATCTAAATACCATTTTTGCTACAGTTGGATTTTTACCTGTATCACTTACTCAGAAAATTGGATATTTGCTAATGCTCACTGTTGTAGAGTCTTTAAAAATCCTAGAACAAAAAACATAACCTGAAGGGCACCTGGCTGGCTCAGTTGGTGCAGTACACAACTCTTGATCTGAATTATGAGTTTGAGCCTTTCATTGGGCGTAGAGATTACTTAAAAATAAAATCTTTAAAAAAAAAAACAAACAAACAAAGCTTGTTTCTGAGGCTTTATCTAGAATTTTCAAAAATATAATCTATATTAAAATCATTTCTCATCTTTCTAAAAAGTTGTTGGTTATGACATCAAATGCTATTTTTCTCCTGTTATTTCACACATACAGCAAGTGTTACATTTTTTTTTAAGATTTTATTTATTTATCTCACAGACAGAGATCACAAGTAGGCAGAGAGGCAGGCAGAGAGAGAGGGGGAAGCAGGCTCCCTGTGGAGCAGATAGACTGATGTGGTGGTGGTGGGGGGCTCAATCCCAGGACCCTGGGATCATGACCTGAGCCAAAGGCAGAGGCTTAACCCACTGAACCACCCCCAAGTGTTACATTTTAAGCCAGCTGAAACAGTCCCTCTGTAACTCAATTTGGAATACGTTCTTGAGCTGCTCAAAGGTCAGGACCTGAGATAACCAAAATGAAATGTATTAAATTAAAAGAAGTATTAAGTCCAAATATGAGCAACTAAAAGAATTTTTTCAATAAAACCAACCTGATAGGGGAAAAAGCCTTTAAAAAATATTTTTTAAATTTTTTTTTAAAAAGACCTTTTACTTCTATCTCCAAGTCAAGCCTTTTGACCTGTGATGCAATTCTTAGCAGCTCATTGAACATGACTTGGGATTTAGCCAATACTTGGGGTATTATTATGGGAACCCCTAAGTGTTCTATAAAATATGATTCCAGTCGGCAGGGGGGATGATCATTTAGGTGCCAAATCAGGGATGAGAACCAAACTTGGGCATTAAGAATTCATTGCTTTCCATGTTTACTCCCAAGAAACATTTGAACAATGGTGCTTCTTTGTTTGGCAACAATTTACATTAATTAAAACTTATTTGAGTTTTCCTTGTCCCACCTATTATTTTAGTCAATGCCTTTCATAGAGAGCTCAGAAGCAATTTTGATAAGTAAATGATCAAACAGAAGTATTCATATAAAATTATTTACATTGGGTTCAAAATTAATAAGATAATTTGATGATCATTTATTTCATCCAGGTGAATATCCTTGTTCCTTAAAAACACTTTATTTTAATGTGTAAAGATAAGAGAGATTACATTCGGGGCGCCTGGGTGGCTCAGTGGGTTAAGCCGCTGCCTTCGGCTCAGGTCATGATCCCAGGTCCTGGGTTCGCGCCCCACATCGGGCTTTCTGCTCAGCAGGGAGCCTGCTTCCTCCTCTCTCTCTGCCTGCCTCTCTGCTTACTTGTGATTTCTCTCTGTCAAATAAATAAATAAAACTTTAAAAAAAAAAAGAGAGAGAGATTACATTCATCTCATTTGATGATAGTGAATGTATTGTTCACCAACCTCAGTCACTCAGTCAGCTCCTATCTGAGACCCTGTGGTTTCTTTCCCAATCAGCTCATTCCAAAGAGGGATTATCGTGGTAGCAATTTGTTTCAGATTTACTCTGTCGGATCAGCTATTGATGGCTTGAGACCACCCTTATCGGAGGTAGAAAATAGAGCTTTTTGTTGAGAGGGGAAAAAAATGTTTATTTTTTTTTTAAGTCATCTCATCTCTTTGTTTGACACAAATAAGAGTGGGGGCTACAATTCCACGGAACTTGAGTGCATTTTCAAGTACTGTTCATGCGCACCTGTTTTATGTATTTGGGGTTCTGAAGAGTTTTGATTCCACCGACTAGACTGAAAAGAAAAAGGCCATGTAAAATCTCAAAAACCTTAGTTCTCCCCACTCAATATGTAAGAGAGAAACTAGGGCTGAGAACCAGGAAAAAGTAAGGAAGGAGTGAAGTTTGGGAGGAAACTTTTTCAAATTATGTTTCTGGATCTGCCGCTCCAGCATTTTGGAAATTTCCCTACTCTCAATTTAAATGTCATTTTACTTCCAATAATTTGGTACGAGAGCAGTATTTTAAGTGTTTACCATGTAACATGTTCTTCAATTATATATCCACCTTCTTTTATGCAATCGATAATCACTCTCAAAATCTTAATCAAAGGTAGTCCAAGTTATCACATATTAACATTTCTTAACTAGATGACATGGTTCAACTTTGACTTTCTCTTCCCCCCACCTATGGATAATGGTTTAAATGTCTGAATGCAGTTTTCGAATACGCTAATTCTATATACTTGGTATCTACGTTTAGCCCAAAAGCCAATGCATGGTGACTAAGTGATCAGGCTCTGAGGCCGTGTATTAACTGCATGATCTTGGCCACAAAAGTTAACCCCTCTAAGCCCCTCAGCCACGAAGGGTAACAAATGAAAGTGCCTTCCCCATAGGGCTGTATGAGGATTATATAATATGATGATGTTCTTACAGAGTTTCACCTAGTGCCAGGGATGTGATAAACTCTCAGTAAATGCAAATTGCAATTGTTATTTTTGTTTCATGTTGGTTTTATCTCCATGCTTCTGAAATTTCTCTAAAGCTCCTTTGGCACAGAGTTGGGAGTCTTAAGTGATAATTAGTTGATTGTTTCTAAAAAGGATGCTTGTTTTCACTAGAATTCCTTTGTTTGCGAACAACAGAGAACGATTTAACTTAATTAGGAGAGATAAAGCGAGAGAAGACAAGAGAGAAAAGAGGGAGAAGCTTATTACAAGAAAATGCAGGAATGTCTCATTGAATCAATTGCAGAAACACAGCTATGCCTTCCAGAAAGACTCACAGGGAGGCTCCGGGGAGCCAGGCGACTGCTCTCTTCCCATTTCTCCTCATGTTTTCTCTCAGTACTTTTACTTTCTTCTCTCTTCTCCTCTCTGTGTTGTGTTGCAGTTCTATCTACCTAACAAAAATGACCACAGGACACCAGGATTTTACAGCACCTGCATTCAGAAAACTAATCCAGAAGGACACCTACCTCTTTTTCATCCTAATTGATATTTCCTCAGAGAAACAATATAGTGATCCCAGGTTCACATATCCATCTCTGAATGAATAAGCTGCATAGGGGCCGGAAACTACCTAGCAAATTCAAGCCTGCCTTGAGAGCACCCCTATGTGTACATACCAGAGAAGAGGGGCTGGCAGGATGACCAGAGAGTGTCCACTCCATCATTAACTCTAAAAACAGAAACCCCATCTCAGAGACTCTTGTCTCTCCTAGAATGCACAGCCCTCTTCAGTGCTGGTAAAAATTTTCAGAAACAGTCAGTCAATTTTAATTTTCATCATCTTTTCCGTCCAGTCTTTCCTTTCTGTTCCTACAGGAGTTGGGGGCTTATTTTATACTTGAGGACTGTGACTGAATCACTCCCTCAACTTGTACTTCCCCAATGTGAGTGATTCTTGTTTTCTCAGTGTTTTCCTGGTGTCCAAGAATATTTTTTTAAAATTTTTGGTAAAGACATCACTTTTCTTTCTCTTTTTTTACTGATCTTATTTATTTATTTGAGAGAGAAACAGAGAGAGCACGAGCAGGGAAAATTGCTGGAGCAGAGAGGCAGAGGGAGAGGGACCCAAGTGGACTCCCTGCAGAGCAGGGAAACCTGACAAGGACTCAATCCCAGGATCTTGAGATCATGACCTGAGCCAAAGTCAGACACTTAACTGATCAAGACTCCCAGGCGCCACTCACTTGTCTTTTCACAAAAGAACTAGGGAGGATGCTCTGACCTTAAGTTGCCAATGCAGAATATAAAGAAATTGCTCTCATTACCTTCTCTGTTTCTCACACCTGGGCTTATCTTCATAACCATCTACTCTTCTGATGCTCTCCAGAAGATTTTCTCCTATATTTGAACTGTCCCTAATTTTAATTGTGTGGTCAGTTTACCATCATCTTTGAGTAACTGAAGAGGAATTAGAGTTTATACCCCAAGGATAAAAAGAATCACACACCCACACAGAAACACAGAAATGCACACACAAATCAAAAAGTTCTCAGCAATGATCTTGCTGGGGATCCCTATTCTGGGGCTATTATGTGGGTAATGTGTAAAAACAAATTAGTAATTGGCAAATTAGAGGATACTCGAACAAATTTGAGAATCAGGATTCTCAGCATGAGAGAAAAGATACATGTAAACTAGAGAGACTAAAATCTTGTAGTCCTATGGAAACATCAGTATAAACTTAAATTTTATCGTGTGTGTGTGTGTGTTTTGTGAAATGTCTAGAGTTTACTTCAAAATAATGAGAAAAAGAAAGTAAGTGGCATGTGGGTGAAAAAAAAAATTTGGCCATGAGTTGATAATTATTTAATCTGGATGTTGAGTATAGGAGAGTTTCCATACTGTGCTCTAATTTTGGATATATTTGGAATTTGTAAATTCCATAATAAAACTTTTTAAAGTGAAAGATCTCTAGTCGACAAATTAAAATGCAGTGTATTGCAATGAGGGAAACTACACAAGACGTTGAGAAACGTACCTGCATTCCAGTCTCCCATTTATAATATACAAACAAGATGCAAGGCCCAGAAAAAGTCACTTAACCTTTCCAAGTTTTGTTGAGTCACTTGCAGATGTAAGATATAATTTATCAGCCTCAGAGTAGAGACTAACCCAAATTTTCCATGGAGCTAGCTTGAAGCTCTCAGGACTATTATTTTATAAACATCTCCAAATTCAAAATGACTTCTATGATTGACATTAGATATTAATAGTACAAACTGAGGTCTAATAAGCCACTATCCTTTGAAGTATCAGTCCAAATTATTCAAACCAAAAATTGGAAAAGCTTATACTCTTAACTAAAAAATATGATTTTTTCCTTTTCTGTTTTGATTTATTTTTTATTTTAAATTCAGTTAATTAACATACAATGTATTATTGTTTCAGTTTCAGAGGTAGAGGTCACTGATTCATCAGTCTTATATAATAGCCAGTACTCACTATATCATGAGCCCTCCTTAATTTCCAACACCCAGTTACCCCATCCCTCCATTCCCCTCCCCTCCAACAACCCTCACTTTGTTTCCTATGAGTAACTGAGGGTTTCTCGAGTGGAGGGGGATGGGAGGGATGGGGTGGCTGATGATAGACATGGTGAGCTCTGTGAATTTTGTAAGACTGAAGAATCACAGACCTGTACCCTAATACATGTAATACCTTATGTGTTAATGAAGAGAGAAAGAAAAAGAAAGAAAGAAAGAAAGAAAGAGAGAGAGAGAGAGAGAGAGAGAGAGTTTGACATCTTCTTTGCTAATCAGAATGCATTTTATTTCTTTTTATTGTCTGATTGCTGAGGCTAGGACTTCTAGTACTATATTGAATAGCAGTGATGATAGTGGACATCTCTGCTGTGTTTCTGACCATAGGGGAAAAGTTCAGTTTTTCCCCACTGAGAATGATATTTGCTGTGGGCTTTTCATATGTGGCTTTTATGATATTGAAGTATATTTCCACTATCCCTACACTGTGAAGAGTTTTAATCAAGAAAGGATGCTGTACTTTGTCAAATGCTTTTTCTGTATCTATTGAGAGGATCATATGGTTCTTATCCTTTCTTTTATTGATGTAGTGTATTATGTTGATTCATTTGTGGATATTGAACCACCCTTGCAGCCCAGGAATGAATCCCACTTGGTTGTGATGAATAGTCTTTTTAATGTACTGTTGGATCCTATTAGTTAGTATCTTGGTGAGAATTTTTGCATCCACCTTCATCAGGGATATTGGTCTATAATTCTCCTTTCTGGTGGGGTCTTTGTCTGGTTTTGGGATCAAGGTAATATTGGCTTCATAGAAAGTGTTTGAAAGTTTTCCTTCCAGTTCTATTTTCTGAAATAGCTTCAAAAGAATAGCTATTAATTCTTCTTTAAATGGTCAGTAGAATTCCCCGGGAAGCCATCCAGCCCGGGATGTTTGTTTGTTGGGAGACTTTTGATTACTGTTTCAATTTCCTTGCTTGTTATAGGTCTGTTCAGGTTTTCTATTTCTGCCTGTTTCACTTTTGGTAATTTATATGTCTCTAGGAATGCTTCCATTTCTTCCAAATTGCCTAATTTGTTGGCATATAGTTGTTCAAAGTATGTTTCTGTAATTGTTTGTATTTCTTCAGTGTTGGTTGTGACCTCTCCTCTTTCGTTCAGTATTTTATTTATTTGGGTCCTTTCTCTTTTCCTTTTGATAAGTCTGGCCAGGGGTTTATCAATCTTATTAATTCTTTCCAAGAACCAGCTCCTAGTTTCATTGATCTGTTCTACTGTTGTTTTGGTTTCTATTTCATTGATTTCTGTTCTAATCTTTATTATTTCTCTTCTGCTGAGTTTAGGCTTTATTTGCTGTTCTTTCTCTAGCTCCTTTAGGTGTAAGGTTAGGTTGTATATTTGAGACCTTTCTTGTTTCTTGGGAAAGGCTTGTATTGCTATACACTTCCCACATTTACCTTACCCCCAAAATTTAGAACAGTGGTGTTTTCATTTTCATTTGTTTCCTTGAATTTTTTTTTTAATGTCCTAGTTGACCCATTCATTCTTTAGTAGGATTTTCTTTCGCCTCCATGTGTTTGAGTTCTTTCTAAATTTCCTCTTGTGATTAAGTTCAAGTTTCAAAGCATTGTGATCTGAAAATATGCAGGGAATGATCCCAATCTAAAAAAATATGATTAATAACTAGCAAACCATTGTAACTTAATTATGAAATTGGGTTTTTGTTGATATGTTCAACTACAACCAATTTTACCTCAATGTCTAAACTTAAATCACTAATGTAGAAAAAATTTTAACAATATCCAAGCAATCTTCATTCTAATCTTAGGGTAATTTAACAATTTTAACCAAATCCAAATATAATAGAAAATATAAGAAATACTGTGACATTTTCAGGACCAACTTTACAAACAGCTTTTTAAAAATCTCCATTCCATAAGTTAATTATTAAAGATATTCTCTTAAAGCAGGCCTGAACCCACACATTGAATATGGTAAATACTTCACTTTTTTTTTTTAAGATTTTATTTATTTATTTGACAGACAAAGATCATAAGCAGGCAGAGAGGCAGGCAGAGAGAGAGGAGGAAGCAGGCTCCCCGCCGAGCAGAGAGCCCAATGCGGGGCTCGATCCCAGGACCCTGAGATCATGACCTGAGCTGAAGGCAGCGGCTTAACCCACTGAGCCACCCAGGCGCCCCAATACTTCACTTTTTAAATATCTCAGTTATATATTTCTGCATCTTCCTGGATGGGTCTATAGAATAGGACTTAAGTTATAGGATTTTCTCTTGCTTGGTACATAAAATTTACAAAATAAGTAGGAAAATTTGTACTTTTCCAGCCATGTAAATAGAACAAAACAGAACCCCCCCCCAAAAAAAATCATTTTGGCATTTGCCTTCATTCACATACACAGTCATTGAGCAAGCACACACACATGTACGAACACACACATTTCAGTTGTACTAAACTTAATGTGAAATTTTAGATTAGAGTCTCATTTATTGGCAATTCTGGGAAAGGGTTTTAGCTTAATCCCCAGTTAATGAAACCCTTGCTAGTGAATTTCCTTTGTCAACACTGCATTTAATGTACAGTGCTTCATACCTGCTAGATCATCAAAACCCACAAAACGATTAGGCTCAATTGCAATGCAAAAGTTGGAAGGAAGGAAATTTTTGTAAAATTTTATAAAACAATTATGCTCAGAAATTACATGGGCTGGCTCTATTTAAGAAATTATTTTCCAGCTTCTGTGTTTTGCTATTAAAAATAATGAATCGTTATGCTTCAAACAAAGCAAAACATTTCTTAGGAATCAAGCCTGATTGATATATGGTTCCTTGAGGAAAAGCAATCAGGTCATATACTAGCTCAGAAAAATCTGGCACAGCCACTGTTCTTGCTTTTGCTTTTTCAACCTAGACCCATACATATGAGTAACTCCAAAGATATTATAACAAATGCCTACCCAGAAGATTTGGGGAAAGTACATAAGATAATCAAACATTAAGTTTAAAGAAACCTATTAATGACTCATACATGGTTTTTACATTACCCATTTTCAAAAAGATGGGCTAAAATAGCATTTAGTAAGTATAAGTTGCACATCGCAACTTCTCTTTGGAGGTACAGGAGGTACTTCCAGATTTAGCATTCCTCCAATATGGTAGCCCAGGTTACTAAAGAGAATTCCCATTCACAATGGTAACAATCATAGGGCAGAAATGGGTATTACAGAGATATCAAAAGCAGCAACACTTGTCTGTTAATGTCAAAAATCTATGATTAAGTTGAAGTTTAATTTTATTGAATAGTATATAACCCAGCTTTTTAATCATAAAGTATGAGAATTCCACCCTGAACCCTTCATACTTGGTGTTTCTTCAAGGAAATAAATCCATAATTTCTACACGGTATCATTTCAAAACAGTAAGTCTTGATTCCTATTCAGAATAAAACAAGAACCTGGCTATGGGACCTAAACTTTATAGGAAAACAGTAAAATACTATCTATATTTAAAGTTGGTCTGCTTAAAAAGACCTCTCTTCTTGTGCTTCTATGAGTGGTTTCCTTATTTGAAAGTTGAATGATATTAAAATGCAAATATTAGGTAGTTTAGCCAAGTACTTTTTTGATATTCTTGAGTCTCATCTGTTTGATTATTAGCATTTTTACCAGAAGAAAAACTAAGCAACTGCAAAATTATGACCTTAATCCAAAACACTGTATAATTTTAGAGACATGATTACCTTAAGTGAACTTCTTCAAAGCTTGGCTACATACGCAAAAAATCCAAAACACTGAAAGTACAAAAAATCTAGGTGGAAACCTAACCCCCAGATGCAAAAGAAAAAAGTCTGTCAGCTCTTCACAGGAGTTGGCTTAACCTCTGAGACAATGGTATTATGTTTGATGACCTTATTGTTCCCTTATAGAAATGAAACCAAATATTGGTCTCTAAGACCTCTGTTCCTGAACTTACCAGTCTACTACTTCAGCTTGTGAAGAGGGAGCCTCTTTTATTTCCTCTAGCTGTACTACACACTAGTAAAAAAACTTTCTAGATTCATAAAAGGATGTCATGATAAATATGACTTTTGACCTATGATAATTTATTAATAGAAAGAAGAGGTCCATGTACATATGTTCACATACATATATTTATAGCACCTTATATTCCAATAAGAATATTAACTTTTAAAGAACACTATTCATCAAAAGAGAAAACAGATGGAAAGTGAAGGCAGATACCCTTTCTCCTGAAATACATGTGTAAATAGTCTGTCATCACCTTACTCTGTCTGAAGGTAGAACAGTCGGTGACATGTCAGGAGACTTCCCGATGTGATTAGAATACCCTTTCCTTTCATGCAGCTGTTCAAGAATGGAATCAGAACTTTTCCCCTCCTTGAATTGGAGGAGAGGGAATGTGGTGCACTCCTTCTTTACAAGAATATTTTGGAATATGTAACAATGCACTAATTTAAATCTTTGCAATAGGTGCTATACTATTAAGAGTCCCTGAAGAGCCCTGAGCTTTTGTGGAAGTAAAATCTCCATAAACTGTAATGAGGTCAATTCTCTCATATTCTGAAGGGCATGAGTGAAGGTTTATAGAATGAGATGGAGCAAAGGGAGTCTAGGGCAGGAGGTAGTGATTTTCAAGTGTTTACAACACTTCTGCTCCAGTGACAGAGCAAAGCTAAACTTACAGTCTCCTTAAAATATGAGACTCGAGCTTATTATTACCATAGTGGGTATTCTCTCCATTCTTTTACTGCTCCCTGAAACCATTCTTTTAGTTTATAGGTAAATTTGCAATATTTTAAAGAGAAAGGGAAAAAGTCGCAAATAGACCACTTAAAGCAGCAATTTAAACAGATAGGACAAACACCATTCGGATGCAAGTATGTACTCAGAGAAGAAAGTAAAGAAATTGGGATTTTTGTAAAAGTATTGATTGGAGACCTGGAAGAGTGAAAGAATGAGCTTCACAAAATTGAATCTGTGATTGCAAATGACGAAATGCATAAATTCAAACATAAGAAGTTATAAGATTCATTATCTATAAAGTTAAAACATAACTATTTGGAGAAAGCACTCATTAGAGAAAGGCTAAAAGAGAAAAGTTTCCAATACGTTCTCATAAGCAAGACCCTATATACTGTAAGAAACAGCATCTTTAGTATAGTCATAGGAGCAAAGTTAATAAGGCCATCTTTTTAACAATCAGAGCTGAGGGTCTCATGCCAAAGTACAATTCCACGCAGTCAGGGTGGATCTGGCCAGAAGAGAGGGGTAGTAATAAGTGTTGAGCAGGACTGTGGGTCTCTGTGACTTCGCCTTAGGATGGTACTTAGAATATCTATGACTGGGTAGACAACATGTATATTAAGCAATATCCATTCACATTTATGTAAACTCTGAAACTATCAAGTGACATTAATATAGAGATAAAAATTTCTACTGAGTACCAAGAGTTATCAAGCAAGAAAAACATGTAACTTTAATAAAGGTAAGTTCAGAAGATTACTAGAATCTCAGTGAAAATATCAATGTGATATTCTTTATACAATGGAAGGAGACATAAAAAAAGTATCCTAACATTTATATGAAGAACAAAACTTGTGCAATGATTCAAAACGTAGACAAGGAAAACAAAGGTAAAGATGATTAGACTCACCATCTATTAAAATCCACTATAAATCTACAATCATGACATTTCTGTGGCACTCTTACAAGATCAATGGAATAGAGACCTTATCTTGGAACAGATCCTAATTAGTATGTATAAGAACTTAATAAATGTTGAATAAAATCTTAGGAATAAAACTTTTAAAATAAGCAAGAAACTCAGGAAATGTTTATAAATACTGATGGAAGAAAATAAGTTATTTAGAAGGAAAAATGAGCTGAGATGGTTAGCAGTCACCATAATACAAATTCCTACGAGATACGTACTTAAAGAAATAAAAAGAATTTAAGAAGTAGAAAATATAAGGGAAACCCATTTAATCTCTTCATAGGAAAAGTCTTTAAAAAATTAATCTTTAATAATCTAAAGAGACACATAATAGAGGCAATGTATGAAATTTCATTGGATTTTGGATTGAAAAAATTAAGGGATGTAACAGTCATTTTTGGAGGGACAGTAGGGGATGTGCAAGTAACTGGATATTAGATATTATGGAAGTATTAATTGTCTTGGATGAATTAATAGTATTGTAACTATGTAGGCAAGTGTCTATTCTAAGAGACCACACAATAAAGAATTTAGCAGTGAAGTATCTGAATTTTACTGTCAAATAATTCAACAAAATGAATAAATATCTCTCTCTTATACATACACACATACATACATGCACACATACACACTCACATTCACACACATACACATTTTGTATGCATCTTATATAGAAAAAAAGAAAGAAAAGGAGAAAAAAATGTGACAAGATACCATCAGCCAGAGGACCTAAGTGAAGAGTACACAGAGCCCATCGGATTATACTTTAATTGTTCTATAAGCTTGAAAAAAAATTTTTTTTTAAGATTTTATTTATTTATTTGACAGACAGAGATCACAAGTAGGCAGAGAGGCAGGCAGAGACAGAAAGGAGGAAGCAAGCTCCCCGCTGAGCAGAGAGCCCGATGCGGGGCTCAATCCCAGGACCCTGGGATCATGACCTGGGCCGAAGGCAGAGGCTTTAATCCACTGAGCCACTCAGGCGCCCCTAAACTTGAAAAATTTTAAATAGAAAGATGGAAGGCAAGTTTTCTAGTACGAACAATGGATTTGACACTAAAAATATATAGCATCTATATGTAAAACAAGGTGATGCTTCTAAATCATTTGACAAATGGTTATACACTTAATAAATAAAAGATTCATAAAAGTTCATGAGGAAAATATTAGGACCCCAAAATGAGCCAAGGATGCAAACAGACTCTCCTCAGAAAAAAATCCAAGCGACTAATAAATGAGAAATAGGTGAGAAAAAAAGTCAACCTCACTAGTTATGAATTGAAAACAGAATACTATTTTCCCCACAAAAGTAATGGATGTTTTGGCTTATTTTGCTTTCAATGATTATACTCAATACACTGAATGTGCAAGGAGAGACATCTTTTTATGGTTGATAGACTTGTAAGATGACACATGTATTCTGGAAAGAAATTTAGAAGTGGCTTCAAGAACATGAAAAACGTGTCCAACCTTTGACCAAGTAATTATTTTTGTAGTAACTTATCCCATGGGAGTAACAAAAATTAGGGCAAATACCGTAGGATAAAAATATGCATCATCGCATATTACAGTGATAATAAAGTAAAGTAAGAAACAACTTCAGGGGCGCCTGGGTGGCTCAGTGGGTTAAAGCCTCTGCCTTCGGCTCGGGTCATGATCCCAGGGTCCTGGAATCGAGCCCCGCATTGGGCTCTCTGCTCAGCAGGGAGCCTGCTTCCTCCTCTCTCTCTCTGCCTGCCTCTCTGCCTACTTGTGATCTCTCTCTGTCAAATAAATAAATAAATAAATCTTAAAAAAAAAAAAGAAACAACTTCAGTGCTCACAGTTATGGTGAAGGTAAACAGAACTGTTCACTACATAGCACATCCATTTAGTAGGACATTCTGACACTATTAGAGATGTTTATGAAGAGTTTAATGACACAAGAAATTTCATATTATAACATATTAAGTGGAAAACATAGGGGCCAAGCCACATATTCAGTATGACTTCTATTGGAAAAAAATAATTAAAAAACATTGAAAAAAGTGCTGAAACAGACAAAATATGAACAACTGATGCCTGTAGGTAGTGTGATTAACTCTGTGGCTTTTTTCTGTTTTTTTTATACTAACCTCTCTATTCCCCAAACTTTTCTCCGTGAGCCATGTATGCTGCTAGAACATTACAGATAAAGTTCATTTAGAAATGCTGGAAAAGACACTAATCAAAACAATGAAGAGACTCCGCAGAGCTCAGGTAACCCAAACCACACTGGAGTCCATTCAGTGTTAATTTGGTAATATAAATGTATGTTACATTGAAAGAAATGAAAACAAACCATTTGGGATGGACCATGGTGTACTTCAGGGAACAAACATAACTTTTTGAAAACTTTCCAAGCAAGCGCTCTTCTTCTGTGTTTTTGTAAGAATCTGGATATTTCCTGGAGTTTTTTTCTTTGCCTGTTTGTTATGTTTCATTTTCTTTTTAATTTCAGATAAAAGGAGGTGAAAGTTGAGTGGGTGTCACTGAGGCAGGAGAGGGGTTAGAGTGCTGTTACCTCAAGTGAAACCCTCTGAACACATAATCTAACTCCGTATTTGCAAATTAGACATTTCTCTGAGCTACACTAATCTTCCCAAATCATAATCAAGTCAATTATTTTAACGATATATTTTTTTACATCAAAAATCAACATACCGGGAAAAACACAAAGATAATTGACTTAAAATTTTTATATATTTATTTTTTTAACCTCCAAATAAAGGTAAAGACTTGAAGTGAAAAAGCCAACCATTTTGTTTGAACATTATTTTCCTGTGCTTTCTTATAACTCTGTTCAAGAATCTGCCCATTGTCCATCTCAAAGAGAATGTTCCCACAGGATCCACTAAATGGGAAGCAGCACATGTGACCCAAACCCAGGCCGTAGCTGGCTGAACCAGAAGGACACCTAACCCAAGTGTCTGAGACTCTCTTTTTTGGGAATTTGCAGTTAAAACACAGGAGGCTTTCTGAGGTTACTCTACCTGTCAAGTGACCAGGCTAGTGGCCAAGACTACCAACTCAAGATTTTGTGTGTTAATGAACCAGCCAAGAGAGCCAACAGAGCTGTCTATGGGGGAAACGAAAAAGATGAAGTAGAAACACAAAGCAACATTAAGAACATAAATGACACAAAGAAAATGTTGATTAAGAAGCTACAGTTTCTAAGGGTTTTCTAGTTCTTTATTCCAGCCTTCATTCAGGTCTAGCTACACATCTTGTCTTTGGTTTCATAAGATATGCCTCTCTTATTAAAACTCTCTCTTTATTTAAGACAGAAAAACAAAACAAAAAAGCAAACAAACCAAAAAAACCTCTCTTTATTTCAACTTCAGATGTCATTTTGTTGCTTGTACCCAAAACAACAAATACATAAATTTCCTTTCTAAATTCCACTGAAAGGGTGGATAAGGTGTGTATTTTTTAACCACCTTTAATAGATTGGGAACTCTCAAATAATTTAACATTATATGACTGGTTCCTGAAGCCCTGTCTCCAGAGCTTAGATCTTCTGATTCCAGTTCCTCTACCATTAACTCTTCTCTGTTCAGAGGTAAATACAGCCAGGGCTGTCCTGGCAACCAGTGAACACAGAAGAGGTCTGCCTATAAGGGGATGTAGCTGACTAGTTGCTACATTTGGGTTCCGCTATGGGAATACCATGTGAGGAGACCATAAGTGAACAGTTTAGGCAAAAGCATCAGGACCACTTATTGTAGTTCTACCATCACCTTTGTACAAAAACCCCAGGAAACAGACTTTTGACACTAACTGTTAACCAAAATGTATTGCTTCTTCTACTTTAATTACAGCTCTAGTTTCAGCACTGAATGGTACTTTTCATCAAGAGAAATGCCAAAGAAAATGCTTTCTAATTCCAGTGTTAAAAATATCCTGTAAGTTCTATCAAGCATCTTCAATTCTATCCAATAAGGAAAAAACAATTAAAATCAGCTAGAACCTATTCTATGTCCTTAAGTCTCTAAGCATTTTGTGTAATTAAAGAAATAGTTAATTTATTAATGATTATTATAATAGTGACAATTTATTAAGTGCTTACATTGTACCAGGCACTAGTCTAGATGCTTTGCAAACATTATTCTTTCATTTATTCATCTGACAAGAATTTATTTTATTGAGTATACTATCTGACACTCACTGCTCACGTGTAATACTCCCTGAGAATATAGCAATGAACAAAACAGAGTCCCTGCTCTCAAAAAAGTTCTTAGACTTAATCATCACAATCACCTCACTGTTGTTACCATTTTGCTAAAAAGAAAATACCTCAGGTTAAATAATTTACCTGGGTCACACAACTGATGAAGTAGCCTAGGCTTCTTAAAATCTCGGACTCTTTCCATTTGATCACACTGCCTCTCATTAAACATTGACTATGGAAAGCGAGACATATTTATAGCCAGGAGAACACTGTTGAGAAGCTGATAATCACTGATAATCCATGCCAGGACCTTCTCACATATATTAGTTCCTTGATGCATTTTCTATGAATGTAGATTACTTCCCAAAAAGTAATGCTCCCATTGAAACCAATATTTCCTAAAATACTTCAACAATCTTTGAAATTTATCATTGGATTATCACTGAATTGGAAACCAAAAACTCTACAGTCAAGACAAACAATTTTCTGGATGTTTACTAGGAGAAGAAAGCAAATAATTTTATTAAATTAAATCAGGCTGGTTTGGTTTTTAATTTAATTCATTTAAATATATTGAGTGCCTATTATATGGCAGACAAGTTTCAAATGCCAGGATATAGCAATGAAAAAAAATTGCTACTCTAATGGCATTCACATATAATATATATTTTGTCACATGGCAGCAAGTGCAATAAAAAAAAATAATAATAAAACTCTGAAGAAAGCTGGGGTGTAAAGAGCTAGAACTCATAATTTTAAATAAGCAGGTCAGGAAGACTTCATTGAAAAGGTGAAATTTGAGCAGATTCCTAAAAGAATTGAGAGAGTAAGCCGCAGGGAGATATAAGCAAAGAACACACCAAGTTCAACGTCCCTGAAATGAGCATATAAAAGCTATGAAGGTGTCAGGATTAGAGAAGTAGCAGGCACCAGATTATACAGGGCCCCTAGAAGCCATCATGAGAAGTTTGCCTTTTACTCAGAGTGACATGAGAAGTCATTTGAACAAGGAAATGATATTATATGTATTAATTTCTTGACACTATCCTTGTTATATGGAGAATGGACCATAGGAAAAAATAGGATGGAAACATAGAGGGACAAGTTGGAAGATGTAATAACTAAAGTAAGAGACAATGGCGTCTTCCATCAGCAGTAGAAGTAACCATATCTCTGGTTATATTTTGATTGTTAAGGCAATAGGATTTGCCATCATACTGGATGTGGAATTTGAGAGAAAAAAAGAAGCCAAGGATGACAAGTTTTCCAGTCCAAGCAATGGGCAAGATGGAGTTGTGATTTACTGTGGGAGGAGCTGAGGTCAAGAGTTCACCTTGGGACATATTAAGTTCACTTTGGGGCATGGAGAAAGCATTCCAATGAAGGGAGCAAGTGCATCAAATACTCCTGAGAGGCAGGGTGATATAAAGACCGGGAACTGACTACTGAATTCAACAAAATGGAGGTCATAAGTCATCAGTGACCTTGTCAGAGCAGTTCTGGTGGAGTGAAAGGATGGGGGGCAGGGGAAGCTGATAAGTGTGGATCCACAAGGCAATGAGGAAGGATTGGAGGCCACGAGTAATTTGTGAGAAATTATTTATAAGCAGAGACAATGAGCAAAACCTGAAGGAAAAGTGGGGTTGAGGAAGATTTTCCTCATAACAGTTTAAGACTAAAGAAATAACATGTTTCTGTATGGATGGGAATGACTCGTTAGAAAGCAAAGAACAGAGGGAGTTTGCTCTTGTGAAAGGTAAGAGGATGAGCTGGAGTGAAGAAGTGGGTCTTAGAAGAGTGAAGAGATCCTCTGCATCTGTCTACACGTTATGGTTACAGTCACTCTATATAGAACATGATTTTCATAATTATTCCTATGCTATTGTAATTGCAATTAAAAATTTTTCAATTTGCTAAAAAGACTGTGCCTGTTTCCTCACACAATATAAACATAATTTGTCAAGAATGACTAATCTTGCCCAATTTTCATTACCATTTTTCTAAATGTATTCAAGAATAAACAATTCCGGGGCGCCTGGGTGGCTCACTGGGTTAGGCCACTGCCTTCGGCTCGGGTCATGATCTCAGGGTCCTGGGATCGGGCCCCGCATCAGGCTCTCTGCTCGGCAGGGAGCCTGCTTCCTCCTCTCTCTCTGCCTGCCTCTCTGCCCACTTTGCGATCTCTGTCTGTCAAATAAATAAAAAAAAAAAATCTTAAAAAAAAAAAAAGAATAAACAATTCCATGTTTGCACTAATGTTTGATGAAGTAGTAATGGATGCATGAATGCTGAGAGGCTCATTGTAAATGAGAAAGGACATAGACTCCCCCTAGAATCTACCCCCACACTTCTCTACTTGTCCCATGGAACAGGATTAATGAACCAGCTTTCAGGAAACTTTCAGATTTTACCTTCTGCCTGATCCACCTCCTACCCCACTGACGTGTCCTCCTCTGTCTTCAGCTAATTCTTCTATTCTGCATTGGCATGATTCCATTCTTAGCTGTCTGTATGTTCTCTTTTTCAACTGACCTCATTCAAGACTTTATATGGTGATGTACGCATCAATTACTGCTTCTGCAATGTTTCCTTTCAATTGTATTTCTTGTCTCTCTGAATACTCAGTTGACCACAAAGCATCTACATTTAAAGTTCTGGAATTACCTCAAAGAACATACCTAAAAGTAAACAAATCATCTCTTGGTTTTGCCTTTTGTGACCCTATTCTGCCAGCTCCCAAGACTTGCAACTCATGAATTTCTCCCTTTTTTACTACCTCCTCAAATGCAGACAGACAATGGAATGCGCTGCTGGTTTTTAATGCAATTGTTTTTCCTCTCTAATCCTGCCCTCCATTACCATGGCCACCTGTCTAGGACACCACTTCTCACCTTTCACCTGCATTGATGCAATCACAACTTCTAAATGGGTTTCTGCTTTCCATCTCTCCTGAATCCAAGCCATTTTGCACACTAAATGCCTGGATAATATCATAAAAATGTAGCTTTCATCTCAAGTCATGATCCCAGTGTCCTGGGATCAAGCCCGGCTCCCTGCTCAGTGGGAAGCCTACTTCTCCCTCCCCCACTCCCCTTGCTTCTGTTCCCTCTCTCGCTATGTATCTGTCTATCAAATAAATAAATAAAATCTTGAAAGAAAGAAAGAAGTTGGAAAACAAACCTTACAGTTTTAGAAAGCAAAGACTGCAGGATCATATATTACAGGTTTTAAAGTTTTAATATTTGTCAACTAATCATTAATCTGTTATCTTAGTATTTTATTCCCATGCACAATTCTATGAATTTCAAGCTACATTGACACTGTGTTGTATTTTGACAGTAACAGTCATACACCAATTATTCTCCGTAAAACAGAAAATCCTGCTCTAATATTTATAATCTGAAGAAAGAAGCATTATCATTTATTCCAAATATATAGAAGAATTTAGAGAGAAGACCCAGATCATATGGATAGAAATTCTGAGATTCAGATCAGGTCTGTGTGATTCCAGAAGCCAGTTGGAAACCATTACCTCACATGGCTACCTTTAACATGGTACTCCTTACCCATTCTACCAAACCAAAATATAATTTTGATACACTTCTCTATCTAGGAAAAATTTATCCACAAGAGAACTACAGTTAAAAATCTATTTTTTCGGGCGCCTGGGTGGCTCAGTGGGTTAAAGCCTCTGCCTTCAGCTCAGGTCATGGTCCCAGGGTCCTGGGATCGAGGCCTGCATCGGGCTCTCTGCTCAGCGGGGAGTCTGCTTCCTCCTCTCTCTCTCTCTGACTGCCTCTCTGCCTACTTGTGATCTCTCTCTCTGTCAAATAAATAAATAAAATCTTTTAAAAAAATCTATTTTTTCACATATAGCAACTGTTGCTCTATACAAACATAAGGCTTCTGTGGAATCCACTATAGACTACCCAAAAATTAATAATTATAATATCTACACATGTTCACTAACTGAGGCCCTGAGTTCTAAGTTCTTTTGAATTTCAAGAAATTTCAAGAAATTAGATGGATCTAAAATAGTAATGGGACAAGATGAGCTACTTAAACACAGGGGACAGAACAGATGTGAAGAATGAGAAGTAGAAGAGAGGACTTATACATAGCATAGAACAGGGGTTTCCCTGGCCAAAGCAATGACGAATTTGGCTGAGAGAACATGAACAGCTAGCTACGTGACCATAGAGACATATTTAGCACCGTGACGAGTCTTACAGTTACTCAAGTGAGACCTTTGTAAGATTTTTGAGAAACAAACTACCCACACATTTTCAATGAATCCTTATTTATGTGAAGCAATGTGTTCTAGGACCTTGCTACTCGAAGTATGGTCTAGCAGGAGCCAGCACTATCAGAATCACCTGGAAGAGGGTTAGGAGGGCAAAATCTCTGACCACCCCTATGCCTAGGTTCTAACACTGATTTGATTTGGTTATTTCCTTAGCATGTGACTCTAGGCAAATCCTTTCACCTCTAAAGTGGCAAGGATCCCTGCCGTACTTATTCAGGGGACCGAGAGGAGCATGAAAAGCAATGAACTGTGAGAAAGCCCTTCAGAATCTGGAGAGCACCATCAGAAGTCTTCCTCCCATCAGATGAGCAACCGTGTCCAAGGCAAGTCCAGGGCTCCCGGGCTGGTGCCTGGAACGTCCTGGCCACTTTCCTCACAGCTGCCTCCGCCATTTCTGGGTCCACAGCCTTGGGAAAATGTTTCATTTGATAAAACAGATGCTTGGTTTGATAAAAGTGTCATGGACCTGAGTTACCTCAGGAGATTCATGGGGTGGTGCCTGACCCAGCCACTCCAAATCAAGCCTGGGATTTGCCATCGTGCCTGGGCACCTGCCCCCACTTTGTGACATTCCTGGTTACTGCCTGCAGACTCCTCCCATCCCTATGGATGGTGGACTGTGGGAAGGCTGAGGGAACAGGGCAGGAGCTGGGATTTTCTGAGCGTGTGCGTGTCAGGTCAAAGGCTTACAGGCTCTAGGCACTCCGAGAATGAAAGCAAATGGTCACCTAGCAGATCTTTCAGTCCCATTGAAAACTATCACCTTGGAACTTTCTAGCACGGCAAGCCTTCTTTAAATAAAGTTTTAAAGTATTAAAAGTTAAGATATTTGTTAAAAAAATTGTGTTTCACAGGACCCCACCCCAGGAATGTTAGAGAAACGGGGTTCTGAGCTCAAGTAAGTTTAGGGTGCTGCACACCGCCCCTCCTGAAGGATCACAAAACGAAGCTTGTTTAACCTTGCCTAAGCATGTATTTTCCAAACTTATTTGATGGCAAAACACTTGCTTGTGGTATTACCTGTTGGTACACTGCACTTTAAATAGTAGTTACATTAAGAATGTACTTTGAGGGGTGCCTGGGTGTCTCAGCCAGTTAAGCATCTGCCTTCGACTGGGTTGTAACCCCAGGGTCCTGGGATCAAGCCCTGAGTTGTATGGGAGAGTCTGCTTCTCCCTCTCCTTCTGCCCCTCATTTCTTCTGCCTCTCCCACTGCCCAGCTCATTATCGTCTGTCTCTCTCTCTCTCTCTCAAATAAATTAAATTTTTAAAAAATGTACTTTGAAACTTGCTCTTTTTTGGTTATAATATTTAATGTAGTCTCAATAAACACGGTAAACCATAGCCTTGTGCACTTTTGTGGAAGCTATTCTAGACCAGAAGCTTCTTGACTACAAAAATGGTGTGTCTTACTGGCATTTAGCCATTTCTCAGTGAATGTTTGTTAAATTTTTAAAAAATCAAAATAAAGCCCATTTTTTTCTTTTTTGCATGAGAAAATACATCCTCGCTCTTCACCAAAAAGACTCAAAGAGTTCTTAAATGGGTTTTATGCACTGGATATGTACACTCAAATGACTTACTAGGGCTGATTATTTGCTACTAGAAGTAATAAGTAAGGAAAGGACACCCAAAGAAGGAATTTATACATAAGACTACTGTCAACTTAGTCTTCTCCAACTTATTTCTCAACATTTGGAAAATATCACATTTCAATATTTCTAAAGAACCAGAAATTACTTTTTTAAAAAGGCAGGAGCCAATGTTGTACTCTATAAAATAATGTAGACGGTGAGCTGTGAACAGGGCAGCCCCCAGAGACCTGGAATCACCACTCAAAGTTTATAGTCCTTAGTTATCAAACTGCTGGTAAAGCAGAAAATATATCCAGGGGGCCTCGATTGTTTTAAATCACAGCTGGTTTTTCGGCATCACATCCCAGGCCTCTCTCCACTGCGTTCCTGAGAGAGGCATTTTGAATCTGCAAAGCTACCAGAAAAAGAGAAATGGCGGGGGGAGGGCGGTGAGTGGGGAGGAGAAATGTGCGTTCTAAACTAAAAACAGAAACATGGATGCTGATGCTGACAAAGTTTCCTCAAGGAGAGAGCCATAGGTAAGCACGCCTAACTTTGAAGTGACCCACAAACATCTCCCTTTAAAGAACATTCTCCATCTCACCCAGATTGTATTTCCCATAACGGGAAATAAAAGCCCTTCGGGCTCTGCTCAACTGAATGATTTGCCACAGTCACAAGACCAAGTAGCTAAATATTCCTAGCAAGCTCATGTATTTATTGAATCCCGCTTTTAGAGCTTTTTTCAAACCTTGGCCGTGGGAGGATGAGAGAAATACAACCTGGAAGCAAAGTCCGGTTTTCTTGGGCTCAGAAGGGGATTTGACTAAAATTGCTCTATTAACAAAATGCCCTTTGTTACAGCCCCATGGAAAAAAGAAGTTGCTGTGAGCAAGCGTATTTTCTAAAGACTGCCCCAAGGACCCTACTGGCTTCTCCCAGCATCTCAGGGACTGCCATTCTATAACCCTCTCGTTTCCTTAACCTTCTAGAACATTAGCTCCAAATATTTCTCCGATGCTACCAATAACTGAATACTGAATCTTAATTCTCAAACTCAGCTTTGGCATTTCTTTGTTATCTTTATAGATTACATCTTTATTTGCTTTATAGATCACATTTATATATTATCTTTATATATTATATTATATTTTTATATACTACATTATCAAACAGTGGTGTTTTGAACTGACTTTGGGTTTACAGATATACCTATTCTCAACGTAATATTCATGGAAGACCAATTACCAAATGGTAAAGAGAAAAAGTCCAAAGGAAATTCTATAAAATATGAACTAAGAACATGGCAGATCCAGAAAAGATACTTTACCTCTTGAAACTTCAGTTTTTTCTGAGGGTTGCTGGAGGGGAGAGAGGTGGGAAGGATGGGGTGGCTGGGTGATGGACATTGGAAGGGTAAGTGCTATGATGAGAATAAAGAAAGAAAGAAAGAAAAACCTACCAAAAAAGAAAGAAACTTCAGTTTTTTGAGCTATAAAATGGAGAATAATAGAACCTACAGTATAGAATATGTTAAGGATTAAAAAGGGTGTATTTGAAATATTTGTCCTCAGGGCACCAGGTGGCCCAGTTGGTTGAGCATCTGACTCTTGATCTCAGATCAGGTACATAATCTTGGGGTCATAGGATTGAGCCTGCGCTGGGCTCTGAGATTCTCTGTCCCTCCCTCTGCTCATGCACTCTTTCTCTAAGAAATAGATAAAATCTTAAAAAAAAAAAAAAAAAAAGTTCTTGATTAGTGGTAAAAAAATATTTAAAAAAATAAAATAAAATACTTGATCTTGGGGTGCCTGGGTGGCTCAGTGGGTTAAAGTCTCTGCTTTCAGCTCAGGTCATGAACCCAGGGTCCTGGAATCTAGCCCCCTGTCAGGCTCTCTGCTCAGCGGCGAGCCTGCTTCCTCCTCACTCTCTGCCTGTCTCTCTGCCTACTTGTGATCTCTGCCTGTCAAATAAATAAATAAAATCTTAAAAAAAAAAAATACTTGGTCTCATGAATGTTAGCTACCATTATAAATGTTACTATTGTTTTTATTATCATTATTATTATTACAGTCCTTAAAATTAAAATGATTTTTAGTGGATCCCTGAAGATTGTTACTCAGTAGAAATGTACCTGTGTTAAATATGGAGAAGCAAAGGTACGCATCTCATGTCACAGCCTAAGTTAGAATAAGGGACACATTTTTCTGAGTTCTGAGCCAATCCTGACTGCCATTCTGATCTCTTTTGTGAACTTCACTAATTCTGACAAGTCAGCATCTCTGAAAAGAAACTATAAAGGAATCCATCAATAAGCAGGTCACACAAGTTTCCAGACGACCAAAATTATGTGAGTTGCTGTTCATAGAAGAATTGGATTCAGCCAAACCATTCAGCTTAATTTGAGCATTTACATTAAAATGTATAAAATTAAAAATTATTAAATATACTATAAATCTATGTTCAATATATATTCCTATGACTCTAAGCAGGAAAAAGGCCAAAAAAATTAAGGTAAAAGTGAAAAATGAATATATTTCCCCCATACATGATCTTTGCTTTATTCTGCATTGTGTTAAGAAAGTCGAATAAAAATAACAACATTCTTTTTTTTTTTTAAATAACAACATTCTTATATTAAAAGATTCTCATTTTATTTTGTTGTTGCTCAGTATCTATAGACTCTGGAATACGGGAAACTTCCCCACCTTTATTTTGGTAAAATAAATATGAAGAACTTTCTGAGAGGCTTTATCTTCATATTTTATATTCACTGGGATATTCCCTAGGATTTGAACCAGATATCCAGCCTTCCATATAGTACACAACCTGGCACATAATAAGGTCTCAACATATATACTTGTTAAAATAAAGAATAAACAAATTATTGTGAAAGTGCCTATAGGAGTACTTATATATGTAAGTCCTTAACAATAAATGATTATTGAATCTGAATGTTCCCACCTCTTTACCAAATGACAGCACAGAAGTGCAATTAAAAGATTATAAAACACTTGACCATCACTCAAGTGAAGACCCTCCCAGGTTGCATTTACTTCTATATGCTGTGATAGGAAGGTTCATATACACTCTAGGTGCCCTTGATGGACAATCAGATGAAGCACATTTAACAGTATTTCTTCAGGGCAGGATGGTGACTAAAGACTTTCCTGAAAACCCCACTTAGAAATCCACGGCCCCACCATCCTCCCCAAAATGTTGCATTTATTAGGCCTCGAGGTTATGGTGCAAAGTGTCATGTTTCTTACCCTATTTTACAGATGATGTAATGTCTTTGGGTTGGAAACAGAAGTTATCTCAGGCATACTTAAAGCAAATGTATGTAAATGAGAGTGATAACATATAATCATCGATAAATATCATGTCCAACACCTGTATTAGATATCCTTACAAATCTTTTGAAAGTACTAATGTCGGAATGGGCAGAAAATTGACTGAAGGCTGAATACTAGGGAGAAAATTGAGCAGCGCTGGATGGAACCGGAGGGCAGGGGTTTTGAAAGACTGGAGAAGAAAGGGTGGCCCAAAACACAAGAACATGATGGATTTTTCTCAAAACGAAGTAACTAGATAAAATATAATCAAACCCAAAAAAGAAGGTGGTAAAGTCAGAAGGGTGTCTAATGAGTCAGAGTTATCAGAAGGCTTCAGGTATCATCCTAAACATGAGAATTAAGTTTGCTTCCTTCAAGCTATGCCCCTCTGAATTTGGCAAAATCACCTGGCTGAAACTATCCTAAATTAACTGGCAAGATGGACGTTGATTATAGAAAAACTCTTGGTAAAGTCTACCAGGATAATTTGAAATCAAGATCACAGACTGTTTTATCTACTTCCAAGGCCTACCATATTGCCTGACATAGAGTAGACACTTAATAAATTAAAAGAATGAGGAACGTCACCCAGGGAATACCACATTAAGTCCATTAATAGCTGGCTGAAATGTATTTCTCCATCAATGCACTACTATAGACTCTATTGAGACTATCTGAAGGCAAAGACCATGTAATATTCTTTATCTTTGCATCCCAAGACTGAACAAAAGATACACAATAAATATTTTCAGATCAACAGGACTTAGAGGAAAATGTCTAGTGGCTTACCACAGACCTCAGACATTAACATTTTTAACTGTGATTCGAACGAATACCTTAGAGGTTTAAGCTAGTCAAATGTGTGGATGATACAAAGCTTAAAGGATAATTATTTCATAAGATGCTATAAAAATTAGTTCATCATTAAAGCGCCACCACGCTTCTTAAATTCAGTGGTTAATGGAAACTATAGGAGCCATAGTAATTGAGCAAAGTCAGAACCATTAGAAACAACTGGATACAAAAGTAATTTGAGTGGAGACTGCGCTGCCTGCTCTCAAACAAGCTTATTTTATTTTTCCCCTTCAGATGCTATTTAAACAAGTAATGAAAATTTGAAAAAGAGTTTAAGTAAATGTGTAAGGTATCTAATTTTGTCTGATTTAAAATTTTAGGTCATTTTGAAGAATACTGAAAAAGTTTTGAAAATGTAATCTATGGGTGCATAAAGAAGCAGTTTTGTGATTGCGTCCAAAAAATAACATTTGTTAAGTGGTCACCGGATAAAATGTGCTGAAGGACCATCTAGTTCAAAAAAAAAAAAAAATTGATTGTCCTCCAGTGTTGTTAAAATTATAACTTAAATAGGTTCTGAAAAGGCCTTGGCTGAGAATGTACTTAAAGGACAGGGTTCATCTTGTACACTCAGAAACAGGGACAGGGACTCAAAAACTAAGAGACTCCCCCTTGCATTTGGCAGCCATCCTACTTTCCAAGCAAGGGGATCTCAGGAGACCTCTGAGCCTGTCCAGTGGTGGGTTTCTGTGCCATGTTTCAGCAGGAGATGCCCATTTTCACATCACCTGGAGATCACGATGGTAAAGATGATGGCTTCAGCTTCCACTTGGTTTTGGTTCCAACAATTTATTTCCTGCCATTTCCCACAAAATATAAAGATGTATCCAGTGGTAAATTTCTCCGTTAGAAATAGAAATTTCTGACAGAGGCAGAAATGTGCAAAGAGTTAGATTTCTGTGTAACTGTATCCTCTGTGTTCAGCAAGAAATTTAGAATTTTCTCCAAGCTCATAATTTTTTTAGTACATTGTCTTCTCAGTGTGACAGCAACATGAAGGAAAACAAAATTTAAAGGAAGGAAAATTAAAATATTATTTTAAAAGAATGAGGATTGCCATGGAATAGTTCTGAGGAGTTTAGAAAAGTAGTCCAATGACCAGCGTTTTGCCAGATCGTTTGCCAAAATGTTGACATGAGAGTTCCCTGCAAACTTTGTCTTAAGTTTCAAAAATGTCACTGAGGAAATTGCTAGAAGAATAAACAATTAGTTCTATTACATACTGTGAAGAATAAGGTCTACATCCACTGTGCATATTCTCTGTTTATAGCTGGGAAGAATTTAAATGACTTTCCTAGCATTCCTTCTTTCTTTTCAAGTATAAACTAACTCAAAAAATTAGGTAAAAATTGATGATCTAGCAATGTTTCTCTGGCTGCCATACAGTATGGGCAATGAGTTCTAGACTCCAATTTATTGGTTTGTCAGAAAGTTTGGTTATTTTCATCAATTTAGCTTTACATTTAACATTCCTCTGCTTAATTGAAACCATGCGGACACATTTGGTTAGTATCCACATTCCTCCAACAGTAAAAAGGGTACTTTGTTTAAAATTCTGCACAGTGTACCAGGAAGTTATATTTTTCTTGCAGTAACAATTAAACACACAGTTGGCACTTAATAGCAAATGCTAATAATCCCCATTATCAATAAGTACAACTCGGTTTTAACAAACATCCAGTCAGCTAGTGGGGGAAAGAGCATTGTCCATAACTTTGTCTGAATAATTGAATAAATGGTTTTCCAGGGCCTACTCCCAGGTTCTTAAAACATGGCCTTTGGAAATTTATGAGCATTTTAGAAGCTTATTCAACCCCTTTCTCTACTTCTTGCCCTCCCGGGTTCTTGCCCCAAATAGTTGTCAAAAGAGTAAGATCCGAGGGGTGAGCTGACCAGTGCTATAGTCGATTACAACCTGTTCTTTCTTTTTCAACCTCATTGTGGAAAATTACTCTGGATGGGTTTATGAAGCGAGTTTAGAGAGCGTCACAGATTTCTAGGATTGGTATTTTCTCTGCTTTGGCAAAAGGGATTCCAAATAAGCCAAAGATGCAATAGCAGAATAGCTTGTATAGCTGAAGTACAACATTTTGAGGTTAACCAATTGAAAAAATGATGTTCAATCCCCTCACCCTCCTAGGAAACATGCAAAGAATAAGGAAGGGAAAAAAAGTACAAAGTAAGATCAAAAGGATGAATTAAAATGACTTCTAACTGACAGTGACAGAATGGGTCATTACAGATCAGTCCATACCACCTGTGGAATTTAGGATTGCCCTCTGGTATTCATGGATAGGTCCACTGATGGAGACAGAGACCTCATCGTTTGGCGAGTCCTTACTGAGCCTTACTGTATACCGCTTCCCTAGACACTACAGCTACACTCACTGCCACTTTCGTAGCCACAGAGAGCTGGACAAGACAGAGACTTGCCTCCCCATATGTTATATTCCAGGTGCCCCCCACCGTCTTCCTCCTCTTCCTCAGATGCCTGTGTGGCCAAGCACCAGGGCCAGAGCATGGCACCTATTCCTGAATTGCCAGAGCATTTGGCAGGGAGGCCATACCTGATGTGGAGAAAGATAAAAAGGCCCGGGTGGCTGATTAATTCCAGAGAGATCCAGATGTCAAGTACTGAGGGAAAGAGTCAGTGGGAGTGCCATGTACCAAAGTAAGGAGAGATGACAGGCCACCAAGAGAACCCCCTCACTAAAGAACCCATTGACTGGCTTCTGCCTCTGACTTGCTTGCCTTTCCTCCCTGTGCACAAAACTCGAGCTTTTCTAGTGTGTAAATAAGATCCTGTCACCCATCCTTAAAATAGTTTAAGGGACCTCCCATTCACTGTCCTGAAGATAAAAAACCATGGCTTACTGCTTTCCACCTCTGTACCCAATACTCCAGCCATTCGGAACCCAACCCCCACCCCCCAACCAGTTTGTAGCATTCCCAAGTAATTCCTGGGAAAGGAATAATCTCCTGCCCCACTGTGCTCTTCCCACCTCCTTGCCTGAAGGTACTAGAATTTCAGGTCTTTGTTTAAACTTTACTTCTTCCAGATACCCTTCCCTGACTCTCTAAATCGTAGCTTCTCAGAGAGTAGGCGTGCAATACTTGTTTAAAATATTTGGGGTCCCACTCTATATGAACTGAATTAATTCTCTGGGCCCAAGGAGCTACATTTTTAGCAGGCATTTTGCTGTTATAATATATCATAATGTTTCAAAACCAATGACGTGGACTCTGAAATGTTGTTTAAAAAAAATAAAAACCCATACAGCACAGTTACCAACCAATCAAAATGGACGTAGTGATCAATCAGAAACTTGCTGTGATCAATCAGAGGAGACTCTGGCCATCAATCCCTCCTATGTATTAGAATGAACTAACGATAATCAGCCCCTACGCTATGTCTCATTGTGCCTGCCCTTCTCCTGGGCAGGAATATACTGGCTGATATTTACTGAGAACTTCCTTTGTACCGGGTATTGTTTTATTTTTTTTTTTAATTTTTAAAAAATATTTTATTTATTTATCTGACAGACAGAGATCACAAGTAGGCAGAGAGGCAGACAGAGAGGAAGAAGCAGGCTCCCTGCCGAGCAGAGAGCCCGATGCGAGGCTCGATCCCAGGACCCTGGGATCAAGACCTGAGCCGAAGGCAGAGGCTTTAACCCACTGAGCCACCCAGGTTCCCCCGGGTATTGTTTTAAATACTTGTCTTATATTACCTCAATTGACTTTCAAAATAATCCTTTAGGTTTGGTGTTACTATTATTTTCATTTATAGATGGCAGAACTGAGACACCAGAGATGTTAAGTAACTTGCCTAATGTCACACAGCCAGTAAATAGCAGAGTTACTTAAATGGTCCGATTCCAGAACCCCATCCTAGGCTGCACCTATCATGGTATGTCTGAGGCTTTCTTTAATTCCTAGTCTAGTTATCTGACTTCCTCACTACAGTGTGATCCCCACAGGGACTAATCTGATAGATAACAGGCTGTCGATATATGATGGAGAATGAATGAAATTGTGCTAATTTAGTTTAGGATGAAGAGGAGCGGGTGGGTGTGAGGCTAACCGATTGCTCTGACTACAGCCTAGGGTTTTGAGGATTGTTTTCAAAGAACTTCAAGGACAAGGAGCTTTGGAAGCTGGGAAGGACTGAGGTGCAGCAACCATCTGAGGCCACTGAAATCCATGCACCTAGAAAGCACCAGGCACCGAATTGGTCTTTCTGCTCCAAGCATTTTCATCCATAGTGATGAAAAGGGAATTGATGTGCATATTCCTGGCAAGGAAAACCATGTCAGATAGATTAGAACCAACAGACAGGCAACAGGCCTCAATGTTCCAGGAAGCTAATTTCTTAGAGAAACCTTTCCAGAATGCCTGTTACTAGAGCCAGTTGGAGCCCCCAGCCTTAGTGTTGAAACTAGTTGTGTCGTAAGAGCTCCACCACACAGAATCAAGACACTGAATCTCTTTCTCCAAAAGCAGAAAGCTGGGTTACTTCTCTCGGGTTGGTTCATTGTGACTGCCACTTCCTACCGCCATGGTCATCCTTACCAGTAGCTGTCTTGAACTGTCCCTAACTGCTGCAATGCAGAGAAATCCACGTCCCCTTCTTACCTTTCTTTGTCAGCCCCACCTAGAACTCTCCTCACCTTCCCTAATTCCAGCTTTGTTACTCTCCAAGCCAAACTGCATTTCTGCGAGACAAATAATCTTCCTAAAAGCCTCCTTTCAAGACGCCACACTTTAAAAAGTATATCATAAATCAAGAGTTCACTCTCAGTATGAAGTTTATACTCCTCAAACTGACTTTCAAAGCCCTATGTAATTTTTACGTCCATTTTCACCAAAGTTCCTCCCCATCTTCCTTAACATAGCTTTCTTGCCATTAGGAAACATACAAATACATCCCTGTTCTTCTCTCTGAATAGCCTCATCTAGCTAGTGACACCTTGTCCATGCAGGTCCCTTGATCTCTCAAGTCCGTGTAATTATTTCTCTTTTCGGAACTTCCACAACACTCATCTTTTGGACAAATCCCATTTTGACATTGGATATAGTCTGCATCGACTGACAATTAATTGAATCACCTGCCTCAGCCCACAGTGCTCAGTCCAGTGCTACTCAAGGACCACAGAACTTTGGGCATGTAATTCAACTTGTAATGAGTCTAAAACCATCCTCCTAGTGGTCTCTTGCTACCTTAAAAAGTATTCATATATTTGGGGAAAACATGAAAATATTTACTTCCTTTTAATAAAATTCTGTATCATTTCAAGGACAAAGTCCAAAAATCAGTGCACAGAGTATTACCGTGGTAGAGTTTTGGGGACTGCAGTGAGATATGAAAGGAGAGGTGTTAACCATGGACCAGAATCAGGTTTTGATAAAGTTTAAAAGTTATCATATGTTCTTCCAACTACCCAGGGAAGCCACATTCTTTCCCCTTCCATCCAAACACCCCATGGTTCCTACATTATTATCCAAGTTGCAAATCTTTGGGATTAGGCTCTGTTCTCTTTTTTCCCCTCAGTTTCCAAAAGAAATGCTTAAAGGATCCAGCTCTACCTCTGATACTCTGACAACACCTCACCTTAATCCTGAACAGCTTCCATCCTTGGCCTCTGAGATTTTCCGTGGCTAGACTGGACTGGACGATATTATCTGGTTCCTATTTGGACTTGGTCTCATAACTGGCACTCTCCCAGGGTGGGAAACAACTAGGGAGAGGAGAGGTTTGCAGAAATAAAAGTGAGAGAATTCATTTTCTTAGCTTGACTGTGACCTATCAACTTCTGACCCCCAATATCAGCATCTCCATCACCCACCGCGAGGTACCCACTTCCATCCTCACTATTTGCTTACATGGCACTTTGACACCTGTGCCACCCAGAACTGAGGTAGAAGGAGCACAGTTCATCTAAATAGAGATCTAGAGACAATCCAAAAAACAGACCCGCAGATAGAACAAACTGGTGGTTGCCAGAGGGGAGGCGGGGAGGAAGGCTGAAACCGGTGAAGAGGATAAAGAGTATACTTGCCATGACGAGCACTGAGTAATGTGTAGAATCGTTGAATAACTATATTGTACACTTGAAACTAACATAATACTGAATGCTAACCCTACAGAAATTAAAATAAAATTTTAAACATTTTAATTTTAAAAAGAAGAAATAGAGATTCAGAATACTAGAAATAATACAATTAGTGAATTAAACAGGCATAAGCAAATTTCAAAATTATAGAATTTTTTTTTGTCTTGCATTTATTTTTAAGAAGGGGTTGTATTGTTTTCAGAACTAAGAGAGGAAGTGTAGCATTCCATGAACGAAAAAAACTAAGGAAAAATTTTAAGGAGCTAGCTAGAGAGAGTCACTTACACAGCTAGAAGATTTTAGCCTGATTCTAAAACACACATTTCCATTGTAATCCTGTTCACTGTTTTTAATCAGTTAGTTGTTCATGGAGAGCAAAGATGAGCTGAAATGTAGTCCATGTTTGAATTACCACAGATTTTCTATCTCTGCTCTAAATCAAAAACTGTCACTGTTACCCAATGAGCCAGAGAAACTAAAAACTTATCAGAAGGATAGTCAACAGTAATCCCAAATGTCACTTTGGCTGGCGACTGGCCATTCCTATAACGTCCTCTATCAACTGGAGTCGGTGTCTCAAAATTTTTCCTGGCCTACATGTCAGTATTTGGTTATCCCTTTTCAGAAGACAATTCTACCTCACATATATATTTAATATGAATATGCCTTTTAAAAAGCAAATTATTATAATGAAAAACATATACATTCAAAGAGTGCTTAAGTGACTGAAGTTTCATCCAGATAGAGTGCTGCTGACATTGATAAACCATTCAACATTTGCCTTTCTGGTTTACAAGGTCATTAGGGAAGTTCAGTGGAACTTTAATCTGTCTGTGCAGGGGGGCACATTTGAAGACATATAATTTGTAAATAATTACACTCCTCCCATGAAATATTTCTCATTTATTAATGAATTGACTCCCCAAAGACATTCCGATTATATTACCTACTATCAGAATAAAGTCTGGGCAGTTTACCATTGTCAATAGTTGTTTTTTTTTTTTTTCCCTAAGAGAATAATCTTTATGGAAACTATTATCACAAATTTATGTTAATAACTTGGTTCTGTTAAGATACAAATGAATTAGAATTTCTTTTTTTTTTCTAAAGATTTTATTTATTCATTTGACAGACAGAAATCACAAGTAGGGAGAGAGGCAGGCAGAGAGAGAGGAAGGGAAGTAGGCTCTCTGCTGAGCAGAGAGCCCGACACGGGGCTCGATCCCAGGATCCTGGGATCATGACCTGAGCCGAAGGCAGAGGCTTTAACCTACTGAGCCACCCAGGTGCCCCTGAATCAGAATTTCTAATTTCTAAGTTATCCATGTTGGATAGAGGTACAATTAAGAAAATTTTTGTCAATGTGAAAACTCTAGAATGAAGGAGGAGGTTGGAATAAAAGACAAAATGTAAGACCACTTAAAATCTAAAATAAGTGCTTAGCTAATTCATGCAAAAAAAAAAATGTGCAATATGCATTTTAAGTATCCAGTGTGGAAACTTAAGTGGCAGTTTTTCAAAACTGCTATTTTCTATATTTTTGCTTGTGTGTTATTGTCCACTTCACTCTTTATAACATTTAAAAGGATCATACATAATACATTTAAAAGTTTACTATCTTAAAAATACAATTCCCTTTGGGAAGTTTAGTATGGCTTTCTTGGATTCTTGCCTTTATTTATATTTTACAAGGGTTACATCCATGAGTGAGGTCTTGGAAATCTGGTAACCAACCAATTTTTCATGACACAGTGTAACTCCCATAGCAATATAATGCTAAAACCAGGAAAGTGAAATTTCCTCCATTGTCTTTGGCTATAGCTATGAGTTTCCTTTCAAAGAGACCACAAAGCGGGACTCCACCAGTTTAATAATCCTGATAGAACCAGAGTGAATGAAAGTAATAAGCACAGACAGGGAAGCTGGGGAAAAGTAAAACAGTAAGGAAGTCGACACATGGAGGCAAAGACGATCAGTCACCAGCATCAATTTTATGCTGGTTTATAAACCAGGATATTGGAGAGAGTGGGGGTTGGGAGTAGGAGTGGGGAGAAGGGTTGTTTTTAATATAGTGATTTTCCTTTCGGTTTTCTCTTTTAATCCCGTGGTGTTGAAAGCACAGCTTTCTCAAAGACAATCTGACCTATAGTCAACATTATAAATCACTCCCCTAACCTCATAAGCTGAAGGTCTGCAATGAAGATCTGTAATCAACACTGTAACTCATTCTTCTAACCATTTTGTGGTTCAAAAGAAAGAAAGAAAGAAAAAATGAACCTCTAACATCCTTATGGTCAATTCTAAAATACAAATGCGAAGATAAACTGTGTTTGTTTGTTTGTTTCTCCATAAACTACATACACCAAATATACTTGAAGTTATTATTTGTTCCTTCAGGGCTCTATATCTTAAACATGAAATCCCCACTGACATTTTCTGAAATCAGTAAATATAAGGCACAAAGTCATGAGGATTTTGTTAACAGTAGGATTACCAATAGGCTTATCCCTCAAAATTTAAGACAAAATGAAAACTCTGCTTTTAAAACTCCAATTAATGTAATCCGAGTTTTTCTAGTTATCTGGAACTCTTCCCATGGGTAGCCCTCACCTCGACCTGTGAATGTATTAGTCAATAGGCTATTTCTGAGTGTCACTTATACAACTTACCGTGAGCAAAGGACAGTCTGTAAAAAATCTAAGATCCAGAGCAGCCCAAGCAAAGTGCCAGAGACACCAGAAAGGTGACAACAGCTCTGAGTGAAAAAATGAATAGAAAAATATATGAAAGGATTGCAAAGTTACAGTATGGTTCTGGATTTAGGAAACTTCACTGTCATTATACTCTCTATGGGTCAGAACGCCGCTGGATTACCGTGACTGCATCTGGGTGTTACATTTAAATGAACGATACAAAATCAGACAGTGTCTGCGGGAGACCACTTCCTGTAGAGACCATGAACTATGAAGGACTTGGCAAAAACTGACTGTTGTAACAACTTGGGAAGGAAAAGATGCAAGGAGACTTTGACAGTATATGTCAAAGATTGGGAGAGGAGACGAGTGTCTATAATTTCACAAAATCCAATCAGCACTTGTTAATATTCTTACTTCACATAGAGCAAAAATGAAGCCGTAAAAAGAAAGAGAGGTGGCTGGATACAACGGTGCGCCCGCAGACAGAGACTGTGTGATCGTGTGCCAACGGGGCTGATGGAACGACTCTTAACTTTTCACCCAACACTGATTCTGTAGATCTCAGTGTATGATTCTTTGCCAAACATAACTTCTCATTTAAAAATTTGGGAGATCAAAAGGCCAGAAGTCACTTAAAAAATGTAAATCCAACATATGTCAAGATGCATATCCAATCTTTGATATTCATTAAGTTTATTCTGGGTTTATGACACAGTTCAGCACACACTAAATATTGTTACAGATTATGCACTTAAGGTAAAATAATAAGGCAAGGGAGTCAGCTAACAGAGTCAGACACCACTTATAGTTTATAAACATGCCAATAACAGCCTAGAAATAATATTTTCTAGCAAGTGAAGACTGTATTACAAGCCACATAACATGAGAAAAAAGTTAGATATCAACAGTAGCACAGAATTTAAAGTTGACAAGAAATGCTATCACTAAGATTGCACAGAGAATTTCCATATGCTCTTCTTGTATAAAAAGGCCATACATTTGCTTGGGTTGAACCACACTCACATACACACAGAGGAAATCATTCAGATTCCCTTGCTCTTCTTTCTCTCTTTGCCATGTCACTAATTAATCCATTTAGTCATTATTTTCTAAGCATAGATTTCTGTCCTTATTATAGAAGAGCATGATTTAAATCCATCTCGTTGTACTCTACATGCTTTAAGACCATTGATGTCCTCCTACCTCGGGCCATAATTTTAATAAGATTTTATAGTTGACTTAATATTTAATAATTTAATTTAATATAGTTAAGGAATTGTTTGGTGAGGATTGATGAGAAGTTTATAAATTATGATTTTTAAATGATTTATTTCCAATAGTCCCTCCTTCTTCTCCTGGTGGTTACATTTCCTCATCCCCACATGTTAGTGATGGCTTCCAGATTTGGAAGCATGCTGAGAGGAACCATAGCCATCATCAATGTTTAAGATCTATATGGCATTTTCCATTTTTCTCTATCCTCTTACCTTGGAGAGTTCTTTCTCATAGGACCTAGCAATCCTTATTACAAGTCTGCAACCCTATCCAAAACCCGTAGGACAAGTTGTGTTTCAGAACTCAACTTTTTAAAAACATTTTTATAAAGACTTGATGGCATATTCCCATAAGGGTCTGTGACAGCCCTCCGTAATCAAACATTAATATTTCTTCAATGCCGTGCATGCGGAAGCATGCAAAGAGCCATAAACAATGATACAAAGAGCTTCACCTTTCTCCAGGTCAGGTTTTGCTGCCAGTTAAGATCAAGTGAGGTCAGGTTTTGCTGTTAACCAAGTTAGAAAATACCTTTCAGTTCAAAGAGCTTTGTGAATTTCAGAATCACAGATACAAGATTGTGTACCTGTAAATGTGTATTCCTTATCTATTTTCTTTCTATCCACCCAACTAAGATTTAAAAGCCATGGATATCTAAATATTTTATCTTCCTCACTGTGTCCCTAAAGCCTAGAATAATAAAAGACCTGAAGGCCCAATACATCGCCATTGAGTGAATGAGTGGATGAGATGGCTGGGTGTTAGAGCCCCGCCTAGGAGCAGAACTCCTGTTTTTTGTTTTTTTTTTTTTTTTCCTTTTTTTTTTTTTAAGATTTTATTTATTTATTTGTTAGAAAGAGAGAGAGAGAGAGGGAGCCAGCATGAGCACAGGCAGACAGAGTGGTAGGCAGAGGCAGAGGGAGAAGCAGGCTCCCCGCTGAGCAAGGAGCCCAATGTGGAACTCGATCCCAGGACGCTGGGATCATGACCTGAGCCGAAGGCAGCCGTTTAACCAACTGAGCCACCCAGGCGTCCCAGAACTCCTGTTTTATACCAGATCCACTCTCAGGGACTTCATATAGTAAGACACAGAGTAAGATACAAGCTGTGATGGGAGCAGAGATTGAAAAACGAGACAAAACAAAACTGCTAATGGAGAGAAAAAGCACTAAGTAGAAGCAAGGAGGCAATAAAAGATACAAGCAAGTAGAAGTTGTGAGGGAGAAGGAGAGGCGAGAAGGTCATTTGTCAGAAGTATTAGAAATTACTGAAATATTGAAAGAGAGACGCCTGAGTCCACGTACTAATAGACTCTAAGACCCAGTATTGGTGATAACCTACAAATTGCTATAATAACTTCCCATGAACTAGATGGTCATTGTTTGACTTTTTTCCTTGCAACCTGGAGCAAACTAACACCCCAGTTGAATCGCAGAACTTCTCTGAGCCTCAAATCTTTGTATATTAAGTGATGAGTTTGGAGAGATGATGCCAAAATTTCCTTCTAAACAAAATACTTGTGTACAGCAGTGGTTCTCAAACATCAGTATACAGAGTCACCTGAAGGGATGGTTTAAACCCAGATTGCTGGACACCACACACAGAGGTTTTGATTTAAGATTGGGTTTGGGGATTGGGAATTTGCCTCCCTTAGATGAAGGTGATGCTGCTGCTGCTCTGGGGAGCCCAGTTTGAGAACCACTTGTCTACTACAGAAACACTGTTTATTTTAAAAGGCACATGTGAACCATTATCCACATGCCAGTGGCCTCTGCAAATTATTTGAGTTTGTCCACCTATAAAGGTATAATCCAAGGTTCCCATCCACTCGTGATATTCAGTCTGATTTCCAATCCCAAAATGCCGACCTTCTAGCAAAAATCAAGGAGAGCCTCTCTTCTCATCAAGAAGATGATTTCACCATAAAGCTAACATTTTTGAAATGAAATGAAACTCACATTTAATATTGTTTCAGAGACAGCTAGAGACAGCCTCAAATCAGAGAAATTCCAGTACTCCTGTCCTCTTTGGACCTACTCATGGCAGCTACTTCTTTCCTGGCAGTCAGACCGCTCTGATTACAAATGACACCGCATGGCCAATAGACATCCTATTGAGTTCCAGGCTCTCCCAAAGCTGCTCACTTCCCTGGCAGCAAGTTTCTATGCACTGGAAACTGCACAGAATCAGTTTGATTGTTCTTACCACGGCAAAAGGGAAGCTGCATGGCTTGTTTTGTTTTGTTTTACATTCAAATCAAAATAGTCATTACTAAAAAATGGTTCCACTGTGGCAGGTTTGACAGTAAAGCCTTGGAAAATCTAGAACCGCTAAATAAATAGAATGACCTCTTTGGACATAGTTATACTTCAAAGCAAGTAAATGCCATTATTCATGTGCAAAGACAAGAAAATAGGTGTAAATTTCTAGTAATAGCTCGCTAGAAAACTCCTTGGAGAAATAAATTTTTTGACCAAATGACACGTTGGCAAAGCGACCCACCCACTTTGCTGCAGGAGGAAGATTACAGTGGGGTCAGAGATAGCCTGGAGCAGTATTTTAGGTGATTGATCCTTGGGTTATTAATTATCACATACAAATATGGGTGTGACAAAGCATATAAAAAGCACTCAAAGTACACATCTGGGTCACTCGATGCTCTTTAGAAATGAACAATGGATCCCTGAAGACTGAACTATGCATGATACCAGAGTCAAGAAAAAGAAGATGGAAAACAAAGGATTAAAAGGTTGACAGTGATTTTTTTTTTTCCTCAAGCCAATTTATTTTTCTTTGAGCTAAAAGGTCTCTGCCTCAAGGCTGGTGTAAAGCAGCCTTTTCAGGAAGCCACATTCATCACACCAAGGAAAAGCGCCACAGAGGAGACAGCATGATAAATACCCGGTTTCGGAATCCCATGACAGCGTGTCCAGAAATGAGGATCAGAATTTATTTATCTCCTTGAAGCCTGGGCTCTGGCTCAAATCATATTCTCAGCAAAGTTTGCTTCAAAACACCCAATCTAGTCATTGGTTTAAGTCATTAGATATATTAATTACATGATGTTTCGTCCTAGTCTGTAAAGGTTTATAGAGTTGTCCTCTAATTGAGGACACACATGTAAGTTATTTGTTATGGTGAATGCTTGCTTTGCAGAGTGTCTACCCTTGACCCAGTCCTATAGATCAATGTCAGCCCAGGCGAGGTCTCCAGCAAGGGACAGCTTGAACCTTCCCATCAAGGTTAGGCTTTCGAAGCTAAAAGCTAGTCCCAGATCTTCCATCAGAATGACTTGGGTTTGAATTTTATCTCCAAACTTAAAGTTGAGTGACCTTAACTGACTTCACCTTGGGCAGCTTCAATTTCCTCATGCATAAAATGAAGCTAATTATAAATCATGCCTCAAAGGATGTTTGTGAATCAAATGAGAGGTACCACGTGTAAGGTGGCTATGGCTGGCACATAGTAAGTGTTCAATAAATACCAGTTACTACTACTACTGTTATATTACGTTTTATATAGAGTTTCTCTTAATGACCTTCAATTAACTGATTAGCCAGATTAATTCATCATGCTACTCATTCCTTCTGTGAAGCATATAGACTGAGGCCCATGGCATTCTAAATGTCAAAAGCCGATGACACCTGAGAAGGTCTGCTTCATCCAACTGAGTTTTATGTTTAACCTAAGTCAAATTGGTTTATTCCCAAGGCTGATTGCAACAGTTGTAATTGTTATTGGCATTTTGTATTTAATAAATAGTATGTAAAGGTATGGAACATGAGAGCAAAAACACCAAGTTGTTATCTCTGTGGAAACTAAGGTAAATGCTTCAAAAGAATAGATGAAAAGTAATGTCTGCCAAATTAAGGGACAACACCACAAAAGGTTACGAACAATATCACAATAAACTAGATAGCACTGCACATAGATCGCCTGTAAGTATATTTAAGATTTTTCTACATTTAAATAAATAGAAGTGAAAATTGTAAAGGAGGCATTCTAGATCCTGTTTACTGGGGGGGGGGGGGGTTGGAGGTGGGGACAGATACTAGATAGCTCTAACCCACAGACCAGCATATCCAGAAAACCCTGTGGCCCTACATCAAAAGATGGATATTGGAGTCTGTGCATATATTTTTCCAGTTCAAATAAAATGCTTGCTATATGAATAGATCATCCCCCTCCCTTTTAAATGGTGTTTTAAAAAGTAAACAATATCAAATATCAAGAATCAAAATTTATTGCTTTATGAAAAAAGCAGCGAATACGAAGGCCTCAATAGAAAGGGTTTTTGTGGGGCGCCTGGGTGGCTCAGTGGGTTAAGCCTCTGCCTTCGGTTTAGGTCATGATCTCGGGGTCCTGGGATCGAGTCCCATATTGGGCTCTCTGCTCAACAGGGGGCCTGCTTCGCCCTCTCTGCCTGCCTCTCTGCCTACTTGTGATCTCTCTCTGTGTGTTAAATAAATAAATAAAATCTTTAAAAAAAAAAAAAAGTAAACAATACAACACCAAAGTGAACCCAAAGTAAACTTGCTCCTGGATTAGGATGCTGGGTCACATGTGATAGGTACATCAGCTGTAACAAAGGTCCCCCCCTAAGGGTGGAGGCTGACAGGAGGGAGGTTAGGCATGTGTGGAGGCATGAATTGGAAAATCTCTGTACTTTCCTCTCAATTCTGTTGTGAACCTGAAACTCCTCTTTAAAAAAGAAAAAGTCTAAAAAGAAAAGCAAATAACCATTGCTGGTCCCATCTGAATCAGATAAAAGAGTTTCTGTAGCATTATGCAAATACCCTAGTTTATTAAGCCCCTTCTTGGAGGGCTCTAAATAAATAGGTTAAGGGAAGCAGGGAAGGAGCTGTTTTTGTGATTTAGCCACAACCATAGCCAGGCACATAAAAGACCATTGCCTGTAGTAAAGGAGCCCCAGGACCAAAAAGTTCATGAGACCAGGAGCCCTCATACCTCATACGGGCATGAGGTAGCAAAAGGGACCATACAGAATAGAAGTTCTCCAATGCCGCTCTACTAGCTGGCAGCCTCAAAATTATCAGGAGAGTTGTCTAAGAGAACAGATTCCTAAGACCCATGTCCAGTATTCAGGTTTAGCTAAGCTGGGGATAAGACTGAAGAAACTGTGGGGATTTTTAAAGTTTCCTAGATGCTTCTGGTGGGCAACCACTTTTGAGAAAGACTGACATTGAGCAGTACTGTCTAATCTATATATAATACATGGCACAAACACGAGTCATATTTTCTGGTAGCCACATTTTTATTTATTTTTTTTAAGATTTTATTTATTCATTTGAGAGAGAGAGAGAGAGCATGCGCACACAAGCGTGGAAGAGTAGCAGAGGCAGAGGGAGAAGCAGACTCCCTGCTGAGCAGGGAGCCTGACCCAGGGCTGGATCCCTGGGATCATGACCAGAGCCAAAGGTGGATGCTTAACCTAATGAGCCACCAAGGTGCCCTGGTAGTCACATTTTAAAAGGAATTTTCTAGTAGCCTCATTCAAAAAAGAAAAAAAAAATCTTGCCAATATTTTAAAATCTCTTAAAAGATTTAAACACTTAAAATATTTTACTTAAATCAATAAGCCCCAGATACTATCACTCCAACATGTAATCAATGTAAAAATTATTAACAACATGTTTTACATCCTTTTTATTTCTCCTAAGTGAAGTCCAGTGTGTGTTCTACCCTTAGAGCACAACTCCATTTGGACTGGCCCCAGTGCAAGTGTTCCACAGCCACACGTGGCTACTGACTGCCATTTCAGGAACAGTGGATACACAGCATAAAGGGGGAAACTCTCAGTGATGGGCGCTATCTTGACGACGCTACTCTATTTATATGGTTCACAATTACAGAGTGCTTGAGGAAAAGAGGTGATTAAAGAGGTCTCCCTCTGCCTCTCCCCCTACTCTCTCTCTCTCTCTCAAATAAATAAATAAATAATCTTTTTTAAAAAAGAAAGAAAGAAAGGAAAATACAGAACAAATACGACTGGCTCTTCGAAAAGTTATGTCCTGTAAGTCAAGAGAGGGCAGATACATATTCAAAGGGTGTCCATGTACACAAGAAGGAAGAAAGAAGAAAGCGCTCAACTAGACAAGAACGAAAACTGTCTACCATGCAACTTAGTTTTTTTCTTAAGTCCAAAAATAGAATTCCCACAGAGTCCATGTTCACATTTAGGAAACCCGTGGGACAGCGGAGTACGGAATAGAGATGCCTTTATAGAAAAAGTAAACTGCCCAGTATAAAGCAACTTGTAGAAGCATTTCCAAATGTTTTAAGCTGTGCACACACTTTTTGCATTTATCACGCTACTATGTTAGTGAAAGCACATTTTGGAGGTTGAAATAATAAGTCCGAACAAAGAGCTTAACATAGAACTGATGCACATTATCCTTTGGGAATTTAACTAATTTTTTTTTAAGGATTTCAACAGTAAAGTATTCTAACCAGGAATATCACAGCCCCCAATGCTGTAAATCAAACAAAACATTTGTGAAGGAAAGCTCCTTAATTCCTCACCAAACACTTGTATCAATGAAAAAACAATCAGAATAGAACAAATTCAATGTCAGAGGTTAATGGAGATGTGTGAGGTATCAGGTTACAGACTTTTATTATACAGTACATAAAAAAATTCTACAGGAGCCCAGTGTTTCATCTTAAGCCTATAGCTAGCTGCACCAAATGTATTTAAATGTATTTAAATCTAACATATGAAATCCATTTTCTCATTTTCCTCTTACTTAATGACTCAGATGACACAAAAGTAGCTTTTGAGGCAAGTATAGAGCATCGATAAAATTGTAATAATTCCATTTAAAAATATGAACTCTAGGGGCGCCTGGGTGGCTCAGTGGGTTAAAGCCTCTGCCTTTGGCTCGGGTCATGATCCCAGGGTCCTGGGATCAAGCCCCACATCAGGCTCTCTGCTCAGCAGGGAGCCTGCTTCCTCCTCTCTCTCTCTCTCTGCCTACTTGTGATCTCTGTCTGTCAAATAAATAACTAAATAAAATTTAAAAAATAAATAAATAAAAACGTAAATTCTTCAAAATGCAGATTCATAAATACATTAGGTGATGGAAGTGATACTCCCTCTGGGGACACATCTTTTGTTCATACATCCAGGAGGCACAGTGCGCTTTTGCTGCTCTGTCTGATTTATTATACTTTTGCTCAGGTTAAAAGTGGTGTTTTAAAAAGACAACCCAGGGTCTGGGGCGCCTGGGTGGCTCAGTGGGTTAAGACGCTGCCTTCGGCTCAGGTCATGATCTCAGGGTCCTGGGATCGAGTCCCACATCGGGCTCTCTGCTCAGCAAGAAGCCTGCTTCCCTCTCTCTCTGCCTGCCTCTCCGTCTGCTTGTGATCTCTCTCTGTCAAATAAATTAAAAAAAAAAAGAGGCCAGAGGGTCTTTAAAAAAAAAAAAAAAAAAAGACAACCCAGGGTCTAAACTAGAAAGGAGCGGTAACTTGACAATATGAACACTGAGCTTCCATATTCACACACACACAGCACAATAGCTATATGTTAAGGATTTAAAAATTAATAGATTTTTCTGCAACTCCTTTAGGGAGGGATCCAAAAGTTGTTCGAAATCACAGCAACTGACTTCTCGCCAAAGCGACAGATATTCAGTGTACTTATTTCTTTGATAGGTTTACTATCTGGTAAGAGTCAATTAATTCCAATCAAAACGATAATCAGTTCAATGAGCAAGCACTACACAAAAAAGAAAAGTGTGAATGGGGTGATACGCTGGTGGTTTGTGCTCATTTCTTAGTAAATTAACATTCACTTAGTCATTTAACTAATGATTATTTTTTCAATACACAAAGTCCTCTGTTAGGTGCTGCCTTGAGTTAAGATAATAATAAAAAAACAGTGATCTGTTCTTTACATTCAACTTATGAGCACTGTGCATACTCACAAATATAACTTCCGATCAGCGCGCACACACAGGAAAAACTGTGCCTGTTGATCCCCTGAGAGCCCAGTCACTGCTGTCTCCGAGACCAATGGACATCACATTTTCTTCTCAAAGTCCCTCTACCATAGCAGTATAGGTATATAAATGGTTTCCCAAATTCTGCATTGTCTCAGGTTCATTTTTTCCATTTATTTTGGGTTCCTCTGGCTACCTATGTGCCCTTTCACTTTATCCTCCATGGATGTCTTTCCCTTTAGAGCTATTTTGACACAGGTGAACTGGTGATGGCCTGTTTGTTAATCTTACGTTACAAATCAATATCATGCAAGAATTACAGGACATGCTAAATAAATGTAACAATGACGGAGACATTAAGGCTAGAGCATGTAGATGTCAAGGAAATAGAAAAAGGGAGTTATAATCACCAACTTTCTGTGAACTTTTGCCTGGCTGGAGCTTAATATTGAGGAAAGGGTATCATCAGTCTGTAAACTTCTTCAGAAGGTATCCTAATTCATTTTCCTACCTTTGTGATGATTGGCATGGATTTGGACCATTTGACATCAGGCTACTTTATACTCTATTTGCAAATGTCTAGTGTCGGTCAGCCCAAGTGTTCTCTCTGGGTGTTTTGCATTGAGCCTCAGTCTCCTCAGATGTTTTGTGTCTGTGCATAAACTCCACAGAACAGTCTATAAACTCTCCGTCCTCTTTAGCGCCCTAAAATTATTGTTAGAATATCCTGTGTCCTTATATCAGTCCATGTCCCCGTGGAAGAGAAATGGTATACTCAGATTGCTTGAGCAGAGTTTAATAAAGATATTATTTATTTAAAAGCCAAGCACATTTGGAGAAACAGCAAGGAATGAGATATGATCTTAGGACTAGCAAGAATAGAAAGCTGTCGCTACCCTTGAAGCAAGCAGGAACAACCCCATTGTCCTATAGGACAGGGGTGAACCAACATGGAGCCCCAGTCTGAACACCCCAGCCTCACCCCCTTCCCACCCTGGTGGCGCCTCTCCTTGGTGTGGCTAAAGTGAAGTGAATGAGAGAGAAAAGAAAAAAAAAGCGGGGGTGGAGATCACAGAGATAGTAGAGTCAGACAATGTAGGGCCTTGTATGCTTTTAAGGACTGGCTTTTACTCTGAATGAGATGAAAATCCACAAGGGAATTCAAGCAGAGAAGGGAAATGATCTAATTAAAGTGTTCAAAGGCTCGCTGTGGTTGCTGTTGGGGAGAATAGACTGTTGAGGTCAAGGGTAGAAACAGGGACCTGGTTAGAAGGCTACTGCAGGTATCCAGATGGGACGTAATATTGACACGGACCAGAACGGAAGCATTGAAGGTGGTAAGATCACCTCATGTTGACTATATCTTGAAGGTAAAAGGAACAGAAGTGGTTATAGGAGCGAATGAGGAGTGTAAGAGAAAGAGAGAAGGTAAAGATGACGCCCAAGTTTTCGACCCGAGCAGTTAAGAGGGTAGAGTTGTGATTTACTACAATGGGGAGGAATCAGGAGTGGAGTGAGTTTTTTGAGGAAAGATGAGAAGTTTGGTTAGAGAAGCCTGTTAGACATCTGAGCAGGGATATCAAATGAGCAGTCAGGTATATGCTATTTGGAGTTCAGGAGACGGGTTTGTTAGAAAGATATAAATGTGAAGCCCTCCACAAAAATGTGGATGAGACCACCAAGAGAGTGAGTGTGGATAGAGAAGAGATCTGCAGAATGAAACCTCTGTTCTCCAATATTTAGGTCAGAGACAGAACGAAGAATGGGTAATGTAGATTAAGAAGGAAAAGTCAATGAAGCAAGCAAAAACAAGAAAACTAAGTGTTTCACAGAGGAGGGAGTGATCCACTCTCAGATGCTACAGGAAGTCAAGAAAAGTTAAGGACTGAGAAGTGAACATTAAATTTAATAACATGTAATTCCCTGGTGACTCTGAAAACAGAGGTTTCAGGGAATTTTTAGTGGATACTAATTGGAGTAGTTTCTAAATGAACTGGAAGGAGAACTGAAAACAGGGAGGGTAGGCAACTCCTTTGGATAGTTTTGCTATGTATGGGAATTTAGAAATGGGGACAGCAGCTAAAGGGGAGTGGGATCATATACTTTGCCCATTCTGTCTCTCTCCTGGATGTCTCCTCTCACCTCAAATTTCCATCACAGCCTCCCTCACCTTGATTCTGGCTGGTGACCTTGCTTCTTTATTTCACTGAGAGAAAACAGAAATAATCAGAGAGGAACATCAACTTGCCACCACAATTTCTAACCTCCAGCCTGCAACATGAGCCCTGTTGGTTTGGTTGCGTGCTTTTCTGCAATGGTGTTCAGCTGTGTGGCTGTACAAATGGACCAGGTTCACTTGTATTGTATTAACCAGTATTGAATGAACAGTATTGAAATAACCAGGGGTGGGGTTTAGCTATGTGAAGATGATGAAGGATGCAGGGACACGGAGAAAATAATCACAAAATTATAACCGTGATATATTCCATTCTTTATGGTTCCTGAGACCATAAGAACTGCCCGATGGTCAAAGCCCAGACCCTTCTAGTTCAAAGAACTGCTCAGTCTTGGTGGAAATATGCAAAGATGGTGACAGCTCACGTTAGTTCTAACATTTCAGAGATTTGCTCAAAACATGCAGCTTCCTTTAGCTATTCATTTTTCATTTGCCTCTACACTTACTCAAACTTACTCTTTTCAGCCCTTGAAGGAACATGGTATCTACCCAGTAGGGAAAGTAACTCTGTTTCATGTAACTCTTTCTTAGATTAGGCTACATTTGAAGGTGAACAAAGTATGTTTGTTCAGTCTGTACCACACATGACTCCTGTCAAGAATTCAATTGTCATCTTTCTCGAATGAAGAGGCCCCATTTTAGCCTAGTCATGTTTGGCAATGATACCCCCAATATACAAAATATGACCAAAGTTTATATTCATCTCCTCATTTTTCAAGTACCTTTTAAACAGAACATCACATTAGGTGTTGAGGAAAGTATATAGAAGAATGCTTCCTACCTTTCAAGAAAGGCTTAATCGAGTATGCAATGTATAAGCTCGTGTGGGTGGTACAAATGACGGTTCAGAGCAGGTGAGAGAGGACAGGGGAGAAGAAGGTAGGATAAGGGACAAGATTATCTCACCTCATTGTTCAAAAACCTAAACTATCATTGAAAGAAAACACAAAAGACCCGATGTCAAAGAGCTTTCAAGTCAGAAGGCTTAGATTTTAGAAATAATTTAACTTGTTTTGTTCCCTAGGTAACAACAACAACAAAAAAGTTCTTCACCAATAAAGAGTAACACAGGGTGTTAAACATCTAGTACGTTAAGTAGTACACAGAGGTGAATGTCCTGTTTGACAAATGCTGTTCAGAGTGATGGCTCCACGAAGCCACAACCAATGCTCTTACCACGCGTGTATCTATGGAGGCACAAAGCCAGGGTTGAGAGCTGAAGTCAAGAGCAGGAATCTGAACAGACATAAACTCCCATTGGGCAGAACCGTTTTCTATAATCTTTCCAAATCTTTAGACCAGCTTCTATGAACCCCTTAGGACTGGGACCCTAATAAAGTCCATAGCCTTCAAAAACTATTTATAAAACTTTTCTGAGAAGGTTACACAAATATATTGTCTCAAGCACTGTGTAACTAAAAGTTATAAACCTATTCCTTAAGGGATATCCAAGTTTTTAACAGATTTTAAAACTATCTTTACACAGCCTATGGCTTTGCAAAGAAAAGAGTAATCTAATTGTGCAATATATACATATATATGTATATATTACAAATATATACATATATATATAAAACAGATCAAATTTGCTGTGATAATTCTGTATCATCATAATACTAGCCACCACCATTTAGGTACTGAACACTGGGCTAAGCACTTTACACTTATTATCTCAGTTAATTTTCATTTAAAAAATGCTGTAGAACATTATTAGTATTCCTATTTTAGAGAAAAAGAATTGGTTTTTTTATCAGCTAAATGACTTCTCTAGGGTCTGACAATGACTAATTGGCAAAGCCAGGATTCACACCCAAGCCAGTGCGGGCTGAATAACTAGTACGTACATACACACACACACACACACACACACACACACACACACACATTCTTACTTGAAGTCACTGTGTTCCCTTGAGTTCTCATTTTCAACTGAATTGGTTATGAACACTATATCCACTTCTACTACTCAGTTTGATGCCCAGTGGTTGGTCCTACAAATATACCAAAAATCTCTGTCAAATCGCTTTTTAAAGTCTTTAGGATGCCAAAAGGGATGAAAATTAGCAGTATCTTTGTTCACAATTATTGAATGAGGAGACCCAGGACATTGAAAAAAGAAAGGTGGCACATGTGTTAAGGTTAGCTATTCCCTTCCCACTACATATGGAGGTAAGATAAACATCTTACTGAGTTATGATTAAACATCTATGGTTTTCATTTATTCAAACTCACACTCAAGTTATTATTTCTGATATAGTAACCCTGTCAGTGAGATAAGCTGCCAAATGGTAGACTCTATTTCATGTTCACCTTTGAGTCTCTGGTCAGCCTGTAAAAGCTATATTTATGTACTTGTTAACCTCAGATTTTAATAGAAAGAGAGCTAGCATATTAATAAAATGCTCTGTTTGGTGCACACAAATCCAATTTATGCCATTCTGGAAGGGTTGCTTTCTAAAAACAAAAAACAAAACAAACAAAAAACCAAGCATTGCCCAAAGCAAACTCCAGGCAGACATGAGATTAAAGCTCACAGGTTAGTGAAAATGAGCAATAGAAATCCATATTTTAAAGGTAGAGTTTTTGAAAATATCTCCTAAATAAGACTCCTAAAATTTCTAGGAATTTCATTTTTTATTTTTAATTTATTTAGAGAGGGAACAAGAGAGAGCAGTAGCAGGTGGGGGGGCAGAAAGAGAGGAAGAAAGAGAATCCTGAGCAGGCTCCCTGCATGGACCCAGCTCAGGGCTTGATACCACCCTGAGATCAAGGCCAGAGCCAGATTTAAGAGTCAGGCGCTCAACTGACTAAACCACCCAAGCACTCTAAACATATAGAATTTTGGGGTGCTTGGATGGCTTGGTGCGTTAAGCCTCTGCCTTCGGCTCAGGTCATGATCTCAGGGTCCTGGGATTGAGCCCTGCCAGGCTCTCTGCCTGCCTCTCTACCTACTTGTGATCTCTGTCAAATAAATAAAAAAAATCTTTATAAATTATATATATATATATATATATATATATATATATATATATATATATATATATATATAATTTTAAGACAAGGGTTAAGGCTAGAATACAACTCTCCAGTTTCAAATGATCCTTCGAATCTTTTCTTTCCTAACCAAAGACCTACCAATAAGTAGCAAAAACCCTTTCTACTGAGGCCTTCATTTTCGCTGCCTTTTTCATAAACTCAATAAATTTTGATTCTCCAAGTGTTCCTCCAATAGCTGCTTAAAATTCCTGAAGGGAAGTTAAGAAAGCATATTCCAAGATCATTATACAAAGAATGTATGTAAATTTATTTACAAATACGTATCATTTTAAGTATGTCAGTAAAATGTATCCAGGTTGTATTACATGTTTGTATTCCTTAAAGTTGCCTCCTCCAAGAAGGGTACCAAACTGAATACTGAAAAGAAGCTGAGGTCTTGAGACCTAGAGGCCCGTGGGTTTACCAATCTAATCACTTTTCTCCCACATTAACATTGTCACAAAAGAGATAGTAGTAGTTCCAGTTCTGGGGCGTCTAGGTATTTTTATGGAACTGAGATCTAGGTTCCTTGTCCATTATTATTAAAGTTTGTTCAGAAATTTGAGAAGAAATAAGGAATAAGTGTTTTGTGTTCTTAGAAAATTGCTTCTCCATTTAAAAAAAGAAGAAAGAAAAAGAAACAAAACCAAAAAAACCAAAAAACAGAGATTAAAAACCCCACAGCTATGGAGCCAAGTTCTTTGTTAGGCTTGTACAGCTTACTAAATCCCATAAAAATCTCAACATCTGACCCATTTCATTTTTACAAAGGAAGGGACTATTACCCTGGAAAATATGCGTAGAAATCTGCAGCATTCAGAGGCATTAAACAGTTTTATTCCACATTTGTTTCCTGTGTATCCTGCTTGATAGACACATTGTAGCACCTGCTGCTATAACTCTCCACTCTATCAGCTCCCAACCTCCTCTTTTCAGGAGGGGGGTAGAAGCCTCTTCTCGAACATCTGAAGTTATGCTGCCATCTCCTGTTCACTGCCCAGAATGTCATGAAATCACCCTCCAAAGGCCCGCAAAGGCACGCGGTGGACAAAACCCACCAACTAGAGAATGCAGGCTCTTTCACACATTTCCTCGGCCAGTAGTTTAAGACCACTTTTATTCCAAGTGGCAATGCCATAATAATCTTGTTTTAAATGTGATGTGCTTTAGCCAGAAGTTACTGTAGAGAAGTTTGGGAGTTATTATCTAAACATTGAATCAGTACTTTTGTTTTTTCTAAATATCACTTTCACATGACCTAAATTTCAATTATCTATTTTTTAATGTAAACATGAAGAAAGCATTTTAAAACATTAAAAATAACAATCATGTATGTTGAATTTAAAATTAGCTAAAGTGTTCTCAGAAAATTGATTCTCCTGGGTGGCTCAGTGGGTTAAAGCCTCTGCCTTCGGCCCAGGGTCCTGGGATCGAGCCCCACATCGGGCTGTCTACTCCGCAGGGAGCCTACTTCCTCCTCTCTCTCTGCCTGCCTCTCTGCCTACTTGTGATCTCTGTCTGTTAAATAAATAAATAAAATCTTAAAAAAAAAAAAAAGAAAAGAAAAAGAAAATTGATTCTCTTCAACAATTCCAAACTTAGAAGCAGTGACATAGGAGAGAATAGGTAGAAGACAAGTTAACATTGACAAATTAGTTTTATCTTGGAATTTTACTGAACTACAGAGTCAAGTAAGTGAATAAACTTTTCAAATTTTCTATTCTTTTTTCTTTAATTTTTGAAAAAGATTTTATTTTTCTGACAGAGAGAGATAAAGCACAAGCAGGGGGAGCAGCAGGCAGAGGGAGAAGCAGACTCCCCACTGAGCAAGAAGCCTGCTGTGGGACTTGATTCCAGGACTCTGGGATCATGACCTGAGCTGAAGGCAGATGCTTAATCAACTGAATCACCCCAGACATCCCACAGATTTTCTTTTCATTGCTAATTTTTAGAATCTGAGAACATACCCACCAGAGTGTTCCATATTTTCAAAAATTATTTTTTCTTTTCCTCTTGTTGTTACCATAAACCATAAATACTGATGTGTTAATGCAATTGTCTCCCCAGATTTGTGTGGATAGGAACTGCATTCTGGGCTAGGATAAGAATCCAAGTCTCCTGCTCATAATTTAAAGAGATCCTTAGGAGATAGGCTCTTCTCTACAAACATCAGCAACATTCTGCCAACAGTGTATCAGGAGAATAGACACCTAATCCATAACCATTTTTAAAAGGGGAAGTCCAGTGCACCTGGGTAGTTAAGCATCTGCCTTTGGCTCAGGTCATGATTCTAGGGTCCTGGGATTGAGCCCTACATCAGGCTTCCTGCTCAGTGGGGAGTTTGTTTCTCCCTCTGCCCTTCCTCCGCCCCGGCTCATGCTCTCTCTCTTTCAAATAAATAACACAAACTTCTAAAAAAAATAAAATAAGAACAAAAGTCCAATTCTCCTACCTATCAACTATAGATGGTAATGCTCCTCTTTTAAAGTTATTTATAATTGCTTCTGAAAATTAAGACTAATATATTTATTTTTTTCCAGGTTATTTATTTATTTTTATTATGTTTAATGGCAAGACAAAGCCGCTAGCTGTAACCTTCTGTAAAACACATCCTCAGTATTCACTTTGAGACAGGTTTTCTTCAAATCACTGTTTTCTGGACAAATAGCTCCCCTTATTTTTTTATTTTTTATTTTTTAAAAGATACATCTTTTGGGACTCCTGGGTGGCTTAATTGATTAAGCGTCTGCTTTCAGCTCGGGTCATGATCCGGGAGTCCTGGGATCAAGCCCCTCCTTGAGCTGCTTACTCCGCAGGGAGTCTGCTTCTCTCTCTCCCTGCTGCTCCACCTGCTTGTGCTCTTTGTCTCTGACAAATAAATTAAAAATCTTAAAAATAAAGACAAGTCTTTGAACCCATTAGTTCACCTGTGTACTGAGCGCCCTGCAAAATTCTCTGTTGTAGATAACTAGTTGGGAGACATCCCTGCTCTGTATCATGTCATTGGTGTGGATAATATGGAACAAGTGCAGATCAGGAGAATACTGCACAAACTCCGTGCAGAGCACTGCAGAAGGATGGCCTGTGGAAGCTGATGCATGTACATTTCAGTCTTGTATAAACACTCTTCCACATCTGTACATTCCTCTTTTGGGAGCCAACTAAATTGCCATCGTTAACTTTTTTTTCAGGCTCTAAAAAGTGTTTATGGACTCAAAGTATGTTTGTGGTTCTCATCACTGATATTTTTCACTTACACACATCAATTTACAAATATAATCTCTCTACATATATTAAGGACAGAATATTTTAATCTTCAACAAACTGACAAATCCTATAATCTCTTGGTTTATTCACACAGCCAAAGGCTTCTGGGGCATGTCCTGGGATTTGGGACTCTGTGTTCTCAGCTGGAAAATGAGAGAACGAAACAAGACCATTTTTCAGGTCCTTCCATCTTAAAAATTCGGATTCTGACTGCAAGTAGAGCAGAGTGGGAAAAATCTTGTCACTTCAGGCCTGAACTCCAGACCCAATTCCTATTGGGCAAGAGAGAGCAACTTCTCCAGAAATATAGGGAGAAAGTAGCAAGGTCACATTTTGGTCAGCCCACAGTTACTTCAAAACCATAACACAACCAATAACGGTAACAGAGCCAAGGTAGCTACTGATTATCAGAAAATAATTTACCACAATTGCTATGATTACTTTAGATGATCGTATTAAAGAATATCACTCATGTCATTGTGTAGAATACTAAAATTCCCTAAATTTTGTATCATTTAGCAATAAGCTAACTTTAGGAGGTGATCATGATAGGTATAATAGAAAAAAATTTTTTTCACTAAATTCTTAGATAGAGCCTGTAATTATGTAGGAGCCCCTTCCTGGTAGATCCTCTTCAAAGGACTCAAATCAAACATGAAGCAATTTGGGAACTGCCTACAATGACAAAACGATAGAATAAAAGAAAGGTCTGTTATTTCTTGGCGCAGCTGTTTGACTCTCATTATCAAGGTATCAAGGCAATAAGCAAAGAATCAGAATTAGAAGGCCAAAAGGAACTGTTTACATACCCACACACTCAACCCTACATAGGGGTTTTGTTTTGGTTCCATGTTATTCGTACGTTGGGAAGATTTTGCTTGGTTATTTGTGCTCCGGTTTAGTTAAAGCAATATAAATGTTATTAAGTGTGTTTTTTTTCCTTAGTAAGAGTTTGCATCTTTCATCCAAACTGGCTGTTAACCTCTAAATTCCAATGCATTACAAGGAGGATAGAGCTATCCTATATAGGTAGGATATAATTTTTTATTTTGCTGCTCAAAGAAAGATTTTTAGCACCCAAGCACAAGTCTGGGACTTGACAATCATTGACAATGATTATGAGCACTTTCATTTCAATAAAACGCCATTGCAGTTGAGACTATGATCACCAGGGAAAAAAACTACCAGAGTTCTAGCCAATACAAGAGAAGTGGAACTGGTCAGCTGATCTGCAACTCATTTATAAGCAGTTTCAACTAATAATTGATAACATTAAGTGATTGTTGACCTTCCAAAATCAAAGGCAAATTTTGACATTCACTTTATTTTATTTATTTATTTATTTATTTTGACAGAGGGAGATCACAAGCAGGCAGAGAGACAGGCAGAGAGAGGGGAAGCAGGCTCCCTGCTGAGCAGAGAGCTCCATGTGGGGCTCAATCCCAGGACCCTGAGATCATGACCTGAGCCAAAGACAGAGGCTTAACCTGCTGAGCCACCCGGTACCCTTTCATTCACTTTTTTAACTGAAGAAAATAATGTGGAATAAATAAATTCTTTCCACTAATTTATATGTAATTTATATGTTTATACATAAACATATACTTGTCTCCCTCCCCTTCCCTCCCTCTTTGCCTTTCTTTCTCCCTTTTTCCTTCCCCCTCCTCCTCCTCCTTTTTCTTTCATTCTCTCTCACTCTCTCTGTATCTGTCTCCCTACTCCTTGTTCCCTCTGTCTAGGAGGAAGAATTTCCTCTGCCCTTCAAGGTCCTTTTAGCTGAACTCAGAATCAAATTAAAATCAGATTAACAAGAGAAAATAAAATTTCATTTCATATGTTCAGGAAATCCACACAAAAACAGAAAGAAATTCTGAAGAACGGCAAAATGAGGTATGTATGTCATTCTGAACTGAGGAGAAAGGGGTAGGGAGTCAAAGGGAAGGAATGCAATTCACAGGAAGATGAAAAAGAGTGAATGTTTGGTAAAGGAATGTTTGTTGGGCCACTCAGAAACAATTGGACACCACGAACCCTGATCAAACAGGCCTTGCTAGGCTCCTCCCTGTCTACTATACCTAATTCCCATCATAATGTAGTTTTCTGTGGTGACAACTCTTTTTCTGGAGCAAGTCCTCTGTCTAGATTCTTTTTAGGGGCACCTGGGTGACTCAGTCAGTTGCCCGTCAGACTCTTGGTGTTGGCTCAGGCCATGATTTCACAGTCCTGAGAGCGAGCCCCTTGCGGGGATCAATCCCCGCAAGGGGCTCGCTCTCAAAGCAGAGTTGGCTTCAGATTCTTTCTCCCTCTCCTTTCCCCTCTGCAGTCCCTGCTCATGCTCTCTCTTTCTGCCCCCTCCCCCCACAAAATGAATAAAATCTTTTTTCAATAAATGAATTTATTGAAAGTAAATGAAAGTAGAAAGTAAAGAGCTTTTCCTCAATCTACTAGGTTCTGATTGCCTTTAACTCAAAATAATCTTCAAGCCAAAGTGTCCCCTGTTGGGGCAGTCTGCCATTGGCCTCTACAACTCCCTCTCTCATTTTCTCTATCTTTTCCTCCCATTCTTTCCCTTCCTTCCTCTTCTTCTCTAACCCACATTCCCCCAGAAATACAGCTTGCTTTTAAAACATCACCTTCATTTGCCACAAATGAACGGAACACTTTCTTCCAGACTGCCATGACTAGAAAGTCCTGGGACACATTGTTCAGGCAGGTTTCTGCTTCATTAAAGGAAACGTTGCCCGTTGTTCTCAAGTTGTGACAGGAGAAATGCACTCAGCAGTTTTACTAGAAGACCAACTCTTTTCTTACCTGCTTAATTTTTACTGCCAGCCAACACGATAGTTTCAGGCTGTCACTGAACATTAGCCACACCTACATCTGTCTTGCATTCTATTCCCGAGGCAGCCACACTCTCTGGAATGCTCTGAATGAGCCAGCTTCATGTGACAATAGTAGGCCACGATCAAGGTCATAACAAGGATGATCTTTATGCCTTGATTACAGTTACTTAAAAATCTGAACGATTTACTATACATTGATTCCTCTCCGTTATAGAACTAATTCTGCTTCTGCCCTTCAGCATGGCTCTTATAATGCATGTTACCATTTCCATGTTTCATAGTAAAGTTTCTAGATTCTTTACATGACTGAAATTTAGAATATAAAATTTTTGAACTGGATGATATCAAAATGCAGCTGGTGACATGGCCTGAGGGTATAGTTAGCACAGCTTCCTTCTAAAATGCGGCTTGTGGGGGTGGGAGAGGAAAAGGTTCTAACTGCTTCTTAAAAATTATACCTGTAGTCCCTCCTGAAATAACAGCATAACTGCATCACTTTATAAACCAAGTGTAGATAAGTACCCCCCAGCAAGACACAACATGCACCCACTTAGCAAAACATCTGCTGACCCTTGGAACTCACCAAGTATATCCAAGCGTCAAATCCAAAAGCAAACACAGGGCCTTTAATTTGTAGCCTTTTGTATGTTAATATTTTATTTTCCCCTTCTGAATCTCATATTTATTTATTTATGTGCATTTTGTTCCTTTGAATCTGGTGGCAGCACTGTGAAATATCACAGGCCTTTCACTCAGTATTTTGCTAACAAGCCAACCGGGTACAAACAGGATTTTTATATCCATTTGTAAATTCTAGTTGGGGGCAGTTGAGTTGAGAGAAGGAAAAATAAAAAGACAAATACTACGTTTGTGTAAGGTTTAATTCACCTCACTTGTACAATACTGTGCTGTTGGCATGTGTCTTAATAAATAGGCTTCAAAAAGAAATTATTGCAATGTAAAAATAGTTTCACTGAATTCACGTGCTTTTTACTGTTCCCAGGTCTCAAAGTGGCTTTTAAAATGATTTTTCAGACTCTTAGAGCCTCTGTACCCCAGACTCTGTACCCCATACTGCGGTAGGATACATTTCTGTGCCCTGCTCCCTAGAGTGGAGCTGGAGTGAAGGGAGGTTGAGACAGCTTGGCACTGTGCTAGGCTAAAAGAGGCCTAGCTTGAGAGATCCACCGTTGTTGCCAGAAAAAAAGGAACATGAGAAATTGAAGTGTCAAAAGAGGCTGGGGAGTTTAAGCCTGAGAAGAAAACCCACAAATTAACTAACTTACTAGATAGGCAGGTCAAATCTATTTATCCAACAGAAAATATCTGAGTGTCTACCACACCAAGCATGCTATTCAAACATTGCATGGAACAAAGTCAATGCTTCCACGGAGAGAACAGTGTGGATTGTAATCTCCAAAATACATCTGTTACCTTAACACACTCCAGATTGGACCCATTCCAAAATCGGCCTGCTCTGAAACCTTCTGGCCTTCAGATAGAAATCTACAGAAATCTCAGTGTAGTGGAAGAAAAGGAGTCTTACAGAAGCATACAAAACAGACCTAAACCTTTTTCTCTAGGAATGTGTTGCAGAGTTTCAATTTCTTAGTTGTATATAAAATAACCACAGTCGCCTCTACTGACAGCCTCCCAGCACAGAATGAAACGACCTCACCAGCTTTGGATCCTGGATTTGGCATTAGGGCAAAAAGAAAATGTAAGTAGAAGTAGTAAACTAAAGCCCAACAATCTTACTTCAGCATGGGAGGAGAAGCTTTTCCTACGGGAGCCCTGCTATAGTTAGTGCTGCTTCACGAATCTGCATGTCCTCCTTGTGCAGAGGCATAATCTAATCTTCTCTGCATTGCTCCAATTTTAGTGTACGTGCTGTGGGAGGGGGAACTGTAGTTAGCATTTTTCTGGCTTGTTTTTGGGTAGGTCCCCCACCAGGTGCCAGCTTCTTACTGCCCTCTGCTGGTTAAACCTGACTTCAGCCTTCGTAAACCAGCCTTCTACCCAACTGCTATTCTACTAGATGAGTAAATAAATGCACTTGTTCACATTTTTTTAAATTTTTCTATTACTGGTACTTCATATGAACCCCGAGAGAGCCCTATAGTATTATCTCGTTTCTTTAATTTTTTTTTACTACAAAAACAATACATATTGAAGAAAAAATAAGCAACATGTAAACCAAAATACCCACCTTTTCAGAAACCACTAAAACCTTGACGTATGTCCTTATATTTGTGTGTTTTTTTAAAAATGTGGTCCTATTGTACATTTTGAATATTGCTTTAAAAGTGTATGAACAGGGGCACCTGGGTGGCTCAGTGGGTTAAAGCCTCTGCCTTCGGCTCAGGTCATGATCTTAGGGTCCTGGGATCGAGCCCTGCATCGGGCTCTCTGCTCAGTGAGGAGCCTGCTTCCCCTTCTCTCTCTGCCTGCCTCTCTACCTACTTGTGAGCTCTATCAAATAAATAAAATCTTTAAAAAAATAAAAGTGTATGAACAGATGTCCTTCATACTGTTTTTTAGGCACCATAATATCCCATTCTGTAATCGTACATTTTACTTATTCTCCTACTTTAACCCCCCAAAAAGTATATTCTAATAGCCCTGTGATAAATATGCTAATAGCTATAATCATGCTTTCCTTTGTAACTGGCCCATAAATGTGTACTCTTCACCAAGGGCATTCTTAATTGATACTGTAGTTTTTCTCCTTTATCATCAAAAATGGGGAAGTTAACAGTGCGTCTTGGCTTGGCAGGGCCACCAGATGATCACTGGTGCCTCCACCTTTACATACTTCACAACCCAGTTTAGCTCAGAGACTTGAAAGAGATTTGAGTTTCTACCTATAAAAGTACTTCTCTCTCTCCTCTCTGGCACTTGCCCGGTCTAAAGCCAATTTGCTGTGGAAATCAATTTAGGAATGCAGTGCTGATGGGGACTATGGAGTCAAAGAACAAAAGCAGAATTCTCTTATGGGATGCTTCATGCAAACCAGGAAAACCTGAGAAAATTGCCCCTTTTGTGTAAAGAATCCTCAGGATCCCCTTCCTCCCTCATTTCTAAGACTTTCCAAGCAAAACCCAGATTGTAATGCAACTTCAATCAGTAGACTGTGGCTAGGTAGAACAGGGTTTAGATAAAAAAGTTGACTGAAATACCTTACTGGTAATAAGAGTTTGAATTTAGGTGTACTTGTGCTATTTGAAGCATAAGCCATGTTTTATTTTTTTTTAAAAAGGACACAAAAACTTTTGCCTTCTGGGGAGTGAGCATCAGTCTGAATCCTTCTGAACACTGATGCATTAATATGTAGCCTAAGTCCCAAATGCCTGACCACTCTCTGAAAGATTAATTTTCAACTTTGACTTCCATGACCCCTTTGCCCCCAGCACCTTGCCCCAGCAATCAGTCACACTTCACCCAGTAGGTTCTCTGAGAGAGCCTGGTGGCCTCCATCTTGAACACCTCCTTAGCCAGGAGTGATGCCTCCACTGATCTTGCCGAAATTTACTGCCTCAATGTTCTGGCTTGTGGATTGAGCTTTTGAGGACTGGGAGACAATGTCTTACCCTCTCAGCCTGTTCCATCATCCACCTGGAGTGATGAAAGCTGTGATCTTATTTTTGTTGCTTTTGACTATCCATCCTCACCTTCCTTCTCTGTGGGCCTCAGGAGTACATGGAGACATTAAAAGCTTATTTGAACAATCCCTTGAACGATCTCAAACTGCCTACACAATGGTTCCGTTGCCTCTATAATCCAGTTGAAAATGAACAAATACCTGTTTTAACAGACACCAACTTAATACAACCTTGTTGTAAATCCACTATGGATGTCCTGGGGTTTTTTTAAAAAGCATTTAAAGTGGCTTACCAAAACCACATGTAACAGAATTTTAGTATCAGGACCAAGCAAAAATGGAGTTAAGGACAAGGAAAATTGATTACTTGGAGCGAGGTTTCTTACAGCTGAAGTGAACAGGAACACCCAAGTCTCACTGACCACAGGAACAAGAAAACAGTATGAAGTGCTTGGCTCAGATGACACCTGCTTTGGCGTGGGCACTTTAGCATGGATGAGCTCCCTTGTGAATTCCATATAAGCTATACAGACAAATCCAAACCGTAAGACTGAGGTTACATTTGAACTGGGTTTTGAAGGATGAGTTGACAGCCCAGTGGAGAAACCTGCATTTCAGGCAGAAAGAGTTCACAGAAAGAACTCAGAGCAGCATGGATGTTAAATTCAAGTGAGCACTGAATCACAGCATTAGCCCGCTGAGCAGCTACTACAGTGAGTGAAGTCTGTGATGGCTTATACAAGGTGGGGACAGGAGCAGAGGACTCGATGCCTCTACCTTGAAAACTGGTGAAGTAGATGTAAACACTTAGTGCAAAGCCTGATACACTAGATATCCAGTAACTACTTTCCTCTAACTGAAAGCATCTTAAGAATCTTCAAGTTCACTTTGAGGTATACAAAACTTGAGGTATACCAAAGTTGAGGTACAAGTGGGTGTTCATGGGGTGCCCCCTAGTGCACACCCTTTGCCTAGAGCTGACCAAAACTAAAACAGAACTCCCGAATTTAGAAAAAAAGGAAATCTGGAAAAGTTACAGAACAGTCCCAGGAGGGCTGCACGGAAGTAAATAGGCCCACAGAACTCTGGTGCTAGTGGAAAGGGGGAAAGGGGCATAAGAGGTGAAGTGTGGCAAAGCGCTCAAGTATGGACAAAACTCTAGAAAATCCAAGAGGTGAAGACGGAAAAGCTGTGAAGCTGTTGAGTTTGACCATAAAGTCTCAGGGACCAGACTGACATTTTAGAGAAAGCAATTAAGAGGATGGAAACCACCATCTTGAGTACTACGGAACAGCCCCAACATAGTAGAGATATAATAAAGGGCACAGTATTCCTTAGAGATCTGACCTGAGGGATCAGTGGATATGCAAATACCAAAAAAACACCTAATGCTGACTTAGGTCAGTGGAAGGTCCAGTTCAGCCAGTTTTCCCAAAATGGAAATGCCAAGTGCTATACTCAGCTATCCTCCCTAGCATGAGCTACAGAATTCCCACAAACCATCAAAACCTAAGAAAAAGTTGGAAGGAGGGTTTTGCTACTCCAATAGCTCAAACGGTGCCAGGTAAGAGTGAATGACTCACAACTGCTTGCCTCACAAGATGTTCATACGCACCAGAATTCAAAGCAAATAGAAGACCCCTTCCTTAGAAATGGCAGATAGCTCGGGTTGACATTTAATGGTGATAGATGGACCCCAGGGTACTGTACCTAAGGAACCTTATCCGTAAGGCTTTATGACTACAGTAGCTCTAGGACTCTTGAAGCCATTCACTCCACCACAGCAGATAGGATGCAGAGACAGCCTTTAGTGATCCTAGAGGTTGCTACATTACCTAGAGGTGAGTTTTATTGAAGGCTTAAACCTATGAACTCCCAACATGCAGAAAATACTCACCATTGTACAAGCAGGCATTCAAAACCGATCTGGCTCCATTTAGCGCCATTTAACTATACAGCAGTACCAAAAAACTAGAGTAATTCTAAGTAACCTTTAGCAGCAATTTAGCAAGGACTTCTTTTATAACATTTCCATTAATCCTACCTGGCTCACTAATCTCATCCTTGTACCAACTTGGTCCAGGCCTGAAATACATGGGTCATGACTCTCTGTGGAGATTGAGACTTCAGCATAGAGAAGCAGATCCTGCTTCTGCACCTAAGACAGTACCAAGGGTTATAACCCACACCATGAACACCCTGACCTCTTCCAATGGACATGTCCATGAAGCACTTTCTGGACATCCTGTACTTTGTGTCCCACAGCCTAAATCCAATCCTGCCTACCTAGTATTTTCTATCAACTTGTTTGACTTTTTCAATCTGCAGTCAAGTTGCCAGACTGCAAAGTAACACCCACACGTGACTAGCTTCGGCCCATTTCTCTAGGTCCTAGGCGGTCTTGTCGTTGTTACAAACAGCACACTTAACCCTGGATGTCACAATCACTCTAAGGCTTTTGTTACTTACGTCATCCTGTTCTCAGTTGCTAACACTTTAATTACTGACTGGTTAGAGTTGGCTTTCATTTAGAAACCAGGAGGAAACAAACAGCATGTTTCTAGTTATTTTGCTAATTCTTTTAGGATTATCTTTTTTAGATTTTAGGATTATCTTTTCTCTTGCTAACTAAGAGACCTTATTCTAGCACCCCCCCCCCAATAAAAACACAAACCCGGTGTGGAACAAAAACTAAGTTTATTTGTTCATTTCTTGCATTTGAAGTATTCCTCGATGACATCCTTCGCCTGAGACTCTTTGCCATAGTCCTGAAAGAATTAAAAAAAAAATTTTTTTTAACTAACATTTAGAAAACTCTTACCAAGTTGTTAGCACTTGTTTTGGTGAAGCTTTACAAAATTATTTTTCTTTTTTTAAAAAGATTTATTTATTTATTTGACAGATAGAGATCACAAGTAGGCAGAGAGGCAGGCAGAGAGAGAGGAGGAAGCAGGCTCCCCGCCGAGCAGAAAGCCCGATGCGGGACTCGATCCCAGGACCCTGGGAACACAACCTGAGCCGAAGGCAGAGGCTTTAACCCACTGAGCCACCCAGGCGCCCCTACAAAATTATTTCTGAAAATGTTTCCATCATTACAATTTCTTATAGCCATTTTCAGGGACCTTAAGGACTTCAATGTCTTTAAGGCTCGTAACATGGCATTACTATTGCCAGCATTTTCTAAATTTCTGCAGAAACACTTTCAGGTAAGCAGATTAATTGGCTGGCTTAATTACAGCCTATTTTCCTTTTCTCAAAGGCAGAAAAAGGACATCTTTTAAGTGTTCAAAAATCACATTTTTGATATTCCTCACAATTAAAATTCTACACTGAATTATGCAGCTTCCCAGCACAACCTTCATCCCAGAGATAAATATTGACTTACCTTAACAACCACACAACTGCAACCAACCACTTTACGGGGTTTTCCCTCTCTGTCAATTTTACAGAGGCCTACCCACTCCCCTAGTTTCTTGTTGTCATCAACCTGTTAAGAGAAATTAAGAGAAAAAAAAGAATCACCGTATTAGCAGACAATAACGCTTCTGACAATAAATCGGCCCAAAAGGTAGCTGTAGTCAGATAGGGTGACATGGCAGTTTCCTCATGGCAATTCAGTAGAGGGAGCCAGTTGTCATCATGTACAGCATCAGGTCACCTACAAGCGCTCTACCTCACTTCTATACCAACACCAAAATTACCGGTTACTTCTGCAGGAACAGAACATCTCCGTAACTAGCTTTACACAGTCCAAGGTACCAAGCCTATGTGATGTTTTTCACACCACCAGAAAGCAAGGACACTTTCTTTACAAAATTTACTAACTGGATAAAACAGCATTAATACAGCTATAACCCTAACTGGCTCAATTTTCATTAAGCGAAAGCATCTGTGAATTCAGATAAATAAGTAACTTACCTTGATTAGGTTGATTTGGTGTTCAGCACAAAGGGCCTCCACCAGCTTGACATACATGGGTTCATCACAGTTGGATGCAAGCACACACAGATGGGCTTGGCGCCTGAAAGGCAAACCCAGTATAAGCGAAAACTCGGGTCTGAAGCAGAACTCTGCAAGAGTTACCTCTGCAATCACTACACTGGCCAAACACAAGCAACACCCCCTGTACAAGTATTTCAGTTTCAAGAACCTGTTAAACAGCACAGATCCAGTCACTGACAAAAATCAAGCCTCCATTAACTCCCCCAAATACTAATTTTATGAAGAATTAGTTCACCAATTTGTGGGCAAAGCACCATCATCCTTTCTTGCAAGCCACTGACACGTTTACAAACTACTGTAGTGAAACACAAACCACTGCCATTAGAATTGTTACCTGCTACTGGCCCAGAAAATTAGTATAGGCATCACTGCCGTTGTGCAAGTAGTGCAGAGGACTCACACCGGGACCAGGAGGGCTTCCAACAAGTGCTATTTCCAGTGGATTCAAGTGACCAACCTACGCCAAAGTGAGCTGAATGAACTTAAACTTACTGCCTAAGAAATTCTTAAAAGCGCACTAAAATTCAGCTCAAATAGTTAATACCTGCAGCTGCTCTGCCACTAGAACCAGCCCCAGAACTAAACGGAGTTACCAAATCTCCATTTTTTTAAATCTCTACAGCTACTTCTTTCTCAATTTTAAGTCCAGGTGCTTCTGCAACATTAGCCTGAAATTCCCAAATTTAACTTGGTAGTTCAATTTCTGCTAACTGCCCGATGAGGATTCCTTAGCAGTCCTCTAAGTGAAATTCACTCCACAACCTACAGGTTTGTCAGACTGTTACAGGTTTCACTCATGCAAAGAGTGAAGGGGTATCCGACAATTTAAGTCATCATTCAAACACTGTAGTCTTACTCTAGTTAAAAACCAAATACTCATTCCCATTCCAAACAGAAACTCACAAACTTCGCAGACTATACAGATCTGAGTTCTGATACCTTTTCCTAGGTTTCCTGTAGGACGGCTGCCATTCAGAACTCTGGCGCTAACACCATGAGCTTCACGCTTTCTTCCCTCGGCTGCAGTTTTGTTCCGGTTGCAACAACCCACCGTACTGAGACTGATACACGTACTTGTCTAAGGCTTTGGCAGCTTCGCGAATTCCACGTGCTAGGCCATCGTGGATGAGGGCGGTCTTCAGCACCTCTTGTAAAGCAGTATTAACGTCCATTACACCTCCAGCAGCAATGCTGAAACGCAGCAAATAAACTCAAAACCGTTAGTAAACTCCCCGAACGCCTAAAACCCTGGCCTAAATAATCACACGCCCTTAAGACGCCGCGGCCTACCCTGACCCCGCATCCCCCGCTCACTGCCCATTCCCTGCCGGCACTAGACCCCGAGGCTGGGCTCACCCTTCCTCGGCCATGGCGGTGGATTACGAGTGTAGCCGAATCTTGACTGCACTACAATACAAAAACAACAAAAAAAGAAAAACCAGGTAACTAAATATAAAAAGCTCGGCCAAGGCCCAATTCCGGGCCAAAAGCAGTAAATGCACCACGGCCACCACCCCAACCTCGTTCAACTCACCCCTCGCCTCCGCCTCCGCGCGACTCGGCGGCGGCAGGGAAAGAGATCGTGTGCGTCCGCCTGACGGTATTTAAGCGCTTCCCAGGACCCCTATGCGCATGTGCATTCCCTTTCATGATAGAGGTGGCTGTGGCGGTGCCGGGCCTCGAGAATTTCTGTTTCCGGATTGAGGTGGTTCAGAGACGAGAGTATTCCTAGTCTTCTGGCTCTGCGCTGCCGGTTACTGACATACGCAACAGGCACCATCGCGGACAGCCTCGTGGTCTACGCTGGCCCAGAGAGCTCGTTCTACGGAGCGCAAGAGGGGCCAAGCGCGTCTCTGTGCTGTCTCATTAGGTCCCTGGACCCTTGCCTTCTTCGCTGAGTCCGTTTGAACCTTTGTTACACTACATTGTAGTTTCTTGTCGACCCCACCAACTGGGCCTTCCTGCGTGGCACGCTCTCCCGTCTCTTCTAAGCCTTTCTAAATGTCAGCGAATGTGTTTTGTGGGTGATCCACATTGGTTGTGAGACGAAAGCCAGCACGTTTTCAACACTAAGCACATGGTAAAATTCCACTTGACCGGCGATATGTTAGTAGAGTGCAACCTTAGGTGGTTGGTTATGGTTTCTAAATGTAGTTGGTTCTAATGATTTTTTTTTTCTTTTTCTAACTCTGGATTGTCCCCTGAATTCGTAATCGCGCGCAAATCGGGATTCAGTAGGTGCACTGAAAACGCCTACGATATGCCAGACACCGGAACTGGGTCCGGAGTAATAGTGATGAGAACGTGGTTTTTGAGAAATCTGGCATTAATTTTGCCATGCAGGACTGGCGGAGTTAGAAATGAAATCTGAGGACCCTAGAACTCTATTACCAGAAGCAGCATTTTGAATTTTGCATTTATTGGCCATTCTCCTACCCCCGTTCAAAACGCAAATATTTGAAATACGGCTGCGCATTCTCATTCTCAGTACGGTCTCTTTTTCTTTCTTCTTTTTTTTTAGAACTTCCCCTCCTGACAAGTCTCCGGGCCAGTCAGAATTAGGCGTTTGATAAGTGCCGGTACCGGGGATACAGTGACATGGACCGTGGATACAGTGAGTGCTGTGAAGAAAACAAAAATGAGTAACAGGAGTGCGGGACAGAATTAACCAGAACAAGAGAGATCTATTGGAATTTTAATAAATGTATATAGTTCGTTTTTACCATTTTGAATGCTTACAGATTTTCATTTTTAAAATGTGGAGCTTTTTCATTCTATTCATGACTCATTCTAAAAGGCTGCTCACTTATTTGTTGATTTAATTACCTATTGAACATTTGCTTTAAAAAAAAAAAAAAAGCTCCAGAGCTTATAAGAATGAAATTTATTACTACCGCTCTCAAGGTTGTGGTAGGATTAAGATTTAAACCCAAGATTAAAATACTTAAACACCACAGAGAAGGTACAAAGTGCACGGGGGTTAGAGAGTGGAGATGATGTGGAAAGATAAACATGGATTTGAGTCTGTGGCAACATTTGAAATGGGAAAACAACAACAACAAATGAAAGTGTTCTAAACCGGGAGCATGAGAGAAGAGGAGAGGGTGTTCTAAGAGGAGTAGAGAGTAAGGGCAAAGGCACAGATGCCTCCTTGGCTTTTTTGGAAGTTATCATAGCACACATGTATTTTCAAAAGAGAATGTGGAGGTGTCAGCAATTTCTCATTACCTTGATAAAAGTTGATAAAAGTTAATGTGCTAAGCATTAGATTTCATATTAGATTTCTCCCTCCACCCTCCAAAACAAATATTAGAGAGAAGGCAGAGAATTTTGGTAAAAACTCAAGAAACGTAATAGAGGAAAACAATAATTTCCAAACAACGTATTTATACAGAGGGAAAACAATTAAGTACCTTTTTGCTCTTGTTGATTTCTATCTTCTAGCAGCTGGTAGTCTATTATGTAGATTCAAATATCATGGGCCTATGCCTTAATATTTCACCTTATAAATACCTTTTCTACCAGTTGTAAACCTCTTTCCTTAGAACCAGACCTATATATATTTTTTTGAAGTTCTAATACATAGCTGTTTCTAATCCTAGGAATGAACTTAAGGGACACAGTGGTGATTCAAGGATTCTTAGTATAAATGTACTTAGTTCACTTGTTTAAGGTTACTTCCTCTCAATTTTAGATATAGCCAAAGGTTGAAGATAATATTACTTAGAGACTAAATGCCAGAGTCATTCTTATACCAGTAGATTATAATACTTATAGAAAGTACATAAATGTGCATCTAAAATACCCACGAAAGGTAAATTCTAAAGTTTGTTTTAGGAACAATAAATAACAGTAAGTAATTTTGTTTAGCACTTCCTATGTACCAACTAATGTGCTAAATTACTATGTTTTCTTCCTTGATTGTCCTTGAGACCTTACGTGGTAGTGGTGGTCTTAGCCTCATTTAACAAAGTAAGGAAATAAGCTTAGAGAGTTGCTCAAGATCACACAGCTAGTAAATGCAGAACCTGGTATTTGAGCCCAGTGGACTTCAAAACTTATGCTTCCAATCCCTCATCCATTTGAATGATTGCCCAAATGTGGATGAACATAGAATTCAATAAGTCTTCACATCTGATGTTGGGAACAATGCAACTGATTCTACTTCATTGTGCTAAAAAGCTGGGTAGATGGAGAAAGGAAATACTATAGTTTTAGGCAGAAAAAGAGAACAGTAGAAATTTGCATTCCTGATCTGAGTAGATACTTTATTAGTTTGCTACAGCTTCTATAACAAAGTATCAAAACCTGGGTGACTTAAACAACAGAAAGTTATTGACTCACAGTGCTGAAGGCAAGTAGTCTGAAATCATGGAGTCTGCAGGGTTGGTTCCTTTTAAGGCTGTGAGGGTGAATCTGCTCATTCCTTGCTCCTAAATTCTGGAGCTTTGCCAGAAATCTTGGTGTTCCTTCGCTGTGGCAGCATAATTCCATCTTCACATGGTGTTCTCCCTGTCTGTGTCCAATTTTTTCTTTTTTATAGGGATACTAGTTATCCTTTTTTTTTTTTTTTTTTTTTTAAGATTTTGTTATTTATCTGAAAGTGAGAAAGAGCACAAGCAGGGTGAGAGAGCAGAGGAAGAGGGAGAGGCAGACTCTTGGCTGAGCAGGGAGGCCACCGAGGGGATCTCAGATCATGACCAGAGCAGAAGGCAGAAGCAGAAGGCTTAACTGAATGAATGACCCAGGCACCCCAAGGACACTAGTTACCTTGTATTAAGGGCTCACCCTACTCTGGTATGACCTCATCTTAACTAATTACATTTAAAACAACCCTCCAAATAGGGTCTTGATATGTGGTGCTAAGGGTTAGGACTTGAACATATGTCTTTCAGGGGAACACAATTTAGCCTAAAACAGATGTCAGAAGAAGAGATGTAGGACAGAATAAATGACAAAGAAGATCTTTGAGTTAAACTACAACAAGCTTACTTGAAAGACCAGAGCTGGGAAGAGAAGCTGGGCCAATGTCCATTAAAGACTATATCTTGGAGTGATGGGGACCAGCGAGTTCAAATTTCAGCTCACTTTGTGGCCTTGAGCAAATTACTTATTTTTCTGAGCCAGCAAAATCGCTAATACTATAAAATTTTGTAAGGATTAAATGGGATGGTTATTTAAAGTGTTTACCACTCTGCCTGTGGGTGTAGTTATTTATCTTATAGAGAATTTGATATGACAATATATGGAGGGGTGTCTGGGTGGCTCAGTGGGTTAAGCATCCTTTGGCTCAGGTCATAATCCCAGGACCTTGGGATCAGGCCCCAGGGCTGCTCCTTGATCAGCAGGGAACCTGTTTCTCCCTCTTCCTCTGCCTGCCGCTCCTCCTGCTAGTGCACTCTCACTTTCTCTCTGACAAATAAATAAATAAAATCTTTTTAAAAAAGCAAGCAAGCAAGCAAATATTTGGAAAGGTTCTTAAGTATTACTTTCTCTTGCCTTAAACCGCCCAGCACTAAGTACAGTGACCTGCGTATTGGAATAACTAGACTGATGTGTACTGCATGAACACATCATATTAAATAAGTTTAAAGAGGCAACTGGGGTGGGGGAGGGTGCCTGCATGGCTCAGTGGGTTAAGCCTCTGCCTTCGGCTCAGGGTCCTGGAATCGAGCCCCGCATCTGGCTCTCTGCTTAGCAGGGAGCCTGCTTCCTGGCCCACCCCCCCGCCTGCCTCTCTGCCTACTTGTGATCTTTCTCTGTGTTAAATAAATAAATGAAATCTTAAAAAAAAAAAAATAAATAAAGAGGCAACTGAATAGATGACATACCTAAAAGAAAGCCATGTTGAAAACTACAGAACTAGAGCAAGATAAATCAACATCTCTTGTGAATTAGTGGGAGGTTTGGGGCATCCCAGAAAACCATGTTTAAAAAAAAACCATGTTTATGGGGCACCTGGGTGGCTCAGTGGGTTAAGCCTCTGCCTTCGGCTTAGGTCATGATCTCAGGGTCATGGGATTGAGCCCCGAATGGGTCTCTCTGCTCAACAGAGAGCCTGCTTCCCCCTCTCTCTCTGCCTGCCTCTCTGCCTACTTGTTATCTCTGTCAAATAAATAAATAAAATATTTTTTTAAAAAAAGAAAAGAAAACCACTTTTAATTTTAAAAAGTTTTAAATGTCCCTACCTTTGGGGATAGAAAATAAACTCAATCCATGGAAATGGGAGCTAAGAAATAGGAGAAAACTCAGGAAATATTATCCTGCTGTAGCTCAGGGTAATATAGGTCTAGTCTTGGCTTATGTAGCATGTGGTTTTAAAGATACTGCAGAAAATTTAGTTGTAGCTGAAGAGAGGTTTAGGCCAAAGAAGATAGAATCCTATCATATCAAGGGAAGAATCAAAGAAGAAAGAAAAGTTGGGAAGAGGGAAGAGAATGAAGAAAGTAAGAATGGAATAAATTAATAAAGACACCTGGTCATAGCTTGTAAAGTTAATATGTAAGGCCTTTAATTGGAAGACCTAGTTTAAGGGGGAAATGGTTGTAGGAGAGAATGGGGCCAAATGGTCAAAAAGCTGAATATGAAGCCTACATAAATAGTTTAATAGTTAATAGTTTATAGCTAATAGTTTTGTGTCATTTTCCTCTATCCGTAAGTCTTTTTTTTTAATAAAGATTTTATTTATTTATTTGACAGAGAGAGAGCACAAGCAGGGGGAACAAGTAGGTAGAGGGAGAAGCAGGCTCCCCTCTGAGCAAGGAGCCTGATGCAGGACTCAATATGAGGACCCTGGGATCATGACCTGAGCCGAAGGCAGCTGCTTAACCGCCTGAGCCACCCAGGCATCCCAAACCTCCCATAAGTTTTCTCAGTCCTTGTTGTTACTGCTACCAGATGCTCCCTAGAGCTCTTTGCGTGCTGTAGCTGATTGCTATAGCACAGATTCAGAATTGGTGGGGACTAAACATACTGAGGAAGATAATCAGAAGTAATAAAGATTTATGAATAAACTAATTATAAACCAGCAACACAGGTAATTTGTAAATGAAAAAGAGTGGTGGCCAATAGAAGAAACCCTAAATTCACATTAAATTTATTCACTTGGGATACAAGGAAGACCTGAGTGTGTAGGGCTCAAGACCCCAATGCTGCTTTCTCTAGACTAGATCTGTTGTTATCTGTGTTACATTTCTTTTTTTTTTTTTAAGATTTTATTTATTTATTTGACAGATAGAGTTCACAAGTAGGCAGAGAAGCAGGCAGAGAGAGAGGAGGAAGCAGGCTCCCTGGCGAGCAGAGAGCCCCATGTGGGGGCTCTATCCCAGGACCCTGGGATCATGATCTGAGCCAAAGGCAGAGGCTTTAACGCACTGAGCCACCCAGGCGCCCCACTGTGTTACATTTCTTTTGAATAATGGGTCCTGACACTCTAAAAAGTGTTTGATAACTGCAGTTTTTATTAGAGAACAATTGGAATAAAACCAGGACCATTCTTGTCTTTAGAACTAGAGCTACATTAAAGAGAGAAAAGCTTCCTAGTCACCTAACCAGTTCGAACCCCAAACAAAGAAGTAAAGGGCAGACTGATGATCCAAGAATTCTTTATGTCAACTCCTCCTCTCTATCATTTTCTGACTCTAGCCTTTGTCAAAATACTTCTAGTCTAATGATCCTCAAGTGCCTCGTCTGCAAAATATAGGGGGGAATTGAATAAGATGCTCTTAAAGACTCTTTTGGTTTGGACATGCTATGTTATCTTGCAACAATAATTTTAACTTCTAGTAAATAGTGAACACTTATGCAATCTACTGTATTAATTTTTTTATACCATATGACTTCAGCACATGACACTGAGTTATAGCTGATGCCAACTTTCCTCCTGTGTATCCAAGTTATAGATGATCTCTTAATTTGTAAATGATAGTTGTTGTCTTCTTTTTTTTTTTTTTTAAGATTTTATTTATTTATTTGACAGACAGAGACACAAGTAGGCAGAGAGGCAGGCAGAGAGAGAAGAAGGGAAGCAGGCTCCCTGCTTTGCAGAGAGCCCGATGTGGGGCTCGATCCCAGGATCCCGGGATCATGACCTGAGCCGAATGCAGAGGCTTTAACCCACTGAGCCACCCAGGCGCCCCCAGTTGTTGCTTTCTTGTATTAGGATAAGAGAGCATGTTCATTGTAGAAAATTTGGATAATACTGTATCAATTATGGTTCTTTGCATACAACTGATTGATCTATGGCCAACATTAAAAAAAAAAAAATGAAGGACGCCTGGGTGGCTCAGTCGGTTAAGCCTCTGCCTTTGGCTCAGGTCATGATCTCAGAGTCCTGGGATCGAGCCCCACATCGGGCTCCCTGCTCAGCGAGGAGCCTGCTTCCCCCTCTCTCTCTGCCTGCCTCTCTGCCTACTTGTGATCTCTCTCTGTCAAATAAATAAATAAAATCTTAAAAAAAAAATAGAATTGGGTCACTTGAGTGGCTCAGTCTGTTAAGCAGCTGCCTTCAGCCCAGGTCAAGATCCCAGGGTGCTAGGATCAAGTCCCACATCTGGCTCTCTGCTCAGCAAGGAGTCTGCTTCTTCCTCTCCCATTGCTGCTCCCCCTGCTTGTGCTCTCTCCCTCTCTCAAATAAATAAGTTAATAACTAAAATTACTCTGCTAATAAGCTTTTATATGGCTCAGAGTTTTCAAGGGTTTGCTAGTAATCAGGTTTGAGCAATGGTAGAAACAGGATGTTCTAGGGATCTTGGTTACAGAAGCTCATGAAGTCTCATAAGGAAGGCAGTTCTTCTCAAACTAACTGACTATATGGAGATTTTTCACCCGATCCTGCACAAAATAAAATACAGCACAACTACTAGGAGCTTCTGCAAGACAAGTCATCTTGCAGATAACAAATGTAAGCCTAAAAAATTTCAAACGACTACCTAAAGACTCTGAATAGTAACCAAAAATAGACAGAGCTGGGGCAGCAGGGTGAGGATGGTGGTCAACCCTTGAAAAAAGAATGGCAGTGGCTAACCTCCCATTTTTATGGCTTCTAGTATAAGGGCAGACCCCAGTCAGGGCCACATGGGGCAACTAATTGTTAACATTTTGCTTTACTTCTTGGAGGACCAGAGGGCAGAGTTTAGAGCAACCACAGCTATTGGAAATGGAGGTTCAGGGGAAATCCCCGAAAAGGAGAGACTCTGAAAAAGGAAGACCACTATTCTATGATGTAGTAACTCTGTCTAAATGGCTGGTTTAAACTACACATACATGGGGCAGATTCTTAGGAATGTAGCCAAGGTTCAACAAATGCCCATCAATTTCCTACGGGCGAAAAATATAAACTCTAAGTCGAGGCAGCTTAACTCTTGATGACATATTTTTAAAAATCAATATTATTTGAAAGAAAACAACAGAATCCGTGCAATGTATTACTCATGATGTCCTTGATATGATATAAAATTATTACATATACTAAGAAACAGGGAAACATGACTCTTACACAAGAGACAAGGTAATGTGGAAACTGAATCTAAAATAATCAAAATGTTTAAATTAGCAGAATCTTAAAGCAGCTATGAAAATGTGCACAAGAATGTAAGAAAAATAATTCTCATTATGAATGAGCAAATAGGAAAAGCATAAACTATAAATAGAAATCTGAAAATTTAAAAATAAAATGTGAGAAATTTTTTGGAAAGCCTAGCAGTAGACTGAAGATGACAAAAGGACCAGTGAATTTTAAGCTAGATCAGTCTGAAATTATCCAATGTAAAGAACAGAGAAAAACTATTGAATTGAAAAAAGTGAATGGAGCTGCAATTATCTGTGGGATAAAATTTTTAAAATCTAACATACATATAATTAAATGCATATTTCTAACATCTATGCAATTGGAGTGCCAGAAGGAGACAAAGAATGAGATAAGAAAAAAATATTTGAAAAAATCATGTCCAAAAGCCTCCAAAATTTCATGAAACACATACATTTACAGATTCAAGAAGCTTGTTGAAGCCCAAGAAGTATAAATACAAATACAGAAGGAGGAGTTAAGATGATGGAGGACCTTATGCTTGCCTCTTCCCTTGAACACAGGAAGATCATTATCAAATCATTCCAAACGCCCAGGAAATCAATCTGAGGACTGAGAGAACTACCTGCAAAACTAGAGGGAGAAAAGAGGCCACATCATGGAAGGTAGGAGGCGCAGTGATGGGATTTGGGGGAGAAAAGAATCGTAGGTACTATAGAGAGGGGGGAGCCCTGATCACAGAGAGGAGAGAGAGAGAGCGCGAGTGATCAGGCACAGCATGTACAGGATTGCATAAGAAAAGCACTTCCCCAAAACCGTTGACTGGGGAAATGAGAGGGGCTGATTATAGCAAGTTTTTACAAGCAGCGGAGCTGAAAGTCTGAAGTTTTAAAAGTCTGCATCATCACCAGGGTAAAGCCTGGTGGGCCCAGTGGTGCTCCTGTGAAGGAGATGGAGGACAGAGGCTGGGGAGTGGAAGCATCCTCTGAGGATAACCCTGGGTCATGCTGGGAGAGATTGTTTTCCTTCTTGGACTCCATTTGGGAGAGGTGATGCTTCCTCTCAGGGAACAAAAGAGTGGGAGGACTCCACTGAACTGCCCCATTCATTAGCATACAAGAAGAGGTGCCTGAGGGCAATTAACCTGGAAGCTAGCTTTTTGCTGTGCTTTACCGTGTACTGCAAGCCCTAGTGCAGTCCTGGGACTGCTATTCTGAGACAGACCACAATGGGGCAAGACCAGAGCATCAGCACGGGTCCACACCATGCCTGGTCCCTAAATGGAGAGATGAAGAATTTCCCAGACACACAAAAACTAAAGGAGCTCATGACCACGAAACCAGTCCAGTAAGATATATTAAAGGGGACAATGAGTGGAAAAGAGAGACCAAAGGCAACAAAGACAGAAAGGAACAGAGAAAATCTCCAGAGCATTGAATTTAGGGTAATACAATGGTGCTAAATTCATATCTATCAAATATCACTGTGAATGTAAATGGATTAAATGCTCCAGCCAAAAGACATAGGGTATTAGAATGGATTAAAAAACACATACACAGGGCACCTGGGTGGCTCAGTGGGTTAAAGCCTCTGCCTTCGGCTCAGGTCATGGTCTCAGGGTCCTAGGATCGAGCCCCGTGTCGGGCTCTCTGCTTGGCAGGGAGCCTGCCTCCTCCCTGCCTCTCTGCCTGCTTGTGATCTCTGTCTGTCAAATAAATAAATAAAATCTTAAAAAAAAAAAAAGTACACAAAAAATCAAGACCCATCCTGATGCTGCCTGTGAGAGACTCATTTTAGACCTAAAGGGTCCTGCAGATTGAAAGTGAAGGGAAAGAAAAAAAAGGAAGGAAAAAAGGTGGGGGACAAAAAAAAACAAAAAACAAAAAACAAAAAAAACCACTTAGTTTGATATGAAGGCTTCCTGACCTTATTCCCATCATCTTACCGTACTTTTTGCATGCCGCTATACTCCCCAAGTAATTGTGTAGGCTCATTTACAGGGATGGGTCACCAACAAGATCAGGCCAGTGGCTCCATTTTGAGAATCTACCAGAAACTCAGGAAAAGTGGGAAGCTGTTGAGGAATTCTTTCTATGGGAGTTGCCAGGGGAACTCTTGCTACCACAAGGGGACACCTTGACCAAGAACAAAGCATAAGAAGAGGAAAGCAAAACCAGGAGCTTGAGAATGATTTCCAAAGACATTATTTTAACATCTGTCTCCTGATATGCTTTGGCTGATTCTTTAATGCACTTGGCACTTGAGCCAAAACATATCATGTGCCCCCAAAACCTTAAGATACCTATGAATAAGCCTAACCAAAACAGTAAAAGTTCTGTACTCTGAAAACTATAGAACAGTTATGAAAGAAATTGAAGAGGACACAAAGAAATGGAAAAAAAACTTTCCATGCTCATGGATTGGAAGAACAAATATTGCTAAAATGTCCAAACTGCCCAAAACAATCTACACATTTAATGCAATCCCTATCAAAATAGTAGCAGCATTTTTCACACAGATAAAATAAACAATCCTAAAATGTGTATGGAACCACAAAAGATCCTGAATAGTCAAAGCAACTTGAAGAAAAAAAGCAAAACTGGAGGCATCACAATTCTGGACTTCGAACTATATTACAAAGCAGTAGTCATCAAGGCAGTACGCTACTAGTGGAAAAACAGACACACAGATCAGTGAAACAGAATAGAAAACCCAGAAATGGACTCACAACTATATGGTTAACTAATTTTTGACAAAGCAAAAAAGAATATCCAATAAAAAAAAGACAGTCTCTTCAACAAATGGTGTTGGGAAAACTGGATGATTACATGCAGAAGAGTGAAAGTAGGCCACATTCTTACACCACACACACAAAAATAAACTCAAAATAGATGAAAGACCTAAATGTGAGATCGGAAACCATCAAAATTCCAAAGGAGAACACAGCTAGCAACCTCTTTGGCCTTGGCAGCAACAACTTGTTGCTAGACACATCTCTAGAGGCGAGGGAAACAAAAGCAAAAATGAACTATTGGGACTTCATCAAGATAAAAAGCTTCTGCACAGTGAAGAAAACAATCAACAAAACTAAAAGACAACCTGTGGAATGGGAGAAGATATTTGCAAATGATATATCTGATAAAGGGAGGTATTCAAAGTCTATAAGGAACTTATCAAACTCAATACCCAAAACACAAAGAATCCAATTAAGAAATAGGTAGAAGACATGAACAGACATTTTTCCAAAGAAGACATTCAGATAGCTAACAGACACATGAAAAGATGCGCAACATCACTCATCATCAGGGAAATGCAAATCAAAACCATGATAAGATACCACCTCACACCTGTCAGGATGGTTAAAATTAACAACACAGGAAACAACAGATGGGGAATTCTCTCACACTGTTGGTGGGAATGCAAACTGGTACAGCTTTTCTGGAAAACAGTATGGAGCTTCCTCAAAAAGCTAAAAATAGAACTACCCTATGACCCAGCAATTGCACTACTAGGTATTTATACCAAAGGATACAAAAATACTGATTTGAAGGGCCACACACACCCTGATGTTGATAGCAGCATTATCAGCAATAGCCAAATAATGGAAAGAGCCCAAGTGTCCATTAACTGATGAATGGATAAAGAGGATGTGACTATACACACACACACACACACACACACACACACACACACACACACAGATATAATGGAATATTATTCAGCCATCAAAAAATGAAATCTTGCCATTTGCAATGATGTGGATGGAGCTAAAGGGTCTTATGCTAAGAGAAATAAGTTAGAGAAAGGCAAATAACATGATTCCACTCATATGCGCAATTTAAGAAACAAAACTGATGAACATAGAGGAAGGGAGAAAAAGAGGGAAGCAAACCATAAGAGACTCTTCACTAGGGAGAACAAACTGAGGGTTGATGGAGGGGAGGTGGGCAGGGGATGGGCTAAATGGGTAATGAGTATTAAGGAGGGCACTTGTAATGAGCGCTAGGTATTACATGTAAGTGATGAATCACTAAATTCTACTCCTGAAACCAGTATTACACTGTATGTTAACTGACTAGAATTTAAATAAAAATTTGAAAATAACTACACACAAACCTAGACACATATAAGTGAACTATTAAAACTCAAAGATCAAGAGAAAATCCCCAAAAGCAGCCAAGACAATAAAAAGGTACATAACATTCAAAATTATACTGATTTCTCTTGAGGAATTGTAGCCACCAAAAATAGTAGAACCATGTCCTAAAGAGGCTGAAAGATAACTCTGTTTATATATTTCTACATCAAATAAAAAGATCATCCAAGAATGAACTTCCCTGAGGAAATAGCATTTAAACAAAATATTCCACTTTAGTTTGTACAAAAAAAAATGTTTCTATAGTTTCTGTGGAAACTATAGTGTCCATATGACTATGATGAGTATATAAAACTTCAATGAATGGACACTTGTGGTAGGCTAATAATGGCTCCCAGAGATATGTTCCCATCCCAATCTCTGGAACTTGTTACCTTATTTGAAAGAAGGGACCATGCAGATGGGATTAAGTTAAAGATCTTGAGAGGAGTAGGTCATTTTGGATTTCGGCTCAGTGAAATCGATGTTGAACTTCTGGCCTTCAAGGCTGTTGTTTTAAGGCACCAAGTTTGTGGTAATTTGTTACAGCAATCCCAGAAAACTAATATGATAATATAGTCTCCTGTCACATAGATCATGTGAAGGGAAGCTAGGAGGCAGAGAATAGAAGTGAAGAGAAAGGTAGGAATATGGATCTATACCACAATACACTTTATATAAATGAAAAATTGATGGGTGCAAAATAAGAATAGACATATGAAAATATATACAAACGAAAAGATTTGTATTAAATATGCAAGAATGGGGTGTCTGGCTGGCTCACTGGGTAGAGCATGCGACTCTTAGTCTTGGGGTTGTAAGTTTGAGCCCCACACTGGTTGTAGGATATCTTAAAAATAAAATTTAAAAAGCATGCAAGAATAATTGCTGATGCAGGGGATGGGAGTAAGGATAGAGGGAAATAAATGACAATAGAAATGAAAAATTCAGCTTAAGGACTGGAAGATAAAGTTGGGGGAAATTCCTATAAGATGGACCAAGAGCAATAAGAGATGAAAAGTAGGAGAGAAAAAGAATAACAAATAAGAGGGCCAATCTAGATGACCCAATGTCTGTATAAGGAGCAGTCCAGAAAAAGAGACCAAAAAAAAGGAAATGTAATCATCAAAGAAATAATTCAAAAAAAAATTTCTCTTTGGGGTGCCTGGGTGGCTCAGTGGGTTAAGCCTCTGCCTTTGGCTCAGGTCATGATCTCAGGGTTCTGGGATCAAGCCCAGATCTCTGCTCTGCAGGGAGCCTGCTTCCTCCTCTCTCTCTGGCTGCGTCTCTGCCTACTTAAAATCTCTCTCTGTCAAATAAATAAAATCTTAAAAAAAAATTCTCTTTTATGGTTTGATGTTATATTGGAAGGGGAATGTAGAGTAAAATGAGATTGGAGAAGCCAGTGGGTGTTAGATAATAAAGATTCTGGAAAGCCACTTGAAGGAATCTGAGTAGACCTAATCCTCTTTCGAATGGCTCTAAAGACTCTTCTTACCTACCCAAGGAATTTCTGCATAAACTTCAAGACCCGAGGTAACATCTCTTCCTCAGGAAGCAATCCCAGGCTCACTTAGCCAAAGTAAAGAGTCCTTCCAATATGTTTCTACATTGCAAAACTCATCACATCATAACAAATTATTAACAGGGGTCTGTTTTACCTGCTAGATGTATGCTACTTGAGGCTGGATGGGTGCTTATTCGTCTTTAAATTCACAATGCCTGAAACAAGGTGGCAACTCATCAGTCTTTTAAATTTTATGTCGGTCCCAAACCAAAATTTCTCCGGCCTCAAACGTTAACTGTTCCCAAATAGCAAATAAGGGGAAGAAAGGGGAAGATATGTGAAGCTGGAGTGCGTGTGCGTGTGTGTGTGTGCGCGCGCGCGCGCGCGCGCGCACACCCGCGCCTTGAAGTTGTGATGGTGCCGGTAAGGCGGTAGCCTATCTTTTCTGTGTCTATACACGCTTCCTTTGTTACCTCTAGTGGAAACACTTTACTTATTTTAGGCTACGGGGTTCACCTACCTGGAATGTAGGTAGTCCTCTCCCCATCCCGCCCCACACAGAATGGGAAGCACAGCCTCTCCAAGGGCTGGGGGTATGATGGTAGCCTGTGTCTTTAAATAAACAAAGAGCTGCTCCACTCCCGCCCCGCCCCGCCCCGCCCCGCCTCCGCCTCCGCCCCGCCTCTGCCCCGCCTCCCCGAGCCCTGGGTATCCTACCCCGCTGTGGGCAGCTCCCGGCCCACCGCTGCCCTCGGGGAATCGGCGATGCTGGCGTCTGGCTGAGCAGGCGCCGCCAGCTTGTTGGCTCCTGTGAGGTCGAGTCCAAGGGCCCGGGCTTAGACCCCGGAGCCGCGACGCGGAACTATCGTGCGTCGCGCTCATGGACTCGTCGGGGGACCCGGAGGGCCCACGCCTCCCCAGAGGTGACCGAGAGCGGCGCCGACAGATACCCTTTGGTGGCGTGGGTCCTGTCGCCTTTATCGACGATTGAATTAGTTTTAGCTTGGTTTGTTTCGGAGGGATTCGAAAAAGCTGGGGCCTGGCGAGGAGGGTGGGGGAGCGGGTCTTCAGGTTAGAGCTTTTCTCTCTCTAGAAGGGGTTAAAGTTCAGGGCCAGGGAGAGGTCTCTGAAGACTTTGCTCCTCTGTAGCGCTGCTCTTATAAATATCCTGTGTTTGGGAATGCATTCAAATAAGTATGCCATTAGACAAAGGTAAAGCATTACATTTGGAGCACCTACTGTTGCTCCCCCCTTTCAACTTTCTCTCAGTTCCGTTCCTCATCTATTCCAGAAAGTTTTACAAAGATTCTTGACACTTCCTCATCTTGCACAGATTTTTCCCCCCCCTGGACTGCAGTGGCAACCTCTGACACGTAGAGCAGACCCAGTAAAGTTTTCTTACTTAAATTTCCTTTTTCTCCAAGCCATTGTATTTAAAAATGACTGATAGGTTTGCTGAATATTTGAAACTGAGTAATTGACCAGTTATCTATAAAATTAAATGAACAGTTAGCCCTGGAAATAAGTATTGAAATAATCAACGCAAAAGGCCAGTTATTAGTGTAAAATACGTATCGATTTACGGATTTGTGGGACTTGTCTTTCCCGCAGCATACCATTGTAAGTATTCATTCGTCAATTGAATGCTGTAGTTTGTTTTCTCCTACTTACACTTCACTTGACTTCAATACTACCCCTAGAATGCTTACTGAACAGCTAACTTGACATGCTTAGAACACTTTGAGTCCCTGTACCATATGAAGCTAGTAACTCGAGAAGTTACATTATAGTTTAGAGAGCAGTACCCTTTGGAGGACTCTTTGTTGCCTCATCCTTCTTGAAGGGATTTACTAGAAGTGGAAGAAATAGTGAAGGCAAAACAGATCAGATAGTTTGATAAATTCTCCCCTGAAAATAATGTTTTCGAAATGGGAGTGATGTACGAGTTTTGTGTTACATTTGATCAAATGTGCTCTATTCGAAATAGCCCTTAACTGTGCAGATCTTATCTTCAGCGTGCACAGAAGTGACTTTTGCGAACTTCGGTCAGGGGTCCCAGTTATATGCCTGTAATTGTAGCATGTTTGCATTTAAGGTGATGACCCTCCAGGAAATGCAAGAGAGACATCCAGACAGCTTTCAAGAGAACAGCTCTTTGTACTGATATCAGCTGCTTCCATTAACTTGGGTTCTATGATGTGCTATTCTATCCTTGGACCCTTTTTCCCCAAGGAGGTGAGACATTTTTATATTTTTCTGAATTTTAATTTTTTAACAAGCACTTTGAATTATTTCATTCTGTGGTGTGTAAAATGTAAAAATCTGCATTTAGTAAAGATGATGCATAGAACTTTAGTAAACAGAAAGACTTCTGATGGAATATTTGATACCAGAGAAAAAAAATCCAGTCAGAGAGGAAACCCTCTTGGGAGATAACTCACCTAAATATAACTGACCATCTGTGGATTACTTCTCTTACTGTGTAGTTTGATAAATCTTTGTTTGGTTTCTGCAGCTGAAACAAGGGGGTGCTCTGAGTAATTGAGATTTTGGCATTATTGCAAAAGGTCTATGCTGAGACAGGAAGTTTGTCTCCTGGAGTTTTTAACTTATTAATATTTTGGAATTAGGAAGACATGGTCCCATTAAATCCCCTTTCTTTAACTTGAATTTCTTATGGAATCTAGTAGCAATGGTTTGTGCCAATGAGGAATTCTTAAAGTGGCTAGTTCCTTCCAATCATTGCCTTTTATGTGGATTTATGGTTCATGACAGACTCAAAGGGAATTAACTCATAGAGAATCCCTTATCTGGAGGTGGGTGGGATGTAGCATGAAAGAAGGGTACTGGCTTTGTACTCTGCCCAAATCTTAGCTCTCATTGCACTCTCAGTTCTCTCATTGCCTTGATAACCTGGAGCCCTTCATTCTGTGTGTTACCGATGAGGATGGAAATGGCTTCTCTGCTAAAAGAACAATGTGACTTTGTACCTATACAGTGCTTTTTAGTTTTCAGTGCGCTTTCTCACACATTTATCCCATTTGGTCTCTGCAGCTATTGCTTAAGGGAGTAGGAGAGTAGCGAGAATCTCATCATGTTGCCAATGAAGACGAGACTCAGAAGTTCAGTGACTGGCCCAATTTAGTTCTCTTTACTGAGTGGGAGTGGAAGGGTTAATGGTTTCCCACTCTAGGGTATGTAGGCATTGGATGCATTAGGGCAGAAAAGAGATAAGACAATGTCCCTCTCTTGTCAATCCATTGGGAGTGACAAAAGATGAAAAAAAAAAAAACCATGAGTTGCAGAGTATTTGGACACCCTTTACCAAAAGACTCTTCAAATTGTTAAGAGACTCTAGAGAAAGGAATAGTTAATTTTGTCCTGTGTGCGGGTGGGGAGGGAGACAAAGGGATAGTACTGAAAGGGACTTCATGGGATAGACCCAAGGTAAATCTTGAGAAATGTAGTTCTCAAAGTGAACAACAGAGGCAAAGGTGTAGGAAAGAAATAGGTTTGATAGTCATGGGATTAGCAAAATAAATATCATGTTCATGGGGAAAGCAGACAACCTGATGTATCTTGGGCTTTGGCTGGAGGGAAGTCCAACAGGAGACAGGAGATCTGCGGAGGCAGGGGGAGCTAGAAGGCAAGGGTCCTTCCATGTAGGCGAAGGTTGTCAGCAAGAAGTTATCAGGGATGTCTGAACAAGACAGAGTACCCTGATCAAGTTTGGGTTTCAGAAAATATAATGACGGGTAGAGCCTCTGGAATTGGGCAGAGAACTAGAGTAACTGGAACGACAAGATAGTGGAGCGTTTCCTGGCTCAGGAACTCAGAGCAGTATTAGCTTCCTCTTAGTGGAATACAAAGGAAAACCAGACTACAGATACATGGTTATTAATTATTTTATTTTATTTTTTTTAAAGACTTTGCTTGATAGAGCAGAATAAGAGAGGGAGAGAGAGAGAGAGAGCGAGTGGGCACACGAGGTGGGGGAGCAGCGGGCAGAGGGAGAAGTTGGCTCCCCGCTGAGCAGGGAGCCCAGTGTGGGACTTGATCCCAGGATCCTGAGATCATGACCTGAGCTAAAGGTAGATGTTAACCAACTGAGCCACCCAGGTGCCCCTGTTTTTGTTATTTGTTAATATTTTTTCCAATCTTTTTTAAAGAAATGGACATTGAGCTGATGTACGTTGTTATATTAATTTCGTGTCTGCAGCATAGCAATGAGACAATTCTATACGTTATGCAGTGCTCACCGCAATGAACATAGTTACCAATTGTCACCTTTCAAAGCTGTTGAAGTATTATTGACGATATTCCTATGCTGCACTTTTAAGTTTTTGATTTACTTTTTTTGTTCAGGAGGGAAGGCTAAAGGAAAGAAGACAGAGGAAGGGAGAAAGCATTCTAACTTTAAAAGGTCTACATATAAAGAGCGGGCTCTTTCTTTTCATTTCTTATTAATATAAAGCCTTGTGGTTGCCAAATGTACAGGCAAAACTTAACCTTTCCTCCTGCATGTATCCTTGCTATTACCTAGAGCTAATTAGACAAAGGAGAAACAGGACCCTTCTTAAATTCTGGTGCAGGATTCCAATTTCTACTTATCCTTTTTCTGGCACCCTCCTTCTTTGTCACAGGACAACATGTGAACTAGAAATTGCTTTTAATAGCTATTCTTGGTTTTCTAATGAGAAGCAGCCTCCGCATTCCAAAAGTGATATTTAGCTGCTGCCATAGAATATGATTCTGAAATATCTGGAGTCACCATCCCATGTCCATAGCGAATGTGGGAACCTGAGCAACATGGAAACTGTTATGGCTGCCATGATGGTGTAACTTTTGCATGTCTGCCTCCTCTTCTATAAAATGGGGCCAGCTAAAAATGCACCCCTTACTCAGTTGTTGTAAGAAAGCATGTACAACAGCACTTAATAGCGATCCTCATAGTGAGGGTCCAATAAATACATGTTAGTTGCAAAGCCATTATATCAATAATGCCAAACTCTAGGATGAAATACTTACCAGATCGACTAAGCAAGGAACATGGATAATGTGACTTGACCAATGAATGTTCTTTCCATATCTTTATCGACTCCTTTGATGATATCTTCCCACTGAGGTACCTGTTTTAGTTTGCTAGCGCTGCCATAACAAATACCACAGACGGGGTGGCTTAAACAACAGAAATTCCTTGTCTGTCAGTTCTGGAGGCTGGAAGTCTGGGAAGATGTTAGCAAGGTTGGTTCCTACTGAGGACTGTGAGGGAGGAGTCTGTTTAGGCCTCTCTTCTTGGCTTATTGATTGCTGAGTTCTCATGCCATCTGTCTACTTTTGGTTTTATTGCCTGAGTTTTGGGTGTCAAATCCAAGAAATCATTGCCAAGACCAACGTCAAGAAGCACCCTCCTTTGAGGAATTTGACAGTTTCAGATCTTACATTTAAGTCATTCTGAGTTGATTTTGTGAGCGGGTGTAAGATAGGGGTCTGATTTCATTCTTTTGTTTGTGGGAGTCTGGTTTCCCGAATGCCATTTGTTGAAGAGACTATCCTTTCTTCACTGTCTGTCCTTGACATCCTTGTGGAAGATCATTTGACCATAAGTGTGTGAGTTTATTGCTAGGCTTTCTAATCTATTCCATATGTTTGTCTATGCCAGTGTCATGCAGTTTTAATTACTTCAACTTTGTTACTAATTAAGAGAGTGCACATGCATGGGCATGAGTGTGGGAAGGGGGAGGGCCAGGGGGAAAAGGAGAGAGAGAATCTTAAGCAGACTCTATGTCCAGCACAGAGCCCTGCTCCAGGGCTTCTTGATCTCACGACCCTGAGATCATGACCTGAACTGAAATCAAGAGTCGGATGCTTAACAGACTGAGCACCTAAGCACCCCTGTAATTTATTTTTGAAATCATGAAATGCGTTGCCTCCAGCTTTGTTTTTCTTCCTCAAGATTATAAAGCTAATAATTCTTTATGGGTGTGGTGAGTGAATAATTTTCATGTCAGAGACAGGGTCTTACTATATAGTTTCCCTTCCTTCCCCATTCTGCTTATTTGAAAATGATAATCTTTGAAATTGCTACACAGGTAAAGGTTACAAGAAAACAATGCCCTGATCTAATAGCTCCATCTTTCCACATGGATGAAAGTTTGTCTTGCAGACTTTGTTTCCTTTTTTGTTTCTTTAAAGGCTGAAAAGAAAGGAGTCAGCAATACAGTTACGGGTATGATCTTTGGATGTTATGCTTTGTTTGACTTGCTGGCATCTTTGGTGTTTGGAAAATATGTAAGTATTAAAATTCATATGAACACTTTCATTTTTATATGTTGTATAATGAATTATTCCAATCTATAAGTCTAGAATTTCCGTTGATACAGAAATAGCCATCATTATATTTTATGAATTATGCGAAGTGTTGATGGTTCCATTCTTAGGGTTGATTAAATTTTTTCCTAAGTTTTTATTTGAATTCCAGTTAGCTAACATTAGTGTAATATTAGTTTTCAGGTGCACAGTATAGTGACTCAACACTTCCCATTAAACACTCAGTGCCCATCACAAGTGCACTCCTTAATCCCCATCACCTATTTCATCCATCTCTCCACCCACCTCCCTTCTGGTAACCATCAGTTTGTGCTCTATAGTTAAGATTCTGTTTCTTGGTTTGTGTCTCTGTCTCTTTCTTTCCCTTTGCTTGTTTGTTTTGTTTCTCAAATTTCACATATGAGTGAGATCATATGGTATTGGTCTTTCTCTGACTGAGTTATTGCATTTCCCATAATGGGTTGATTGATTTTTCACTTCTTCCATGTTTGCAAGCAATGTATATTGTCATTCCATTAAAGAATTATTATAATCTTACATTAATTGTACATATGTTGCCCAAACCTTATATTTTCTGATGCAATAGATTTGTTTATGTGGATGTGGACTTGTAACAGTCATCAATTTACCCCTCTTCTCTGACATTTATTATAGCTTGTACAAATTGGAGCAAAATTTATGTTTGTAGCAGGAATGTTTGTCTCAGGAGGAGTTACAATTCTCTTTGGGTAAGTCATGTTCTGATACGTTTGGGAACTTGAACAGATTTCATAATTTATCTTCAATTTAAAATTTTAATGGATTCTTTAAATCACTCAGTACCATTGATTGCCTGCTTACAGCCGCGCATATAGCTATTGGTGAAGGGAATTGGGTGTTTAGAGGATAGGGCCAATGAAGGAAAGAGACTTCTAAGGACTTATCGTTAAGTGGCTTCTGAATCTGTTCATCAGGGCTATGAGTGTGAGTGACAGAAACTTAACTCACTTTTCTGAGTCACACGATATGTTTTGGCTCAAATGCCAAGTGCATTAAAGAATCAGCCAAAGCATAAAAGGAGACAGATGTTAAAATAATGTCTTTGGAAATCTTTCTCAAGCTCCTGGTTTTGCTTTCCTCTTCTTGTGCTTTGTTCTTGGTCAAGGTGTCCCCTTGTGGTAGCAAGAGTTCCCCCGGCAGCTCCCATAGGAAGAATTCCTCAACAGCTTCCCACTTTTCCTGAGTTTCCGGTAGATTCTCAGAATGGAGCCACTGGCCTGATCTTGTTGGTGACCCATCCCTGCATCCGGGGCAATGTAGGGGAGGAGGACATTCTTATTGGCCAGGCTTGAGTCATGTGCTCCCTTTGGAATGGTCCCCTCCATTGCTGTTTCCAGGAAAAGAGAAAATAAGTGCCAAAGGTAAAATAGCTACAGAAGTCTTAAGGCAGGGGTGCCTGGGTGGCTCAGTGGGTTAAAACCTCTGCCTTCCACTCCTGTCGTGATCCCAGGGTCCTGGGATTGAGCCCCACATCGCATCACATTGGGCTCTCTGCTCAGCGGGGAGCCTGCTTCCTCCTCTCTCTCTGCCTGCCTCTCTGCCTACTTGTGATCTCTATCTGTCAAATAAAAAAACAAAAAAAAAAAACAAAAAAACTTAATAGAAGTCTTCAGGCTTAGAGTCCTTACACCAGCAGTATGGTGGCAAATCATGTGAACGAGCCTACACAATTACTTGGGGAGTATAGCGGCATGAAAAGAGTACAGTAAGATGATGGAGTAAGGTCAGAAAGCCTTCATATCAAACGAAGTGGGGTTTTTTTTTTGGTCCCCCCCTTTTTTTCCTTCCTTTTTTTTTTTTTTTTGAAGGGGGTTGGTCTTCTATTTTCTGCATTCCTTTTTTTGTTTGTTTGTTTGTTTGAAGATTTGAGTTCTGCCACTGAGACCTGAGACCAAGAAGTCTTTTTTTCATTTATGTTCTTAGCAGAGTGATTCTACATATTTCAAAAACCGGATTTAGTATCACCTGCAGAGGACCAGTTACGTCAGCATACAAGGTCAATGAAACTGTCATTATGTGATGCAGATTGTTAACCAAAAAAAGAGATAATTGCCTTCTACTGAAAGTACAACAAAACAACTTTAAAAAATCATTTTTTTAAAGATTTTATTTATTTTACAGAGAGAGCTTACAAGTAGGCAGAGAGGGAGGCAGAGAGAGGGGGAAAGCAGGCTCCCTGCTGAGCAGAAAGCCGGATGCGGGGCTCCATCCCAGGACCCTGAGATCATGACCTGAGCCAAACGCAGAGGCCCAACCCACTGAGACAACTAGGCACCCCCAAAAAATCATATTCTAAAGAGATTTATTATAAGAACCTTAGGTGAGATATGATTCTTTTCAGTGAGTCGAAATAAAAAGGAAAAACAATAAAAACCAGCCTGGCATTTGAGAATTGTCTTGTTCTTTTTTAGTGTATTGGATCAAGTTCCAGATGGACCGATATTTATTGCTATGTGTTTTCTAGTGAGAGTGGCAGATGCGGTCAGCTTTGCGGCAGCAATAACTGCGTCTTTTTCCATTCTCGTAAAGGCTTTTCCAAATAATGTGGCTACGGTGTTGGTATGTATTTCATACGTGTTTCCTATTTTCCTCTTAGCATTGGTGAAAATATTCGCCTTTTCTAAGTTAACACTTCCTTTGAAATCTACGTTTTCCTATTTTCTGTGTGTTTTGGTTATCTTTTACCCTGGTTACTACTTCCAGCAGCAGGTTGTCAGCATATGTACCATCAGTCTTACTTAGGTCTCTTCCTATGCTTATGATCTCCTGAAGGAGCAGTTTGACAGGTAAATGGGGTTCAAACTAAATATTCTTTTTTACCATTAAAAACAAAACAAACAAAACGAGCTCCCTGGTAGTATTTTGTTGTCTCTCTGTACCCAGACTGTGACCGAGCAACAATGGACAGTTCCTTAGTGACCAGACACTTGATTCAAGCTTGAGGCCTTCCTCTACTTTTCCCAGATTCATGGAAGGAATCTTAGAGGGCTTGGAGTCCTTGTGTGCTCTCTTACTTTTCCCCAAATCCAGAACTTGATTGACATGCATTCCCCTATATTGGCCGGATACCTAGTATTAGTGACAGACCAGATGTCTGTCCCAACTTTTGACTACTGCCTCTGACCCCAAGCAGGTCCAGAGGAGAGAGCTGGACCCAGGCACTCTGGAAGGACCTGTGGTTTGCATATCAGACCAAATGCAGCCCTCAGAAGGAATAATTTTCCTTTAGACTTTAGGGCCTCCTCAGCCTAGTTCTAAGAATGCTCTTATTTGGGGCGTCTGGGTGGCTCAGTGGCTTAAGCCTCTGCCTTCAGCTCAGGTCATGATCTCAGGGTCCTGGGATCGAGCCCCACACTGGGCTCTCTGCCCAGCAGGGAGCCTGCTTCCCCCTCTCTCTCTGCCTGCTGCTCTGCCTACTTGTGATCTCTCTGTCAAATTAAAAAAAAAAAAAAAAGTGCCCTTATTTACCCATATTAATACTGTAGTTTTGGTCATTAGTATTTTTGCTGTGTAGGTAATTTTTTCTTCCCACTTTTTTTTTTTAAGGTCTTATTTATTTATTTGAGAGAGAGAATGAGAGACAGAGAGAGCCTGAGAAGAGAGAGAGCCAGAGGGAGAAGCAGACTTCCCGCCGAGTAGGGAGCCTGATGCAGGACTCAGTCCTGGGACTCCAGGATCGTGACCCGAGCCGAAGGCAGTCACTTAACCAACTGAGTAACCCAGGCGCCCATATTTCTTCCCACTTTTTATTGAATATCTATATCTATAGCTAGCTGGCTGTTCAGGCTCATTTTAGGTTCTGTAGCCATATGGTAGGCAGTGATGTACTGCTTACATTTCCCAGAAACACATTTCTCACAAATGGTTCAGAAGAACATGAGGCCATTGACAGGCTCTGTAAAACAGGGTTCTGGGGGTAAAATGGAGTGTGCCTGTGCTGTTCTCCAACTTTCACTTGAGTGAGTGTACTAAGGCTCTGAGAAATCCTGTAGTAAAGATATTTTATTTAATTTTCCACAACTCAATTTGACTGTGGAACTACTTTTTGACTGTTAAAGAACTGCTTTTCTGTGGAACACTCTGGAAGGTGCCTCCAAGGAATTTCCTATGATAACAGCAATAGTCGCTTTGATTTTCTGGTCAACAGGGGAAATTCATGTTGCCAACCCGTTTCTATATAAAAATTATAGCCTAAAGCTGACACAGCTAACTTGGTAGTCAATGTGGACGGCTTCCTTATGACAAAATGTAGAATTCCTATATTCTTTCTGAAATTAAAAGTTACCAATGGACTACTTTTGTGTCCTCCGTGAGGTCCCAGGTTGCAAGGTTGCAAGCCACAATCTCTGCTTAGCACTGCCAAAGACTAGATTCGTTTAAAATGGTGCAATTTCTGTAAGAGATTTTTAAGAGTAAAATATTTTCCTAGCACAGTTTTGTTTATTTTAATTTTAACAAAAAATTTTATTTAGTACCCAATTCAGAAGTTGCCAAGGGAATTATAGAATAAAGTGAATATATTCTATATATTACTTTTCCTCACCTTCATGGACGCACCTGGTGTCTAGGAATGCAGTCCCACATCGGTCTCCCCGGAGGCCACAGAGATTACAGGTTCTTTCTAGAGTGATTCCAAGTATGTATGAATGTGTTCGTGGGCGTGTGCGCGAGCGCACAGGAAGGCGTGCATGTGCCCACATAACAGACAGGGCATATGTGATTCTTTCCCCTTTGTTTCCTTTACGCTAGTGGTAGGATACTTTCCACACTGTTTAGAGCCTTGCTGTTATACTAACAGTGAAAGCATTTTGGAGATCTTTCTGTGCCTATATATGATCTGTGCCTATGCATGAAGAATTCCCTACTCTGGCTTCCCTTCAGTGGTAGTAGGTAATACTTCCCTATATGGAGATAACATACATCTATGGTTTACTCAAAGTGTTGATGAATGTTTAGATTGTCTACATCTTTTGCTGGTACAGACAGTGCTACAAACACATAAGTTTGTACGTATATCTTGTCACATCTTTACAACTGTGCCCCAAAATTAAATTCCCGGAATGGCATTCTGGGTCAGAGAGTATATACCGAATTACCCTCCTGTGTCCATTTATTCGCTGGCCGTGTACACATGGGCTGCTTTCCTCACTTCCTTGGCAGCAGACCATCTGATGGGTGATGAGTAAAAACTGGTATCTTGTGGTTTAACCGTTTGCTTCTTTTGAAAGTGAGGCTGGGCTTTCTTTTATATGCCTACGAGCTACTTGTATTTTATGTGTCAACAGTCTACTTAGAGCATTTGCTCATTTTCCTATTGGATTGTTCGTTTTCCCCCATTGATTAGTATTAGCTCTCTTGATATATTTGGGGAAAGTGGTCCTTTGTCAGTATTTTTTCCCCTGTTCTTCATTTGTCTTTTGATGTACTTAACCATCCATTGGTTTTCATATTTTTATGTAATCTGATTTGTGAATTTTTTTCTTTTGTGTCTTATGAGTTTTATATTGCAGTTAGAAAAATTTCCCAACCATAGGGATTAAAAATAAAAAAAAAAAGCCTGCCATATTTTATTTTTCTAGAATTTCTATGCTTTCGATATGTATATTTAAGTTTTTGGCTCATCTTGGGTTTGTGTGGGTTTGTGTGTGTAAATTGTGAAGTGGATAGAATTTTTTTCAGATGGTGTCCATTAAATCTTTACTTGTTAATTCTTCAAACAAACTATATTGACTCAATTTTCTTTCCCCCCCCCACTTTTAGGGAAGTCTTGAGATTTTTTCTGGACTGGGACTAGTTTTAGGACCGCCTTTAGGTGGCTTCTTGTATCAGTCCTTTGGCTATGAGATGCCTTTTATTTTGCTGGGATGCATAGTTCTGCTGATGGAACCACTCAACATGTACATTTTACCTAATTATGGTAAGACTGCATTTATTACTCACTTTAAGAGTCTGAAATTTAGGTATATTTATGCCTCTGTAGGAGGCCAATTTAGCAAATACTCACTTTCATTTTATATAAGCAATAATAGATTTATGGCACACCCTGAAAGAATTGATTCTCTTGGGACGCCTGGGTGGCTCAGTTGGTTAAGCAGCTGCCTTCGGCTCAGGTCGTGATCCCAGCGTCCTGGGATCGAGTCCCACATCGGGCTCCTTGCTTGGCGGGGAGCCTGCTTCTCCCTCTGCCTCTGCCTGCCATTCTGTCTGCCTGTGCTCGCTCGCTCTCCTCTCTCTCTGACAAATAAATAAAATCTTTAAAAAAAAAAAAAGAATTGATTCTCTTTTCAGAAATGTTGCTATAGGCACTTTATATGAATTTCTATGTATTACAAATTGGTTCTGACCTTTAGAACTGTCGAATATTTAATTTCTCATCACAAAACATCACCCTGTGAAGTGCCCACCAGAGGTCTTCTTGGACTTAATTAAGTATTCTGAATGACAAGTTATCAAAGGCCACACTATCTTTTTGAAAGGCCGGTAGGCAGGAGAGCGGGGTCAGACCTTCTCCCCAATGGTCCTTCCAACTGCCAGTGTGAGAAAACATAGCCGTATCGGGCAGTAATCGAGGGCACCCTGGATTCAAACCTTTATGCCACATAGGAGTCAACCTATCCTGTAATGGCTCCATGGACATAGCTGCAAGGGTCACCATGAGGGACATGCCTGAGTCAGCACACTCAGGGAAGCACCAAGCTGGGTGTCCTCATCAGGTACACATTGTTCATTTCGAGTTCTTTCTCTACGGACTCTACGGAATGACATTTACCAGGCAAGGGCTATTTTTATTATAAGCAAGATTGCCTAGTAACATCGCTGACATTTGACCTTCATCAGGTGATGAGGGGAGCAGAGCTAGAGACTTAACTTGAAGGCTGGAGAGGAGAGAGCTAGAGAAAGTTTCTAGAGAAGAAGTGCCCCCTGAAATGCAAGGCGGTGCTTGTTTCTGCGTGTGACAGTGGTTTCTGTGGTTGAGCATCCTGGTCGCTTGGTTCACAGATGAACACTGGGCTGATAATCAAGAAACTGATACCAGGTCAGAGTCTCATGCAGTGGGAAAAACAGTTCTGTCAACCCTTTACCACACTGTAGAGGGAAAAAGACTGCTTATTAATTCATGGTAGGACGGGTATTTAGAACTTCTGTGGTGAGGCACTAGACTGGCCTCCCCGCATCTTTACTCCTGGAGTCCTGGCCTGCTCTTCTTGTCTCCCCCTTGCCCCCACCACGTGATGTCTGTTTTCTGACTGCCACCAGCCTACTTCCTGGACAGTTAGTGCTCTTCGTTTCTGTTATTCCTCCATTAAAATCTCCAGCGTTTTCACTCAACTTAATAAAATCCCAGTTAGCTGTATTTTTGTGAACAAAAGGGTTTGGCAACGTTGCTGTTCATCTATGGGGATCTTCTATTTAGATTGAATAGAAAAAAGCTGGTATTAAAAAAAACTCTGAGATTGATAATGTTAAGACTATAAATACAGATTTAGGGGTTCCCGTGAAGGAGTACTTATTAAAATTAATGCTTTTGGAGAGCTTATGGATAGAAGCTAGAAAATGAAATTTTCTTTTGTTTTGATGATATTGGCAGAATTCGGTGCCCTGTAAATTCTACCCCACTCCTTTACCTCCTTCTGGACTCACAGACAATGTGGTTCTAGCTTTGGGGGTTAAGAGAACTTTAGTCTCTCTCTCTCTCTCTTATCCTTTGTATCTGTTCACCAAGTCCTCTCTTCTGTACTGCTCTCATGACATATTTCTAAAACAGTCATGGACGTGCCAATCCTTTTATTAAAAATCCCTAAATCTGTGAAATGTGAGCTTTATCTTGAAAGCCATGAGGAGCTGTTGTGAGATTGCAGTAGAGGAGTCACATGGTCTGAAATCTCTCCCCTTCCCATCTGCTCTGATCCCTCCTCATCCTTCAAAACTTACTCTGTATTACCTCTTCTGGGAAGTCTTTCTGAATCTTCTCGATCATCCAGCTAAATGCTGTGTAAGTAACACCTCTAACAGCAGCTTCCTGTGGCAGCATCATCAACCAGGGGGTCATGTCCCTCTAAAAGAATAGGTCAGAATTGTGGGGAGCAGAGAGAGTACCTGAGTAGCCTGGGAAAGCTCCCCCGGTGATTCTGCCATGTGTCTCATGAAGCAGGTATCACGCTAGGTTTTCGTTGCTTGGCCTCCTGCCACAGTTTAATTAAACTCATTATGTGTTTGCTTCTTTGGACACTTATGTATTCTCATTGTGATTTCTCATTTTTCCCTGCTTTGGATTTAGAGAAGGCAATCATTTCTGCCATAATAGTTTATCTTATACCAGAAATCCAATAATACCTTTTATATGCAAATAAATATAACCAACTAAAATTGATCTATAATTTATATGTCAATGGTGACTAATGAATCTCTTTAATAAACCATTCAAAATCCACACCAAATGAAGTCTCTCCCTGCTGGCCCTGTTACCCTGAGCCACGTGGCGGTGTTTGTCCTCTCTCTGAGTCTCACTGCACACCTGCTATAGTTGAGTGTCTAGACTGTGCTCACATTTGGTTCACCATTGACTTTTTTAGCTAATAAATAAGAAATTAACATCATGGTTTAACTTTATCCCTTTGATCTTGACCAAGTTCTAAATGTAACGCTCAAAATACTTGAACCATTCTTTGTGCTTTTTTTTGGTATTTTGTTCCATACTGGATCCTTATTCTCCAAGAATTAAGTCATGAACCATGACAGGTGTTTTTGGAGAAACAAGGATATACAAGTGCTGATCCTCGCCCTCCAGGAGCTTCCTTGTCCACACCTGGCCAATATCATCTCTGCCCCAGCACTGTGGCTGCCTCCTGACCGGTCCCCTTGTCTCCATTCTCCACAAGGCCACAGAGAGGTTTCTTCAAACCACACATCTGATTCCTACTCCTTGTTTGGATTCCCTAGTGATTTCTCAGGCTTCTAAGCGTGTTTTTCAGAGTCTTGCACAAACATGCTTCCGCAGTATGATCTCTCTCCATGCTGCTGTGTCCCCTACGCCAGTCTCCATCCACTAGCTTTGCTTCTCTCCTTCATTTCTTCAAACACAGTATAGTTTTCCTGATTTTTTGAGTCTTAGAAGGTGCCATTCCTGGAATAATGTGCCTGGCTTATTTTTTCCTCATCCTTCGCTTCCTCATCTTAAGCTCATGTTTTGGGCATCAACTTAGATATCAATACTTTCGGGAAGCCTTCTTTATACGGCTTTCCCTGTTTTTGTTTGTTTGTTTAAGGCAGTCCTCTCATATGCTCTGAAAGGTTCCCGCCTAGTTACATCCTAGCTCTCTCCTCTCCTTCCTGTAACTTCTTTGTGAGGTCAGGGCTTGGCTCTGTCTTTTTTGCCTTTATTTTCCCAGCATTTTGCAAGGATTTTGCTCAGTAAATTAACAGGGTGATAGGAAAATCACCAAACAATAGTAAACAATAATAAAAAAATGTAGTTTAGGTGCTAAAAGATATGGTAGATTCCAGAAGTGCGGTAGGAAACAGAGAAAGGTAAAATTTGTGGGCTAGAAGCAGGCCTTACGAAGTGGATAGAATTTGAAAAATTAGCAGGAGAAAAAAAAGGAGTCAGAGCATGTGACTGGAGGCTTGGAAATAACCATTCCTGTTGCTGGGAACAGTGAAGAAGCTGAGTTCCTGAAAGGGGATACTGGCACTGAGGTCAGCGCAGTTGACCTTGAGGGCCAGTGTAATTTTTGTGTGATTCAGTAGCATGCCTCTCAATCTGGTGTTTTCTTTGGCATCAGGGGAAAAAAAAAATTGTCTTGTGCTCTTTGGTGAACATAGATTCCTTCTCAGCATATACATTGTTCCGTGATAAAGCTTCTGGCTTTTCCCCTGCGCTAAATCTAACTTTATATATTCTCCGTCCCATCTGGGGAAGGCCTCACTTGCTTCTCAGTTATAACCTATAACCGAAGACCCTCTCTTCTCCTCACACTCTGCTTCCAGTTGATTCTTTATGAATCTGAGAAATTGTTTTTAAGAAAACTCATTGTGGCTCCTAGGTTTGGATAATTTATATGCAATATAGATAATAGGTAATTTTAAGCAAACTCAGAGGTGCAGTTATTTTGATTACCAAATCAAGATGGCCTTACCAATTTTACTTTTCAAAATAGGTTGACATTGTGAACTACTCTGATTTTTTTTTTTTCCTTCTTCAAATTTTTACCCAAAGATTCTGATCCAGGCAAACACTCGTTCTGGAAACTGATCACTCTACCCAAGGTGGCGCTCATAGCCTTCGTCATCAACTCGCTCAGCTCATGTTTTGGCTTCCTTGATCCTACTCTGTCTCTCTTTGTTCTGGAGAAGGTAGGTGGCCTGATTGTCAAAGAGCTCTGCACTGTAGAAGGTGGGTGGGTTTGCTTGCTCTTGGGTTCTGCTTTGTGGAATGTGCTCTGAGTGGCTGTGAGAACTGCACAGGGTGAGAACTGCACCCACGGGTAGCCTGTACCTTCCCTCTGTGACATCCCTTTGACTAGGGGTCTGATTCAGGGTGAACGAAAGAAGCTTTTCACTAAATGGCCTGAATACTGGTCTCCTTTTCAGGGTCTTGCTCGAGTCATCACAGGTCTGGCTGCTTAACAAGGATACTTTCCTCTACTTATTTGAATTCCAGTGAGACATTTGGGGTACTCTGTAGATCATTTGATGTTCTTCTCTAACAGATCCCTTCTGGGTCCAATTACTTTTTAGTCTATTACATATTACATACATGAAATGACTATGGAATATATTAATCTGGGATGGTAGAGAGGAATCAAGAGTCTCAAATTTTTTGAGTGCTGGAAAATAAATGTTGAATTTAAAAGTTGGATGTTGTAGAAATTGTCTCAGTTATTTCTGGAAAAGAGATTATTAACAATGTGATAAAGTACACTACTAACTCTGGTAGTTAATTATACTGAAGAATTAATATGTGTTTATAAAGGCAGAACTCTAATTGCATCCTACACTGACTATATGTGAGGTTTGGGAATTCAAAAAGCACAGTTACCAAACACACAGTTCCTCGAAGTCACTAGAGACAGTTTTGGGTATGTGAGATACGCAAAAAGATAAACATGGAGACTGTGATTTTAGTGCCTGACCCAACGTTTAGGAAATAATATAGTATCTTGCTTGAGCATCTGTGAGGTAATAAGAAACATATTTTGTGTTTATGATGACACATGCCATTCGTGTCATCAACAGTGTATCTCTTCAAGAGTCATTTTTCTATCCTCTAAAGAATTTCTGCCTGAACAAGGGGAAAATATTGTAACCAATCTGTGGTAAATCCAAGTTGCTCATGTGTATTTTATCAGGAATCTTTATAAATATTATTTTCCAAATACATTTGTTAGGTATATCTTTACATTTTCCTATTTTTTCTATCAAAAGATTTTTATCCTGTTGCCCTTCTTCTGACTTCTCACCAGCTGTTTGAACTGGCAGCTTACTGTCCTGTCTTTCGTCACCTAGCCTTTTAGGGTAGGACATTTCCACTCTGTCTCCCCCAGTTATAAAAATCAGAAAACACTGCTGACTTTTTTCTTTCTACTAGTATCTTTTTTTTTTCTTTTTTTAAGATTTTTATTTATGTATTTGACAGTGAGAGCAAGAGAGAATAAGCAGGCAGAGCAGCAAAGGGAGGAGAAGCAGGCTTCCCACTGAGCAGGGAGCCCAATGTGGGGCTCAATTCCAGGACCTTGGGATCATGACCTGAGCCGAAGGCAGTTGCTTAACCAACTGAGCCACCCACGTGCCCCCTTCATACTAGTATCTTCAAAGGACTAATTTGTTATAAAAATTGTTGAAACATATATGGACTCATTTATAATTCTCATGAGCTTGCTTAAGAAAATTAGTTAAGGAAATTAAGGAAAACAGGAACAACTCAGTGAACCAAAAAAGGTGTTTGTATCATGCTAATAACAGTATCAGGATTGTGTGGTAGCTTACTGTTTTAAAAGCCTTTTGTAATGCATCACACCATCAATACTTTAATTAGATATTAACAGCCCTTTGAAATAAATGGGATAAATGTTATCCTCAGTGTTTTTTACACCAGTGCATTTTAGTCTATGGGCAGTCAGCATCACTTGGTGGCTTTTTAGAAATGCAAATTCTTAGGGCACCTGGGTGGCTCAGAAGGTTAGGTGTCCCACTCTTGATCTCAGCTCAGGTCTTGATCTCAGGGTCGTGAGTTCAAGCCCCATGTTGGGCTTAAGCTGGGTGTGGAGCCTACTTAAAAAAAAGAGTAAGAAATGCAAATTCTCTGGCCCCATCCCATACCTTTTGAATCAGAAATTTTAGGGCTGAAGTCTAAGAACCTCTTTTTTTTTTTTTTAATCCCTTAAATCAAGGCATGTTAACACTTGTTGCCAGCTAAGAACCTCTTCAAAGTACTCTGGGTAGTTCTCTAATGCACACTAAAGTTTTTGAAGCTCTGGTTTACATGTAAAAAATGTTATGATTCATAGAAGCAAAATTATATGTTTAAAATCAAATGCTACAGAGCAAGACATCTAGGACTTTTGACCTCTGGTTAGGTTTTTTTCCTTCCCCTTATAGAGAAAAAGGAGCCCATTTACACAAATCAGTCAAAATCAGGAAAGATGCTTAGTGGTAGTAGTGGCTCATGATAGATAACAAGAACTGAAGAGGTGGCTAGAAAAGATTTATGTTTATTTTAAAAATGACTTAATAACATAACTCTAATATGAAATTTTTTTACAGTTTAATTTACCAGCCGGTTATGTGGGACTGGTATTCCTGGGCTTGGCCCTATCCTACTCCATTTCTTCACCATTGTTTGGTCTGCTGAGTGATAAAATACCAGTACGTACACTGAATCTTCATTTAATAATCGCTTTTGTATATTTAAGCCAGTGGCTTTCCAGCTGTACTTCTGGAACTCTAGAGGTCCATTGATTAGAATTGATACTCAATTAAAAAAAAATTTAGCTTATTAATATATAATTGAGAAATAAAATGATAAGATATTTAAAGTGTACACCATGGTGATTTGGGATCCAAATACATTGTGAAAGGGTGCCTTCCATCTGGTTAATTAATACACCCATCACCTCTATATTATCTTTTAATTTTTTTTTTTTGAGGGGGCGAGAACATTTAAATTCTACAGTATTCAATTTTTGGGGTCGATGACGAGGTTCCAGTGTCTTCCAACCTGTCACTCTGAGAAAATTCACTATTAATTGCTTCTTCTGGGGGAAAATGGGGTCTGCACTGAAGCTGTTGACAAACTTAGATTTGACTTTCTAAAGGAAAAAAGTCCCTTGATGCAAAATAACATGGATTGGCCTTAAAAATTAGGGCAGAGTCGCAGAATTAGTTAGGACTAGGGAAGATTGAGTGGAGACAATTCAGGTTTTCTGTGGGAATGAAGGGATCGGCTACATAAATATACATTGGTTGTCCTGTGGCCATCTGGGTAGAAAATCCCTTCTGTTCTCTTTGCCTAGGTCTAAACCATTCAGTCCAGATGATTGGTATACAGTACTAGTAAGTACTGATAGCCAAATCTCCAGCTTCTGTGATTTTAGTGCTTGCTTACATATTTATTTATTTATTTAGCATTTCCCCTCCTCATTAAGCTTACATAAATATTTATCAAGACTTAACTTACGCGGAGATTACTAGGTAATCTGAATGACAAAAAGCAAGGGTCTGAAACAATATTTGGAGCTCGGTTTTAAGACCCTCTTCTCTCACTGAGCAGATACTTTGCCTCTAGAATTTTCTGCATGTGCTCAAGTAGTTTAAAAGGAATAATTCTGTTGGGTACTTTTAAAATAATGTGAATATGTATCGCATCTACCAGGTGGTTCCTTGTGGGGACTGCTTTTTAAATTGTTATTTTTGGAATTGTTCATCGTGTGCACAATCTGTAATACGCTCCATTCCCAAGGAATCCTTTTCCTAGGAAACTCCCTAGCTTGGGGTATATTGTCCTTGCTTTTCTGTTTACCATCTACCTATTTTCTCTTAAATGTAAAGTTTTGTTTTCTTCCGTGTATTTGGATCTTGTTCATGTCATGGCTTGTATTCTTCAATGTTTTGTTTTGTTTTTGTTTTTGTTTTTCATATGCTTTCTTTATGGAGGAACTTCACCTCTTAGAGTTTTTTTGGACTCTCATTCTCTTTACCAGCATCTAAGGAAATGGTTTCTGGTCTGGGGAAACATCATCACGGCAGTATGCTACATGCTCTTAGGACCCATTCCAATCTTGCACATTAAAAGGTAATGTTTTTCCTTTTTCTATATTTTTGGCTGAATAGCGTTAAGAATTATTAAAGAAATTTTTGGTGGGATGAGGGCATAGCTTCATATTTTGAACCTTAGTACTTCAATAATTACCTTGATTTAGGACTCCAGTGAATTGTTTGTTAGACTGGCAGTATTTTACATTACTAGGAGCTAGCCAAAAGAAATGCCTAAAATCTATATCGAGTGAGGAACAAAGCTTCTCCCTTTGTGTTTTAATTGCACACTTGTTTGTACTTTATTTTAAAAATAGTGTTTGTTGCCATCTACTTTTAGCTGATAGTTCTTACAATATGTTTTTGTTTTTTCTCTTCCTTCTTGAGCCTTAAGACTGGGATCAAATCTTTCTTTTGTATCTGTCTCATTCTTAGCACATAGTAGCAGCTCATTAGAGCTTCTTAAATGTAATTTACTTGCTGAAATACAGGGAGCTTAGAGGTTTTCAGGTAGTCCTGGGATAAAGCGTGACAGGGAACAAGCAAGTATTTCAGGGTCCTTCAGACTTGGGTTTACATCCAGCCTTTGCCATTGACTAGATAGAGGAACTCCAGCAAATCGTTCAGCTTCCAAGAGCCTTGGTTTTCTTATGTGATCACAGTGCATGCTGCTTGGCAGGATGATGCTGCAATGATTCAGTGGGGAAATGGATATTAAGTAAATGGCACAGTGTGGGAAGTGGAACAAAATTAGTTTCCTGTCTCTTCCTTTACCACTTCCCTTCTAGGCCATTTTTTTTTTTTTTCCAGTCAATTGAATTTCAAAACCCAAGTGATTGAAGGAGCAACATGAACATTTAGCCAATTTTGACAAGATTAGATACAGTGATAATCTCTTATCATGTTGACTCCTGGCATGGGATATGTGTGACCAAGAAATTGAGATATCGCGGTGAATTGATATCCACAACCCCCACTCCGACTGTAAGGGTGCTGTCACTGACAGAAGTGGGATAAAATGGCAATGAGGCAGACTGGTCAGGTCATCTGTGAAACAAGCCACTCTGGGATTCAGCCTGCCCTCCCTACTAGGAGAGTTTGTGCCTGTCAACATGCTAATGTTGCTTGGTTTTGTTTCTTTCTCCAAAACCCTTTTGCAGTCAGCTTTGGCTGCTGGTGCTCATCCTAGTCCTGAACGGTGTCTCTGCTGGAATGAGCATAATTCCAACCATCCCGGAGATCCTCAGTTGTGCCTAGTAAGTCCCTTCTGTGCTTGAGAAGCCGGGTCGTGAATAGTAGGGAGCGTCACATGCTTTCTTCAGTTATTTTTAGAAAACCATGGAGTCAACATAAATACAAAAATTCCTTCAAATTGGATTAGCTTTTCATCTTAGAAATGGACTGTTTTGTCTGTTGGTTTTGTTCAGATCATTTCCGGTCTATTTTAACTTACCTGTCACATACTATTTGCTTTCTTCGTGTAGGTTTCCCTTTTCATAACAGATCTATTCTTCTGTCTCTGCAGCGAAAATGGCTTTGAGGAGGGATTAAGTACCGTGGGACTCGTGTCGGGTCTCTCCAGCGCAATGTGGTCAGTTGGGTGAGTAGCCCTTTCATTTACACCTGTCAGATGGAAAATGCTATCTCCACTTCCATGAAGAAATGGACACCAAGAAGTCCGATGAGTTGCCGAAAGGCACCTAATTCATTTAGACCAGAGCTGGAGTCTTAACCCACATGCTCCGCCTCTAAGATCAGTGGTTTTACCAGCAGTTTTAAAAGCTCATCAAAATGGTCCCATGTTCTGTCTTATTTATTTATTTATTTATTATTTTTTTAAGATTTTATTTATTTGACAGAGATCACAAGTAGGCAGAGAGAGAGGGAAGCAGGCTCCCCGCTGAGCAGAGAGCCCGATGTGGGGCTCGATCCCAGGACCCTGAGATCATGACCTGAGCTGAAGGCAGAGGCTTTAACCCACTGAGCCACCTAGGAGCCCCCGTTCTGTCTTTTTAAAGTGATCTTATCTGGGGCGCCTGGGTGGCTCAGTGGGTTAAGCCGCTGCCTTCGGCTCAGGTCATGATCTCAGGGTCCTGGGATCGAGTCCCGCATCGGGCTCTCTGCTCGGCAGGGAGCCTGCTTCCCTCCCTCTCTCTGCCTGCCTCTCTGTCTACTTGTGATCTCTCTCTGTCAAATAAAAAAATAAAATCTTTAAAAAAAAAAATAAAAAAAAAAATAAAGTGATCTTATCAAAGTTTCTCTAACAGGAGCATGTCTCAAGTTTTAAAAATGTCTTCATTTCTTCATTCACTCATCTATTTTTGACTCTTTGCTATCCCTGAGGGATGACTATGCACTGACACGGTAGTGTATCTCAATAAATGTATACCGAATTAAGTTCTTTTCAATACGAATACTGAGAAGAATAGAGAGAATAATATAAAGATTCTTTTGAGGGTGTGTCTCCTTTTTAACATTCTTGTGTAAGGCACCAGTTTTTTAGAAGCAGTTACTATAATTTTAGAATTGTTTAAAATTTGTGAACGTCGTCATTATCAGATATAATTGGTTTTTTTTTAAAGCTTTTATTTATTTATTTGACAGACAGAGACCACAAGTAGGCAGAGAGGCAGGCAGAGAGAGGGGGAAGCAGGCTTCCTGCTGAGCAGAGAGCCCGATGTGGGGTTCAGTCCCAGGACCCTGGGATCAGGACCTGAGCCGAAGGCAGAGGCTTTAACCCACTGAGCCACCCAGGCACCCCAAGATATAATTGTTTTCTCACGCCCAGTGCTCTGTCCAGGAATTAGCTTTTGTCTTTAGTACTTACAGTTCCAATTTATTTATGTATTTATTAGGATTTTATTTATTTATTTATTTATTTATCAGAGAGAGAGAGAGAGAGTGCACGCACAAGCAGGGGGAGCAGCAGGCTTCCTGCCAGCAAGGAGCCTGATGCTGGACTCTATCCCAGAATCCTGGCATCATGACCTGACCTGAAGGCAGAGGCTTAACTGACTGAGACACCCAGACACCCCCTTACAGTTCCAATTTAATGAAGATGTATGATTGAGGGATTGTGCTGCCTTTAGGAAGTAATTCTTTTTTAATTTTTTTTTAAACACTATTTAATACTCTTTCTCCTTTTCATTGTTAGTGCTTTTATAGGACCAACACTGGGTGGATTTCTGTATGAGAAAATTGGTTTTGAATGGGCAGCTGCTGTCCAAGGTCTTTGGGCTCTGACAAGTGTGAGTAATCAGTATTTCGTTTTCATCTTCCTTACATTTGTGGAGATGTGTGACTTTGAGAATTGACATTAACCAGTTTCTTTAATTGCGTTCAAGGGACTAACGATGGGCTTGTTTTATCTGTGGGAGCACTCACAGAGAAGAAGGTATGGTCAGCTCTTGAGCTTTTTTTTCCCCTTTTAAAGTCAGCCTGTGGGAGTAGAAAAAAAATAACCATTCTGTATCTGTTCTTCCAGTCAGCAGATTTCTGGGCACCCAAAGCCTTATTATTTGATAGATGCATTTAGGGGGAAAAGTAGAGATGTCGGTACTGGGGTTGTTTTTTTTTTTTTTAAGATGAGAAATATTGAGGTTCTCCTCTTTTTTCTTTCAATGCAGATCTAAACTCCAAAATATTCTGGGCACAGAGGAGGAACGGACTTCCCTCTTACCTAATGAAATCTAGCCTTAAGATCCTGGATCAATACCCACTGGGAGATGGGTGCTCCTGGCCTTGAACATCAGAGTTAAAGGGGTTTTCTTAATATTACACACAAACTTCCACGGACTGTATACCAGCATCCTGATGGTCTCAATGTATTTTTGGATAATCCTGTGTTGGGCTGTCCTAAAAAGCTGGCCTGCTAGACCAGCCATATTTGCAACATTAAGTATGAGAAGAGCAGTTGAAAATCAGCAAAAGTTTGTGTTTTGAGGTGATCCAACCCGGCCTTGAAGGGATTATTGACTCTAAGTCTTCTGTTTCCTTTGTTTACTTTTTAAGTGCACTAATTCTGTGAATCTACCTTTTGTTTATTAACAGGGAAATAAATGAATTCATTTGATATGCTTAAAAGTAATATAAAGATTACTCAAAATGTGTAGAATAACTGAAATCCGTTTTTAAAAGGCATGCTGTCTCTCTGTCCTAAGATTTTTGTTCTCATTCAAAAGGCGTAATTCTTGCCTCCCATCATGCAAAAACTCTCAGCTCTTGTAGAAGTTTTGTTTGTGTAAGAGGCATGACATTAGACTTCCATTTTTGTAACATACTTTGAATTAGGATCTGGATTTATAAACAGTGCTTAGTATAACATTATCCATTTCCCTAATCTCCCTATTTCAGTTCTACCACCTGTTTTGATTTTGGGTTTTTTTGGTTTGTTTTTTTTTTTACATATTTCTGGTAGATGTATTCCATTCCCAGAGCAAGTGAGTCCACAGGACTGTTTCTTGTATTCTAGGGAATGGGTTCATCTGATTTCTTGTGAAATCCATGCTGTTGCTTAAAATGAGTGAATCTCTCTGTGTCATTCTCATACCTCCTGATGTGTTTTCCTGCTGTAGTAGCCACATTTACACTTTTTAAAAAAATAAAAGAAATGGTTTTATCTATATATTAATTCAAAAATATCTATTGAATGACTCCTCTGAACTGACTGACCCCTCTGAGAGGCACTAGGAATTTAGCTGTGATCTAAATAAACAATCTCTGCTTTTATGGAACTTAGATTCCGGTGGAATAGACAAACCGTAAATAAATACCAGGCTGTCCCATGGTCCTACAGAGTTGCCATTAAGGGAAAACGTGGTGATATGGGAGAGTAAGTGAATGAGTAACTTGGTGTGGGGTCCTAATTTAGATAAGGCCTCTCCAGGGAGAGGAGGCTTTTGAACTGAGACCTAAAGGCTGAGAATGAGGCAGTCATCCTGAGGGAGAGCCTTCCCTAGCACGTCCAAAAGGTCTTGACATGGTCAGAGATGACACCGAGGCCCACGTGGCTGAAATCTAGTAAACAGAGGAGGTAGAGGGGAGCAAGCTTTTCAGCAGGGGATTCCGGAATTTGATTTTTCAGGAAGATCATTGTCTCTGCTTGTGCACTTGAGAGGGGCTGCAAATTAGCAGGGACGGAAGATTTATGGGAGCTTTGAGAGACAGTAGTTTGGACCACGAAGGTAGTGGTGGAGATGAAGTGAAGAAGATGTGTTTGGAAGTGGAACCAACAGGACCTGCTCAGGTGAAGGCAGGGGAGAGAGGAGTTTAGGGTGATCAGAGATTTTGACTTGAGGGTGTGGTGTTTGATGGTACCTCTTAGTGAGATGGGGGAGGAATAGGAGTAAAATAAATCCAGAAGGGGCAAAATAACCCAAGATGGGATGCCCTTTCACACTATCAAAACAAAAAAAATTAAAAAGATGATGGAGATGGGGATGATTGCAGCTACAACCGTTTTGGAAAACTGTCTGGCATTGATTGCCAGAATTGAGCCTTCACAAATCCCATGAACTCTTTGTTGCCCTCCTCTCCCGAAGTCCTTTTGTTGTGAACACTCCAGAGGGTGGTTCAGTGCATGCGAGCAGGAGTGGCCGGTTACGTAGCTCCCTCCCCACGCGCTTCCCAAGGCAGAAGGAGAACTGGGTGTGACCCTGACGCGGTGCACCTGTGCTCAGCCCAGTAGCGAGGTTTGCCGCTGAACACCTGAAGTTCCAGCCGCTGCCGCGCGAGGCCACTATTAAAGCACGAAAGCGGTCGATCCTGCGGCTCCCAGCTGGGGCGCGGTGGCCGGGTTCCCAAGGACACCACTGGGGGTCTGACGTGGCTGGGGATCACCAGCGCTGTCAACACAGATTCCAGGCTCTCTGGTGAGCGGTTTCTGCTTTCACTCCCGAACACGTTTCTTTTAAGTTTTTTTTTGTTTTTTTTGTTTTTTTGTTTTTTTATTTGACGGAGAGAGAGATCACAAGTAGGCAGAGAGGCAGGCAGAGAGAGAGGAAGGGAAGCAGGCTCCCTGCTGAGCAGATAGCCCGATGTGGGGCTCGATTCCAGGACTCCGGGATCATGACCTGAGCCGAAGGCAGAGGCTTTAACCCACTGAGCCACCCAGGCGCCCCCCGAACACGTTTCTTTTAATATACGCTGACACATTGCACGAAACCAACTTTGCCCCTTCCTCATTCTATGATTTTGCAAGTACTAAAATAAATGACAAAAATGTTTAAAATGTGAGTAAAGGTAGAGGAACACTGAGCTAAAAAGGTAGGTCAAAACCATCACGGGAATCACTGTGTGTTTGTATGTTTATATATTTGTATGCCTCTAATGTAACAAAGATGCCCAGCTTTGAAGGAACCTTTTAAAAACATGAAACTGAATGTAGAATATAACAATAAATAAAAGGTATCATATATATGATATGCAAATCAATCCAAAAGGAAAATAAAAAGGGCAAAAAAAAATTCACAAATCATTTTTCTGAAACCTTTTCCCCTTATAATTGCTGATTCACATGCAGTTGAAATAACACAGGGAAATAATACAGAGACCAAGTTTTCTCTATACTCAGATTTCCCTCGTGGTATTATCTTACAACCCTACAACACAGTATCAAAACCAGGATAGAGTCAAGATACAGAACAGTTCCCATCCTTCATCTTGCTTTTTTATGGCCGTGCCCACCCCCCTCTTTCCCTGTATAATTTCATCACTTCAAGAATGTTGTATAAATGGAATCCTATAGTATGTTCCCTTTAGGGATTGTTTTTTCTCATTTGGCCTAATGCTCTTTAGATCCATGTTGCATTATTGGTAGTTAATTTCTATATATTGATGAGTAGCATTCATTGGTATGGATATACAGCTTATTTAACTGTTTTTCATTTAAGGACACCTGGATTGTTTCCATTTTATGGTTATAACAAATAAAGCTGCTATGAGCATTCACAGTGGTTTCTTAAGTCTTTATTTCTCTGGGACAAATGCCCAGGAATACAACTGCTGGATTGTGTGCTACTTAGTTCCTCCCATCCCCAAATAATCCATTTATTTTACATAGGAAATTTTATTTAGGCAATACATATTAAATATCATACCTTAATGAAATATTCTATTTTCTTTTTTATTAATTTATCAAGATTTAAATATGTTAAACCTATCCTCTCAAACCTAGCTGACAAGGAGGTGGATAATAAAACTACCTAGACAATTAATTTTCACTAAATATAATTAATGAGAAATAAAGAGGCAGATATCTCTATTTACATATAATCATATCAAAAAGGAATGAAAACCATCAAGGTTACCTAGTAGAAATGGACTTGTACAATTTCAGGAGAAACCATTCTGGCTAGATTGACATAGAAGAGAGAAAACAAGAAAGACTTAGTGGAAAGAGGACAGTGGGAAAGTCGAAAATGTGGATTAACTGATGTGCTTTTAACTAGATAGTAGTTAGGAACAGGTGGGCCTCTGACCAGCAAGAGTTAAAGATGTGGTTCAGAGATACACTGGGCATTGGCCTCATAATGGGGCCTCTGTCATATGGGTCTGAGCCATAATAATAACACAAAATGACCTAGTACACATTATCACCATTTTACAGATGAGGAAAACCAACACATAACCTGCTAACAACCACACAGCTAGAAAGCAGTTCAGACCCAGGCCTTCTGGCCACAGGGTATATGTCCTTAACCATAACCCGAAACCATCAGGACTCATAACTATAGTGAAAAAAAAAAAACTCCTGTTACCCACGTTAACAATAATTAGTTGTAGAACCATACAGAATTTAGTTATCTCCACCTTGAGGAAATTTCAGGAGTGGATCTGTGCAATAAAAGAACCATGTGCTAAAGAGGATAGGACGTGACTTGAAGAGTCAACTTAGGTCTTGAGAAATAGAAAATGCCCACCTTCTATCCCTCCGTTATTTCTCCTGGCCATTTGGTCACCATTCAGTAGAAATCATGCAATCCCACCCCTCAGTGCCAACCCGGATTCTGTAACTGCTTCAAAGAAAACCCCAGAAATCAGAGTTGTCAGGCAAGGATAAAACAAAGACTCCTTTTCCTGGTGCCTGAGTAAGGGAGCAGAATCCTCTGGCCAGCTGCTGCTCACCCAGGAAGTGAAACGAAACCGGAAGTCGGGCGTGATCGGAGAGCCTCAGGCTCTGGGGAAGGAACAAGTAGATGGGATCCCAGAGGGATGGAAGGTTTCTGTTAGACAGAACCCGTAAGTAGTTACCTTAGGCCTCAGACATGCTTTTCCATGCCCTTGCTCACTGAAAATGAACAAGGTGAATGAGAGTGAATTCTTGTGGCACCTTCATATTGCTCAGCAAAACAATAAATGTACCCTAGCTTGACACTTTTCTATTTTTATCTGTCTTTTTCCTCTCTAAGTTTCTGACATTTCAGTTTCATTTTTGCATCATATCCTTTGAAATGCATGTTTCTTCAACAGCTTCATCAATGAAACAAGTGATTTTGATCCATTTCTCTTGGATTTCTTTTCATGGGGGCAGTCACCCTGACTTGGAGTCCAGTTGTGTTGGTCAGTTCAGGTTGCTGTAACAGGATGCTGTGGACCCGGTGGCTTATAAGCAACAGGAATTCATTTCTCACAGTTCTGGAGGCAGAGAAGCCCAAGAGCCAGGCCCCTACAGTTTCCATGTCCGATGAGGACCAGCTCCCGGCTGCAAACTGCCCAGTTCTCAGTAGGTCCTCACAGGGTAGAAGGGGCAGGGTAGATCTCTGGGGTCTTTTATAAGAGCAGACATCCCATTGGTGAGGATCTCACCTCATGAATTAATCACCTCCCAAAGGCTCCGCCCAAATATCATCATACTGGGGATCAAGATTCAACCTATTCATTGGCGAGCGGGCGTGCACAGACATTCAGTGCATAACACCAACCAAGAGAATTTTTTAAAGTTCTTGTTGGTGAATGCAGTGAACTTTTGGCAGAGCTGGATCAGAATGAAAGTTAACAATCTGGGGGCGCCTGGGTGGCTCAGTGGGGTAAGCCTCTGCCTTTGGCTCAGGTCATGATGAGATGGAGCCCCGAATGGGACTCCTTGCACGGTGGGGAGCTTGCTTCTCCCTCTGTCTGCTCTGCCTTCTGCGTCTCCTGCTTGTGCTCTTTCTCTGACAAAGAAATAAAATCCTTTTTTTTTTCTTTTTTAAAGAGAGTTAATCTGCAAATGAAATCAACAAGCGAGCCTTTACTACTTTTCTTTTGAGGAAATGGGGGCCTCCAGCATGGGAGCCTACCACTTGCTCTCTGCAGCCCAGCATCGCACAGTCCTCAACTTCTGAGAACAGGAAGCCCCAGGGCAGGTTGAACCACATGAAATTGCCGGTTGCTGTAGATCAAAAAGAGTTCACTAGTGGCAACTTGCTGTGACATAGCTCTGTCCGTCCAGCAGGCATTCAAGGAGCCGTGGACTATCATGCATCATTATTATCTCTCTTGGCTTCAGCTGCATTAACTGTCTGAAGAGGTGAATACCCACGCAAGTCCAGAGCCAGAGGAACACTGGTTAAACTTCAGACTGGCTCTGCTCACGTTCAGACTGGGTCTGCTCAAGCCGACATTTCCTTTCACAGAGGCTGATTCAAACAGTCCTGCAAAGGATATGTGCAGGAATCCAGGGCGGGGGCAGGACAGAAACGTTGTTCTTTAACACCATGTTCTTTTTTGGGGTACAGTATCTCCTTCTCCTTCTTCTTCTTGGGCACATAGTAGTAAGAGAAAATAGTTTTAAAATAAAGGCCTGATTTTTCTGTTTCTTGCTTTCTAGTTTGATGGGCCATCCTTGCTGCCTTTGAGGAAATGCTGTCAATAATTGTATGTGCTATTTCCAGCACTTTATTTCTTAACTCATTTACTATCATTTCATGTGTGGGAGAGAGCCCCAACCCGGAGGTCCTGTAGCTTGTGTCAGAGCCTGGAGCTGCTCCTGCCCTCCCATGGCTGAGTTCCGTGGCTCCTTTGTTGTGTGGTCACCACCCCCTCGAATGTGCACCTGCCGTCCGGGGCAGGGCGTCTTCTCCGGTCCGTTCTCTCCCCAGCAGTTTCCCAGCACAGCACTCCAAGTAGATGACATTTGTCTAACTGAACGATAGTAGTTTTGCAAACTTAACCAATAATAGTAAGCAGTCAGGATCATTATAGGACTCAATTGTCACTCCTTTTTGTTAATTATTGTGATCCCATCATAATCTTACAGAGGACTTTGATGTGTCTTTGCCTCTCAGAATAACCTTGTGAATGTGTTAGAGCTGGTGTGATTACCTCAACTCTTAGGTTACTAACAGAGGTTCAAAGAAGGGGGGTGCGAAGCAGAAACCATGTCTGTTCTTCCCCCAAATTTTCTTTTAGAGGGTAGGAGCAGAAACAGCCAAATCTGTCAATCATGTCTTAGCGTCCCCAAATTTCCTGGATGATTTTCTTCTCTTTGTGGCTATAAAAGAGAGAAATGGTGTTAAATAGGGTTTCTAGCTGGAGGGAGAACGGGGCAATGGCTTCTGATATGAAATCAAGATGGTAACCAAGTTCCCTTTTTCTCTGCAGCATTTCAAAATTGTCTAATTGAAGCTGAGATGTGAGTAACAGAAGTAAAGGCATGGAAAACAGTAATTTAAATATAGAAAGATTCTTAAGATATAAAGGGGATCATCTTTACAAACATTTGCTACAGAGGCAGTTAATACTGTTTTAATCCTTTAGAAGTAAAAGATTCAATTTGAGACATAGAATTTCCAGGCAGCTCTTCCTGCCAACGGTCCTGTCCCAGTGCGTTAATAAAAACACCTTTTTGACTAAAACAAACGACAACAAAAACTTAGAACTTCCAGAGTTTAGATTTTCATGTCTATAAAAGTGATTGATTCAGTAAGGCTTAACTTCTTTAGTTTAGCTCAGTTATAAAATATTACCTTGTCACAGGGAACACTGGTGAATCATAATTTATCATGAATAGTGCCTACCTCCTAATTGACCGTTTTGTGATTAATGGAGTTAGTTACAAGGGTGAAAAGTTACGACTGATTCAAAATTATTTGGTCAAAATTGTTTGGTCATGACTATAGAAAACTGTCATAGCTCAAATATTTGTTTCTTTTTTTTTTTTTTTTTTTTTTTTTTTTACTTTTAATTTTTTATTTTTTTCAGCATAACAGTATTCATTATTTTTGCACCACACCCAGTGCTCCATGCAATCCGTGCCCTCTACAATACCCACCACCTGGTGCCCCCAACCTCCCACCCCCCACCCCTTCAAAATTCTCAGATCGTTTTTCAGAGTCCATAGTCTCTCATGGTTCACCTCCCCTTCCAATTTCCCTCAACTCCCTTCTCCTCTCCATCTCCCCTTGTCCTCCATGCTATTTCTTATGCTCCACAAATAAGTGAAACCATATGATAATTGACTCTCTCTGCTTGACTTATTTCACTCAGCATAATCTCTTCCAGTCCCGTCCATGTTGCTACAAAACTTGGGGATTCATCCTTTCTTTCTTTTTTTTTTTTTTTACAGCTTTATAAACATATATTTTTATCCCCAGGGGTACAGGTCTGCGAATCGCCAGGTTTACACACTTCACAACACTCACCATAGCACATACCCTCCCCGATATCCATAACCCCACCCCCTCTCCCAACCCCCTCCCCCCATCAACCCTCAGTTTGTTTTGTGAGATTAAGAGTCACTTATGGTTTGTCTCCCTCCCAATCCCATCTTGTTTCATTTACTCTTCTCCTACCCCCTCGACCGCCCATGTTGCATCTCCTCTCCCTCATATCAGGGAGATCATATGATAGTTGTCTTTCTCCGATTGACTTATTTCGCTAAGCATGATACCCTCTAGTTCCATCCACGTCGTCGCAAATGGCAAGATTTCATTTCTTTTGATGGCTGCATAGTATTCCATTGTGTATATATACCACATCTTCTTTATCCATTCGTCTGTAGATGGACATCTAGGTTCTTTCCATAGTTTGGCTATTGTAGACATTGCTGCTATAAACATTCGGGTGCACGTGCCCCTTCGGATCACTATGTTTGTATCTTTAGGGTAAATACCCAGCAGTGCAATTGCTGGGTCATAGGGTAGTTCTATTTTCAACATTTTGAGGAACCTCCATGCTGTTTTCCAGAGTGGTTGCACCAGCTTGCATTCCCACCAACAGTGTAGGAGGGTTCCCCTTTCTCCACAACCTCGCCAGCATCTGTCATTTCCTGACTTGTTAATTTTAGCCATTCTGACTGGTGTGAGGTGATATCTCATGGTGGTTTTGATTTGTATTTCCCTGATGCCGAGTGATATGGAGCACTTTTTCATGTGTCTGTTGGCCATCTGGATGTCTTCTTTGCAGAAATGTCTGTTCATGTCCTCTGCCCATTTCTTGATTGGATTATTTGTTCTTTGGGTGTTGAGTTTGCTAAGTTCTTTATAGATTTTGGACACTAGCCCTTTATCTGATATGTCATTTGCAAATATCTTCTCCCATTCTGTCAGTTGTCTTTTGGTTTTGTTCACTGTTTCCTTTGCTGTGCAAAAGCTTTTGATCTTGATAAAATCCCAAAAGTTCATTTTTGCCCTTGCTTCCCTTGCCTTTGGTGATGTTCCTAGGAAGATGTTGCTGCGGCTGACATCGAAGAGGTTGCTGCCTGTGTTCTCCTCGAGGATTTTGATGGATTCCTTTCTCACATTGAGATCCTTCATCCATTTTGAGTCTATTTTCGTGTGTGGTGTAAGGAAATGATCCAATTTCATTTTTCTGCATGTGGCTGTCCAATTTTCCCAACACCATTTATTGAAGAGGCTGTCTTTGTTCCATTGGACATTCTTTCCTGCTTTGTCGAAGATGAGTTGACCATAGAGTTGAGGGTCCATTTCTGGGCTCTCTATTCTGTTCCATTGATCTATGTGTCTGTTTTTGTGCCAGTACCATGCTGTCTTGATGATGACAGCTTTGTAATAGAGCTTGAAGTCCGGAATTGTGATGCCACCAACTTTGGCTTTCTTTTTCAATATTCCTTTGGCTATTCGAGGTCTTTTCTGGTTCCATATAAATTTTAGGATTATTTGTTCCATTTCTTTGAAAAAAATGGATGGTATTTTGATAGGAATTGCATTAAATGTGTAGATTGCTTTAGGTAGCATAGACATTTTCACAATATTTATTCTTCCAATCCAGGAGTATGGAACATTTTTCCATTTCTTTGTGTCTTCCTCAATTTCTTTCATGAGTACTTTATAGTTTTCTGAGTATAGATTCTTAGTCTCTTTGGTTAGGTTTATTCCTAGGTATCTTATAGTTTTGGGTGCAATTGTAAATGGGATGGACTCCTTAATTTCTCTTTCTTCTGTCTTGTTGTTGGTGTAGAGAAGTGCAACTGATTTCTGTGCATTGATTTTATATCCTGACACTTTACTGAATTCCTGTACAAGTTCTAGCAGTTTTGGAGTGGAGTCTTTTGGGTTTTCCACATAGAGTATCATATCATCTGCGAAGAGTGATAGTTTGACTTCTTCTTTGCCGATTTGGATGCCTTTAATTTCCTTTTGTTGTCTGATTGCTGACGCTAGGACTTCTAGTACTATGTTGAATAGCAGTGGTGATAACGGACATCCCTGCCGTGTTCCTGACCTTAGCGGAAAAGCTTTCAGTTTTTCTCCATTGAGAATGATATTTGCGGTGGGTTTTTCATAGATGGCTTTGATAATATTGAGGTATGTGCCGTCTATCCCTACACTTTGAAGAGTTTTGATCAGGAAGGGATGCTGTACTTTGTCAAATGCTTTTTCAGCATCTATGGAGAGTATCATATGGTTCTTGTTCTTTCTTTTATTAATGTGTTGTATCACATTGATTGATTTGCGGATGTTGAACCAGCCTTGCAGCCCTGGAATAAATCCCACTTGGTCGTGGTGAATAATCCTTTTAATGTACTGTTGAATCCTATTGGCTAGTATTTTGGCGAGAATTTTTGCATCTGTGTTCATCAAGGATATTGGTCTGTAGTTCTCTTTTTTGTTGGGATCCTTGTCTGGTTTTGGGATCAAGGTGATGCTGGCCTCATAAAATGAGTTTGGAAGTTTTCCTTCTGTTGCTATTTTTTGGAACAGTTTCAGGAGAATAGGAATTAGTTCTTCTTTAAATGTTTGGTAGAATTCCCCCGGGAAGCCGTCTGGCCCTGGGCTTTTGTTTGTTTGGAGATTTTTGATGACTGTTTCAATCTCCTTACTGGTTATGGGTCTGTTCAGGCTTTCTATTTCTTCCTGGTTCAGTTGTGGTAGTTTATATGTCTCTAGGAATGCATCCATTTCTTCCAGATTGTCAAATTTGTTGGCGTAGAGTTGCTCATAGTATGTTCTTATAATTGTCTGTATTTCTTTGGTGTTCGTTGTGATCTCTCCTCTTTCATTCATGATTTTATTTATTTGGGTCCTCTCTCTTTTCTTTTTGATAAGTCTGGCCAGGGGTTTATCAATCTTATTAATTCTTTCAAAGAACCAGCTCCTAGTTTCGTTGATTTGTTCTATTGTTTTTTTGGTTTCTATTTCATTGATTTCTGCTCTGATCTTTATGATTTCTCTTCTCCTGCTGGGTTTAGGGTTTCTTTCTTGTTCTTTCTCCAGCTCCTTTAGGTGTAGGGTTAGGTTGTGTACCTGAGACCTTTCTTGTTTCTTGAGAAAGGCTTGTACCGCTATATATTTTCCTCTCAGGACTGCCTTTGTTGTGTCCCACAGATTCTGAACTGTTGTGTTTTCATTATCATTTGTTTCCATAATTTTTTTCAATTCTTCTTTGATTTCCTGGTTGACCCATTCATTCTTTAGAAGGATGCTGTTTAGTCTCCATGTATTTGGGTTCTTTCCAAATTTCCTCTTGTTATTGAGTTCTAGCTTTAGAGCATTGTGGTCTGAAAATATGCAGGGAATGATCCCAATCTTTTGATACCGGTTGAGACTTGATTTAGGACCAAGAATGTGATCTATTCTGGAGAACGTTCCATGTGCACTAGAGAAGAATGTGTATTCTGTTGCTTTGGGATGAAATGTTCTGAATATATCTGTGATGTCCATCTGGTCCAGTGTGTCATTTAAGGCCTTGATTTCCTTGTTGATCTTTTGCTTGGATGATCTGTCCATTTCAGTGAGGGGAGTGTTAAAATCCCCTACTATGATTGTATTCTTGTCGATGTGTTTCTTTGATTTTGTTATTAATTGGTTTATATAGTTGGCTGCTCCCACGTTAGGGGCATAGATATTTAAAATTGTTAGATCTTCTTGTTGGACAGTTCCTTTGAGTATGATATAGTGTCCTTCCTCATCTCTTATTATAATCTTTGGCTTAAAATCTAATTGATCTGATATAAGGATTGCCACTCCTGCTTTCTTCTGATGTCCATTAGCATGGTAAATTCTTTTCCACCCCCTCACTTTAAACCTGGAGGTGTCTTCGGGTGTAAGATGAGTTTCTTGTAGGCAACATATAGATGGTTTTTGTTTTTTGATCCATTCTGATACCCTGTGTCTTTTGATTGGGGCATTTAGCCCATTAACATTCAGGGTAAGTATTGAGAGATATGAATTTAGTGCCATTGTATTGCCTGTAAGGTGACTGTTATTGTATATTGTCTCTGTTTCTTTCTGATCTACTACTTTTAGGGTCTCTCTTTGCTTAGAGGACCCCTTTCAATATTTCCTGTAGAGCTGGTTTGGTATTTGCAAATTCTTTCAGTTTTTGTTTGTCCTGGAAGCTTTTAATCTCTCCGTCTATTTTCAATGATAGCCTAGCTGGATATAGTATTCTTGGCTGCATGTTTTTCTCATTTAGTACTCTGAATATATCATGCCAGCTCTTTCTGGCCTGCCAGGTCTCTGTGGATAAGTCTGCTGCCAATCTAATATTTTTACCATTGTACGTTACAGACTTCTTTTCCCGGGCTGCTTTCAGGATCTTTTCTTTGTCACTAAGACTTGTCAATTTTACTATTAGGTGACGGGGTGTAGACCTATTCTTATTGATTTTGAAGGGGGTTCTCTGAACCTCCTGGATTTTGATGCTTGTTCCCTTTGCCATATTGGGGAAATTCTCTCCAATAATTCTCTCCAATATACCTTCTGCTCCCCTCTCTGTTTCCTCTTCTTCTGGAATCCCAATTATTCTAATGTTGTTTCGTCTTATGGTGTCACTTATCTCTCGAATTCTCCCCTCGTGGTCCAGTAGCTGTTTGTCCCTCTTTTGCTCAGCTTCTTTATTCTCTGTCATTTGGTCTTCTATATCGCTAATTCTTTCTTCTGCCTCATTTATCCTAGCAGTGAGAGCCTCCATTTTTGATTGCACCTCATTAATAGCTTTTTTGATTTCAACTTGGTTAGATTTTAGTTCTTTTATTTCTCCAGAAAGGGCTTTTATATCTCCCGAGAGGGTTGCTTTAATATCTTCCATGCCTTTTTCAAGCCCGGCTAGAACCTTGAGAATCATCATTCTGAACTCTATATCTGACATATTACCAATGTCTGTATTGATTAGGTCCCTAGCCTTTGGTACTGCCTCTTGTTCTTTTTTTTGTTGTGAATTTTTCCGCCTTGTCATTTTGTCCAGATAAGAGTTTATGAAGGAGCAAGTAAAATACTAAAAGGGTGGCAACAACCCCAGGAAAATATGCTTTAGCCAAATCAGAAGAGATCCTGAATTGTGAGGGGGGAGAAAGGGGATAAAAAGGGGCTCAGAAAGAAAGAAAAAAAAAAACTATTAAAAAAAGAAAGCCGATAAAGAAATAAATATAAAAAGAGGAAAAAATATATATATATTAGATAAACTATTTAAAAAACGTTAAAAAAAAGAAAATGGTAAAAGTTAAAAAAAAATTAGCAGAAGAAGAGAAAAAGAAAAAAAAATTGAAAAAGAAAAAAAAATTAAATTAACTGCAAGGCTAAAAAATCATGGGGAGAAAGCCATGAGTTCCGTGCTTTGCTTTCTTCTCCTCTGGAATTCCGCCGTTCTCCTTGGTAGGTGAACTTGGTCCTGGCTGGGTTTCCCGTAGATCTTCTGGGGGAGGGGCCCGTTGTAGTGACTCTCAAGCGTCTTTGCCCCAGGCGGAGTTGCACCGCCCTTACCCTGGGCCGCGCCGAGTCATCCGCTCGGGTTCGCTTTCAGGAGCTTTTGTTCCCTGAGCGCTTTCCATAGAGTCCGGAGGACGGGAATGAAGATGGCGGCCTCCTGGTCTCCGGCCCGGAGGAGCCGAGAGCCCGGGGCCCCACTCCTCAGTGCGCCCTCAGAGAACAGCGCCAAATGACTCTCGTCACCCTGGCCTCCGGCCGCGCTCCGAGCTGACCGAGCCTGCGACCGGTTCAAGGCAACCCCGAGCTGAGAGTCACTCCTCGGCTCTGTCTCTGCAGCCGGCTTCCCCGTTCTAATACCGGTAAGCTCTGCGACACTGAGACACCCCCGATCCTTCTGCGACCCTGTGGGACCTGAGGCCGCGCTTACCCCGCCTGGGCTTCACCCCAGTTAAGCCTCTGGAGCTATGTCCCTCAGCAGAACAGACTTTTAAAAGTCCTGATTTTGCTCCGTTGCTCCGCCGCTCGCCGGGAGCCGGCCCCTCCCCCCGCGGTCTATCTTCCCGTCGCTTTGGATTCACTTCTCCGCCAGTCCTACCTTGCAGAAAGTGGTTGATTTTCTGTTTCTGGAATTGCTGTTCTTCTTCTCTTCAATCTCCCGTTGGATTTGTAGGTGTTTGCAATCTTTAGATAAGCTATTTAGCTGATCTCCCGCTACCCGAAGTAGTCTCAGCCTGCTACTTCTCCGCCATCTTGACTCCTCCCCCCAAATATTTGTTTCTAATTGTGCATCTGATTGTCTCTTAGAACAGTGTTCAACTGGCCGAGATTTTACACTGGTAATAAGGAAGAACAGATATGATTTCTGCTTCGCACTCCTCTTCTTTGAACCTCTGTTAGTAACCTAAGAGTTGAGGTAATCACGCCAGCTCTAACACATTCACAAGGTTTTTTTTGTTTTTGTTTTTTGATCTTTTTTTTAAAGATTTTTTTATAAATATAATTTTTTATAAGTATAAATATTATTAAATAAATAAAGATTATTTATTTAACAGACAGAGATCACAAGTAGGCAGAGAGGCAGGCAGAGAGAGAGGAAGGGAAGCAGGTTCTCTGCTGAGCAAAGAGCCCAATGCGGGGCTCGATCCCAGGACCCTGAGATCATGACATGAGCGGAAGGCAGAGGCTTTAACCCACTGAGACTCACAGGTGCCCCACACATATTCACAAGGTTATTCTGAGAGGCAAAGACACATCAAGGTCCTCTGTAAGATTATGATGGGATCACAATAATTAACAAAAAGGAATGACAATCGAGTCCTGTCATATCTTAGTATGAGGGAAAGCACAGAATAATTTTATTTACTTGTTTCTACTCTACTATACTGTCTAAAACTATTTGGTGCTATAGTAAATGGAATCAATTCCCTAATTTCCCTTTCTATATTCCTATATTTTCATTGTTAGTGTATAGGAAAGCAACTGATTTCTGTACATTGATTTTGTATCCTGCCACATTACCGAATTGCTGAGTTCTAGTAGTTTGGGGGTGGAGTCTTTTGGGTTTTCTGTATTAAAGTATCAATGTCATCTGTAAAGAGAGAGAGTTTGACTTCTTCATCGCCAATTTGAATACCTTTTATTTCTTTATTTTTTTTTATTTTTATTTTTATTTCTTTTTTTGCTGTTGCTAGGACTTCTAGTACTATGTTGAACAAGAGGGATGAGAGTGGGCATCCTTGTCATGTTCTTGATTTCAAAGGGAAGGCTGTCAGCTTTTCCCCATTGAGGATTATATTCACTGTGGGTTTTTCATAGTTAGATTTTATGAAGTTGAGGAATGTTCCCTCTATACCTATACTTTGAATCGTTTTAATCAGGAACAGACACTGTATCTTGTCAAATGCTTTTTCTGCATCAATTGAGAGGACCATGTGGTTCTTCTCTCTTCTCTAACTGATTTGTTCTATCACATTGATTAATTTGCAAATGTTGAACTACCCCTGCATCCCATGGATAAATCCCACCTGGTCATGATGGATAATCTTTTTAATGTGCTGTTGGATCCTATTAGCTAGGATCTTGTTGAGAATCTTGGCATCTGTATTCATCAGGGATATTGGTCTGAAATTCTCCTTTTTGGTGGGGTCTTTGCCTGGTTTGGGGATCAGGGTAATACTGGCTTCATAAAGAGTCTGGAAGTTTTCCTTCTGCTTCTATTTTTTTTTAAGGTTTTTTATTTATTTGACAGATCACAAGTAGGCAGAGAGGCAGGCAGAGAGGGGAAAGCAGGCTCCCCACCGAGCAGAGAACCCAATGCGGGGCTCGATCCCAGGACCCTGAGATCATGACCTGAGCCAAAGGCAGAGGCTTAACCCACTGAGCCACCCAGGCCACCCCTGTTTCTATTTTTTGAAACAGCTTCAGGAGAATGGGTATTATTTCTTCTTTGAGTGTTTGGCAAAATTCTCCAGGGAATCCGTCAGGTCCTGGGCTCTTGTTTTTTGAGAGGTTTTTGGATCACTGCTTCAATCTCATTACTAGATATTGGTCTATTCAGGGTATCAATTTCTTCCTGATTCAGTTTTGGAAGTTTATAGTTTTCCAGGAATGCATCCATTTTTTTCTAGGTTGCTTAACTTATTGACATATAACTGCTAATAATAATTTCTGATGATTGTTTCTATTTCCTTGGTGTTAGTCATGATCTCTCCCTTTTCATCCATAATTTTATTAATTTGGGTCCTCTCTCTTTTCTTTTGGATTAGTTTGGCCTATGGTTTATTGATCTTATTGATTCTTTCAAAAAAAAAAAAAAAAAAACCAGCTTCTAGTTTTGTTGATGTGTTCTGCTGTATCTCTAGTTTCTATCTCATTGATCTCTGCTCTAATCTTGATTATTTCCCTTCTTGTGTGTGGGGTTGGCCTAATTTGTTGCTGATTCTCCAATTCCTAGGTATAAAGAGAGCTGGTACATTCTGGATTTTTCAATTTTTTTGAGGGAGGCTTGGATGGCTATGTATTTTTCCCTTAGGACTGCCTTTGCTGAATCCCATAGGTTTTGGACCAAAGTGTCTTCATTCTCACTGGTTTCCATGAATTCTTTAAGTTCTTCTTTGATTTCCTGGTTGATCCAAACATTCCTAAACAAGGTGGTCTTTAGCTTCCAAGTGTTTGAATTCCTTCCAAACTTTGTCTTGTGGTTGAGTTCCAGTTTCAAAGCATTGTGGTCTAAGAATATGCAGGGAATAATCTTAATCTTTTGGTATTGGTTGAACCCTGATTTGTGACCCAGTATGTGGTTTATTTTGGAGAAAGTTCCATGTGCACTTGAGAAGAATGAGTATTCTGTTGTCTTAGGGTGGAATGTTCTGTATATATCTATGGTGTATATCTGGTCCAATGGGTCATTCATTGCTCTTGTTTCTTTATTGATTTTCTACTTGGATGATCTATTACCAAGAGTGGCATGTTAAGATCCCCTACTATTAATGTATTCATATCAATATGACTCTTTATCTTGACTAACAGTTGTCTTATGTAGTTGGCTGCTCCCATATTGGGGGCATAAATATTTATAATTGTTAAATCTTCTTGGTGGATAGACCTTTTAAGAATGATGTAGTGTCCTTCTTTATCTCTGACTACAGTCTTTAGTTTAAAATCTAATTTATCAGATACGAGAATTGCTACCCATTGGCATGAAAGATCTCCATCCCTTCACTTTCAGTCTGGATGTATCCCTAAGTTCCAAATGGGTCTCTTGTAGACAACATATGGACGGATCCTGTTGTTTTATCCAATCTGCAACCCTGTGCCATTTTATGGGAGCATTTAGGCCGTTCACATTGAGAGTGATTATGAAAAGATACATTTTTATTGACGTCATGTTGCCTGTGAAGTCCTTGTTTCTGTAGATTGTCTCTGTAAATTTCTGTTCTATGGCACTCTTGGGTTCCTTCTTCTCTTATAGTACTCCCCCTTAGTATTTCTTGTAGTGCCAACTTGGTGGTCACATACTCTTATACCTTTCCAGTCTTGGAAGCTCTTTATCTCTCCATTCATTTTGAATGTCAGCCTTGCTGGATAAAATATTTTTGGCTGCATGTTCTTCTCATTTAATGTCCTGAATATGTCTTGCTAGCCCTTTCTGGCTTGCCAGGTTTCTGTGGATAGGTCTGATGTTATTCTGATGCACTTTCCTCTGTAGGTAAGGAATCTCTTCCCCCTAGCTGCTCTCAAGAGCTCCTGTCTAAAATTATGATTCACCAGTTTAATAATCAGGAGTCTTGAGGTCTTTCTAGATTCTATGATCTTGGGGAGAGTCTTTCTGCCTCTAGGACATGAATGCTGGTTCCACTATAGCACCAAGAACCATAAGATACCTGGGAATAAACCTAACTAAAGAGGTAAAGGATCTGTACTCAAGGAACTACAAAACATTTATGAAAGAAATTAAAGAAGACACGAAAAGATGGAAGACCATTCCATGCTCATGGATCTGAAGAATAAACATTGTTAAAATGTCTACACTGCCTGGAGCAATTTATACTTTCAATGCCATCATGATCAAAATTCCACTGGCATTTTTCAAAAAGCTGAACAGACAATCCTAAAATTTGTATGGAACCAGAAGAGACCCTGCATTGCTAAGGAAATGTTGAAAAAAAAAAAAAAACTGGAGGCATCACATTGCCTGATTTCAAGCTTTACTGCAAAAATATGATCGCCAAGACAGCATGGTACTGGCACAAAAACAGACATGTAGACCAGTGGAACAGAGTAGAGAACCCGGATATGGACCCTCAACTCTATGGTCAAGTAATCTTTGACAAAGCCGGAAAAAAATATACAGTGGAAAAAAGACAGTCTCTTCAGTAAATGGTGCTGGAAAAAAGACAGTCTCTTCAGTAAATGGTGCTGGGATAATTGGACAGCTACACGTAGAAGAATGAAACTTGACCATTCTCTTATACCATACATAAAGATAAACTCAAAATGGATAAAACACCTCAATGTGAGGCAGGAGTCTATCAAAATCTTAGAGGAGAACATAGGTGGTAATCTCTTTGATTAGTTTTATGACATGAAAGATATTCGCAAATGACACTACATACAAAGGGCTGATATCCAAGATCTATAAAGAACTCCTCAAACTCAACACACACAAAACAGATAATCACATCAAAAAGTGGGCAGAAGACATGAACAGATACTTCTCCAAAGAAGACTTACAAATGGCTAACAGACACATGAAAAAATGTTCATCATCATTAGCCATCAGGAAAATTCAAATCAAAACCACATTGAGATACCACCTTATACCATTTAGAACAGCCAAAATTAACAAGATAGTTAACAACATGTGTTGAAGAGGATGTGGAGAAAGGGGAACCCTCTGACACTGTTGGTGGGAATGCAAGTTGGTGCAGTCACTTTGGAAAACAGTGTGGAGATTCCTTAAGAAATTAAAAATAGAGCTTCCCTATGATCCTGCAATTGCACTACTGGGTATTTACCCCAAAGATACAGATGTAGTGAAAAGAAGGGCCATCTGTACCCCCATGTTCATAGCAGCAATGGCCACAGTCGCCAAACTGTGGAAAGAACCAAGATGCCCTTCAACGGATGAATGGATAAAGAGGATATGGTCCATATATACAATGGAGTATTATGCCTCCATCAGCAAGGATGAATACCCAACTTTTGTATCAACATGGACAGGACTGGAAGAGATTATGTTGAGTCAAATAAGTCAAGCACAGAGAATCAAGTATCATATGGTTTCACTTACTTGTGGAGCGTAAGGAATAACACAGAGGACATTGGGAGATGGAGTGGAGAAGTGAGTTGGGGAAATTGGAGGGAGAGACAAACCATGGGAGACTGTGGACTCTGAGAAACAAACTGAGGGTTTTGGAGGGGAGGGGGGCTGGGGGGTTGGGTATGCCTGGTGGTGGGTATTATGGAGGGCATGTGTTGCATGGAGCACTGGGTGTGGTGCATAGATGATGAGTGCTGGAACACTGAAGAGAAATAAAATAAAATAAAATAAAATAAAATGGAAAAAAAATAAAACTATTTGAATGACTTTTACTAAAAGGTCCAAATTAAGGGCGCCTGGATGGCTCAGTGGGTTAGGCAAAGGGCCTCTGCCTTTGGCTCAGGTCATGGTCCCAGAGTTCTGGGATCTCTCTGCTCAGCAGGGAGCCTGCTTCCCCTCCCCCACCTCTGCCTGCCTCTGCTTACTCGTGATCTCCGCCTGTCAAATAAATAAATAAAATCTTAAAAAAAAATTTAAAAGGTCCAAATTAAAAACAAACAAACAACAACAAAAAAAAACACAAAGCAAAAACAACTAGAAAAATCTCTTGCATGGCAGGATTGGGATCAGGGAAGGGAGAATATGGATGTCTTAGGAAGGCATCAGAGGTCACACAATGTATGTGTATTCTTAAAACCCTTTTATGTGATTAATTTGTCTTTAACAAAATGAAAGTTATATCTTATCTGGGTTATAATAGAGATTATTTTTATGATCACCAGCCTGAGATACTTCTTCCTTGTATCTACTTCAGAAGGAAGGAGTGACGAAAGAAGGAAGGGAGGGCAGGAAGAAGGGAGGAAGGAAGGGAAAGAGGAATGGGAGGGAAGGAGAAATAAGCTCAGGTCCCTGAGGACTGGGGCTGGTTAAGCAATGGTCTTGATTTCTTCTCTGGCTTAACGCCAGAGAGAAGCATCTCTCAATCAGTGCTTTGGACACTAGGGATTCAGCAGTGAATAAACCAGGCACAAAACCATGCTTTTATGGGGCACACGTTCTTAGTCTTTAATAGGTAAGTTAGTGTCAATTTGGGTGAATTTTGTTCCTGATATTATATGGTAGTGCATTTTCCTAGTAGCAAATATTTTAAAATCATTCTCCTCTTCTAAAAATAACATGATGTTGGGGCACCTGGGTGACTCAGATGGTTAAGCATCTACCTTAGGCTCAGGTCATGATCCCAGGCTCCTGGGATCGAGCCCCACATAGGGCTCCCTGCTCAGTGGGTACTCTGCTTCTCCCTCTTCTTCTGCCTCTCCCCCTGCTTGTGCTCTCCTCTCTCTCTGTCTCTGCATCTCTCTCAAATGAATAAATAAAATCTTTAAAAAAATAAAAATAAACATGATGTAAATCATGTAATAGAACAAAGAAAATTGTTACCTAGTTTTTGTAATTTCATAAATGAAATGTTTATTGTATTATGATGTTCCTCACAAGAGTTCATTTAGTTTTTTTCCCCCTATCAATAAAAGGGTAGAATTTTATTTTTTGAGTTTTATTTTTTTTGGAACTTGATATCAAATCTTATCAATAGTACATTTTGCACAATCCTTGTATTCCTTTCTGATTGTATTCATTGAACTGCAATATTTTTTCCACAAAAGTGGTCAGGCATAATATTCATAAGATTATAAAATAAGAGCCCACTAGCTGGTGGACTTTTTATGTTATATAAATGTTTTATGTTATATAAATTTTATGTTATATAAGTATTTCCCTCTCTATAAACACTAAGTTAATGGTACTTTCTCTTTTAGAACTCACCAGATCTTGGCCACAGTCACTTTCTCTCTTCAAATCTCTGTGCCAGTTTTTGCCCTCATTACTCTGCATGTGAGTGCTCTGGATACTTTTATAGCTGTACTATATGAACATGCTGTTATATTGCCAAATAAAACAGAAACATTCATGGGGTGCCTGGTGGCTCAGCCAGTTAAATATCTGACTCTTGATTTCAGCTTAGGTCATGAGAATGAGCCCTGTGTTGGGGCTCTGTGCTCAGTGGGGAGTCTGCTTGAGATTTTCTCTCTCTCTCTGCCCCTTTCCCCATAAATAAGTAAATAAACAAAATCTGAAAGAACACAGAAACTCTTGTGTTTCAGTACAACGACCTGCTCCTTATGAATAAGAATATAGATTTCTAGAGGGAGTGATTACTCAGGCAGCTGGGTAGGTATTCTTTTTATTTCTGCTAATCAGAATTTATGGGATGGAAAGAAGAGCTAGTAAAAGATTGGAGTGTTGAATTGTCTATGTTACATATGAAGAAGTAATTTTGATTTCACTCATTTTGAACAGAATGCTCAAATTATTGTGACTCCAGAAGATGTACTTAATGGGTGGAAATTTACCAGGGAAACCACTCTTTCTTATCTGGAGGATATCCTGGGACCCCAAATGAATTGCATTCCATGTCAAGACTCCCACAGATATTTTAACTATACTCATTGTTTGTGTAAAAATGCTATAATTCTCTACAATGTGCATGTTCACTACAGCAAAATGATGAATCCTGAATTATGACATATGTGGCATATGGTATTGTTATATTTATCTTGGCATTTGTTTAAAAAATTTGTGCTTATGGTTCTTTGAGAGAATTAATAAGATTGATAAACCCCTTGCCAGACTTATGAAAAAGAAAAGAGAAAGGACCCAAATAAATAAAAAATAAATAAAATAATGAATAAAGGGGGAGAGATCACAACCAGTATCAAATAAATACTAACAATTATAAGAACATATTGTGAGAACTACACACCAGCAAATTTGACAATCTGGAAGAAATGGATGCCTTCCTAGAGACGTATAAACTACCAAAACTGAACCAGGAAGAAATAGAAAACCTGAACAGACCCATAACCAGTAAGGAGATTGAAGCAGGCATCAAAAATCTCCCAACAAACAAGATCCCAGGGCCAGACAGCTTCCCAGGGGAATTCTACCAAACATTTAAAGAAGAATTAATTCCTATTCTCCTGAAACTGTTCCAAAAAATGGAATGGAGGGAAAACATCCAAACTCATTTTGTGAGGCAAGCATTACCTTGATCCCAAAACCAGACAAAGACCCCATCAAAAAAGAGAATTACAGACCAATACCCTTGATGAACACAGATGTGAAAATTCTCACCAAAATACTAGCCAATAGGATCCAACAGTACGTTAAAAGGATTATTCACCACAACCAAGTGGGATTTATTCCCGGGCTGCAAGACTGGTTCAACATCCACAAATCAATCAATGTGATACAATACATTAATAAAAGAAAGAACAAGAGCCATATGATACTCTCAATAGATGCTAAAAAAGCATTTGACAAAGTACAGAACCCTTTCTTGATGAAAATTCTTCACAGTGTAGGAATAGAGGGTACATACCTCAATATCATCAAAGCCATCTATGAAAAAAACCCACAGCAAATATCATTCTCAATGGAGAAAAACTAAGAGCTTGTCCATTAAGATCAGGAAGATGGCAGGGATATCCATTATCACCACTGCTATTCAACATAGTACTAGAAGTCCTAGCCTCAGCAATCAGACAACAAAAAGAAATAAAAGGCATCGAAATTGGCAAAGAAGTCAAACTCTCACTCTTTGGCATCCAAATTGGCAAAGAAGTCAAACTCTCACTCTTTGCAGATGATATGATACTTTATGTGGAAAACCCAAAAGACTCCACTCCAAATCTGTTAAAACTTATACAGGAATTCAGCAACATATCCGGATATAAAATCAATGCACAGAAATCAGTTGCATTTCTATACACTAACAACAAGACAGAAGAAAGAGAAATTAAGAAGTTGATCCCATTTAAAATGATGCCCCAAACCATAAGATACCTAGGAATAAACTTAACCAGAGAGGCAAAGAATCTGTACTCAGAAAACTATAAAGTACTCATGAAAGAAAATGAGGAAGACACAAAGAAATGGAAAAATGTTCCATGCTCATGGATTAGAAGAGCAAATATTGTGAAAATGTCTATGCTACCTAAAGTGATCAACACATTTAATGCAATCCCTATCAAAATCCTACCCATTTTTTTCAAAGAAATTGAACAAATAATCCTAAAATTTGTATGGAACCAGAAAAGACCTCAAATAGCCAGAGGAATGTTGAAAAAGAATGCCAAAGTTGGTGGCATCACAATTCCAGGCTTTAAGCTCTATTACAAAGCTGCCATCATCAAGACAGTATGGTACTAGCACAAAAACAGACACACAGATCAATGGAACAGAATAGAGAGCCCAGAAATAGACCCTCAACTCTATGGTCAGCTAATCTTTGACAAAGCAGGAAAGAATGTCCAATGGAAAAAAGTCTCTTCAATAAATGGTGTTGGGAAAATTGGACTGCCACATGCAGAAAAATGAAACTGGACCATTTCCTTACACCACACACAAAAATAGACCTCAAATGGATGAAAGGCCTCAATGTGAGAAAGGAATCCATCAAAATCCTTGAGGAGAACACAGGCAGCAACCTCTTCAACCTCAGCCTCGCTAAATTCTTCCTAGAAACATCACCAAAGGCAAGGGAAGCAAGGGCAAAAAGGAAATATTGGGACTTCATCAAGATCAAAAGCTTTTGCACAGCAAAGGAAATAGTCAATAAAACCAAAAGACAACTGACAGAATGGGAGAAGATATTTGCAAATGACATATCAGATAAATGGCTAGTATCCAAAATCTATAAAGAACTTATCAAACTCAACACCCAAAGAACAAATAATCCAATCAAGAAATGGGCAGAGGACATGAACAGACACTTCTGTAAAGAAGACATCCAGATGGCCAACAGATACATGAAAAAGTGCTCCACATCACTCGGTATCAGAGAAATACAAATCAAAACCACAATGAGATACCACCTCATGCCAGTCAGAATGGCTAAAATTAACAAGTCAGGAACAACAGGTGCTAGGGGGATGTAGAGAAAGGGGATCCCTCCTACACTGTTGGTGGGAATGCAAGCTGCTGCAGCCACTCTGAAAACAACATGGAGGTTCCTCAAACAGTTGAAAATAGAGCTAACCTACAACCCAGCAATAACACTACTGGGTATTTATCCTAAAGATACAAATGTAGTGATCTGAAGGGGCATGTGCACCCAGATGTTTATAGTAGCAATGTCCACAATAGCCAAACTATGGAAAGAGCCTAGATGTCCATCAACAGATAAATGGATAAAGCAGATATGGTATATATATAAATGGAATACTATGCAGCCATCAAAAGAAATGAAATCTTGCCATTTGCAATGACGTGGATGGAACTAGAGGGTATTATGCTGAGTGAAACAAGTCAATCAGAGAAAAACAATTATCATATGATCTCCCTTATGTGAGTAATTTGAGAGGCAAAGTGGGGGGTTTGGGGGGTAGGGAAGGAAACAATGAAACAAGATGGGATCAGGAGGGAGACAAGCCATAAGAGACTCTTAATCTCACAAAACAAACTGAGGGTTGTCAGGGGGTGGGAGGTATGGAGAAGGTGGTTGGGTTATGGGCATTGGGGAGGGTATGTGCTATGGTGAGTGCTGTGAATTGTGTAAGCCTGATGACTCACAGACCAGTACTCCTAGGGCTAATAATACATTATATGTTAAAAAACAAAAGAGGGGCGCCTGGGTGACTCAGTGGGTTAAAGCCTCTGCCTTCAGCTCAGGTCATGATCTCAGGGTCTTAGGATCGAGCCCCGCATTGGTCTCTTTCTGCTCAGCAGGGAACCTGCTTCCCTTCCTCTCTCTCTGCCTGCCTCTCTGCCTATTTGTGATCTCTGTCTGTCAAATGAATAAATAAAATCTTTAAAAAAAAAAAAAGAAAAAATTGTGCTTAGATACCATTTAACAATCATTTATGATTTAATAGCTTTATTAAACTTGGAGAAAATATGTGAACAAGATATTTTTGGCTAGGATTAGAAGCTAAGGGCAAGAGAATCTCATGAAGTCAAGTAGTAAATTAATTTCTGAAGTGGACAGTGGGTTGTGTTTGGGAAATATTCCAAGGTCTCCACTGAAAGTACCATACTTCAATCTCATGGAGCCTTTCTATTCTAAAATCTACTTCCTAGAAAGAAAGACCTCACTATGTCCATTCTTGTGAATCATAAGAGCTTGTGCTTTGAAACTTTGTGTTTTCTTTTGCTCATAGCGCTAGTTTTCCTGAGGAAAAATAATCTAGAAACTTTCTAATAATAAATATTTAATAAATGTAAGTGCATATTAGCACATACTCTCCTGTCATCCTCTCTTACTCTCTCATACTTGCATGCTTTTGCAATTTTTTTTTGTTTTGATGGAAGATTATGAATACCATACTTTTCCAAACATACCTGGTTATTCTGACATTTCTATAAGGGTTATTAGGAAACAGCTTTTCTTAGCTCTAGAGAGAACACAAAAAGGAAAATATTGGATGACGTGATAGTAGACAGCTAATTTTCCCATCCTTCTTGTCCCGAGTTGATCCTCTCTATGGCATTTGTAAATTTTCTTTTGTGCCTGAAGAGAGGTCAGTATCTGGATGGTCTTCCTGAATAGAAGTTTTGAAAATTGGGGCAACTCTTTTATTTTTTAACTTATGGTAGGATTGAGTTCTGGATTTCCGGTTAAAAATAATGTCGTAAATTTATGGAATAGTCAAAGATAACAGTAGCTATGGAAATTCGTGAAGGTTGGGGGAAAGGTTTTTACATATGGTTAGTAAAGAGCTCTGTTACAGCCCACAAAAGAAAGAAGGAATTTTGACAGAAAATGGGACTTGCATCATCTCCCAAGATAATCCACATTTAATTCACTTACCTTTTCATTTATTCATTCAGCCATTATTTATTGAGCACCTATGATGTGCCAGATACTATTCCAGAAATAGGAGATGTAGTGCTTAATAAAATGAAGCTTATGCCCCCTCCACCATGGCTTATGAATATTTAGTTGAGAGAAGATAGAGGTAAATAAATGCACTTATTATATAGAATGTCGTATGGTGATCCTAATAGATAGGTTTTAGATTTCAAGGTGACAGGATTTGTTGCCAGACTGTGGGAGGATGAGAGAAAGACAAGCATCAGGAGTGACTCCACTTTTTTTTTTTTTTTAAAGATTTTATTTATTTATTTGAGAGAGAGAGTGCGAGAGAGAGCATGAGAGGGGAGAAGGTCAGAGGGATATGCAGACTCCCCATAGAGCTGGGAACCCAATGTGCAACTCGATCCCAGGACTCCAGGATCATGACCTGAGCTGAAGGCAGTCCCCTAACCAACTGAGCCATCCAGGTGCCCATGACTCCCATTTTCGACTTGAGCAACCAGAGACATGGAATTGCCATTTAGAGATAGAGAGAGTCTGGGATACAAATTAGGAAACCAACATTGCACATCTTAAGTGAGAGCTTCCCTTTAGATGTCCAGGTGAAGGTTTCAACCTGGCAATTGCATACAAGTCTGGTATGAAAGGACAAAGTCAGGAATGGAGATGGAAAACCAAGAGTCTGAGCACATAGATGATTTTTTAGCACAGTGATGGTTGATCAATGGAGTAAATTACAGAACAGAAGAGATCTAAGGCTTGAGATCTAGGAAATTCCAATGTTTAGATTCAGGAGAGGTGAGGAAAAACCAGCAAAGGAGCATAAGAAGAGCTACCAGTGAAAAGGGGAAGAGAGAGTGGGGTCCGATAAGCAAGGTGAAGTGTTTCCAGGAAGAGGGCATAATTAACTGTATCACATGCTGCAGATATGTAGGATAAGATCAAGTAAGATGTGGAGATCATCATTGGTATGAGTAAGAGCTGTCAGGTGGGAAGCTGATTTGATTGCTTCAAGAGAGAATGAGAGAGGATGAGCTGGAAACAGCAAGATGGACAGCCCCTTCCAGGAGTTTTGCTATAAGAGGGAGCTGAGAAAATATTTAGAGGGGCATGTGGGTTCAAGAAAGGTTTTTAATTTCTTTTTTAAAGATGAGAAGTACTAAAGCATATTTGCATGTCGATGGAATGCTCCAGTGGCGAGAAGACAACCAGTGATGTAGGGGAGTGAATGAGGAATTGCCAGAGCAATAGTTACAATGTGGAAAAAATTCGTCAAGTTTAATTTGTGGCTTTTAATTATGTTCTTTTTCATGAATTGTTTTTATATTGACTTGTAAATTGACTTACACTTAGATTCTTGCTATTGTTTGTTTCTGAATGAAGTGAATAAAATACTTTTTTAGGTTAAAATGTCTTCTTAAAAATTGAGATGTAATTGATATATAACATTGTATAAGCTCAAGGCGTACATCATGTTGATTTGATACTAAATATTGTAATATGTTTACCACCACAGTGTTAGCTAACACTGCTGTCACTTCACATAATTATTATTTCTTTTTGGGGGTGAGAATAATTAAGATCTAGTCTCTTAGCAACTTTGAAGTTCATAATACGGTATCCTTAACTATAATCACTATGCTATGCATCAGATCTCCAGGACATATTTTATTTGTTAGTTGCAACTTTGTACCTTTAAACAGTATTCCCAATTCCTCCTTCCCCTGAGTCCCTGGTAATCACTATTCTATTCCTTTCTTTTATGAGTTCAGTGCTTTTCTAGATTCCTCATGTAAGTGATATCATACAGTATTTTTCTGTCTCTATCTTACTGAAATGCCTTAATTAAAATTTCATTTGGCTAGGTGGCTCAGTTGGTTAAGTGTCTGCTTTCGGCTCAGGTCATGATCCCAGGGTCGTGGGATTGAACCCCACCTTGGGCTCTCTGTTCAGGGGGAGCCTGCTTCTCCCTCTCTCTCTGCCTGCTGCTCCCCCTGCTTGTGTTCTCTCTCTCTGTCAAATAAATAAATAAAATCTTCTGTTTAAAGAGATTTTTTAAAAAGATTTTTCAAAAAAATCTTTTTAAAAAAGATTTTATTTATTTATTTAAGAGAGAGAATGAGAAAGAGAGAGAGCATGAGAGGGGGGAGGGTCAGAAGGAGAAGCAGACTCCCTGCAGAGCAAAGAGCCTAGTGCAGGACTTGATCCTGGGACTTCAGGATCATGACCTGAGCAGAAGGCAGTCGCTTAACCAACTGAGCCACCTAGGTACCCCTAAATAAAATCTTTTCAAAAACAGTGTATCTTTGTCAATCCTTAAAATGCTAGTAAATTTCAATTTCTTTTTAAAATTTTTATGTAGAAAATAAATGTAGAGAGAAATTTTAATAGTCTCATTCCCAAGCTTTGGCATTTCCTACTTTGCAGACCACTTTATTAAACTCTTGACCCTGATTATTATGTTAGACTAAGTTTTTCATGTTTACCTGCAAGGAATCAAGGAGAATTGAATAAAACATTCATTTTCAACAGCAACTTTGAAAGCTGAGTAGGGGTCTCTAAAATTATTTTGGATGGAACGTGGTAAAGATGGAGGTGGCATTCCTCATCTGGTTAACAGATACATAATGTGCAGAATAACTTGCACTATTCTTTGAATCCCTGATACCTAGAAACAAAAACGCTTCCTCAGCTTTCAAGGAGCTCATAGTTTTGGGGATTTATGTGAATGCATTTGGCTCCTAATTGGGGGGAAGGAGTAGGGATAAAGACACACACACACACACACACACACACACACACACAGAAGAGTGGGGGATTAATGGGGGATAGACAGAAACAAAGACAGAAAGAGAGAAACTGCATTTGCCCAGGTTTTCTTTGGAAATCTACTTCAGGTCACCAGATTCATACACTTCCTGTAGAGTTCCTGCTGTTGACTATAGCCAGATCACACATTCTTTCTCTTTCTCTCAAAAAAATTTATGAAAATGTTTCAGACACACAGAAATTATAAAGGATTGCATAACAATCACCTGTGTACCCATTGCCCAGTTTATGCAATGAAGCAGGCTCCCCCTTCTATTCCCTTCCAATCACATTCTCCTCCTTTCCCTGGTCCCTTCTCTGGATGAAATCGCTATTGTAAGATTTTTCTAGATCATTCTCATGATTTCCTGATAGTTTATTACATATATACATATTCCTACTTAGCACTATTTTGCATCTTTTTGAACTTTGTATATATGCATATTTATTGCACAGAAATAACATTTCTTATTTCTATATAAGAAATTGTGAGGTTAATCTATGTAAATAAGCATCACTTTAATTTCATGCATTTTCACTGATGTACAGTGTGCAGTTGTATCAATGTGCTAGTTATTAAGCTGTTGTCACTCAGCTCCAAACCCACACTTCTGCATTCTTCTGATGGTGCGCTAGGACTAGGCAAACCTGTTTCTCCTTTGCAACCTGGCTCCCTAATAGACTATGCCGATAGGGGCCACTAGACAAATACCAAAGGTTGGAAGAGAGGTGACAGGAATTTCTGGTTTGCTCACTTATCAGAATTAACCCATCCATCTGGTGGTTGTAGTTTGTTCTGGTAGCGGATGCTCCTAATTTTCACTTTGTTCCCATTCAGACAGAACATTCAGTGTCACTGCCTTCAGCAGCTATTGCCTCCTCCACAGATTAGAGTCCTAGGTCATTGGGGATCCTCTTCTCAGAATCTGGCTCTCAGCTCCAGCTGGAGAGCACACCCACCTTGGGGTGGAGCCCCAGCTCCAGGGGCTTCTCTGGAAGCTCCTAACCCCTAACAGCCTCTGTTCCCTCTGTTCACCAACACTGGGAGTGGTATTGGCTTTCAGCAATTGTTCTCTTTGTTACCCAAGGGTTGCTTTCATGTCCTTCATTCATCAAATACCTCTTTAACCGAATTCCTATGTTAAATTCTCTTAAGACAATTGGTGTGGATTCTGCTTTCCTGGTTGCATCTTGTCTGGTACATTGGTGAGAACAATATTCATGTGTCCTTTCTGTTATTGATGAATATGGTGAGCGTGGCTAGGCTGGCTGCCTTGAGATCTTGGGTAAACTCCATGAGGTAGTAACAATGTGGAGAGGAGGGCAGTGGTGGTTCCAGGCATCCTGTCAGGACCTCTCCCCAGCCAACAGTAAAAAAGCAAAGGGCCCATCATCTAACTTCCTCTGACCTGCCATATTCACTTCATAAGAACTGTGGAAACCAGGAACTTGGGATGCCCATCTGTGAGAACACAGGCTTTGTGGCCACATGGAAGCTGGTGCTTGTATGATTTCTTAGTAACAAGCTGAACCAAGAAGCAGCATTAGCGGACTCTGAGTCATCATTTTTGATGGACTTTGTCCCTGGACCTTTTCCTGTGGTTTAGCCTGTTCAACAGATGCTTAGGTTTTCTAGTTTTGGGTTATTTACTTATTACAGTTATTATTACTATTAATTCCTATTATAAATGATGTTTCTTTGAATATCCTTGCATATGTCTCTTCAAACTCAAGTCAAAGAATTTTTTGGATGTCTACTATATGTCAGGCAAGGCTTGAGCTGGATAGTGATAATGAATAGCGCAAAAGTTCTATTTCTTAAGGATCACAGTCTAGAAGAGGAGACAGAGCATTGTTATCATCAAATCATTCATTACCATGGTAATCAAATTTGGACACTTAGAAAATGCCTCACATTGTGCTAAGTATTTTCAAACATCTCATTTAACACTGTATTAAAAGTCATAGAATGTAGGTGCCTGGGTGGCTCAGTTGGTTAAGTGACTGCCTTTGGCTCAGGTCATGACCCTGGAGTCCTGGGATTGAGTCCCGCATCAGGCTCTCTGCTCAGTGGGGAGTCTGCTTCTCCCTCTGACCCTCCCATTTCATGCTCTCTCTCTCTTCCTCTCTCTCTCTCTCATTCTCTTTCTCTCAAATAAATAAATAAAATATTTTAAAAAATCACCTTTAAAAAAAAAGCCATAGAATGATAATGCTATGATCAATATAAGGGCCAGGAATGGGTCCATTTTACCTTGGAAAACAACAAGGATCCCAGGGGCCAGCTGGGTAAATCAGTCAGGGACTTCTAGGTAGACTTAGTCATGTGTACAAAGATGTGGAAGTATAGCATGCTATAAAAGAGTCCAATATATTGGGGTGGTGGTGGGGAGGAGAGGAGTAGAGGAGTAAAGGAGGAAGGGGAAGGAGAAACAATAAAAATAAGAAGCAAGGGCCAGATCATTGACGCACAAAGGAAGTTCTGAAACTAACAAAAAGACACGTTGAAGGATTTTAGAATATAATATTATGACAAATTAAAGAGTTTTTAAAAATAACTTTGATAGTGGTTTGGAGGATAGAGTAGATGGAAGTAGAAAGGGAAATTCTAAATGCGCGTGACCATAGAAGAGACAGTTTTCCTCAGGATAGTGGTGGCAGAACAGCCCTTGGGGACATGCTTGAGGAACAGCAAGGAAACCAATACAACTGGAGCCACATGAACGTGGTGGAAATTACCAGGAGTTGATGTTAGAAGGAGCAGGAGGCTGGATCATAGTGAGGCTTGTAAGCATTGCAAGAACTTGGCTTTTTACTCTGAATGAAGTGGGATGCCATTGAAAGATTTTGGGCAGAGGAGTCACACAGTTTTATATTTTAATAGGTTCATTCTGATTGCTGTTGAGCAAAAGTGGAAGAAGTGGTACCAAAACCAGGCAGGAGGGCACTGGAGTAATCCAAGACAGAGATGATGGTGGCTTGGACCAGGACTGCAGTAGCAAAAGGTCTCCTGACTGAGCATGTGTAGAGGAAGAGACAAAGAGAGAAATAAGTATAACTCCAAGGGCTTGGGCTGAAAATCTAGAGGACTAAAAGCCATTAACTGAGATCTGAAATCCAGGTTGTAGAAGAACTTGAACAATGTCAGCTTTTCCCAAATTTCAGCTAATCATGTCATTATGTCATGATCTCCATGATTTTTGCATTAACCATACACTATTTATTACTTACTTGGTATTGAGATTGATGGACATCTTTCATGTTGCCTCATCCTAAACTCTACAATCTATGAGTTTATGAATCATAAATTCTCTTCATTCTCCAAAAGGTTTTATTTATTTGTGAGAGAGAGAGAGAGTGAGCTCAAGCAGGAGGAGGGGTTGGGCAGAGGGAGAAGCAGACTCTTCACTGAACAGAGAGGTTAATGTGGGACTTGATCCGAAGACCCCAGGATCATGACCTGAGCCAAAGGCAGAAACTTAACTGACTGAGCCACTCAGGCACCTCCCCCCAACCTTAAAAGATTTTATTTATGAGTCATAAATTTTCTAATAAACATGGTATCTATAACTGTTTTTAAAAATATTTTATTTTATTTATTTTATTTTAGGAGAGGGAGAATGAGATAGGCGACAGAGACAGAGCGAGCAGGGGGAGGAGCAGAGGAAGAGGGAAAAGCAGACTCCATGCTGAGCACGAGCCCAACTTGGGCTCCATCTCATGACAAGGAGATCAAGATCTGAGTCAAAATCAAGAGTTGGTTGCTTAACTGACCTAGCCACCCAGGTGTCCAAATCTGTAACTATTAAAAGTATTTATCTGTATATCTTGCAAAATCAACTTGCTTACCCCTCATGAGGCATGGACCACATTTGTAGAATTAATGTTTTATTTTTTTATTTTTAAAAAAAATTAAAAAAAATTTTTTAAATTTATTTGACAGAGATCACAAGTAGGCAGAGAGACAGGCAGAGAGAGAGGAGGAAGCAGGCTCCCTGCTGAGCAGAGAGCCCAATGTGGGTTCGATTCCAGGACCCTGGGATCATGACCTGAGCCAAAGGCAGAGGCTTTAACACACTGAGCCACCCAGGTGCTGCTTTTTTAAAATTAAAAAAAAATTTTTTATTAGAATTAATGTTTTAAACAATAGAAAATCACTGACTCTTTTGGAGTCTAAATGACATAACAGGAGCTGGACTTTAGAGAAAATTCATTTGGTGGCTATGGTGGAATGAACAACTTCGGCCATTGTGGCACATAGGGAGACAAATTTAAAGCAGAATATGGCTTAGCATAATAAATCAGAACACGAAGAGATGTTTAAAAGAAATTTTATGATGAGTTAGATGTGGGAGCAAAGGGAGAAGATAATGTCAGAGACTTGGGTTAAATAAATGACAACTATATCTAATATCTTAAACATGTTTAGCTTTTTAGAGGCACAAGGAAACCATCTCCTGAAAATGAGATTTTGGGTGACGTAGTAGTACAAGTGTTTAGGGATGAGGACTTCACTTAAAAATGGGCAGGTTCTATAAAGATGAAGAAATTGTATGACCCAAAGCCTAGCTTCTTGGTTTTCAGCACACGAACACTACAGCATTAGTCAGGTTCTGGAGAGACCCAGACACTCAACTCAGTGGACACTCATTGTTACTGACCATGTTATAATCTGTGTTTTACAAAACGGACAAATGCAGTCTACATTTCAGACTATTTGATGGTCTTTCTAAGAGAAACTAGCAACTGTGGCTCCTGCTGAAATCCTCTTATAATGCAAAAGTCGAGAGCCACCGATCATGAACAAATGAACAGAATCACAAGCATGTATTTCTATTTTCCCCTGGTGTTTTGTGAGCTCTGTTAAAACTGGAGCTTGCCTAGAGTCTGTCTGTGTCTGCTCCAGCCACATACATAAGTTCTCAACAAATGGTTGTTGTGATGGCTGCCTTTTAGAAGAGTTGAGTATTGGCTCTACTAATGGAAATGTCGAACTACCAGGAAAATGTTTTTTATTTAAAAAAAAAAGAGAGAGAGAGAGTCCAAGAGTTTTTTGGATTGGGATGGACTCATCTGATCAGCTCATTAATTGTACTTTGAGAGCAGAATGAACCTCTGAATCAGTGTCAGCAACAGCACTGCATACCTGAGTCAATCCGAGTATGTACTTTCAGCTGTCTGTTTTCTTGTGCAATGTTCTTTCTTAATGTGTTGTGTAACGTATTTGTGAGAAAATACAAATAGCTGGTAGCAAGCAGGGCTTTACCCTGAAAGTTTCTTCGGTGGTTAGATCCATATGAGGATCTGAGCTTATGGAAGGTCTCTCAATTTTAACTATGATTATGTCATATTTTCCAAAATATGTGGCAATATTTGCCCTCTATCCTGAGTGTGGGTGCGCTGGACACTTTTACAGCTACACTCTATGAACGTGCTGTTATATTTCCAAACAGAACAGCAACACCAGCTCCAAAAGAAGAAGCTTCGCTCCTGATGAACAAGAACATAGATGTTTTGGACAAAGTAGTTAGGGTGTCTGTGTGGCTCAGTTGGTTGAGCGACTGCCTTCAGCTCAGGTCATGATCTTGGAGTGCCAGGATCGAGTCCCACATTGGGTTCCCTGCTCAGCAGGGAGTTTGCTTCTCTCTCTGACCCTCTCCCCTCTCATGCTCTCTGTCTCTCATTTTCTCAAATAAATAAAATAAATAAATAAATACATAAACTGGCCGCCAGGCAGATATTATGCCCTTGCTTATGGTCGTTGGGGTACTGTAAAGGAAACTTGAAACTTGGAAAGAGTGTGGGTATTTCGGATTTATGAAGAACCTTTTTTTGCTGCCACTTGTTTTGAACAGGGTGCATAGATCATTGTTACTCCAGAAGATGGAATTTATGCCTGGGTCTTCACAAGAGAGACCATTTACCCCATCTGGAAGATATCCCACACCCTGACGTGAACTGGATTCCATGTAGCGATTCCCCAGAGGTAACATCATTACCCCTTTGATTTTTGAACAAAAAATTGTGATACTTAAAATCAAATAGCAAATCCATTAAGCTTGACTAGTATTCTTGCTGGTAACCAGTCTACGGATCTGGACTTACAAGCTTCTAATGCCTCATAATATGTACCACCTGGCATGACGTGAGACGATGATGCTTGGTTGGTTATTTATTATAGTCTTCTTAATGAACAGTATGTGCATATAGAGTTTTTATAATGTGCTTAATTGGCTTTCGATAAAGCGAAAAAGTTGTAATATCTGGGACCTCTGTTCCCAGATAAAGGAAGTTCACCCATAAACACCTGCCTCCTTTGCAGGAATGGTAAAAAGATAAATGAGCTTATGTTTCCAAAGAGCTTTGACATCACTATCATGTGCAATGTGATCAGTAGGGTGAGTGGAAATTCTGAGACCACAACCCACCACCTCCTAGTTGAGTGATGTTCAGCAGATAACCTATGCACTTGACCTCTCTGTTTCTTTTTCCATAAAACGGAGATAGTAAACAAGACTGTCAAGTGAAGTAATACACATAGAATCTAAATACTGTTGTGCTGTCACCTACATCAGCTGTCACTGTTACCTCTTTTTAACAAAAAGAACTGGATCTGAACATCTTTGTTTTCTTGTCTGAGAGATGTAAGTAATTATTAATAGCTATAGTTTCAGCATGACTTTTTTAGGGAAAATCTGTATAAAACTTAAAAAAGATTGATGAAGTCACTGTAGGTGTATTTACTTTGTTAAAATAGTTCATATGTAATTCCTTCAACAGGCAAAATCTATGCATTAAAAAGTAATTTAATTTGTAAATTAAATTAGCAAACCTATACACTTCTGTTCAGAATTATATCTGTTGAGCACACACACACAAAAGGAACGTCTTTAATAATTTTGACACTTGAAATTGACTGGGCAGTCAAGTCCAGTGCTGCAACATGGGAGCTCTACTGTGTGAGTCAGTCTCGCCCCAGGATTTTCATCTTTGGAAAAACATTCTCTGAGTGTTGCAAGTCTGTGTTTACAGTAACCATGTAACTATAATCCAATGTTTATTTGATTATGGGTATTTTTCCCAGAGCAGGAAGGACTCATTATTTGCAATAATTCAAGAGGCTGGTACTAAAATTCACTCTATTTTCCTGGGCTGATAAAACTGACTTTCCTAGGGCAAAATGTCCCGAAACCTAATAATTAATCTCAGATGAATTATTTTAAGTTGGGAAAGTGGGTGGCCCATGAAATTTTAACTTCTTAGCATCTTGCAGAACTTTATTCAAATGGTAAGCTTTCAATTCTGAGTTATAAAAGAAGAAATCTAATATTTAATATAATGGTAATATTGGTTAAAAAAAGCCACCATTTCTTCCCTACTAATATTTCTCTCTAAGAGAGATATTAGAGGGCCACATGCCCATCCCTGTGTATTTAAATACTATCATTTAGAATATTGACATGTCCTACACCTCCTTGAGCTTTACCCTTGAGAAAGTAACATGAGAAATTAAAATACCTTAATTATTTATCAGAAAAATAAATAAATAAATAAATAAATAAATAAATACATAGAAAGAAAATACGTGGTAGTTTTATTGAAGGTCTTAGTGAATGTTAATATTAACAGTATTGCCCTGTTTTTCCTAAGGGTGGGAAAGAAAATAAATGGTCTGAAGCAATAGTCATAAATCTGTCCTTTCTATTCAAAGATTAGCTCAACGTGAACTGTAGAGGAGCTGAGAGATGATGGAGAGAACCCAACGGCTTCTAAAGGCAGAGAACCCATCAGTTTCCTGGGTTGTCTTCTTGTAGTTACAAAATCCATATTGGCCATTATTTTTTTATTGAGTACCTACTTGGTTCCAGGAACTGTACCTGGTACACTATACATATTATCCCATTCAATTTATGTGGCAGGTGTAACTATTTCCATTTTAAATATCAGGGGAAGAAAGGAGGCTTAAGGTCTCATATTCATAATTAGCATGGCAGAAATTCAAGCAGTTAATTTCCATTTGAGCCCTGTAACTTAATAGACTCTGAGTGCCTGCATGTGCCATATTTTATTTGAAATTACGAGTGACCAGTGAATCCACTCCTTTGACAGAATGTTCTGGATGCTAATTTTTTTTTATTTTTTTCTGCATATCTGTCTCTATAACTTTAGTCTTTGTGCTGTCTTTATTTTGTGTTCATACATATGACTCAGTCCTTCAGATTAGAGCCTTTCAGATATTTGAAACCACCTATCATTCCACCCATTTCATCACCTCAATCTCTTATTTCTCAGATAATGCCCCCAGTGTGGATGGATTTGACACTACTTTAAGAAGCAATTTCATAGTATGTATTTATCTTGGGGTTTCTCATGAGCAGCCTCTAAGGCAGAAAGAAAGCTTTTATGTTGTACTGACAGAAGAGGAAACTGAGCCAGCATAATGAAGCCCTCTTCTTTCTCTTTTCCTCCCTCCCTTCCTTCCTTTCTATTTACCTTCCTTCCTTCCCTCCTTCCTGAAATATTTTGAGTGCATAATGCTGCATTTGTTCTCTATGGAATATAATTGACATAATATTTATCGCTTCCTAGTAAAACTATGCCTTGAATTATAAAAAAGATCCTCCTCATTCGAAGAGTGTGTTGGGGAATGGGAGAAGATATTTGCAAACGACATATCAGATAAAGGGCTAGTGTCCAAAATCTATAAAGAACTTAGTAAACTCAACACCCAAAGAATAATCCAATCAAGAAATGGGCAGAAGACATGAACAGACATTTCTGCAAAGAAGACATCCAGATGGCCAACAGACACATGAAAAAGTGCTCCATATCACTCGGCATCAGGGAAATACAAATCAAAACCACCATGAGATATCACCTCACACCAGTCAGAATGGCTAAAATTAACAAGTCAGGAAATGACAGATGCTGGCGAGGATGCGGAGAAAGGGGAACCCTCCTACACTGTTGGTGGGAATGCAAGCTGGTGCAACCACTCTGGAAAACAGCATGGAGGTGCCTCAAAATGTTGAAAATAGAACTGCCCTATGACCCAGCAATCGCACTACTGGGTATTTACCCTAAAGATACAAATGTAGTGATCCGAAGGGGCACGTGCACCCGAATGTTTATAGCAGCAATGTCTACGATAGCCAAACTATGGAAAGAACCTCGATGTCCATCAACAGATGAATGGATAAAGAAGATGTGGTATAAATACACAATGGAATACTATGCAGCCATCAAAAGAAATGAAATCTTGCCATTTGCAACGACGTGGATGGAACTAGATGGTATCATGCTTAGCGAAATAAGTCAATCGGAGGAAGACAACTATCTTATGATCTCCCTAATATGAGGGAGAGGAGATGCAACATGGGGGGTTAAGGGAGTAGGAGAAGAGTAAATGAAACAAGATGGGATTGGGAGGGAGACAAACCATAAGTGACTCTTAATCTCACAAAACAAACTGAGGGTTGATGGGGGGAGGGGGGTTGGGAGGGGGGGTGGGGTTATGGACATTGGGGAGGGTATGTGCTGTGGTGAGTGCTGTGAAGTGTGTAAACCTGGTGATTCACAGACTTGTACCCCTGGGGATAAAAATATATTATATGTTTATAAAAAATAAAAAAAAAAAAGAAGAGTGTGTTGGGTACCTGGGTGGCTCAGTCCATTGAGCATCTGACTCTTGGTTTCCACTCAGGTCATCATCTTGTGGTCATGGGATCAAGCCCTGAGTTGGGTTCTGTGCTCAGCAGGGAATCTGCTTGAGATTTTCTCTCTCCTCTCCCTCTGCCCCTCCCCTTGCTCTCTCTCTCTCTCTCTCAAATAAATAAATAAAATCTTGAAGAAGAAGAAGAAGAAGAAGAAGAAGGAGGAGGAGGAGGAGGAGGAGGAGGAAGAGGAGGAGGGGAGTGTGTTCTATTTCAACCCCTTCATTTAACTGTCTGGAAGCACTTTATGAGAGAAAGCATTGCTTCTCTTCTTTTTCCTCTTAATCCACCTCTTTTCCGGTGCTTCAGTCTCACATGGCAGTTGAGAGTCTGGTATATTAAAATAGATTAGCTTTTAGGGGGCCTAGGCAAATCAGGTGAAGGAGAGTGAGAGGTACAGGCTTCCAGCTATGGAATGAATAAGTCATGGAATAAAGGCACAGCATAGGGGATGTAGTCAGTGGTATGCTGATAGTGGTGTATGGTGCCCAATGCAGCTGGACTGGTGGTGAACACAGCATGGTGTATAGAGTTGTCCCACCATTATTTTCTACACGTAAAACCAATGTAATATTGTGTGTCAATTGTACTTCAAAAAATAAGCAAAATAAAAGAGATAAGTTTTCATAAAGATGAAGATTATATTGCTTGTGAAATGTTAGATCTTTTATGATTAAATTCTTAACCTAGAGCTTGTATTCTAACTAACAGGCAAATAAAGTGCCATTTTGGAAGATTAGAAATCACTAAAATATAGTAAGCTTGAGGCAATATGTATTAAGTTAGGTTTGGCTACACCCGGGTGCAACAAAGTCTCAGCTGTCTGGCCAAGGACAACTCTATCTACATTGTAGCAAATACTGGGGCAAGAAGTCAGGCAGTGCCAGTGACCCTCAGTGTCCTCATGGTGGTCATTACCAATACAACATTGATGTGGTGTTTGATTCTGAGGGTGGGCTGTTGGCACGCTACCGTAAGGTGAGAATTTCTTCATTTGCTTATCTTTGGTATATGGTATGTATATATACTCCTCTGTTGAATGTGGGTGAAACAACTATAATGAGTGAATTTCTTAATTATTATGTTTTAGTTGAACAGGGGATTTTATTTACCTTGGTCTCCTATAAGTGTTCTGAGTTTGAATTAATTATTAAACAGAATATGGCAGAAAATTGAGACAATGGGATAATATTCTCACAAAGATTTTAATAGTCTCTGAGAAAGAAGGCAAAATGTAGTTTCACCCGTGATTTAATACCAAGGTTAGTTTTCTGGCTCAGTTTGTTAACATTTTACTAAGCTGTAGTCAGTCATTCATTCCATTAGGGCTTGTCTTTTCTTCTCTCTCTTTTTAAAATTCAAGTAAGCTCTATGCCCAGCGTGGGGCTTGAACTCATGACCTAGAGATCAAGAGCCATATGCTCTACCAACTGAGCCAGCCAGGTACCCCCATTAGGACGGTTTTTATTGCAACAATAGAAAATCCCAAATGAAATTTACTTAAAAACACTCCATGGAATTTCCTTATGTATCTGAAAAACTCTAAAACATAGGAAGGGTGGGTCTAGTTTCAGATGTAGTCTATCCCTCAGAGGCTTTAAAGATGTCAGCCATTCCTCTAGCTCTCTTAGCCTGTCCTCCAGCTCTTACTCAGGCTGTCCTTTTAGAGGCCACATAGTGCCCAACACAAAGCTTACATTCTGTAGCAGCAAAATTGAGAGGAAGAGTGCATTTCTTACTCCTAGAACACTGGCGAAAGGCTCATCATGCCATGAGTCCAGTTAGGCTTCCTGCCGTCCTTGAGCTGATCACTGCAGGAGGGAGGATAAGCTACCACCCAGACGGAGCAGGGAGGAGTCGGCTATCCTCTCTGAAGCGGAGGACGTGTTGCCAGAATATGTATAAGTACACATTGAGCCTAATCAAAACCTGAGCAAATACTCCTGAGTCCAGGCAAAATGGAATTTGGGGACAATAATCAAGCTGGGAAAATCACAAATGGCTTACTGATTAGCAAGGTTTCGCTATGACATTGTCTAAATTCACTTTAAATGTACTTCACTTATATAAACCTAGCAGTATCATAGGGAGATATGGCAAAGTTAATCTTATTAACACGAATTAGACTTCACACCGCCAGTGCTGTTGGTATTTCAAGAATATACCAATAAAAAATCTGAAATTTGTAAGGTTCAAAATTTCAACCTGTGATGTTAAGACAGAAATACTTTTTGAATATCATTTGTAGATATGATTTCATTTGTTAATTGAGGGAAACTGGTTTTTGATTAACATCATGGTAATAAAACTCACAGTGGTATGCTGGGTGTGATTCATACAAATCTTTTGTGTAATTGTTTAAATATGCACATCAGCATGAAGGGGAAAAATTTTATGGATACAGAGCACCTCTATTTGGCAGTTTTCTTACTAATTTTCCCCTTCTTTTGCTTTTTGATAGCAGTACAATCTTTTTGCACCTGAAATTCAATTTGATTTCTCCAAGGATCCAGAATTTGTGACTTTTGACCCTCCCTTTGGGAAGTCTGGCATTTTCATTAGCTTTGACTTTTTCCCCATGACCTGGCCATTGTAGTGGTGGTTGATCTTTACGTTGACAGCATTCTCTACCCTGTGACATGGTACAACACGCTGCACCTTCTCTCAGCTGTTCCCTTCCACTCTGCATGGGCCAGAGCCATGAGATTCAACCTCCTTGCTGCGAATACCCACAACACCAGCGTGCACATGACAGGTACTTCACACCCATCCCGAACCCGGTGGCCATGACAGTCTCAGGAAGTCTTCATTGGTTTTCAAGCCACATTTTTCTTTAATAATGCTTTTATGAGCTCTAATGTCACAAAATTAATGATAGCATAGATTTCTGAACTGACATTATTTAAAAAACATTATCCCTATGAGTACAGAAGGAGGTGGACGTTATTATCTCAATTTCATATGAAGGAAAATTGGAATTAAAGAGAAGTCAAGGGGTGCCTGGGTGGCTCAGATGATAAGGCATCTGTGTTTTGGCTCAGGTCATGATCCCAGGGTCCCTGGATGGAGTCCTGTATCAGGCTCCCTGCTCAGCGGGGAGCCTGCTTCTCCCTATGCCTCAGCCTCTCTCTCTCTCTCTGTCTCTCATAAATAAATAAATAAAATATTAAAAAAAGAAGAAAAGTCAAGTGACATAAACAAAATGAAACAAAACAACATAAAGAACCAAGGCCAGATTTAAAGAACTTTGCAGCCAGCATCCATTAGTCATATTGAAATAAATCTTGTTGAGGCAATAAAATCAATTTAAACTTAAGCAGATCTTTAAAATTTATCCTTCATAGCATCTGCGCTCAAGGTATGGCAGGCTCCTCTCTTGACTGCTTGGTTACTTGTTGATCCAGTGGAAGAAACTTAACCACAAATAAATTAAGACAGGTCGGTGGGGAGCTAAAATTATTCTTTGTATTTGGGGAGTTTTCTAATTGTTAAGTTGGCTGAAAAGGGGGTAGTTTACGTAAAAAAGACAAGCCACCCAAGTCAATTGATAATTTCAGATCATTATGGGAGGCGCAGAGTCAAATTGGAGCTATGCCAGTGTAACAAGCTATCTCCTTGATTATCCTGAAAGTGCTTATGGATTGATAAAGTTGTACCTATTTTCTAATGAAAATGATTCCATTGGTTTGAGACCATGCAAAATTTGGAACCAGTATTTGTGTGACTTTGCATTCACTTCTGTAGGGAGTGGAATCTGCACACGGGAAGTGGTCCAAGTGTATTGCTATGACATGGAAACAGAGAGTTGGCCAGCTGACTTCAGTATTGAAGTCCCAGCTTCAAAATGAACCCACCTACCCAGAGGCTGTGGATTGGAGTGCTTATGCCAGAAGCTTCAAGCCTTTCTTGTCCTAGCAGTCAGATTTTCTGGGAATGACTTATTTTGATAAGCTCACCTTCACTGAGCTTAAGAGAAACAAGGGAAATTACACAGTTTGTCAGAAAGTCCTGTGTTGTCATTTAACTTACAAGATGTCTGAGAAGTGAACAGATGAGATGTACGTATTAGGGGCTGTTGATGGACTGCACATGAAGGTCAATATTACTTGAGGGAAAAAATGCTTCAGTGAGTTAGAATGGATATTTTTATTTATTAGTTAGTTTGTTTTTTTTTTTTAACTAGACCATCACTGCATTTAAAATCAATAAAAATTGTGCTGGATTCAATTAGTTGGTATAATGCTAACATTGACTACTGAAGTTTTCCCCCCAGAATGCCTTATTTGTTTAGCTTTAGCAAAAACGGAATTAGCTTTCTTGGCTGCAAAGGAAAACACAAAGCAGATTGATCCATTCTCAACCATCCAGACTCAGGAAGTTTAAAAGGCTGCAACTTCCGTGCTTTCTTGTTTTGTGTCAGGTGGCTTTAGAGCAGTGTGTTCCAAAAGGTCTTCAACTGGAGTCCAGAATAGGAACTTCATTTCCCATCACAAGGCAGTGAAGTCAAGATGAGTGAATGATTTATAATAGATTGGCTTTAAACAAATATTTTATTAATAAGTTCAAATTAGAATTAGAAATCTTACAGGATTCCCCATCGGTGCCCCGGGATCTTGGTCATGCTGCTTTGAACAAGGAGGAGGTAGACCAGATGGAGTGATGGGCAGCAAAGCAAGGTTTACTGAGTGAGAGCAAAGTGATAGTACAAAGCTCCCAAGGAATCAATGGACCTGAAAGGGTAGGTTGCCACTGGTGTTTCTAAGTCTAGGGGTTTTTATGAGCTTGTTGGCAGGCTGTTTCAATTTTATTAACCCTCCCTGCACCTGTCATTCAATCAGATTTTTTGTCACAGGGGAAAGGGTGGAGGGCTCTTTCCAAGGTGATGTAAAATCCTTTCAAGGGTGGTTTCCTTTTAGGGTGGGGCCCTTCTCCCAGCTTGCCTTCCAACTATCCTTCATCAGAACTATCTCTAGGGAGGCGTGGGTGGCTCAGTCGGTTAAGCTTAAGTGTATGAGTTCCGCTTAAGCTTTAGTGTATGAGTTCCGCTCAGATCGTGATCCCAGAGTCCTGGCATCAAGCCCCACAAGGGGCTCCTGCTCCGTGGGGAGTCTGCTTCTCCCTCTCTGTGTGCTGCTCCCCTGCTTTGTGCTCTCTCTCTTTCTCTGACAAATAAACATAATCTTTCAAAAAATAAAATAAAAAAAAGTATCTCTAATTATGAGCAATAGTGCTCTGACTTTTTTAAAATCTAGTTTATTGCTTTTCACTTTATTAAAAAAGTTAATCTTGACCCATTGAACTGATTTTAGGATTCACTAATGGCTATGACCTGCAGTTTGAAAAGACTGCTTCAAAGGTGTAGGAAACAAAGGCTGGCTACACCAAGATGAGCCATTTTGGCATGAAGATTATTGTGAGATTAAAAAGAAATCAAAAGTCAGCAGACTCATAAAAAGCTCTTTATCTCCCCCACAACTGCCTAAGAAGAATTCAGATAGAAGATCTCCTCTAGGAGAAGATCACCATAGATAACTCTGACTACGTTGTAACATGAATGAAGAGTGGCAGACAGGGAGGAACCGAACCCCTCACAAGGCCTATTTGAACAAATTGTCTCTGTCCCTTGTTTCTGAGTGGCTCTGCAAACATTTGTTTACCAAATGGTTATTCTTTTTCCTCTTCCTCTGAATTGCATTCCATCTCTTTGAAGTCCAAGACCCCTATGTCTTTCTCCTTACTTCAGAATGACATGTGTACCTCATTTCGCCTGACTGCCTTTGGAATTTCCATGTCTGTGTGGATTCCCCATAAGTACAAAATTCAATTTGACTTTCTGCTGTTAATCTGTCTCATGTCAACTCAGTTCTTACTCTGACTAGAAGGACCATGAAGGGGACATAAAAGTCTTCCTCCCTGACAGACACAACTTAACAAATTTTCCTCTATTCCTTGAGATTGTGTCTCTTCCGGAGAAAATATTTCCAAGATTTCTGACCACCTCTGTCTCTCCTTTGCTTACATAGATATGCACATTACTGAAGTGTCAAACCGCTGACCTGAGAACTTGTAGGGAGTTTGTGGGGTCAGCTTTCACCATGTTTGAATAATTCTCCCTTAGTGGCACATTTGCCACATGTTATGTTTTCCACAGATCATTCTCAGTGGAAGTCAACTTGTTCCTGAGAGACATGATGAGGTAGGAGGAATTCAGGATGATAAATTTCTTTGAGCAGATCGGGTAGACTTGGCATCATGAAAATCTTTGAAATTATGAAGCAGTTTTGCAATGCCATGACTTACATTATATGGCAAAACTTTAAAGGCAAGGGGGACCTATAATATGGAAGCAAAGTTGTGGTTCTAGATGCCTTTTTTTTTTTTTAAGATTTTATTTATTTGTCAGAGAGAGAGGGCACAGGCAGGCAGAGGGGCAGGCAGAGGCAGAGGGAGAAGCAGGCTCCATGCTGGACAAGGAGGCAGATGTGGGACTCGATCCCAGGATGCTGGGATCATGACCCGAGCTGAAGCAGCTGTTTAACAGACTGAGCCACTGAGGCATCCCAGTTCTAGATGTCTTTAGGCTGTGATGGAAAATTTGGGGTTCATTTTTCTACATAAATGTGGTGTTGAGATCCAAGGCAATAGTAGGGATATGGAGAATTATAAAAAGAAATCACTTGTGGACGATGGCAACTAATGTTCTCTTTATTTGCGTGGTGTAGAAGGCCCAAGTTAAATGCACCTATAGCTTGCTTCATGGATATGTTATTTTATGAAGTTGTTATAACAGGAGCAATAATGGATACTATTTCATGAGTTAAAAGAATTTTTTAATACATCTTTTTAAACCACTTCTGCCATAGTTTACTTGATGCACTTTCACCCAGCTCACTCTCCTATTCGACCTTTAAATCTGGCACGTGGGTCTTCTGACACCAAATCCTGTGTGCGTGTTACTATTTTAGAGTGAGGTTGCTGGAGAAGAGCCTCTGGGCTGGAAACCAAAGCTCTGCATTGGAGTTAATCCTTTGATTTCTTTGATTGGGTTTCAGGAGATGGATGTCCCAGGAGCCGGAGCAGAGCTTCTGTGCCTGTCTGAGTGTGGGTCCTGTATGGGAGAGTGTTTGAGAAGGACCCTCAGCACTTAGGGCAAGGACCTGGGAGATGATTGTGAGCCCCTCCCCCAGGCATACTTTCAGGATTGCACTGGCAAAGAAAGGGAGAAAAATCAAAACAAAACAAAACAAAACAAAAAAACCCGCTTCGTGTCTGTTTAGAAGAGCTGTCACAAATTGGCCGAAACAACAAACTTAAAATTTAAAAAGCAGCGGATCTGTCTCACGTGTTTGACATTTTACATACTTGATTTAGCACAGACTCATTTGTGGGAGGTGCCTTTATCCTACATGGAGAGGTGACGTAAGTCTGTGTAAGCGTGGGTGTGTATAACAGAACATGTATTTAAATGGAGGGGCACCTTAGAAAACTTTTGTGTTATCTACTCTAATGCATGCAAATGTTTTTCTATCATTTGTCAACACACAGGGTGAACAGGGTGATCCTAGTTGACTAAGACACAGGAAGTTGAAAAACAAGGTCCTCTTGTAATTATGAATAACTTTTTAAAAAATTATGAATAGCTTTTTTAACTAGTTAAAAGTGTTGCATTATCTCTTTATTCCACTCTTAAGTTGTACTTGTATGGAAATTAGTTACTTAGAATGGAAATAAAAAAGAAAAAAGAAATGATCTTCTTCAGACCACACCCTATTCCCTTCTGACATTGTTCTATTGTAAAAGAAAGCCTCACCCCGGATACTCAGATTTGTGGCAGTCTGCGCTAGCCAGGGAGCCTCCTTATCAAGGGCCACCCTGTCACCTTTCCCCTAGTCACTGTTGGTGCCTCAGTCCGAAGATCCTGAGCTCTTTTTCTCTCCATTGGTCACTGATTAACTCTGAGAAGAGATAAACAGGAGGGCCAGGGAGCTCTTGGGTTCATGTGGGAGTGGTTGAGGCTCCCTTGGAGTCGGAGTTACCTTTTTTTTTTTTTTTTTTTTTATTTGCCAGAGAGAGAGAGGGAGAGAGAGCAAGCACAGGCAGACAGAATGGCAGGCAGAGGCAGAGGGAGAAGCAGGCTCCCTGATGAGCAAGGAGCCCGATGTGGGACTCGATCCCAGGACGCTGGGATCATGACCTGAGCTGAAGGCAGCTGCTTAACCCACTGAGCCACCCAGGCATCCCCGGAGTTACCTTTTTCTCACAAAGGATAGGACGATTGCTCTCCTAGACTTTTCCCAGATGTTTATTTCCATTCCATTTAATTCTTCACAGTTCTGGTAGGCTAGAGATATTCTGGTCAGCAGATACAGCCCTTATCTCTGCTCCCATCAAATCAGGATTCTCTATCCAGGGGCTATGATACTCAGATCCTTAACACCTCGTGCTGGATCTAGGATTCTTTACTCTGTCTTCTGTCTTCTACTCTGTCTGGTGGCTACATTGGTACCTGGTGGCCCCAGCCTCCTCATCACCCATGTCACCCCCAGGCACTGCTACTTCCTCTCTCTAGCCCCAGAAACTGCAGAATCACCTGATCCCCGTGGTTTCCCAGCTTGATCACCATGACTAAACAACCAAACTGCCTCTCTGCAAGTTATTTCGATCCTTATATTTTAACACTGCAAGCTTTTTTATTACTTTGAGCTATCTTATCTCCTGCCCCTCTCGCCTACCCCTCTCATTTTATTTACCATGACTTATAAATGAGGAGCTCTGACGGATCACGATCCCCAGAGCAGTGTCTTCCTACATTCTTTCTTTGGAGAGAGAAATCATTCTGGCTTCAACTACTATTTCTGAGGCAGCAGAGTATAATTCACAGGTGAGCAAAAATAATTTTTAAATTTCTTTTCTTTTTATGGGAGCCAGTTCAAGCCACAGAATAATGGTTAGGGGTAATGTTAAAAAAAAATTAAAAAGTTTTATAAGGTCCTATGGCAAATATATAGATACACACATAGGTATTTTTATTCCTACACCGTACTTCACTGTATCAGTTGGATTAATGTCCATAAGGAAGCCGCAAGTGTGCTAGTCATTAAATATTACTAAGTACCAAGAAGTCAACTGAGTCAATTTAAACATCATGTTGGCTTTGTTTGAGTATTCTTGAATCTGATAGCATTTCATCTCTTAAAAAAGTTCCATTGAGTTTTAGAAAAGGGAAGATTTTTGAAGACAGAGAGGGTGTGAAAAAAGAAATTATTATCAAAACAATGCATTATTTTAGGCAAGGTGGCTCTCCTAAGGAGAACTTAAAGATTAATTCCTGGAGTGGGCCCCCGGGGAAATTCTGGGTTGGCTGGTTAAAGTCCGCATTTCTGGGAGAAGCTGAAGTTGCAGTGAGGTTAGGCATTAAGTCTTGTTTGGTTTAGAATAAACGACTCCATTTTGGGCCTGTTGTCGTGTTTTTAATAATTTAATATCTAGGCGTATATATTTATAGCAACCCAGAGGCCGATTTCTCATCTTTTACCTTACAGAACACTCAGTGACTCTCACTCAGTTCTGACGCACAATCCCGATGTGTTTCCCACACCATTAATTGTCTGACACCGGCTGGGGGTCCTATAATTCAACTCCATTCTGTCACTGTGTACCTGGAAAGCATGTCAGGTCCCACAGGTAAAGGGCTCAGTCCCACAAAACTGCCCTCTCCCCACTTCAGATCCCAGTGGTGAGCCCAGGTTGTGTCACCCGTGCATCTGACTGTCTGGCTATGGAACAGAGGGTCCAAGGACCCCCTCTTTCAGTTTGGTTAATTTGCGGTAGGGGCTCACAGAACTCACACATTTTACTGACTGGATTACCAGTGTTAAAAAACAAAAATCGACCTGGTAATTTTGAAGATCTAATTTGGCTTTTTAAATGATTCAGGAATCAGGCAGGCAGCATCTCATCTAGCAAGCAGAGGGGAGCTCCCCTGAGCTCAACAAGAGACAGGTTTTTAAAAATTATTATTATTATTTTAATATAATTTTAAAAAAGATTTTATTTTTTTTTTTTAAGATTTCATTTATTTATTTGTCAGAGAGAGAGAGCACAAGCAGAGGCAGAGGGAGAAGCAGGCTCCCTGCTGAGCAAGCAGCTTGATGTGGGACTCGATCCCAGGATGCTGGGATCATGACCCGAGCCAAAGTCAGCTGCTTAACTGACTGAGCCACCCAGGCGTCCCAAGAGACAGGTTTTTAAAGGCAGGGAAGGGTTTTTAAAAAAAGGAATGAATTAGCAAGGAATGCATTAGCAAGGAATACATTGTTTAGGCAAGGTTGCCCTCTTAAGGGGGAGTAATAGGGACCTATCAGTAAATGTTCTAGAATTGACCAGGAAATTCAATGTTGACTGGTGAAAGGTTACATTCGTGGGGGTATTACAATTGCATTTAGGTTAGATGTTTAGTCTTGGTTTATTGACTTGGGGCCTTTACCTAAGTAATGCCATTTTGGGCTGGTGGTTTTCTTTCCAACAATCCCCTCCTTTTGATCAGACTTTCAGTTTAACTGAGAGACAAGATCAAAATTTAAGACATGAATGCCACTCATAGCTACTGCTCTGAGGTTCTTGAAACTTTTGCTGATCCCTTGTGTGGCTTTCACAGGTCATGACCTTTGTCTCTGGGATAGTTAGAGGTTATGAATTCAGGTTTATATTTTTTAATTCAGTTATCCTTGGTTCCTTTTCTGATGTGCTGCATTTAAAGCTTTTGAAAGAATATAATGCACCAGGCAGATTATTCTGATTACTACAAGTGGGATAATTCTCATTGTTTGGAGTGAGCTTTGAAGCCGTGGTCCCTAATGCAGGGTCCTTGAGCAAAATAGAATTCTAAGAATTCTTGGGACATTTTTACTACAAAAAGGTGCTTTTATTAAATCATGGCAACAGAACCCATGGGCAGAAAGAGATGCACTTGTGATTGTGACATGTAATTTTGATTATACATTTTGGAGTTGGGAGGCAGTAGAGGTAACAAGTCTCTGAAAGGATTTCTGATGTTAAAGAAGACTTAAAGGATCCTGGAAGTCTGGTTGTTGTCAAGCTAAGGATGCTTTTAGTCTTGGGCAAAATGGCAAAGTGGGCAAAGCATTAATATTAAGGCAGCTGTGATTTCCTTGAGGAATGTCACACTCTGCATGCCCAGGTATTTATCAATGGGCTGCAAGTGGTAGGGAAATTTAATTTTATTTACATTTCCCCTACCTTTGTTCTCCTCCTTGGTCCCTAAGAGCCAATCCAATCAAAATCAAGTAAAAAAGGGAGACCCCGGGCGCCTGGGTGGCTCAGTGGGTTAAGCTGCTGCCTTCCGCTCAGGTCGTGGTCTCGGGGTCCTGGGATCGAGTCCCCCGTCGGGCTCTCAGCTCAGCGGGGAGCCTGCTTCCCTCTCCCTCTCTCTCTGCCTACCTCTCTGCCTACTTGTGATCTCTGTCTGTCAAATAAATAAATAAATAAAATCTTTAAAAAAAAAAAAAAAAGGGAGACCCCATGGAGGGAGTCACTTTGTTAAGCCAAAAGGCTTGCTTTGTGAATCTTACGTGATTGGTTGAGCTTTAACTTCCCTAGAAGTGTTAATCTGGACTAAAGTTGCAGCCAACAGATAATCGAGGGCTATTCTATTATCAAGAACAACTTTGGCCAGAGCGTCTATGGATCTTAGTTGGGCAGCTGTTGCTTCGCAATGGATTCTCCAACAGTTTCAAGAATTAAGGAGAAGTTCCCCATCACAGCCTTGTTTATGTTTTGTACCCTTGCCCAAGAAGTAGGAACCTGCCCAAAGGAGTGAATCCTGAATCCTGAAAGCCTCCTGGTAGACCTTTTCTAACTTGATTATGTGAATTCAGGGGAGTTGACCGATGAGATGGAGGGGCTCAGATTTCAGGTTCCTAGTGTGAAATAAATAGTTTGCTCTAAATTCCAGAGGTTACCGATCTTAGCAATGGCCTGGGAGATAAAGATGAGGGTATAACCTTTCCAGGCCAATGCCAGAGTGAAGGAAGGGAAAATAAGAAGGGGTTTCAGTGTTCGGTTTAAGTAGGAAGTCTTGATCTGTCTTCTCGGCCAGAGCAGTATACCTCAGTGTCAGCTACTTCTCTTCCTTGTCAGTTTGATTCAGAGGTCTCCAGTGTCTGCACAGGACCCAGGTGTCAGGTGGAGTCTTTTTTACCTGTGCGACGTGTACCCAAGGTTGAATACATTCTAGTTTTGCAGCAGTGTTAGTGGTCAGGAACACTTGGTAAGGTTCTTTCCAGAGGGGCCTGAGGTCTTCCTCTGATGATGTGTTCAGAATACTTGGTCACCAAGCCCTAAATTGTGGTAAACAAGATCCTTTGAGATGGCACCTGGGAAGGCTTCTCCAACCCGTTGATGACAGGCTTGAGCATAAGGCATTAGAGACTTAGAGTAGTGGTGATCCTAGCACGTGACAAGGGATCAACAGGAGGTTATATTTGATAGAATTCCAGGTCAGCAAGGTTTTCATTAAGGCCCATATGATTCACCCAGTGAAGTGGGTGCCTTGATCACTGGAGATTATAGAAGATACATTTCAAGTGGAATCACATTTTTTAGCAGGTCCCCTCCCACTGTGAGAGCATCGGTCTTGTGGTAGGGAAAGGCTTCAACGCATCTGGAAAACATGCATACAGTAACAAGGACATACTGATAACCCATACTTAGTGACAATTGAATGAGGTCTAGCTGCAGGTAGGTGTTCAAAGGGTCTACAGGGAGGAGGTTTGAGGACACTGGAGACAAAAATCAGCTTTTCCGGATTATGGATCTGACAAATTAAATGTTACTGGCAGACGTTTTGTTTTGTTTTGTTTTGTTTTGTTTTGTTTTCAGTTTCATAGAAGTTTCTCCACGAATGGCTATAACTCAAGTCATCATCTTAAATGCCTTACAGTGGATAAAGGAATGCAAAAATCAGAAAAGAGGGTTTTCAAGGAGCTGGGAAAAAAGAAGCAGCCATCTTGGGTTTCCCATAGCCCCGACTGTTCATTTAATTCACAGCCATTGTTTACCCATCTCATTTTCTCCAATTCAGGAGGAGACTATTGCCATGTTATAAGGAGATCAGGATGGCAAAAGCCTGGCAATGAGGAACCATTTTGGCAAAAGCAGAATGGACCTCATCCGGGTGTGTTACAATCATTATAGATTCTGTTGCTGCTGCGTTTGCAGTGGAAGTCGGCTGGATCACATATTCAGAGTTCCAAAGATTCCTTTTTCACAAACCTTCTACAATTTTTTTGACACTCTGATTTTGTTCTAAGTTTTCCCTCTTTAAATAGCCAGGCTCACTTTAGGACAAAATTACTTTGTTTTTCCTTAACAAAAATATATCTCTATTCATCGTAATTTTTTTCTTAAAAAAGTGCATCTTACTTTCTTTGCATAAAACTTACTTTCCTTATTATTTCCAGTGGTCTAATAAGTTATTACACTTACTAGAATATTTAAGTCTTAGAAATCTCAATTTCTAGTGAAAATTAAGTAGTAAATGAACTGTCTCTCTAACCACAATTCTTTAGCTTTGCAAATTATGAATATATCTCATAATAATTAGAAGCATATGCCTTTTTAAATTTTCCAGTGTAGCGCAAAGAGTTCCAGATATCTTTTAGTTTCTCTGTAATTAGAAGCCAAAAATAGATAAGCCTACGTTTAGTAATCAATGTCTTAGTATTTTGTTTTGTAACAGGATTTTTTCTGTCGGTGCCCCTGCTTCTTGGTCACACCACTTCGAAGAATGAAGAGGTATAGACAGAGTGGTGGGCAGCAAAGCAAGATTTATTGAGTTGTAGCAAAGTGATAGCACAAAGCTCCTGAGGAGAGAGGGGACCTGAGAGAGTTGCCACCAGAGTTTTTTTTTTTTTGCTTGTTTTTAATTTTTTTTATTTATGTGAGAGTGAAACAGTGAGAGAGGAACATAAGCACGGAGAGTGTGGGAGGGAGAAACAGGCTTCCTACTAAGCAGGGAACCCCACGCGGGGCTCGATCCCAGAACTGGGACCATGATCTGATAGCAGATGCATAACAACTGAGCCACCCAGACGGGAGTTTCTTCTTCTAGGGGTTTTTATGCACTTGTTGTCAGACTGTTTTAATCTGATTAACCCTCCCTGTATCTGTCATCCAGTCAGGTTTTTGTCACATGGAAAGGGTGGAGGCCTTCCTACTGGGTATAAAATCCTTTCAAGGGTGGTTTCCTCTTAGGGCAGGGGCCATTTGTTCCTGCCTGTTCTCCTTCATCAGTTTTACTTGGATCTAGATATTAAACAAATTTAATTTAACTCATCATTTAACCTGACTTGGCAAGATTTTAAGGTTTTAGGTTACCAGTAAGATTTGAGAAAACAATTAAAAGGGTTACCTAAAATTTTTTTATGTCTATTTAATTAACTTGCTATTAACAATTATGCTTAGATTACTCAAAAACTAGTCAGCCGTTCTTTCAAGCTATTTTTCTTTTGAATACTCGGTAAAAGAGATAACATTGACTTACGACTTGTAAGTAAATGCAGGTAGAATAAAAGTTTCAGTTTTATTGCTGATAACTCTAAAGACATGTCTATTTTAATTAAACCAATAATCTTAAACTTTCAAATTGAATCTTTTTCCAGATCATATGAACTTGAAAAAAACCATTTGGGTTAGTTTCTTTTTGATAGGTTTAGAATGGTCAATCCTTATTAGCACTTGTCTTCAACTAACAGAGCTCTTTCGAAAATTAGCAATACCATCCAGAGGTAGAATAATATTTATTTTTATTTTTTTAAAGATTTTATTTATTTGCGAGAGAGAGCGAGCGAGCGAGAGAGTACACACAAGCAGGCAGAGAGGCAGGCAGAGGAGCGAGAGAAGCAGGTTCCCTGCCGAGCAAGGACCCCAATGCGGGACTCGATCCTAGGACCCTGGGATCATGACCTGAGCCGAAGGCAGCGGCTTAACCAACTGAGCCACCCAGGTGTCCCAATATCTCACATTTATAACAAACCCACAAACACGTGGATGCAAGAACATTATCGTTACAATGTTGGGGAAGATTTTTAAGATTTGTACTTGTCCCTGGAATTCATCTTAAAGCTGTGCTAGAGTCTGGGCACAAGAGACTTTAGCAGTTTATTTTATTTTATTCTTAAAGACTTTTTAATTTATTTGTCAGAAAGAGAGGGAGAGAGCTCTCGTTGGCACAAGCAGGGGGAGGGCAGGCAGAGGAAGAAGCAGGCTCCCCGCTGAGCCGAGATCCCCATGTGGGACTTGATGCAAGAACCCTGGGATCATGACCTGAGCGAAAGGGGACCCTTAACCCACTGAGCCACCCATGTGTCCCTAGCAGTTTATTTTTAAAAAGACCTCTCTTTCTCTCTTTTTTTTTTTTCTTCCCCCTTCAGTCTCAGGTAATAGTGGGCTGTATTTACATTGCAAAGGCCAATGTGTAACTTTAAGGCCAAGAGAAAAATAAGTTCTTCCAAGAAGGACTTTGGTTTTCTAAGGCCAGTAATTTATAGTGTGTTTCAGATAAACAAGGGAAGTTTGGGGATTGGTAAAAGAATAGGTGAATTTTGAATTGCCTGTATGCTGATTTTTGTTTCGTAAAATAAGGATGGTGTTTTTGGTTCCTCAAAGAATTGGGTTATAATTTAAATGACATCTTACGTCCATTCACCTATCCTACTACATTATCTTCAATTTGTTGCTTTCCCTCTGGGTACATAGTTTTGTTGGTTTTTAATTTCAGTATAATTAGCATACAGTGTTATTAGTTTCAGGTGTGTAATATAATGATTCAACAATTCTGTACATTGCTCAGTGCTCATTATGATAAAAATACTTTTACCCTTTCACCTACTTCACCCATCCCTCCCCCATCAGTTTGTTTTCTATATTTAAGAGTGGGGGTTTTTTTTGTCTCTTTTTTTCTTTGTTCATTTGTTTTTTTATCAAATTTCCACATGAATGAAATCACATACTGTTTGTTTTTCTCTAACTGGCTCATTTCACTTAGCATTATACCTTCTAGATTCATTCGTGTTGTTGCAAATGGCAAGATTTCATTCTTTTTCATGGCGGAGTAACACTTACTATGTGTGTGTGTATACACACCACTTCTTTCACAATTCATTCATCCACAGACAAGGGTTGCTTCCATAATGTGGCTATTGTAAATGGTGCTGCATGAGTACATAGTTTCACTTTTAAATATTTCTGAGAGGATTGAGTAACATCTGGGGTGTCTGTCAGATCCCCAAAGAGGATGCAAAGGATACTGTGTTCAACAAATCCAGTGTGACTCCCAAAGGCAGCCAAAAGAAAGAAACAACTTGCCAGTACCAGGCAAGCAGAAAGCCAAGCCTAGTTACGCAAAACGGGACAAGCAAGCAGGCAGTTGTTATCTCTGGGAGAGAGGAAAACAATCCACAGTGGGCTTGAATATGAAAATGGAGGGACAACAGTGAGATTTTTTTTTTTTTCCTCTCCAGACTGGGCACGGCAGAGATTCAGAAGAACAGATTCTGGTAAGAGTTTTCATCCTTCACTGGCTTTTGACAGTTTATCCAGGATCCTGTCTGTAAGCTCTGTTACCAACCAGAGTTTTCTCTTAGCTATTTAAGGGAATAATATAGCAATTCACCAGAAAAGTCCTCAGTTTCTTCCACTCTGGGAGGGGGACCTCTATGGGAGCCCTTCTTTGAAGGTAGATGTGGGAGTATCTGTAAATCCATTAGCTGGCAGACATTTGCTTAGAATTATGTCTCCTTCCAGAGTGGAAAAACAATTCAGACAGACGATTAGTAGAATGAGTACTCAAAGGAGGATAGAGGTGAACCTTAGGAGTTCTTTTGTTGTCTGTATGTCAGGGAGCAAGACTTTCCTGTCCCTTTCAAGGCTCATCTAGTATATTGGGAATTAAACTGATACGAAAATTAACAGTAGAAAATCAAATTTCATTTCGGATGTATGGGGAATCCACACGCATGTGAAGATTCCAAAGAATCAGGCAGAATGAGGTATGTAGGTCATTCTGCGGGAAGGAGAAGGGGGTGGGGGTCTGGGACTTCAAAGCAAAGGAATGTAATTCACAGGAATATGAAAAAGACTAAATGGCTGGTAAACATGTTTGCTGGACCACTCAGAAAAAAGAAGACCTGGGGAACTTTGACCCAATAGGTGCTACAAGTTTCCTCCCTGTCTGCCACACCCAGTTCATGTTACGACATGGAGTTATCTATAGTGATCTCTCTCTTGCTGGAGCAGATTCTCTATCTGAATTCTTGTTATGCATTTGTGGGGGAGGTAATTCCTGAATCTGCTGGCTTTTGGTGACTTTTTTTGGGTAAGATTTTATTTATTTATTTGATAGAGAGATGGCTTGAGAGGGAACACAACCAGGGGGAGTGGGAGAGAGAGAAGCAGACTCCTGTTAGCAGGGAGCCCGATGTGGGGCTCCATCCCAGGACCCCAAGACCATGACCTGAGCCGAAGGCAGATGCCTAACGACTGAGCCACCCAGCTGCCCCTTTTGGTTACTTTTTAAACTCAACTAACCTTCATGCAAAAGTGGCCCATCTTGGGTCTGCAGGCCTTTTGCCCCTATACTTCCTTCCTCTGAAACTTCCCTGAAGTTCACATATTGAAAGTTGAGTTGGTAGACTCTTTCATCCTGGCAGGAAGTCCAGTTTAGCTAAACTCATTTCAAGAGGTGGTGATGCAGGTGTGTTCTCAAAGTTAGGCCTATGGCTCAAGAAATTAGGTATTAAATAAGAGGCATTTTTATAGAAACAAAAGAAAAACAATGGTTAATGGTTAGATCCTGTTATAAACCAATTTCTGAGTTTTAATGGTAGCTGGTCAAGAAGATGTCAGGCTATGTTTCTGAGTGACCCCTAGAGAAAGAGTCATGAAGATTATTTATAAATGAGCTGTTGTGATGATTTCTCTGAAATTTATATCAAGTTGTCTATATTCCATTTGTAGAGCTTCAGGAAAAAGGGCAGTTTTAATTTTTAAATGATTCCAAGTCAGAAATATGAGAGAAAAATAAAAACATTTTAGTTTGGAGACTGGTAGCTAGGTGTTGGAGGACACTAGAAGAAATCAGGATCTAGTCCAGTTTATAAGGAGCAGTATTAAAACCTAACATTTACAAAGGTGTGTTGAGGAAAAAAAATTTCTTCTGCTATCCAAGGTTCTTCTAGCTGGACTAAGAATCAAATTGACATGAGACAGACAAACAGACAAAAATCAAATTTAACTTCATACATACAGGGATCCACACAGGCATGAAATTCCAAAGACTTACATGAAACATATGAGTTAAGAAGAGGAGTAGGAGCCTGAAGATAGAGAGGTGAGAAAACCATCAGCAGGAAGTTGAGATGTTTGGAAAACAAAACTTGTCCTTTTATGCAGATGGATTTATTAGGTAAAGAGAAATCTCCGTTAATACCTGTTTTCCTAGTACAGGGAGGCAGTTGAGGGGGGAGATAAAGAGTTTTTCCTGAATCTGCTGGGTTTTGATGGCTTTTAACTCAAAGTAATATTCATGCCAAAGTGGTCTCTCTTGGGGCAGCCTGCCCTTAGCCCCTACAGGTACTTCTTATATATTAACATTTTTCATTAGCCTTTTGAAATGGATCTTTCAATGAAACTTGGAATTTTGAAACTTTTTAGAGGCTTCTTCTTGCCAATTAAAGCAGGTATCCCATTCTGTTTACCTTGGGAGCCCTTGCTTTCAAGTGCATTCCTTAGATGGCCGTATTTAACTGAAATGTTCTATCAGGGCCCTGATAATTCTATGTTGTTTTTAGTAAAATTTTACTATTTCTGTAGATAATCACAACTCCTGTCACCATAGTTTTGTTTTTAGACATAAAATAAGCAAGTGTGCCAGAAGGTGGCATGCTTTGCTCTTCTGATTTTAAGGATCCCATTAGCTAAGCTTTTGTTTACACAAAACAAGCAAACATGGGTTCCAAATGCAACGGCAATAACCAAAAATTGTCATTGTGGACTGGCCAGGAAAAGGCTGTGTCCACCACCTGCAATTCCCAGCATGGACTAAACCAGTGACATCGATTATGGGACTGCAGACTGGAACTGGGGAAAGGACTAAACCAGCAAACCACAGTCAATGGGGACTGCAGGTGGGAAATCAAGAGGAATTCCCGTGTGGAATTGTGGACTGAGCCAAGGGCTGAGGACTGGCACTCCATTAGACTATTCTGTCTAGACTGACCTGTTAATCCTGGACGAGAAAGCCAATTAGGTCAGGAGCTGGAATGCAAAAAGAGCGCAGCTCACCTGAGCGGGATTTGCCAGTGGCTCTCAGAAACAGCGAGAAAGACCGGGAACTCAAAAGTGTTCACAGACCGCCACCCCTGTGTTTCCCGTTGTTCTCAAACCCAGTCAGAATTTTGCTTCAGATCCTGATGCTGCCACCAAATCTGTTTAAAAAATAAGGCAACCAAGTAAATCTGAAGATCTGGTTGGCTTTATTAAATGACTCATGACTTGGGCAGCAAATAGGAGGAGCTCCCCTGAGCTAAACAAGAGACAGATTTTGTAACTGAACTAATGCAAGTTTGCTCCTGGGTGAGTCAGAAACTACACAAGGTTAAGTCATCGCACAAAGAAAGGTTTATTTGGGGGCGCCCGGGTGGCTCAGTTGGTTAAGTGCGTGCCTTTGGCTCAAGGTCATGGTCCCAGGGTTCTGGGATCGGCCCCGTATCGGGAAGCCTGCTTCTCCCTCTTTCACTCTCCTGCTTATGTTCCATCTCTAGCTGTCTCTCTCACTGTCAAATAAATAAATCTTTAAAAAAAAAAGAAAGAAAGGTTTATTTGCAGCAAATAAGGAGATCACGGGGGTGGAGGGGTGGGGGATAGTTTCCAAAGCCATGACTCTGAGCAAAGGTGAATGGATTCTCTTTATTTAGGGTTAAGATGAACATTTAGATTAGGAGGCCTCATCGTCTTGTGTAAAGGTGGGTGTAAGGTCGCATGTGCGCCTTAAGGAAGCATGCCTGTACATACACTACACGTATGTAGATGAGGCTCGAGAGCCCTTCCTTGGGCAGAGATTTTAGTAATAGAATGAAGTGAAGCTAGTCAGTTCTTGGTCTGTCTGCAGCCGTGAATCAGGAGTTAAGGTCAAACTGGTCTTGTTTGTCTGGGCTGGCTGGAAGTCTTGTCAGGGCAGTCACTATTGCCGGAAGTGTGGTTTTGGCTTCTGTTTACCTGCGTTAAGAGATAAACTGGAAAGAAGAGCTTAAGGGGACACCTGGGTGGCTAACTCAGGTCAGGATCCCAGGATCATGGGATCAAGGCCGATATCAGGTTCCCTGATAGGCAGGGAGCTTGTCTCTCTCTATCTGCTGCTTCCTCTGTTTGTGCTCTGTCAAATAAATAAATGAAATCTTTAAAAAAAAAAAGAGCTTAAGGAAAAATGTGGGCCAAAAATTGGTGAGTATAAGCAAGTGAGCAGTAAAGGTCAGGTCTTGGGGTGTAGCTGGTGATGGTTTTTTAAGACACAGGGAAGGCATTAATAGAGGAATAAAGGGGGCACCTGGGTCTGTTAAGTGTCTGCCTTTGCCTCAGGTCATGATTCCAGGGTTCTGGGATGGAGCCACGTATCAGGCTCTTTGCTCAACAGGGAGTCTGCTTCTCCCTCTCCCTCTCTTTCTCTGTGCTCTCTCTCTTTCTCAAAGAAATAAAATCTTAAAAAGAAAAAAGGGGGCGCCTGAGTGGCTCAGTGGGTTAACCCTCTGCCTTCAACTCAGGTCATGATCTCAGAGTCCTGGGATCAAGCCCTGCATCGGGCGCCCTGCTCAGTGGGGAACCTGCTTCCCCCTCTCTCTTTGCCTGTCTCTTCCTACTTGTGATCTCTCTGTCAAATAAATAAAATCTTAAAAAAAAAAAAAAAGGAATTTATTAGCAAGAGACACATTGTTTAGGCAAGGTTGCCTTCCTAAGGGTAGTGATAGGGGCTTACCAGTAAATTTCTAGAATTGACCCGGAAATTCTGTGTTGATTGGTAAAAGGTTACATTTTCCTGGTGTGCAATGACAGTTAGGTTAGGTATTAGGTCTTGGTTTACTGACTAGGGGCCCTAAGTGATGCAGTTACGGGCCTGTGGTTTTCTTTTTTAACATCAGTTTAATTAAAAAGGATATAACTCATGAACAGCCAGATGGAAGGGATGCATAGGGAAAGGGAAGGGACCCAGAGCCCTGTGCCCTCTCCAAGCATGCCCTCTCCCCACATCTCCATGTGTTTGCCCAACCGGAAGCTCTCCAGACCCCTTTATTATATAGGCACACTTGATTAAATCATTGACCATGGCTACTGATTCAACTTCCAGGCCAAGTCCCCTCCCCTGAGGTGTCGGGGTGGGACTGAAAATTCCAACTCTCTAATCCCATGACTGGTTCTCCCACACTGATGTCACTTGGATCAGGGGCATCAGCTGGATCACCTGCGTTAGCTGGAATCACTGAGGAGATCAGGGAAATATCCAAAGTGCTATGGCAAGCTAGTGGCAATTCTGGGGCAATTCATTAAAGGACACATTAGGCTTTTCGTGTACCAGGCACTGTGCTAGGCGCTGGGGACTAGAGAAGTATGAGAGGCAATGCCCACCCCATTCAGTCTTTGCTCTCCCTTCTTTCCCCTGTTTCTGGTTCTTTCCACTTGGATGAGGTATGATTTCCTGCTGAGTTCCTTTTGGGGCCTGCTACCTGGGTGCTGGTAGCGAATGGTCCAGTTGCTGTGGGTCTCCTTTCGACTCCAGGTAGTGGGATGTCGTACTTTCCCTCTACAGAGGCAATCCTCTCCATCCTTGTAGAATCTGGTGGTATTAATCAAGGCTTCTCTCCACATAAAAGATTTGTTTTGGTCAAGAGCCACTTTGGCATATTGATTATTTTAAACTAAAATGACTTAAGAAATAGATGATGCAGGGTGCCTGGGTGGCTCAGTTGGTTAAGTGTCTGCCTTTGGCTCAGGTCATGATCCCAGGATCCCGGGATCGAGTCCTTCATTGGGCTCCCTGCTCTGCCTCTCCCTCTCTCACTCCCCCTGCTTGTGTTCCGCCTCTCGCTGTGCCTCTGTCGAATAAATAATATCTTAAAAAAAAAAAAAAAGAAAGAAAGAAAGAAACAGCCAATGCAAAAAGAACACTCACTTCTGGGTACCTGGGGGGCTTAGTTGGTTAGACATCTGCCTTCAGCTCAGGTTATGATCCCAGAATCCTGGGATCAAGTCTTGAATCAGGCTCCCTGCTCAGTGGAGAGCCTACTTCTCCCTCTGCCTGCCACTCCCCCTGCTTGTGCTCTCTCTTTCTCTCTCTCTCTCTCACAGTCTCACTCTATCTCAAATAAGTAAAATCTTTTTTAAAAGTCTTAAAAAAAAAAAAAAGAACACTGACTTCTTTATCTTCAGAAAACAAGAAATAAATCCCTTGTATAAAAAGTGGACAATCTGTACCAGGAGGTAAAGAGATTCTTATTATCAGGCATAGGAAGTTTAGAGTCAAAAAGGCTATATAAACAACCCTTGTTACCTTTTTAAATTTACTACTGCAGCCCACATTCTGTTTAAAATTCCTTACTCACTGAAGCTTCCCAAATTAAGTTTTCTTTGTCCTGTCAATTCCTCACAGAGTTATTGCTTCTTTGCCTAAAAAGTGTAACAACTGCCTCCCTTGGTCATTTCTTTAGGTCTCAGTGTCATTACCCTGTCTCTGTGTGGAGGTAATAAAACTCTTTTTTTCCCCCTCCTGTTACTCTGTCTCATGTCCATTTAATTCTTAGACCAGCTGGAAATCCTTGGGAACACAGGAGTTGGTTCCTCCCCTCCAGTTGCCGTGGCCAGTGGGATCAACTTCCGCTGGATATTTGCTCTGAAGTTTCCACAGCTTCAAAATCTTGGGAGAACTGACATACGGCCGGCAGAAGGTAAGATTTCTTACCATGTCGGCCTCCCCAAATCTGTCTGTGAGGTCTGGTGGAGTGAGTATGATGACAATCTTTTACTCTTTCTCTCAAATTAAATTAGCAGGAGAAAATATTTGTGGAACTAGTTCCTTTGGCTTAGCGACTCTCAGAAAAAAATTTGGTAGAGCACTGTTTGCTAAGTGATCCATTTCCTTCCAGAGATGGTCTTTGTTTTCCTTTGTCTGTGTCTTTTGTGTTTTTTGTCACAAAAGGGGATTAAATCCATAAAACATAGTGTTCATGGTTCATATCAGACAGTGTGTGGACATACTTCATACTTCACTGTGGGTTCCCAGTGTAAAAACTAGATGAGGTTTTTCCTTTTATTGTGTTCTCTGTCCTAAGAGCTTGGCTTTGTGACCAGTGAGAACAATTTCCTCTGGTCTCGGCCATCTGGAAGGTGCATTTACTGGGGTGCACTTTGGTGGCAAGTTGAAAAGACTGGGGATTGGAGACACCCATTTACAAGCAGCCTTCTCTTTGCCCAGTTGTGCCAGCTCTCAGGGGAGTTTGTCATAAGAGGTCCTAGACTGTAAGGGCCTTGGTCGTCTCAACCTTCATTGCTTGTGAGTGCTAGAAAAATCCCATTCCAGTAGCACCTGCCTCCTGTGACAGATTGGTGAGTCTGTGACTGGAAGCTTCCTACCTTTGTGGGAGACTGGAGACAACCTAATAATACCACGTCATTCTTCCCACCTGTCCCTGAAGGTCTTTGCTTCCTTGGACTATTCTTGGAAGTAGACTGTTAGATCATGGGGGCTTCATCAACTATGCCTTCTCTAGGGACATCTCTTGTATCTTTGGTCAAACCATAAAAAGGCTTATTGGTTTGAGTGGCTGTGAATTGACATTAATAACAACATCCTATTCATCATGGCCAGAGGATGGATCCTTGAAATTGGCTAAATTAAAGAGTGCCTGGGTGGCTCAGTCGGTTAAGTGTCTGCCTTCGGCTCAGGTCATGATCCTGGTGTCTTGGGACGGAGCCCTGCATCAGGCGTCTTGCTCAGCCGGGAGCCTGTCTGCTTCTTTCTCTGTCTGCCACTCCCCCTGCTTGTGCTCTCTCTCTCTCTGACAAATAAAATCTTAAAAAGCAATGTAAAATTGGCTAATTGTCTTATTAGTATAAGGCTATCCTTGACAAGATAAAAGAACAGACTCAGACTTAAGACAAAAGTTAATATCTACATCAATTGTAGATTTCCCTTCCTCAAATCTGACCCCATTTATGGGTTTTAACTTCTCTTTCCCTACAAGATTTTTTGTATAGTACTCCGGCTTAATCTCAAGTTCAAAGTATACAAACTACTCTTATAAATGCTGGAGGCCGCTAAGTGAATTTAGCATAAGAACCTGAGACAGCCAGTAGGGTTTGCTTTGCTGTAATCAGGCTCTGCCAACCTTAGGCATTTCTATGCAATGACCTTGGCAGATGTAGCTTAGAACTGTGCACAACTCCCCCAACCTGCCCCCAAGTCACAGAGAATTCATGTCCCTTGAACAGCAGCAGATCTTTTAAATTATAAAGCCCTTTTCCTTCCACTTTCAAAAGATCCCTACCAAATTTAGAGGAATTAGAAAGGTTGATGGCTATTCACAAGCTCACTCAAAGAGAACTTGACTGGCAACTAAGGGAAGTTTCTTTCAGCTTCTGATTATGCTATGGGTATGAGGCAAGTCAGAAGGGCCCCGGAACAGAGCCCCCCTTCACAGAGGAAGCTGATGACCAGAATTTCTCCTAAGCCCTCCTGCAATTAATCAGTGGAAGGCTTATCTAAGGGCCTAAGATCAGAAAAGTCCAAGGTTAAATTACGTACTTAGAAAAAAGATTTTATTAAAACACTTTATACAGAGTTTATCAAGGCATAAAGCTCTTGATTCCTGTTTTAGTTAAAAATCTCCCTGGTTTATATACATATATAAAGTTTAGTTAGAAAGGCAGATCCATCCCTTGATATTCAGGCTGCAATCCATGATCTTTGGGGGAATTAAAGGCAACTGTCTTTGTCTTACAAATCCCTACAAAACAAAACTAGAAATAAACTCTAAAAATAAGTCAAAGCCCACCTATTTTTACCAATCTCAAAACCTTGCCTATTCCTCTCTAGATGCTTTATAGCTATCACAAAAGATCGAATATTGGAACAGAACTGTCCTGTACCTAAGAAAAGAAACAGTTTTTTAAAATAGCAATTATCTCAAATTTCTTTAAAACAAACAAAACAACTTGCATTCTTTCTCTGTCCCTTAGAGTTATAATTTCAACATGTCTTTGAAATGAAAACACAGTCCACAATTGTTTGAGACTGAAGCAAAAAGGCAGGGAAGGGAAGAGGGCTTTTTTAAAAATACAGATTGCTAAGGGGGCAACTGGATGGCTCAGTCGATTCAGACTCCTGATCTCACCCCAGGTATGGATCTCAGGGTCATGAGTTCACGCTCAGTGATGAGCTTTATGCTGGGTGTGGAGCTTACTTAAAGAATAAAAATACAAATTGCTAAAAGGGCTCTTATGCCCAGGCTCTAGCATCTCTAAGTGGATAATATGTCCCAAAAAGTCCACCTTGGAGAAAACTTGGGTACTTTGTGCCTTTGTGGTAAAAATTTTCTATCCCCTTTTCTAGGACCTAAGAGCCATTCTTTGAAATATAAGCTTCAAAAAAAAGTTTCTCACCAGAAGGAAAAAAAAAGAGAGCAAGAAAAGGTATACAAAAATCAGGCCTATAACGTTCTCTCTACAAAACAAAAACTATAGGATCTTTGTTTACATCTGTAAGTATGTCCATATTGTTAAATAAGAGAAATCCATCAAAGTAAATGTTAAAGATTACATTGGCTTTATAATCAGTTCATGAATGGGGCAGCACTCCAAAGTGCTGCAGAAAAGGAACTCCTTTTAGAGGTAGAGATGGAGCGGAAAAAGACAGTTATTAGCAAAGAATCCATGTTGTAGGCAATTTGCCCTCCTAAGGGAAATGGAAAGGGTCTGTCAATAAACTTCTTGTGTTGACCAGGAAATGCCATGTTGCCTGGTTAAAGGTTACATTCCTGGGGAGTTGAAACTGCAGTTTGTTTAGGTATTAAGTTTTGGTTTACTGACTTGGAGCCTTAAAATGAAGTGATGCCATATTGGGCCTGTGGTTTTCTTTTTAACAATAGATATCTTGTAAGTGTGAGATTTGCCTACATGTGGATGGTAGTACTAAAATTAGTTCATAAAAGAGCTCTGTTTAGTCAGTTTCAAGGCAAGCGCTTATTTTCAAGAACACATGATTTCGGAGAATATTCGTTGTTAGAGCTAATTTAAGGTTGTCAGTGTAGTTAAAATAGACATGTCTCTAAAATTACAACATTAAAACTAAAACTTTTATTCTGTCTCAGTTTACTTAGAGTCAAATAGGCTGCTATTATCTCTGTTTTTAAAAAATGATTGACTTGGAGGGATAACTGACTTTGATATCTCAGAGTTTTTAGGGGTAATCTAAGCATAATTGTTAAGAACAAGTAAATTAGATATAAATTTTAAAAGTTTTTTTAGGTAAACTTTTAAAATAGTTTCCCTCATCTTTTTGGCAACTTGAAACCTTGAAGTTTTGCTAAGTGGTGAGTTAGGTTGAATTCATTGAGTATCTCAGTCATTTCTAAATAGACAATAAGCATTAAATACTGAACATAGGTTTATCTACTTGTGGTTTCCTTATTACTTTAGCAAAACTAAAGATTTAAGTCTCCTAGTAAACATGTTCTGTTCTTTATTAAACTTTTGTACTATGAAGAAACATATGTTTCTAGAAATTATGAAATATATCCGTAAACTTGCCAATCTAAAAAATGCTGGAGAAACAGACAACTTACAGTTGTTTACTACTACTTCACCAAAAATTAAAGTTTCTAAGGATTAAGAGTTGTGATTAACATATGACTAAAGCTGCTAAAAATTATAAGGGAAATAACTCTGTATGATGCATGTTTCTGGTAGGAAAAAGTATGAGGAACGGCAATACATTTTTGTTGAGGGAAAAAAAAGTTTTCCTAAAGTGAGGCTAGTGATTTAAAAAGGGAAAACTTAAAATCTGAGGTCTTTGAAAAATAATTTTATATATAGCTAAGGTTAGAATAAGTATATTTAAGAGTGAGTTTTAATATCAAAAGAACAGATGGAAAATTAGAATTTGTTTTTTCTCTCTGTTAAATACTTTCTTAGATGATTGGTTTGGTTTTTATGAGAAATTACAAACAAAATTTTCTTTACCTTTTATGTAATCTGCCTAGAAAATGATTTTATGTTTTGTTTTTTATCAAATCTTTGATCATTCAAGAAGACAGTCTTCTTAATATTAAAGTAGCTAAGACTTGTTTACAACTATGAAACCTTCTGTATTTGCCTCTCATTGTCACTTTGGTTAAATCATTTAATAGTTTTATAATCTGTGATCCTTCTTTTCTTTTAAGATTTTATTTATTTATTTGACAGAGAGAAAGAGATCACAAGTAGGCAGAGCAGGAGGCGGGGTTGGGGTGGGGGGAAGCAGGCTTCCCGCTGAGCAGAGAGCCTGATATGGGGCTCCATCCCAGGATCCCGAGATCATGACCCAAGGCAAAGGCAGAGGCTTAACCCACTGAACCACTCAGGCACCCCATGTGATCCTTCTTTAATTAATGCTTGAAACTTTTGATATTTTTTGACATATTTCCCATAATCAAATTTTTTTAATGGTCTTATATTTAAGTAATCTCTACAGCCAACATGGGACTTGAACTCATCACCGCAAAGTCAAGAGTCACATATTCTTCCAACTGAGCCAGCCAGGCGCCTCCCAAAATCAAATTCTAAAATAAAGTCTTTTGCCTACAATCTAACTGAAATGTTCCAGAGGGCCCTTGGAACATTTCAGTGATTTTTTTTCTCATTGTTAAAGAGAGAAATTAGGCTTGTTTGGTATGTTAAATTACAGGGGAAGTATTGTCAAACAAATAATACTAAACTGTCTTATATTTGTGTATATATATGCTATTAAAGTAACTATTCTGGAAATTATACGAAACTTCTAGAAATTTGATATGTCTTGGTATGTTGTTATCTTAAAATGTTATGTGTCACAAAAATAACCAAATTTTCTTGTCAATTACATTGTAATGAATTTTAATCAGATTTTTAATCATGGGCATTTTTAAAGTCTTTTGTCATTTGTAGACAGTTACCCTTTTACTCAGATGCTTTTACAAAAGCTTCCTGCAACTGTGTTTCATCCTCAATGAGAGAGAAAGAACCTTGAGTATAGGTTCCTGATAACCTTAAGATCATAAGACTAAATTTGTTAAGAATTTCTGGAACTAGTAGAAAAACCAGATTCAAGCAGAAAAAAAATTAATAACATGAGACTAAATGAACTGAGGACAAGTATAATTTTTTAAAAGATTTATTTATTTATTTATTTATTTATTTGAGAGAGAGAGAGGGAGAGAGATCGGAGTAGGGGAGGAGCAGAGGGAGAAGCAGGCTCCCCACTGAGTAAAGAGCCCAATGTGGGGCTCCATCCCAGGATCCCAAGGTCATGACCTGAGCCCAAGGCAGTTGCTTAACTGACTGAGGCACCCTAGGATGATTATAATTTTTATGATTTTTTTTGTTTGAAGCATTGCTGATCTTTTAAGGTTTTATTTTTCCAGATTTAAGCAAACATCCTCTTAAGCTAATTATGACCTGCAATAATTTGATAAAATAAGAACTTTTCAACAAATTAAAATACTTACCTTTTTCTTTCTGTCTTATCCCTCCAGAATTTTCAGTGAATATTCTTATATTTTCATGGCAACATTTTCATTTACATAAATTCAACAATAATCTGTTCTCCTTGTATCAACACATAATTGGAAACATTGATTATATTACTGAGGCTTTGATTGGCATGTCATAGTTGAGGGAAACCTGCAAAAACTTAGGTATGACCAGACAGCTTTAAGGAAATAATGTTGGTTATATGGAGCCAATAAGGCCCCTTGGAAAAACAGCCCAATACCTTGCTTATGGGGTTGCTAGCAACCTTTTAGGTAAAGGACGTCACTTCTTGGCAGGTGCAGGAACCTGGGGCTATTTTGCAGATCTCAACAGAGAGGAATTAACCCGAATCTAAAGATATTATCGGCAAAGTCTGATGGCAAGTATTTGGCTTGGCTTCTGACCTTGAGAGGCTGTTAAAAGTTCAATGTAGAGATTCCCTGTAAAAAGTTCTAGCAAAGCAGAGTTAAAAGAGTATATATGATCAGTTGCTATTCTTGCTGAACTTACATATATAATCAGGCCAACATTGGTTCCCCCCCCCACCTCGGTTTATTTTTTAAACAAATCAGTCTTAATTTAGCTATCTTTGGTAGAATGCTAGTGATTATAAAGAGGAAAATTATGTTTTTGTAACACACCTTTATGGATATTGGATTCTAAAACAGTTCTTTATAAACAAAACTAGATCTTAATTTTTTCTAGGTGCCTTCAGTGTCCAGCCACAATTCCTAGTTAACATCTCCAATTTTTTCCCATAATTTTGATGGGAATCATTTCATAAATAAAACTTCCCCTTTTCTTGAAGCCCTGCAACCTAATACAAACAACTTTATGTAAACTTGAGTGAAATCATAACAGCTCATTTATAGACCATCTTCATGCCTGTTGTTCTATGGGAGCAGAAGGGTCACCAGAGACACTTGATGTACAAACTGAAAGTCTTCCAGATTACCATTGCCTGCCCTCACCCTGTTTGAAGATGCATTTAGCCTGACATCTAGAAATCTCCACTGGCTACTCAGAACTCAGAAACCAGTTTTATAATTTATCTAATCTTAACCATTGCTTTTCTTCTGCTTTCATAAAAATGCCTCTTATTTATTACATGATTAATGAAATCATAGGTTTAACTTTGAAAATACATAAGCATCACAGCCTTCTGACTTGAGTTTTATTAAACTAACCTATTGTCAGAACTAAAAGACCGACCATTCAGTGAGATAAAACAGTTTGCCAGCTCAACTTCCTTTGGAAGTTTCAGAGTAGGGGATCATAGGGACCAAGAGCAGGCCACCCCAAAATGTGACACTTTAGCATATTGATTATTTTAAATGAAAGTTACTTAAGAAACAACCTATGCAAAAAGAATATTCTGACACCCATCCGCCAACTTTGTCTTCCTAAAACATGAAAAAATCTCCCTGTGCAAGGTAGCCTGTCCATACTGAGAGGTAAAGAGATCCTTATCCCCAGAGACAGAAAATTTAGAGCCAAAAAGGCCATATAAACAACCCCTGTTACTTTCACTAATTTACTACCCCAGCCCAAACTGTTTAGAATTCCTTACTAAATGAAGCTCAAGTTGTTTTCTTTGACTTGTCAATTCCTCACAGATCTATTGTCTGTTTGTCTAAAAAGTATGAAAACTGCCTGCTTTGGTTATTTCTTTAGGTCTCAATTTCATTTGTGGACCTCCAGGCACACTTCATAAAATATTATTTTTTATCCTGTAGATACGTCTTATGTCAATTTAATCCCTAAGGTCCTGAAGGGTAGAAGGAAATTGTTTCTTCCCCACAGAGACAATTTCCCCAAGCTCTCTCCTCTGTAAGAGCAGAAAGGCTACATTTCAGGAGCTTGGCACTTGGTAGGTGGCTTAGCAAAGCTGACGCAGTGACAGTACTGATAAGGGGTCACAGCTCAGGTGCCACAGTAGGGGCTGTTGGTCCCTAACCAGTTACTGTTTCAGCCAATAGTGTTCTACTCCAAGAACTAGTTATTCATCTGAAGACCTTCTCTTGATGTAATATATGCTACGTAGGCCACAAATGATAGATTGACTAGGTGGTAACACATGAGGACAGGGGAAGGGTTATTTAGTCCAGTGATTAAATTTCTGTCATGTCTTGAGCCTGAGCCTCTGGTGACCTCCACTAGTGCTTCTCAAGTTCTCTCTCGCTTGAGACAGGAAGGCTAGAAGGGCTACAGTTTCAGTTTGAAACTTCCCTTTCCCCAGGTTAATTAGGCTCTGGTAAATAGTTTCTCTGGAGGGCAGCCTTTTGTTAAGGAAAACAAAATGCTCCATTGGGCATATTTCCACCCCCGCCCCAGGAAGCATGAGGCAGAGGATTTGTCTCCACTGTTCTCCCAGGGGATCTGTGGGGTTCTTAGAGGTAAAGTTCACAAAAGTGTGATGGCCTCTCTGATACTGGGACCTCCCTAAGTTTTTTACTCTTAAGCTTGTCCACACAGAGTGTCTGGCAATTAGTCAATGGCAGTTAATGTGATCATACCAGTTCTGGCCCCAACCATCTATATCTTAGAATGTGACCTCATTTGGAAACAAGATTGTTTCAGATAGAAGTTAAGATGAGGTCATTCTGGAATAAGGTGGGCACTAAACCACATGACCCATGTCCTTTTAAGAAGGGGAAATTGGGATTCAGACATGCATACAGTTAAAGTGCCATGTGCAGACACAGGGAAAAGACAGCCATTTATGCAGAGAGAGAGAGAGAGAGAGCTCTTGAACAGATCCTTCCCTTGCCGTCCTCTGGGAGAACCAACTCCACAGACACTTTGATCTGAAACTTCTTGCCTCTAGAACCATGAGATAATAAATTTTTGTTGTTCAGACTGCCCAGTATTGGGCACTTTGTGATGACAACCCTAGAAAACTAAAACATACCTATCCTTATTAAATCCTCACAGATCCTTGCAGTAAGAGTCCTTTGTTATGTAAGATTTGTTTACATCTGTGTCTACGATGCAATACCATAAGGCTTGCTTAGAATAAATTTTGTAATGTATTTATAAAGTACTAGTCCAGGAAATCACGATTAATTGTGTTTTCTCTCTATACATGTCAGGACTTGCTCTGCTTATCAGCGGTCATCAGACTTCAGCATGATCACCTCTCAGTTGCTGGCTTATGTGGCAGTTTCAGTTCTCTGTGTCTTCAGAGTCAGCTCCCGGGATACATTTATTGCAGCTGTTTATGAACACGCAGTGATATTACCTAATGCCACCCTGATACCAGTGTCCCATGAAGTGGCATTAGCATCAATGAACCAAAATCTGGATCTTTTAGAGGCAGCAGTCACTTCAGCAGCAAACCAGGTACCATCTCTCAGGCATGCTGGATTCCACCAGGAGAAGGAGTAGGGTCTTAGGAGGCAGGATCCCTATCAGGTTTGGTTATACTTTTGGAAGACATATGTGCAGGGTAGCCAACAACTTTGTTGTACAATCAGACTCCTATCTCCTTCTCAAAGTTATTATAGCTGGGGCTCCCTAATAATGAGACCAAGTTAAGAAAAGAATGGCTTCATCATCATGAAGGAAGCAGCAGACCATTGAGGAAATTGCTGTACATTCAATGACTTTGCTGCTCTATTTTGCTACACATGGAGAGTGGAGGACAAATGAGTCAAGACCGGATGCTTTGCTCAGAGTATCAGCAGCTTTGATATACTTTTGTGCTCCTAAGCTTGTGCAGGTTTTTGGATTAATTCATGACATCAAGATAAAGTTAAGTTGCAAATTACTTAACAAGATGTATTATGTACTTCATACTTCATTCTAATTATAGATTAACTATATATTAATGCATATAAGCCCTGAGTTGAATGAAGGGTTAAGTATAAGTGTGTAGTTTGAATGGATATGATTGAAACAAGGTATTTGTAGATCAGGTGTAGAGGAGGACTTTGTGAAGTGGGATGAGTCATGAGTAGATACATATCACTGATATCTACCAATATATATTCTTAGACAATACAAACATTTTAAAGATTAATAAGAATTCTGAGGTTCTTTTTTACCCTTAGTAGGACTATTTTCTTAAAGGCTGCAGACTCTCCCATCTGAAGGCGCCCAGGTGTGTCTGGGGTGTACCTCTGGGCTTGGCACCTTTAAGGGGAGTCAGTGTCTGAGTGCCCTCCTTCTGAGAAGCCAGAGTCACTTTTGTAGGGTACGGAGCAGGGAAGGCTGGAGTGGAGCAGGAAGTAGAACAGAGACTTTGAGTATAAATTGATCCCATGACACCCGGGCACAAAATCTACCCAAAGTCCAGGAAGGGGGCCAATTTTAAGAAGAGTTGTTTTTATGCTTAACAACGGCAGTGGATAGCAACCCTGTGAATAGTGATGTTTATGAAAGAATGGAAACGTTATATAGAAATGGTGATGTGGGATTAAACAATGCAATTGTGCAAAGAAAATAAATTTAAAAAATATAGAAAACAAAAGATTAAGATTGAAAAAAAAAAAAAAAAGGCCTGGATGACAGTTGCTCATCCACCCAGTTCCTCAGGTCCCCTTACAGACCCTGTCTTGGATTGTTTGCTTCTCTGAGAAATATTTTAATTAAGCTACATTTTTAACAGGGTGCAGATATTATTGTGACTCCAGAAGATGGTATATATGGCTGGAACTTTAACAGGGAAACTATCTACCCATACCTGGAGGATATCCCAGACCCTGAAGTCAACTGGATCCCCTGTATTAATCCCAGAAGGTATTAATCCCAAACAGGTAGTGGACAATCCAATCATAAACATGCACTTACTTTACCTGGCAGGACTTTTTAGTAGATCACCGCTTAAGATCCACTATCAACTCTAAGTTCAAGATAGTTTTATTTTTCCTCTTCTGTGGATACATTTATTAGGGAAGTGATAGGAATTGTGAAATCACAGAAATCAGTGCTGGAAGGTAACACAGAAATCATCAAATTCAATGTGAATATATTTCCATTGAGGGAAGGAATCTGGAGAGACAATAGCATACTTGCTTAGGGTTACAGGGGTAGTTGGTTAGTGGGAGAACCAGATTCAGACTCTAGTCTTCTGACTTCTTACCAGTGAAGAGAAAATTGTTGCCCCACATGGGCCTGTAATTTGAAAACTGAGTGAGAAAAATGATAAAATATTCATTTTTAGAATTAAGAATTTTCCTTTAACATTAATAAAATGGCTAAATGAGCTTAATGTGTATGAAATCCCAAGAGCTTAAGGTGATTGTCAATGTAGCAGAAACGGGTAAGTGGTTTAAGTCAGGTCCAGAAATACAATCTGCAATGAAAGTAGCACTATTATTTTTAATGTAGACAAAGCAATACCTTATATATCTCAGAGAATCATCTCAGCTATCTCACTTCTTTCTAAAGCCACTATTGCTAACATCATAGGAACTCCTTTTTTGGAACTGCTCCCCAAACCACACAAATTAACTAATATAACTGCTTATAGAGACACCTTGATTTTGACAAGTTCAGTATTATTTATCTTAATCATCTACTTTCTTCATATTTCATTGTATCATAATTGTTTTTTATTTGACCAGCTCTCATGCCGGGTTTTCAGTTTCTGAAGGCAAGCACTCTTTGTGCTCTTCTGTTATGTGTTGACTTAGCTTGTATCTGAAAGACCTTTTCCTAGAACCAAATTTCCAAGGGCCTCCTGAAAATCCCCACCAGGCTGTTCCATGCAATCCATTTCAAGGAGTCTGATTGCCCTGCCTATTTTCTATCAGCTAATTGCTTCTCCATTCCTTGCTTTCATTCATTTATTTAACATTTGTGTGTGTGTGTGTGTGTGTGTGTGTGTGTGTGTGTGTGTGTGTGTGTGTGTAGGCTGAGAAAATTAAGGCCATCCCACCTCAAGTTTAGCTGATGTGGGAAACAGAGGCAGAAGAAAATCATTAAAATTTTTAATTTTAATTTGAAACAGACTGAGTGGCTCTCCCCTGGGGACTCAACTGCCCTCACCTTGAGGTTTCGCTAAGGACAATCCTAGCCTGACCGACCCCCTACCCCAACAGGTCCGACCAGGACCCTGTAAGTCCCTGTAAGTCTACTTTAACAATTCCTGTAGGAAACTTTATCTCTAAACCACCAAGATAGTGTCGAGAATCGTTCCCAAGCATATGGCCCACTGATATACATCTAAAGGGTCTCACGAGAAGATTTTTATTACTGGTAATAACTTTCTCCCAATAATAACTAGCCCCTCAAGGTCCTGGAGACCTTGCTTCCTTAGAGACTTACATCATCCCTAATCCCCTTTGTCCTCACTCACCGCCGAGTCCAACCCTGCTCTGCCTTTAAAAACTGACTGTAATCTGGTTCGGGGTCAAGTCCCTACTCCGCTGTGCTGGGTATACTTGGGCCCAAGCTTAAGCTTGTCAAATAAACCCTCGTGTGATTGCATCGGTGCTTGGCTCCTTGGTGGTCTCTCGGACGCAAAAACTCGGGCATAACGTGTGTGTGTGTGTTTGTGTGTGTGTGTGTGTGTGTACATATTATGTACAGGTACTATTCTGTACAGTAGGGTGGACAAAATAGATTAAAAATCTATCTTCTTGGAGATTATATTTTAGTGTGGGGAGATAATCAATGAAGAAAAAAGATAATATCTGTTTAGTTATCTATTAATCTATCTACATATCTATGATATGTAGTAAAGGTAAATGCTATGGACAAAAACAAGCAGGATAGGTGAATATGGCCGCCAACGTGGGGCCTTAATTTTTGGTCATCAGTTGTCTTCGTGGTGACATCTAAGCAAAGACTTGGAAGAAAAGAGGGAGCAGGTCATATAGGTTCTAACAAAGGTTTTTGTAATCTTTCCTGGATATAACAAACAGTCTGAAAAATGTAGTTTAGATGTATATATATTTGAATATATATATATATAATCTTTCAGGATTAAGAGAGACAGGAGGGAAGTATGTAATCAGATTGTTTTAGAAATACCATTACCAAATATATACTTCATGTACAATATATTCTGCCAGTTGTGGCTTCTGAAAAGACTAGGTTAAATATGTTTCAAGGTTTGATGTGTTGTGTTTACATCTGTCTTTCAGACATTAATTGAAGCAAATGAGAGAGAGGAACTTATCATAGTCATTCTTTATATGTAATGCATTAGAATAATTCTTTGTAGTTTCTCATCCTTCTTGGTCTTTTTCAAGGATATGTTTTTGTAGATAATTGCTATGGTTTTGCTTATATTAATTGTAGCAATTAGTAGATTTGATACTCAAAGCTTTTACTACTATTGCCAGCAGGTGGCACTAAATTTCCATACATTCAACAGTTACTTTACCCTTCTCAGCTATTCTTCAATAACCTATCTGCTATTAACCATTTATTACTTAAAGGTTGTGCCAATTGAGGATAAATATGGCTATAATGTTACATGTAGTGGGTTTCAGTTTTGAGGATTGCATTTTAATTGCTTAATTGGGACAACTACAGTCACCATGATAAGAATAAAGAAATCAGAGGCACCTGGATGGCTCAGATTTCTTAAGCATCTGCCTTTGGCGCAGGTCATGATCTTGGGGTCAGGTCCTGTGGTTGAGCCTCAGATTTGTCTCCCTGCCCATCAGGGAGTCTGCTTATCCCTCTCTCAGCCTATTCCCCCTGCTCATGTGTGTTATCTCTCTCCATCTTTCTCTGTCTCTCAAATGAATAAATAAAATCTTAAAAAAAGGAATTTAAGAAATCAATTAACAAGTGTTCCAGTATTTCCATTTTCCCATACTGTCTGGCACTGCCCTAGCCCAATTCTTGTTGCCTTTAATCTGAGCTAATGCAACAACTTCCTAATGATTTCCTACATTTAGTCTCTTAATCATTCTAGTACATTCTATACCCTAATGGACCATTATCTTAAAGAAAATTCAGATCATGTTACTTCTGTCCTCAAAATCTTTTTGTCTCTTAAATTTGAAAGATGTTTTTTAAACTTCTTGTGTCTAGCTCTATCTTTTATGACCCCAGATGCATCTTTTAAAATTCTCTTTTTGTTTTTCTTACCTACCAATGCCTCTGCTCCAATGATTGACTAGTTCCCTGAACAAGATTTCCCTTTTCTTAACATCCAAGGGTATTTTTTCCTATTTTTTTTATTGTGGTGAAATACACATAATATAAAGTTTACCATCTTAACCATTTTTAAATGTATAGTCAGTGGTATTAAGTATATTCGTATTGCTAATTCAGCCATCACCATCACTCACTTCCAGGACACTGTCTATCTGGCAAAACTCAAACTCTATACACATTAAACAATAACTCTACCTGCGCTAACTTTGGCAGCACATAATACTAAAATTGGAACAATACAGATGATTAGCATGTCTCTTGCACAATGATGACATGCAAATTCCTGAAGCATTCCATATTCCTAGAAATGAAAAGAGGAGTCATTATAAGTGATACCACAGAAATACAAAAAATCATAAGAGACTACTTTGGATAATTATATGACAACAAATTGGACAATTTAAAATAAATCCATGGACTTCTAGACATAGGCAACCTACCAAGACCAAATCATGAAGAAATAGAAAATCTGAACATAACCATACTATCTCAAAAAGATATCTGCACCCCAATGGAGTATTATGTCTCCATCAGAAGGATGAATACCCAACTTTTATATCAACATGGATGGGATTGGAAGAGATTATGCTGAGTCAAATAAGTCAAGCAGAGAGAGTCAAGTATCATATGGTTTCACTTACTTGTGGAGCATAAGGAATAACAGAGAGGACATTGGAAGATGGGGAGGAGAAGTGACTTGGGGGAAATCAGAGGGGGAGACAAACCATGAGAGACCATGGACTCAGAAAAAAACTGAGGGTTTTGGGGGGGTGGGGAGAATAGGTGAACCTGGTGGTGGGTATTATGGAGGGCACGTATTGCATGGAGCACTGAGTGTGGTACATAAACAATGAATTTTGGAACACTAAAAGAAATAAAATAAAATGGAAAAAAGGGGAAAAAGAAATAAAATATTTTTAAAAAGGGGGAAAAAAGATATCTGCACCCCTATGTTTATTGCAGCATTACTTAAAATAGCCAAGACATGGGAATAACCTGCATGACCATCAACAGATGAATGGTAAAAAAAGTGATATATACATATATTCAATGGAACATTATTCAGCCATGAGAAAGAAAGAAATGCTGACATTTGCAATAACATAGGTGAACATTGAGAACATTAAACTAAGTGAAATAATCCAGGCAGAGAAAGACAAAAACTGTATGATCTCACTTATATGTAGAATCTAAAAATGCTGAGCTTACAGAAACAGAGAATAGTAGTTGCCAGGTGCTGGTAGTGGGGGAAATGAGGCACAGTTGGGCAAAGGGTATAAACTTCTACTTATAAGAGGAATAAATTATAGAGATCTAATGTATAGCATGATGACTTAACAGTATTGTATTGTTTAAAGTTGCAATGGGAGTACATTTTAAATGTTCTCACAATAAGAACAATAAAATGGTACTTATACTAATTAAAAATGTGCTAACCTAATTGTGGTAAACATTTATTAAAATATACATGTATCCAATCATCACCTTTTACATTTGGAACTCACACAGTGTTACAGTGTTATATTTCAGTAAAGCTGGGGAAAGAACACAATAACTCCCAATTTCCACACCTCTGCAGCCCCAGGCAGCCATCATATTACCTTGTATATCTATGAATTTGATGACTATAACTACTCTGGTTACCTTATAAGTGGAATTGTATTTTTTTTTTACCTTTTTGTAATTGATTTATTTCACTTAGCATAATATCTTCAAAGCTCATTCATGTTGTGGCATGGTTCAGCATTTCCTTCCTTTTTAAGTTGAATAATATTCTACTGTGTATACATGCTACATTTTGCTATCTTTCATCCATTGATGGAAACTTGAGTTGCTTCCACATTTTAGCTATCGTGAATAAAGCTGCTGTGAACATGAGTGTACAAACATATCTTCAAGACACTTCTTTAAGTTTTTTGAAATCTACCCAGAAGTGTAACTGCTGAATTATGTAATGGTTCTATTTTTAATTTTTTGAGGAACTACCAAACTGGTTTCCTGGCTGTTCTTTTCCTGACCACATCATTTTTATATTTACATCAATAGTGCCTTTGTGTTCCAGTTTCTCCACATCCTCAACACTTGCTATTTTCTATTTTCTTGTTTTTTTAATAGACATTCTAATGAGTATGAGGTGATATTTCATTGTGGTTTTGATTTACATTTCCCTAGTGATTATTGAGGTTGGACATCTTTTCATATGCTTATCAGCCCTTTGTGTGGCTATCTTTTTGGAGAAAAGTCTATTCGAGTCTTTTGCCCATTTTTAAATCAGGTTGTTTTTATTGTTGACTTTTAAGAGTTCTCTTGTATTTTGAATTATTAATATATAATGTCTTTCCCCAAATCTTGTAATCTTTTTTCTTAAAGTCTGTTTTATCAGATATTAGCATAGAGTGTCTTAATTTCTCCCTCATATTTGAACAGTATTGCTGGATACCATATTCTTAGTTGACAGGTCTTTTTTCTTTCAGTGCTTCAAATATATTGGCCCCCTGCTTTCTGGTCTCTAGTGTCTGATTAAAAACTGCTGATAATCTTATTGGGGAATCACTTACCTCTCGTGGCTTTCAACATTTTTATTTTGTCTTTGGCTTTTGACAGTTTGATAGCAATGTGTCTTGGTATGGGTGTCTTTGGGTTCATCTTTCTTGGAGATCATTGAACTTCTTGAATCTTTAAATATTCGTGTCTTCAAATTTGGAAAATTTTTGGACACGATTTCTTCATATAGTCTCTCTGACCCTTTATTTCACTCTTTTTGGACTCCTCTAATCTGTATATTAGTCCACTTGATGATGTCTCACAGGCCCCTTAGGCCTTGTTCACTTCAATCTTTTTCTTGTTCCTTTCTTTTGACTTGGTCACTTCAACTGGCTTAACTTTAAATTTATTGATTCTTTCAGCTCAAATCCATCTTTGAATCCCACTAGTAAATTTTTCATTTTAATCATTTTTAATTTTCAGCTCCAGAATTTCTTTTTGGTTTCTCTTAGGTTTTTCCACCTCCTTATTGATATTTCCATTTTGTTCATATATTATCTTCTTGACTTTTTCCACATTTGCCTTTAGTTCTTAGAGCATCTTTAGGATAGTTGTTTTAGTCTTTAGTCTAGTCTTTAGTCCGGGTTTGTCATCTGGTCTTTTCCTAGGATGGTTTCTGTAGGTTTATTCTTTTTTTTTTTTCCTCCCCCCCCCCCTTAGAGTGAGCTATCCTTTCCTGTTTATTTGTATATCTTATGATATTTTTGTTGATAAGTTCATATTTGAATCTGAAAATGTGATCACTTTGAAAATCATATTCTTCCCCCAGGGTTTACTGCCTTTTGCTTGCTTGTTTGTTTTGATTCCTGTACACTGTTTCTGTGCTAGGCATAAGCTTGATGTGTAAACTTAAGATCTTTGGAGGCATTGTCTTAGCCTGTGTCTCCCTGAGAACATGTGATGACCTTTAAATTCTCCTGTATATACTATTGCTTTTTTATGTCCTAGTCCTTAAATGTCTGACTTCAGAAAAAGAGAGAAAAGGAAAAATTAAGGAAGAGGGAGAGAATCACCTCTGGCTCTTTAAATACTCTAGAAATTACTTCAGCCAGTAGGGGAAGGACTTGCAACTATATAGTGGTCGTGGTGGTGGAGTGTAACAATGGTTGCCTGCCCCCGTGTTTGCCCCTCCATGATCAGAAGCAGTTATCAGTGATGAGAGCACAGATCTCTGATATTCAGAGAACAGATATTTGGAGCCCAGCCTGGTTTTGTAAGCTGCCTGCATGGTGCTCCAACATGGCTGTCTGCATGGGCCTTGGTGTGGGGTAAAGCATGGGTAGCCACTGCTGAGATAAGAGCTAAATTGACTGAAATTGACTGTGTTTTGCCTTCCCGGCTTTCCCTTGGAACTTACAAGCCTTGAAATAGACTCCCAGATTTCAAAATAGTTATCCATCAGGTTCTTCCAGTACAAGAACTGTCTGGGTGGTGCTTCCTACTCTGCCATCTTCCCAGAATTCTAATTCCAACCTGTTACTCTTTCACTTGAAATAATTTTTCTTTAATTCCTCTTTTTTGCCAGGGTTAGTGAACAGAAGATGTGTATCATTGCCCCCAAATATCTGAGATGTGCCACACATCATAAGATAAACACATAGTGAATACATTATTATAAATGATGTTAAATGCTATGATGAAAAAAATACATGGCTTAGAATCTTATCCTAGAATAGTTTTCCTACAGCCAAATTCCCACAAGCATGTACTTCTTCTGAAATCTATTCTTGTTTTAATCCTTCCCTTCTATGATGTTATTTAGAATTATTTTTGTGTATATCACATAATAGGTTCAGGCAATATAATTCTGAATTTTATTAAAAGATAAGCTTCATTTTTGCTTTCCTTTTCTAATGAACATGTATCAGGTTTGGCTACACCCCAGTGCAAGAAAGACTCAGCTGTCTGGCCAAGGACAACTCTATCTACCTTGTGGCAAATATTGGAGACAAGAAGCCATGCAATGCCAGTGACTCTCAGTGTCCCCCCGATGGTCATTACCAATACAATACTGATGTGGTCTTTGATTCCCAAGGAAAACTGGTGGCACGCTACCATAAGGTAAAATTATTTTGCCAACAGTTCAGTTACTGAATATTTAACAAAATAAAGTGGACAAGAAGGAAAAATCATTAGTGTTGATAATAAGCATACTTTAGAAGCAGAATAGAGACAATGCATAGAAAGTAATGATTAGGTATGGTAAGCTCCTAAAAGAGGATCGAGGGGTTTTCTGTGCATTTACAAACAGGAATGTGTCTGTGGAAGTGTATGAGAATCAGCAGGAGGTACCTGTATAGAAATACAATGTTGCCTTTTAGACCTTATCCTTTTGAAGACATTCCCTGGCAAATGGGTCAAGCCAAGAAGGAGAAACTACCTACCAGGCACTTGATTTTGAAGAGAAAGAAGCAAAGAAGGTTGTTTGTCCACAGAAAATAGTTAAGTGTTCTTGGCAAATAGAAGTTATCTATTTCACTTTTATGTCTTGTAATATTCAAGAGGGTCTTAAAGCTTTGCGCAGCGGCAGTATCATAGCCAATGAGGTTTATTCGAGACGTGATTACTGCTAATCAAGAGGGTCTTAATAAATAGGGATTCCCATCGACATATCTATAAAATGTGGAGGTTGAGCCAAAGGCTCTTATCAGCCATAGTAATCTCTGATTCTCTTACACTTTTTCCCTGTGAAGACAGTGCTCATGGATTAAATTGGCACTAAGAGATGTTGGCTTGCACTTTTTCAGACACAGTAACACACAGGCCAGCTTCTGAAAGGAGACTTTTACTCCCTTCATCTTCTCTTTATTACAGCACAACCTTTTCATGAATGAAAATCAATTCAATGTACCCAAGAAGCCGGAGGTTGTGACTTTTGACACTGTCTTTGGAAGATTTGGCATTTTCACATGCTTTGATATACTCTTCTATGATCCTGCTGTTACTCTGGTGAAAGATTTCCATGTGGATACCATAGTCTTCCCAACAGCATGGATGAATGTTTTGCCACATTTGTCGGCTATTCAGTTCCACTCAGCTTGGGCAATGGGCATGGGGGTCAACTTCCTTGCATCCAATATACATCACCCCTCAAACAGAATGACAGGTAACGTGTAAACTCTAAGATTTACAAACTTTAAGTAATCAAAAAAGTAAAAGAAAAAGTAATTTTTTCTAGCTAACATGTACTTTTTAATATTTAATGTTTTCCAACTCTTAATTTTTGCATATCTAGCTGGTGACATACTGTAGAATCTATCTCAGCCTAAATTGTTTTGTAGATTTATTTAGTTTTATTCAACTTACATGCACATTTCTTCTTTTTCTCTCTAAAGTTCACCACTTCCTACATGGAAATTTCTCTTATTGGCTTTTCGGTACCATACTCTGTTGGATTTCCTCTCACTTATGTCCTTCTCAGTATATTTTACTGAAATTAATGACATATATAGCTTAGAGAGAGAGTAAATGGTAACAATAAAATAAAACAAAAATAACAACTATGCAGTCCTTTTTTCACTTCTATTTCAAATGCCATTTCCAACATCACTTTCAGGAAGTGGCATCTACGCACCTGATTCCCCACGAGTATTTCATTATGATATGAAGACAAAGAAGGGAAAACTCCTCCTCTCAAAATTGGATTCTTACCCACACCGCCCTGTAGTGAATTGGACTTCTTTTGCCAGTAGTATAAAAGGGTTTTCAACAGGAAATCAGGAATTTAAAGGTACTGCCTTTTTTGATGAATTCACATTCTTGGAGCTCACAAGAGTCACAGGAAATTACACAGTTTGTCAGAAAAAACTCTGCTGTCATCTAAGCTACAAGATGTCTGAGAAGAGAACAGATGAAGTTTATGCCCTAGGGGCATTTGATGGACTACATATTGTCGAAGGGACATATTATTTGCAGGTAATGATCGTTTTGGTGGCAGGGGAGTTAACCAGATAAAAATACAGGACACCTAGTTGAATTTTAATTTCACATAAACAATGGATTATTTTTATTATAAGTATGTCTCACTTTTGAGGATACCTATACACTAAAAATTTTGTTTTGTTTGACATTCAAATTCAGTTGGGCATCGTGAATTTTTGTTTGTTAAAACTTGAAATCCTAGATGTCAGTCCATTTTAAACTGGCTGGAAAAAAGGCAGAAAATGTATTTACGGTACCTGTATTTAAAATGATAATCAAATTACAGATGATTTTAATGGATGATTAGCCTCTGGTATTTCCTGCCTGAAGAAATTTATCCATTTTCTTTACATGTTCACTAAAACTTAGCTTGTTTCATAAACTAAGTATGTCTTGGAAACGTATAGGGTTGACCTCTGGGATATATGTAGAATGGTTTATTACTGCAAAGCTTTGGGTATTTCACAGACCCCAACACTAGAGGAGGAACTATTTATAGCCTGGTGAGGTGTCCCTCCTAAGAACAAACAACTTTCATCTTCCTCTCATTCTACTTGCCTCTTCCTGATCTATCTCCCAACTGATTTCAGGGCTTCCTGTTGACAATTTCAGCTCCATCCAATCTATTTCCTATACTCTAATTATAAAAATTACTAAAAGCCATTTCTGATTATTTCATTCTCTTGCTTAAAATTCCTCGCAGGTTTCTAGTTGGTTTCTAGTTTCAAATTTCTTAACAAGACATACTCAAATTCTTGAAATGTGCCTTTTCCTAATCTCTGTTCTCTTCTGTCATTTCTACTCACATGTGCCCTGGGGGTCTTTCTTACTGAGACATTTCCTCATCCCCAGTGTGTGGGCAACTGCGGACCCTCTGGGTGTGTTGTTTCCTTTATCTATGATGGCCCCACCTACTCACCATTCACAGTGCTTTTCAGGTGTTGTCTTCACCAAGAAGGCTGGCCTAACACTTTCTTTAGCACGGCTCCCACTTCCCCACTGGGGCTAAGTGCTTCAGACATCCTATGCTCAGTTTTATCAAGGGCATATTATGTGAAATTTTGCACATGTTGTCTGAGACTGAACCTTTGAGTGCTAGAACTGTGCCCACTGTGCAGTATTCTGTTCGCTGCTGCATGATGAGACTTTACCAATGCTTTGCTGATTTGGTAAATGATGCACTTATTGACTGCCTACTATGTAGTAGATATATATTCAGTGCTAATGATACAAAGATGAATAAGTAAAGGCCCTCCTCTTGAAGCATTTAGTAGCGGGGAAAGACATAATGAACAAATGATGTCAGGATAGGTTGGCATGGAGAGAACGTAGAATGCACATTTTGTTGTAGGAATACTAAGAAGCAGTACCTATCCTAATTTGGGGATTCAGGGAAGTTTCTGGAGACATGATGTATGAGCTTATGCTATTATCCAGATGAAAAGAGCAAGAGGAAATTCTAGGTGGAGTGGAGTATGAGCAAGGGTGTGGATGCTCAAGAAGTAGGGTATGCAGGTCAGTGTTACTAAGGTGTATTGTGAGAAGCAAGAATTGATGGAAGATGAGCCCAGAGGCAGGCTCACATCTGACAGCTTCTTACCTGTCATTCCTAAAGTTTGGACTTTACTTTCTGGGTAATAGTCTTCTACTGGAAAGTGTTCAGCAAGGGCATGATGTGATCAAATATGTCATTGAGTAGATCACTATGGCAGCACTGTGGATGATGAAACTAGGGCAAAAAGACAAGTTAGATTATTAAAATAGTCCTAGATAGTCTCTACCAAGAGTAATGTTAATAGAGGAGCAGGGTATGGAGTCAAGCAAGAAATAGAAAACTTGACTTGTAGCCAATTTGGTACAGAACAGGAAAGCATGGGCACCTGGATGGCTTAGTCTGTTAAGCTTCGGCCTCTGGCTCAGGTCATGATCCTGGAGTCCCGGGGTCGAGTCCCACGTTAGGCTCCCTGCTCCCTGCTTCTCCCTCTGCCCTTCACCTCTTTGTGCTTTTTCTCACGCTCCCTGTCCCCCAAATAAATAAATAAAATATTAAAAAATAGAACAGGAAAGCAGAATGAGGGGACTAGGTTTCTGGCAAAAGCAGCTAGCTGGGTGAATGTAATTCTCTGACAGGTCAGGATGCTAGAGGGGGAGCAGAATGGGTGGCAGTGGGGAGATGCTCAGTTCACTTTGGATGTTCTGGTTTTGAGGTATTTATGGGACATTCAGCTGGAGCCACAGTACTTGATATCACCAGCAGAGTCTGGGGTAGCACCCCAGATCAAAATGTTAATGTCTGCTGGAAAACATGGGACTATTCATCCTAAATAGCTTAAAAAAAAATAGCTTTATGTTGGTTCAAGTTAGGTCTCAATGTCAAATGTGCTACAAGTCCTTTATTTAATTTAGAGAAGCTTGGTCTTAGAATTGAGGATGAGAGAGTTTGGTGTTGTATTATATTCATAATCTCCCAAAGTCTGTGATGATATTTAATGCTAGAAAAATCTCTATAGCACCAAAATCTATTTCTTAACTAATGAGAGAAGAGAAAGAAAAGGAGATAAGGGTACAACAACTCTGCATCTTGCCACAGAGATTTTCCAAGTATTCTAGAGTAAGTTTTAAGGACGTGGGGAAAGGTGCTTGTAGCATTTTCTAGAGTAGAAGATGGTAAAAGATTGGGTAGAGATTTATAGCAGCTGTTACAGAAGAGTGGGAGAAGGAGCAGTCTACATATTTTAAAGAATCATTAGGTAACCAATGAATGAAGAAGGAATAAACTAAATGAAAGAAGTTCATTCCCTTTACCCAATATACTTAGGAAACTTTCCTCTTCAGATTGCTTTCTATACCCTTTGCCTCTCGGTTTCCTCCCACCAAGGTCAGAGTCATCCAAATCACTGGCCTATCAGTCTTCTAGAATGTAAAGCTATTTCCCAACAGGGTAAGAAACTAGGGATAACAACTCTACTAAAAACCACAGATTAAGTTCTGGGGCTCAACACAATAGGGTGAGAACATAGATTCTGGAGTCAGAAGTTCTGGATAATGGCTACCCGGCCTTGAGCCAGCCTTTAGCCTCTCTAAACCTCTGGTTCGTCATAACATATAGATTATTTTCATTCACCAAATATTTATGTAATGCTTTCTGTGTTCAAGCACTTGACAGAGACTGAAGATATTAAGATGGAGGAAGACAGATATAGTCACTGTCTTCATAGAACTTAACACTAGTGGGAAAACAGGATTGAGCAGAAACCTAAGAAAATCACTAGTTAATTTTAGTTGGTGACCAATGCCATAAAAGGAAACTACTATGGACAATTAAAGCATATAACTGGAGGACGTAACCTAGTCCTAAGAGGGGAATTAGGATAATTAATAATAATAATAATAAAATTCTTTAGAGTTTTTGGGATGTTTGATTTCATAAATATAAAGGGTTTAGCACTGTGTCTAGCACCTAGAAAGTCCTCGGTAAATGTTAATTTTTATTATTATTATTATTGTTAATAAAAGTAACATAAGATAATTATTAGACCTATACCATCAGGTTTTATTTACATAAACACTGGCTTCATTGCAAGCAGCTCCTAATTCAACTCCTTTATTTCTTTAGTCCTTCTCATAGTCTCAATGTCCTATCCCTTCCTACTACCTGGATTGGTCCTATCACTTCTTTCTTCATTTTAATCAAAATAATGCATGAACATAATTAAGAAGACAAATAGCAATGAAGGCTTGTAAAACACTAGTGCCTTCCATAATCCACCCAGTTCCTCTTTCTGAAGGCAAACCTTTTTGCATCTTTTAACTGTTTCTTCTGAAATTTACTCATCTGACACCATCTACCTGTTTCTTTAAGCGATTTAATCTGTGGCTGAATTGGAGAAAGCACTAGGGACTGAAGTTCTTTATTTTTATGACTAGTTGAATTAGCTGTGTATCAATGAACTAGATCTAATTAAAAAACATTTTATCGAACAAAGGGGAAAAGGCATTACATAGGCATTATTTCTAGGTCAGGAGGGTATATTAATTGGCTTTCTTAGGACTTACTGGTTTGCATTTACTTTCCTAGATTTGTACTCTGCTGAAGTGTAAAACAGCACACTTAAACAGTTGTGGCAGTGCAGTTGAAACTGCTTCTACCTGGTTTGACATGTTTTCCCTCAGTGGCACTTTTGGAACCCAGTATGTCTTCCCTGAGGTGTTGCTAAGTGAAAATCAACTTGCTCCTGGAGAATTTCAGGTAAGAAACTTTACTTAATATTGATAATTCATTTCATGTAAGAGGAAGTGCTTTTTGAGTACAAAACCTACAAATACCAAATATAAATATTTACAAATACCTTACAACTCTCCATTTGGAAAGAATAATATTGTTCTTGGGGAATCATGAAGGACACTGATCAGGTTGAATTTCTTATCTGGAAATCTGTAGTATAATGATTAGTGTATCCTAGAGAATACATAAATATATTATTGTGGAGACTATTGGGAGGAGACTGGGCTGTTTTGGGTCTGTTGAGTAGGAATAAGACTCTTGAGAGGGTTTCAGGACTGGGCCCACCAGAGGAAACCCCTTCACATCATGGGCAGTGATAGCCTAGCAAAGTTAAAGGGAATTCCTCTCACTGTGCGGGTAAAGACCCAGTGGCCAAAATAGGCAAGAAAGTGAACACTTTTTTTTTTTTTAAAGTCCAGAAGTACTTCTTACTGCATAAACTCTGCCCAGTCATATTCTTTCCCTGACTTACCTGTGGGTTTTGCTTTTATTCCGCCTTCCTTGTAGGAATAGCTACTGTGGGAGTACTAGGGACAAAGAACAGGTTGGGAGGCTGCGGTGAGTAAGTGACAGGGATGACAGAGGTTCCGCTCAAAACCCCTCAATCACTCCCTTCTGTCCACTTGGAGGAGCCTATTATGTCTGAGAGGACTAGATTTCTCTATGATTCTCCCAAACCCATTGCTTTATGCTAACTGATTCATGGAATACTTCCTCAAATAAGTAAATGATAAGATATTGATGATAGCCATTTCAATAATAAATGCATCAGTGCCAATTCCATAGCTGCAATTTTTCTTATACTCTGTACCATTTCAAAATTTCTTTTAGAAGAGAAGTTAGCCATTATTTTTTTTTATTTCTTCATCCAGTTGTGCTGATTTTTAGAAGTTGTTGTGTGGTTGTATAACTTAACGGGGACACCCAGCCGACTTCTCTTGTTTTAATTAGGTGTCAAGTGATGGACGCTTGTTCAGTGTGAAACCGCCATCTGGACCTCTCTTGACCGTGACTCTGTTTGGGAGAGTGTACGAGAAGGACCAGACATTAAACGCTTCATCAGACCTCCAGGCACAAACACTAGGAATAATGCTCTTAGTCATAATACCAATTGTGTGCTCATTAAGTTGGTAAAATATTTCTCTTTATTTTGTGTAACTAAAAAAATGATGGCTGAGAAAAGAAGGATGAAGATCATAACAATGGTCATGGTCTCTTGTACAAGTAAATACAAATACATATACATATATAGTTCACGGATTTTATACACACACACACACACACACACACACACACACACACACACACACACACACCATCCCCAGATAATAGAAGCCAGATAAATAGTGACATCATTTTGAAAGGTTAAAATCTATAAAATGAGGGTAACAGTTTTACTCACAATTTTAGGTTTGTTTTTTTTTTTTTTTTTGAAAATTAAATAATTGAATGCATTTAAAGTCCTTAGACAAGTTTCTGGATCATGGAAAGTACTGGATATGTGCTAGCTATTCACAACTGTATAATTATCACAGTAAAACCATGTGTGATATTTTTATTGCTAAAATTACATCACCTCTGATTGTCTAAATTTTTAAACATCTTCCACAGGCTTAGCCACCCTCCATATTTCAATTAGAAAATCAATGAACTCAGCATCAGCTAATTGGTTTGGGTTTGATACCTAGCAATGACGTATTCTGGAAGGCAGCTGGACATACAACTCTAACAACCTGTTAGAGGGCCTTCACTTTTTTGAATGTTTTTCAGTGCCTCTTTAGTGTTTTACCTATCTTGTTAGCCTATAAGCATATCACTAGGGCGGTTCTTTTTTTTTTTTTTTTTTTTTTTTTTTTGATAGGGTGGTTCTAAAGCAAACATTTTACTAAATCAGTACTGTGATAAGTTTTTGCATGGCCTTAGGTTTTTATGTTTCTAAATGGTTGAAAAACAAAGAAGAATCAAAAGAAGAATAATATTGTGTGATATGTGAAAATGATCTGAAATTCAAATTTCAGTCTCCATACCTAAAAGTTTTATTGAGCACAGCCATGTTTATTTAAGTGCTGCTTATGGCTTATGTTTGTTTTTATGCTATGGTGGCGAAGTTGGGTAGTTGTGACACAGACCCTATGGCCAGAAAAGCTGCCATTGCCTTGCCGTTTACCGAAAAAGTTTGTTGACTCCTGCCCTGAAGTATAAAATAACAGTGGATAATAGTATTAAAAACCTTTAAAACAACTCAGGGGGCAAATTGTCTTTAAGTGTCTTTCTTGTAATTCTTTCACAAAAGGAAAAATAAAATATCTTCATTTGTTTTGTATGGTATACCATCACACATCACACATCACACACATACACGAGACTACCCTGATTAACTTACAACCAAATGTGCTAAGTAAACTAATACCTTGAATAAGTAAGCTAATTTTTATGAACATTGTTATTTATTCACTAAAGGATACACACTGCAAAGTTTTTTGGTTTTTTGGGTTTTTTTGCATTTGGTATGTTCTAAAATTCCTGAGAGAAAGCATGTTAGTTTTTATTTTCAAATTTTTCCTGGAAATCAACTAAGAACTACTCATCTGAACATAGTATCTAATATTTTCCCCTATGACAAACTTACTAGCTTGTCTTAGCATGATTTTTTTTAAAGTTAAACATTACACATAGTGAGTTTACCTTTTAAAAATATTTACGATGTCCATACCCAGCTCTGATTACTAGATTTCTTTAAGTCATGTATTTTATGATAGCTTTGATACGCTCCTGTGATTTTTATTTCCTCTGCATAAAACATTTGTGATGCTCTTTTAATACAAACAACCCAATTCCAAAAAAGATCAATGCTCAAATATGTTTTCCTTAATCTCTTTGTACCTCAATGAATTTGAGTGGTCTAAAGAGCAATTTTTGATACTCCTTCATTTAAAGATATAACTTATTGTCAACCTCCTGCTGATGTAAAACACACACACACACAGTCTTTTATTGTAGTAGCCCTCTTCCAAGATGGTCCCCAGTGATCCTCACCTCCAGGCTCCATGGAGAAATTCTCCCTGATTGTTTTGTTGCTATTGATTCTTGTATTTTTTTTTTTTTTTTTTAAAGATAGAGAGACATAGATAGTGAGCACATTAGTGGGGTAAGGGAAGGAGCTGAGGGAGAGTGAATCTTAAAGGCTCCATGCCCAGTGTAGAACCCAACACAGGGCTCAATCTCATGACCCTGAGATCATGACCTAATGATCTGAAATGATCATGAACTGAAATCAAGTCTGATGCTTAACTGCCTGAGCCACCCAGGCACCTGTGATTCTTATTTTCTTATGTAGTTCCTGAGCCTTGTCACTTATAATAAATCTGAATCCATTGCCACTTTTACTGTAACACATATCTCTTACTCAGCTCTGCTTAAGTGTTCGAAAGATTTTACTTATTTGTTCTTTTAGTTTTTTATCTAAACAGTATATTTCAGGTCTCATAGACTGAATTGTGTCCCCTCTCAAATTCATATATTGAAGTCTCAACTTCATACCTGAGAATGTGATTGTATTTGGAAATAGGGTCTAAGGAGATAAAATGATGGCATTAGGGTGGACCCTAAGCCAGTATGACTGGTCTTGTCAGAAGAGGGGATTAGAACATAGACATGCACCAAGTGGAAACTATGTGAAGACACAAAGCAAGATGGCCATCTACAAGCCAAGGAGAGAGCCTCAGAAGAAATCAACCCTGCTGATACTTGATTTCTATTTCTAGCCTCCAGAGTCTTGTAAATAAATTTTTGTTGTTTAAGCTAATCCGTGGTACCTTATTATGGCAACCCTAGGAAACTAATAGGTTCCAACCCCCTCTCTCCTCCATTTCCACCATAAGTTGAAGCTTAGAATGGTTGCCCAGTTAAGAGTATCCAGCTAGCCTGGGTCCCCAAGACTCAGCTAGATCCTCTTAGAGAAGCATTGCTGATGAACTGATAGTGAAACCATCAGATCACTGAAGATCCTCTGGAGTTTGGAAATCAGAAAGTCACGTGGATGAAATCGTGTAATTAATCTGACCTTAAATGTTATTTTTCTGTTGACATCATACAATTTAGTGAAATGAAGAACATCTTTTAAGTCAAAATATCTCTCAACTGGTAGACTATCCACTATCCACAGAACCCTGAAATCAGACCCACGCTGTGCAAAATACACCCTTCTGCAAAGGAGAGCAGTGATCCCTACCAGCAATATAGCATTTTGAAATAAAAAAATTTTTTTGGCAGATGCTTTTCTTAAAAAATACTATATCATCCAAAAAATATTTGAGTAAAATTCATCCTTTGGGTGGAATTAACTGTCTTTAAAAAAGAAAAAAAGACCCATTAGAAAATAAACCCCTGTGTATTTAGGAAGCAAACCTCAATTCCATCATAGAATTTTAAAGAAGAGAATTTCAACAGTAATAAGTTTAAAATATTAAAAGCTTCAATAAACTCTCTATGCTTTTTTTTCTGTTCAATTTTTACAAATACAGTATATATCCATTGTAGCATAACAAATTACTGTCAATATAACAGCTTAAAACAATATATTATCTATACACAGTTTCCAGGAATCAGGATCTGGAAATGGTTTAAATGGGTCTTCTAGCTTAAGGTCTCAAAGTTGTAGTGAACCTGCTCAGGGGTTCAGTCATCTCAAGTTCTGCTGGAGCTGAAGACTCTGCTTCTAAGCTCACTCACATGGCTGTTAATGGGCCCCAGTCCCTTGCTGAAAGTTTTCTGAGGCCTTTGTTCCTTATGCATGGGCTGCCTGAAAGTCTTCACAGAAAGGCAACTGGCATCTCCTACAGTGAGTGATGAGATAGATAGGTAGAATAGAGGTAGAGAGAGAGAGAAACAGAGATGGAAGGATGGAAGATTCAGTCTTTTATATCTTAATTGTGGAAGTGGCAACAGTTCTGCCATTTATTATTAGCCACCCAGACTAACAGTGGTACAATGTGGGAGAGAATCACCCAAAGTTGAGAATATCAAGAGACAAAGACCCTTGCAGGTCAGCTGGGATGCTGGCCATTACAGTTAGTATACATAATACACACACACACACACACACACACACACACACACACATATACAGGATTTTTCCTTTTTATATATATATATAATATATATTTCCTTTTTATATATATATATTATATATATATATATATATATAAGAAAAGGAAAAATCCTGTTTTAAAATTATATAGCAAATACATATATGTGTATATATATTATATAGTACACACAAACATATATACACATATATATGTATTTGCTATATAAATTTAAAACAGGATTTTTTCCTTTTCTTTTTGCTGTATATGTAATAAATGCTTCAAAATGGATTCTTAATATTTATATCTGAAAGGTATTGTGCCAAAAAAATTTCTACAGTTACTTTCTATAATAAAGATTAAATTTAGTGAGTTCAGCTTTTGGTCTGTAATAAAATTCAAATTGCCTGGGTTAACTCATTTGTGGCAACACCATCTTCTCCTGATATACACCTGTCACTTTTACATTCACTTCTCAGAATTCTACTTTATAAGAATATACATTAAAAAGTAAAATAGAATAAACAGCATAAATTCCAGAATCATTAATTCATGAAATGACATTACTAAAAAAAAGTCTTAAGAACATGAGCATATTTACTTTTTTATAATCAGGATTTTTTTCCAATAATCTATAAATATTAATATATTAAAGTGGAAAAGTTGACTTAGATAGTTAAAGCGTTCTGAATATCAAGAGGGATATGGTAACAAATCAACCAGAAAGTCATCAGTGTCAAAAGCCATTCTGAAACCTATCACTTGGCTCTTATACTGAAAATTAACTCCACATTCCTCACATTCTTCTGATTCTCTATTCTAGATGTCTTGGGCATACTCTAAATGCATGACCTTAATTTTAGTTTTTGAACAGAGTCCTAGATGCGGAAAATATTTTATATCCACTAGCAATACATAGGTAGCATGTTCTCATGTATAATAGGTTTAGTATCTTAAATACAGACAGTGCAAAACCAAATTTCTTTCTCTATGCTGTGCTTCCTCTTTACTATGGGTATTAGTCAGGATAGGCTAGCTTACTGTGCAGTAGGAAATAAAACCAAAAATTCTGCTGACTTAATAAGACAAAAGTTGCTTATTCAAAGTTGCTCTTGTTTATTTAAAGTCTACTCTAGGGAAGCCTCCTTGTCAAAGCTCAGAACCTCAGACTTTTTCATTATGTGTTGTTTTCTTATCAACCAATGCTCCCATCATCGCTGGAGCATGATAAAAGAAAATGGAGAAATTGCACACTGCTTTTTAAACGGTTTCATCCTTAGAGATACTTGTCATTTCCACTCGTATTTATTGGCCAAAGCAAGTGAGATGGCTATGCCAAATTTAGCGGCATAGGAAGTATAATTTCCCTGTGTGTCCAGGAAAGGGAAGAAATTCATAAATGTTGGTTAGTACTAGTAATGTCTATCACTGAACGTAAGTTCCTTAAAGGCATGTATCTTACATTCTTCTTCCACTTTGACATATTGAAATCACTCAATAAATGATTAATGTCTGCCATGAGTCACCAGGGCTGCAATTTATCATTCTTTTATTCTCCAACCTATAGTGATATTATACCCCTTGCCTCCTACCCCATTTTTTTGTTGTCAGCCCTCTGACCTGTCAGTTGCAAGCCAATACCACCAGTTTCTTTAAATTTTCTTGCCCTTGCCATTAATCTGAAGGAAACTTTATCTTCTTACCCAGAGTAGTAAAAACATCATTAATATCTTATGCATAGTGTTTTATAGTTTACAAGATGTTTTAACGTACATTTTCTTTTATTTTGCAAAGTTGGTGTATTTTTCCCCATTTTTACCTCAGAGAACAAAGTACTGTTTCCTAATCTCCTAACTTAATGTGTATAAGATCCTCAAACCAGAATCTTTTAATTTCATGTCCAGTGCTTTCACTAGTATTTTGGGTTACAAGTGGTTTCTCACACAACCACACTAGACTGTGGCTTTCTGGGAGACTCAGGGTTAATCTTGTCGGTTGAAACGCTGGACACTGATTATGTACTCTGATTATTAAAGCCAGTTTTTAATTGCATCCTTATGCAATTAAAATGCAGGAAGGGCTAAGGTGAAAGTATATGATTAATAATATATATATATATATCCCAGAACAAAGATTGAACTCAGTTGGTCATACCTGTTGAAATGGCATGGAGAATAAAAATTTGCCTTGAGAAACTGAGAGAAGACTGTGAACATAAAGAGTGGGGACTTTTCAGTCTTGGGAGGTAAGTTTAGAAGTATCAATGAATATGCTAACAGAAGGGTGAGCTTTTTTACTCTTTCTATTTGAAATCGGTTCCATATGGTGGTCTAGCCACAGAATTACAACAAGAGCTCTTATCAGTGTTAATAGCTATTTAGTTATCAATACCTTCTAGAAACCTTGAACTCCGGCCAAGGCAAATAAGGTCCACCTGTCAGTATGGTGGTAGATTACCTAATAAAAAGTTAATGTTTGGACGATGTGCTTTGTAGACATGTTGACTGGATAAACTTTGAATTGAGTTATGGAAATATTAGTATCCTAAAATACTCTTTTAACAGATTATGATGTTGATTTAACTGAAATTCATTGTGAACCAGTTGACTTTTTTCTTTCCATCTATGATAAAATTTCATCTTGCTCTATCAAAGACAATTACCGAGAGTTTATTTGCTATTGCAATATGAGTAAAAATTGATTGAAAAACATGCCATTGTGTGTACCTAGTTCTAGGAAAGTAGTTGTTGTAGAGATGGATTATAAAAGCATTATAGCAAGAAAATAAAATCTGATCGCCTGCAATTTTTCCTTAAGTACATATATAATTTAATTTTAACTGAAATAAAGATGTGAAAGTTATCTTCAGAGATTGTTGATAACAGTACACTGTAATGATATTACTGATTAAGACAATTACAAACACTATTTTGAAAAATGTTCTTTTTTAAAAAGATTTTATTTATTTATTTGAGGAGAAAGAGAGAGAGAGAGTGAGCACTGATCAGTGGGGAGGGGCAGAGGGAGAAGCAGGGAGCCTGATGAGAGACTCGATCCTGAGTCCCTGGGATCATGACCTCAGCTGAAGGCAGACGCTTAGCCAACTGAGCCATCCCGGTGCCCCCCTACCTTTTGAAAATGTTCTGAAATTACTATTTAGTACGTTATAATGTCATCTTGCTTAGCTTATAATTAGTAAGATTCCCTTCTCCACCTATCCATAGATGGATGTTAAGTGAAATTTTCATTAATGTAGTAATTATTTCAGTTTTTCCCTCTTCAGCTATTTGGAAGATATTGGGAATAAACTAGAGACTTCATGTAACACCCTTAGCATAGTGATGGGCCCAGGTTCAGTAAGTTATTCTGCCTCCCCTTTCTTTCTTCTCTCCTTCTCCTTTTTTTCCTCCTCCTTTTCTTTCTTTTCCTCCTTCACCACTGCTCTTTCCCCTCCATTTCCTCCTTATTTCTTTTTATTACTACTGACATTAACCAAGCTTAGGCTGCCCACTTGAGATGTTCAGGTTCTATCTTTAAGAGTTCCCAAAATGTGAAAGAAGTTTCCCAGCAGCACAGTGTGGGAAATTCACTATTGTAAATTGTTGTCCTAGTTTATCCCTCTTCTCTGCCTCCATGGGGAAAACAAACAAAAAGGACAAGAGAGTTGAAGTTATTTCATACTGGGTCATACTCCATTTCGGGGCCCTGGGGAGTAGAGATCCAGTATAAAAACCCAAATGTTGCCCTCTATAAGTCCAAGTGGCTATAATATCTGGGTCAGAGATTCAAGTTCAATAAGAAATTAACATTCAAAGTGAATGTAGTGTCTTAGGATAGGTTCAAAAAGAGAGAATATCCTTCCTGAAATGTATAAGCTAAATTCCCCCTGTATTCCATTCTTCTATTTGTGGTGCCAAGAGAATAGATATACAGACAATCCTCTAAGTCTCCTCCCTGTAATAGTCATGAAAATATTCAGGGTTGGTGGCATCAATATGCTTTTAGTTAACAGTCAACCTCTTTTCTGAAAGAAGTTTTCAGAGATTTCATGAGACCTGCTAACATTTGGTCTGTTCTCAGGGCTTTGAACTGAACACAATTTTTTTTTTAAATATTTTATTTATTTATTTATTTGTCAGAGAGGGAAAGAGAGAGATTGAGAGCGCACAAGCAGGCAGAGTGGCAGACAGAGATGGAGAGAGAAGCAGGCTCCCTGCTGAGCAAGGAGTCCAATGTGGGACTCGATCCCAGGACCCTGGGATCATGACCTAAGCCAAAGGCAGCGGCTTAACCAACTGAGCCACTCAGGCGTCCCTTGAACACAATTTTTGAAGTATCACTTTGCTTTTTAGCCTCTATACTATTATTAGTTTCCATAACTATTATTTACCAGTTTAGAAATTCCAGGGGATGTGCTAGGGCCTTAGGATATAAATGTTTCAGATATGCTGAGACACTTAGATATAAGTGGCCCCGGATACAATATTCAGCAGTAATGTAGAGATCTGCACGAAGATTAGTTCTATAGTCACATGACTCCCAACTAGATTCCATGCCCATGGATGGCTGCATGTCTTTTTCTAGGCTAGTAAAAGGCCTGTAACTAAACACTGTCTGCTAATACAGTTAAGAACTGATGAATTTTTTGGAGGGGGAAGGGTTCTATTTCCTGTCTGGATCTCTAAACTGCAAGCTCTACAACTCAGTTGTGTCAAGGCCACTGGAAGTGAACAGGGTGTGGGAAATTGAATCACTTTAATGGAACTCACTGAAGACAATTTATAAATCAGACTGTTTCTAGGTTTCTGCATAATGAGAGAAGTAAAAGAGTAGCAGAGACAAATGGAACTTCAGTTTGGGACCTGCCTTTGATTCCTGGCTTTGCCCCTTGCTGTTCTGAGACCAAATTCCTTAGCCACCTCGAGAATCAGTCTTTTTTAAAGGTGACATGCTAGCGTAGTGTCTGGCATACAGGAGGCATTCCATAAGGGATTGAGTGCTTATAACTAAGCCAGTTGGATACTCATATCAGAATACAGCATCTTTCACGAATCAAAACCTGCTTGGGAAACCCGAATACACTTGACCTCTGAACAACATGGGTTTGAAATGTGTGGGTCTGCTTACAGTCTTTTTTTTTTTTTTTTTTTGGATAAATACACTACAGAACTATAATTGTATTTTCCTTTATAATTGTATTTTTATTTATAATTGTATTTCATTATGTCATAATAACATTTTCTTCTCTCCAGCTTCCTTTATTGTAAGAACACAATATATAATACATGTAACGTGCAAAGTGGGGGTTAATCGACTGTGTTCTTGGTAAGACTTCCAGTCATACAGTAGGCTATTAGAAGTTAAGTTTCTGGAGATTCAAAAGTTATATACAGATGACATGACAGTAGATTCTTATAATACATATAGATATGCTTGCTAAAAATCATTTTAAAATGGTAGTACAGTTGCCTGAGTAGCTCAGTCGGTTGAGCGACCGACTCCTGGTTTTCAGCTAAGGTCATGATCTCGTGTGTTGTGGGATGGAGTCTTGCTTTGGGGTCCATGTTCAGTGGGGAGCCTGCTTGGGAATTCTCGCCTTCTGCCTCTCTCCCACATGCCTGCACACACGCTCTCTCTCTCTGAAATGAATAAAATAAATCTTTAAAAAATGATAGTAAATCATTGGAATACTTTCTGAAGTGGAGTGGAAAAATATTGTGGAATACTTTTCAGGAGGCCATGACAGTTTGCTGAATTGGTTTTATGTGCAATAGAAATGGTGCTGCCCAACTGACCATAGGCATGGCCCATGTCAGGACATGTCTAGGTCATGGCTATGTCCTAGACAATGCCAGGGCTCTGCTATGATTTCAGGGGCTTGAAGCCACATTGCTTAAACCAAGATCTTTGTCCCATCTGCCCCAAATTCCTTAAGTTGAGACATTCTTTTATGCATTGAAGACCTGGTTTGCTTAAGTCCTTTCAATGGCAAGTGTCTCTGGGCATGGTTGTATTTACTTTGCTGTTGAAAACTTGCCATCATTGGCCACCATTCACTGAAAAGATGAATTCACTGAAAAGATGAAAAGATGAATGGAAGGAAATGGGAGGGCATCTGAAAATAACGAAAGGTGGAAATGCTTCATATAAGTATCTTTGCTACATTTACTATAAATAATTGAGGGATGCTTAGGAAGTGAGAAGGCCCCCCACATCCGAGAATATTCCATAAGTCTAAGACGTTTCTGGAATAGTTTCCAAGTAATGACAAGTTATGCCTATGGTAACCTTACAAAGACGTTTATATAAATGGTTTCTTGCTATGATGACATTGTTTCCTCTTTATGTCAGTAAGCAATAGCCCAAAATATAAAATTCAAATGGAATTGTAAAGACTTTTCTTTTCCTTATTTTTGCCTCAATCAACTGATTTTTTCCCCCACTGCAAGTGTTATATCTACCATAGTAGAAACGTGTATGTGTAGCAGAATGGAAAGAAGGATCTTACCAGTAAAATGGTTTTGAGTCCCCATCATTTTGCTTTGATCGATGATATGAAACCCTATAGTATCTCTTCTATAATCTTTTTTTTAAAGATTTTATTTATTTATTTGACAAACAGAGATCACAAGTAGGCAGAGAGGCAGGCAGAGAGAGAGAGAGGAGGAAGCAGGCTCCCTGTTAAGCAGAGAGCCTGAGGCCCGGCTCGATCCCAAGACGCTGGGATCATGACCGGAGCTGAAGGCAGAGGCTTTAACTCACTGAGCCACCCAGGTGCCCCATCTCTTCTATAATCTCTATCAGGGATCAGTAAGCTCTTTCTTGCAGATACCAAGTTTTATCAGACAGAGCCACACCCACTCATTTATGTATCATCTGAGTACTTTCATGTTACAGTGACAGAATTGAATAGTTGCCATAACCCTATGGCCCTCAAAGCTTAAGGTATTTAGTATCTAGCTCTCTACCGAAACCATTTGTTGACTCCTCACTTATATGGTAAGGAAAACCTCTATGAATCTAAAAGTGGGTATTTTACTCCTTGCTTATGCATTTCATGACTTATGACCTTTTCTATGAATTTGATTCATTTATGGTGCTAGCTGGTTAAAGTACTCATCTTTTTCCATTATATTGGAAAGGAGTTCTTGTGCTAACTACATTCTACCTCAATACATCTGCTTTCGGTACATTTTTAATAGTTCGGAGCATTTAAAGTTATCTGCTTTGATACCTTGATTCTCTCTATGAGAACTGTCTTCAAATCCAACCCAAAATCTTCTTTCCACCTTATTACCTTCTTCCCACCTCTATGACCCAGAAGCTCTGTTCTCATAAGCTCGCTTGTGTTAAAGTTCTATTAATGTTAGTGGGTATAATCTTCTGAGAACTTTACTTCATTCATTGTTTACATTAACATCACCGTGGGAAATGTGACATAAAAGATACGGTTCCAATCAATTATTATAAGAAAATACAACAGAAGATATGATACTTGCATTTCAAAAGAAGATTTCCAGAGAGAACAACTTAATCCAAAGAAGCTACTGTAAAGAGGTGATTTCAGATTCCCTTGCTCGTTACTGGGAAAGACGGCTCAAGGCAGGTATATTGGGTTTATGGGGCGTTCAAATTATATCTCATCATTCTACCTAATTGCTTAGTATTTATGTGATGTGTATTCATGGGATGTATACAGGCCAGAGGACTGTAGAGTATCTAGCTTGAAAACTAAAAAGTATTGACCAAACTTACAATAGGAGAAAGATAGTTTGAAAAGACTCCTTGAAACATGATTTTTGCGAAGTGAGCCATAGATGTAGAAGCTGAGAAACAAGAGTAGCCAGACAAACCAATGCATTTCATGGCAGTTCAGAATTAGAGTGTAAACTCTTTTACCTTGAGGATAGGAATTCAGTCTTACTCATTGTATTACACACACTGAGCTCTGTGTCTGTCATGTAGCAGGTATGGTTGTCTCCTATGGCCTGTCTCCCTGGCTTGCAGTAGACGGCCTTCTTTCTGTGTCCTCACAAGGTCTTGCACATCTCTGGTGTCTCTGTGTGTCCAAATTCCTCTTCTTATAAAGACACTAGTTAGATCGCGCTGGGGCTCACCCGATCAGCTTCACCGTAATCTCGGACTTCCAGTTCCAAAATGATGAAAACACAAATGTCTGTTCTTAGGACTCAGAGCTCGGCCTGTGGCATTTGTTATGGCAGCCCTAGCAAACTAATTCACTGGAAAGAAAAGGAAGAGCAAGATGGGAGAATTCCTCTTATTTTTAATGCTCATCACTGCTTGTATTTCTGACCTCAGCCTGTGTCCCATCAAATTCCTCCCCTTTGGTCTGTCCTGGTGGCTGACAAATCCTTTCATGCTTATTCTAATCCAACTGATGTATTAATGCTTCTGCTGGGGAAAATAAAACCAAAACCATCTCTCAATCCAGAAAATCACCCCAAAAGCTAGAAGAGAAAGAAAACAATTTTGTTATTGAATAAGCATTGAACCAGAATGTAATGCACACCACAGGCAATCTACTAATAAACCGCGAAGATGGAACAAACTCTCACTCTTCTGTATAGCCCAGCAGATACCCCAGCCCACTGTGATGGCCAATTTTATGTGTCATTTTATGTGTCAACTTGACTGGGCCATGAAGTGCCCAGATATTTGGTAAAACATTATTCTGAGTGTTTCTGTAGATATATTTTTGGATGAGATTAACACTGAAATTGACAGACTGAGTAAAGTAGTTTGTCTTGCCTAATGTGGATGGGCCCCAACCAATCTGCTGAGGGACCGAACAAAACAAAAAGTCTGACCCTCCCTGAGGAAGAGAAGATTCTTTCTGCCTGATGCCTTTGAATCAGGATGTTGGCTTTTTTCTGCCTTGGACTCAGATGGAAACGTTGGTTCTTTCTGGATCTTGAGCCTGCTATCCTTTTGATTGAAACCTTGGGTCTCCAACAGGCTGGATCCCCACCCCTACAGATCCTGAGACTGGTCAGCCTTCATAACTGCATAACCCAACTTCCTATAATAAGTCTCTTTGCATATATATATATATATATATATATATATATATATATATATGTAACCTATTGGTTCTGCTTCTCTGGAGAATGATGACTAATACATAGATGTTCTCAAGATATACAATCACTAGTCCTCAAGGAAAAGCACTGACATCATTGTGTGTCCCACATAGTTCATCCTAAATACACTTGGTCGTTGGGGTGACCATCGTGTGAGCTAATTGACTTCAACCAAAGGAAAATTAAGCTCTTTACGACAAGAGGTGGTCTTGCACGTTGGGAGTGAGGTGTCCACTGAGGTTAGGCTCATCCCACAAAAACTGGGAGATAAGGATATTATCTTCCTTTATGTTTACATTTCAAAGAGTCGGTTCTCAGGTCCTTGAGCAAGACATTCCTGGGTCATAAAGTTGGCAAGAGGATTATGAAGATTTTAAAAATATTTATATACATTTCAAGGAGAGGGAAACTTGTACATCTTCTAAAGTAAATGCTTTAAGAAAAGGGAGCAAGCATCGGGGGAGGCAGAGTGTCTCATATTCAACAAGGAAAATTAAGCATCTGATTTTAAATTTATATTTGTCCTCTGAACCTCCCATTCCTTCAAACTAATATTCTATTTTTCTTTTTTCTTTCACTGTCACATGTCTCAAAAAGTTAATTTAATCCAGCGACCTCCCTTTTCTCACTACACACTATCTTCGTAATCTCATGAATCTAGCTTTTCTCTGGCCCTCTGACCCCTCCCCATGGTCCATAATACCGCATTGACATTGCTCCAAAATCACTAATGGCACTTTCTTTACCCTGTGGTCTTATCATCAATCCATGTGCTTTTTTGGTCACTTAGTATTTTATACTGTGACTCCATCTTAAACATTCTTTTTCCTCCCCTTGACTGTATTGTTTTATTTTTCTTCTCAATATCTAGAAGTATTTTCCACACATTTCCACCTTCCTCTCTCTTTCTTTCTGTCTCTGGGATTTTTTTAGTCCTCTATCACAGACAACTTCAGCTGTGACCACAAGAATTATGCCTTCCACAAGCGCCTGAGTGGCTCACGTGGTTAAGCGTCTGCCTTCAGCCCAAGTCATGATCCCAGGGTCCTGGGATGGAGCCCCGAGTCAGGCTGTCTGCTGGGCAGGGAGCCTGCTTCTCCCACTCCCTTTGCTCCTCCTTCTGCTTGTGCTCACTCTCTTGCTCTTGCTTTCTCTCTCTCAAATAAATAAATAAAAACTTAAAAAAAAAAAAGAATGATCCCTTCCAAATCATACTGTGGGTTCTCACTCACCTTGTGCTATACACATAAATATTCAGCTAGTCTGCTAGAAATCCCAGGCAGCCAACTGACCAGTCATTATTGAGCACACACTATGTGCCAGGTCCTGGGAACACAGCAGTAACAAAGCCTATATGGTCTCTGTTGTCATCTGTATGTAATCATGTAAGACACAATTGTTACCGATTAAATGATTTTAATTGCCCACTATGAAAATGTTTTATTAAGATTAAATATGAAGTTCTCATGTATATTTACCTATTTTAAATTTAGTCTGTTTGTGAAGTTCTCTGATTCAGCTATATGTGACCACCTTTTTGGTAATCTTTCCAGGTTACCTCATGAGGTTTCTAGATCTCTTAGATGCTCCCAAAATTCAGCCTTTCTAGTTCAAGTCAGCACTTTCTCTATGATACTGTATCTGTTTGCACATTTAACTCACCATTAGCTACATATTCCTAGAAGGAAGAATCATAATCATATTTTATCTCACAGGCTTGCCATTCAGGGATTGTTGGCTAAATAAATGTTCAGGTTAAAAGAAAGAATGTGACATAAAGAAAAAAGAAGACTTGCGGAGCAGTTTTGTAATTAACACAAATGAAATTATGAGAATTCCATATTCATGTAATACTTGGATTTAAAAAACCTTTAAAACTGAAAAATTAACTTAATTAGTAATTTATCATCATTCAGCCATCAAATATCTATGGAGCAAATGATTCGCAGGCACCATTTTAGGTGATGAGGAGACAGAATGAACAAAGCAGACGAGAGCTCTGGTTTTCTAGAGCATACTAAACTCCACTACATGAGGCATTGTGCTTGCTTGCAAAGAAAACTCACAAAATGATGTGTGTATGTTTCATTCAGGCAAACCTGGAACTCATGTTTGGAAAGATGAGTGATATTTTCTATTTATTGTTATAAGAAGTGAACTTGTATGTTATTTCTTGAACCAAGTTTAGTATCTGGAAGTTTCTGAAACAGGAGTTATATTCACCTAGTAAAATGTCAGCTTCAACTTAGTAAAGGGTAATTTTAATTTTATGTTTCTTTGTTTTTGCTGTGGCAGCTTTTGTTAATGGCTATTTAGACCATAGGTGACCCATTGTGTCGTGTCAGTGTTTCTGCAAGATGGATCTCAGTGGCTTCTTTCAGAAACCAATTAACCCAATAATCTGTTGCCATGAAAACGCTGTATAACCAACCACCCCAAAACTCAGTATCTTAAAATAATAGCAACTTATGTTCATGAATCTGTGGGGTCAGCTAGGGTGGCTCTGCCATATGTTTCCTATCCCTATGACCCAATCTGTTCCACATGTCTCTCATCCTTTTGGACCAGCAGGCTTCCTTGGGGCCTGGTCTCATCATGGGAGGGGCACCGAAGACAGTCGTAAATATGGGAGTCCTCCTCAAGACAAGGCTTAGAACTGGCACACTTTTATTTCTGTCTATATTCTTTTAGCCAAAAAAGTAAAGTGGCAAAGCTGAAGTTTGAAGGACAGGGAAGAAACATCCATTCTCAATGAAGAAAAGACATAAGTGTAGATGCGAGGAGAGTGAAGAATCAGGAACAGTAATAGTCTATCATAATGATCCTATGATTTCCTGTGGCAGAATAACAAATAGACATAGATGAGAAATTGCACTTGTGAAGCTAGTTATTTGGCTATTTTGAAGGATCTGGCTCCATGTGTGAGAGGGTCATTTTAGAAGTTTTGTTTAGAGGAATTAAAATATTGATGACCATCTCACCTCTAAAGCAGTGTTTCTATAATTGTGATTAGTAACATTATTGGGATATAAATCCCAATTATTAAAAAAAGAAAGTGGAAAATATCAGAACGGGTTGAATGAAGCATATTTTTTTTTTAAAGATTTTATTTATTTGATGTAGAGAGAGAGAGAGATCACGACTAGGCAGAGCAGCAGGCAGAGAGAAAGGGGGAAGCAGGCTCCCTGCTGAGTGGAGAGCCCGATGCGGGGCTCGTTCCCAGGACCCTGAGATCATGACCTGAGCTGAAGGCAGAGGCTTAATCCACTGAGCCACCCAGGCACCCCTGAATGAAGCATATTTTTAATGAAAACATTTAATAAGCATAAATAAGCACATGTTTTAATGAAAGCATTTGCTTCTGTTATGGATGCTTACCGACATGTATATTGAGTCATGATGTAAAATATTTTTCTTCCTATTGTGGTTAAAACAAAGTTTGGGAGAACCATTGTTTTAATTTATTTTCTATCCACAGGACGTTATTGGGCTTAAATACATATTAATTTTTCAAACTAGTCCTTTGGCAGGTAAAGTTACCTGTTTTGAAACTAAACTGCTTTTTTAGTGCTAGTTATTTCCTTTGTAAAGATGTCTAATGCAGGAGTACTTTTCTTTCAAATCCATCCACAATTAAGGCAGTTTTAACGAACATGTGTTTTTATATATATGCTGTTAACACCCATCACTGTGGTTACTGGTGGCCCATGTTTGAGATTATTTTTAAAGTAATGGTAATATTTACTTTCTCTATTTAGCTTGTTCACTGCTAGCTTCCTGATGCTGGTTTAGAATAAAAGCACCTCCCAGTTCCATGTATTAATACTATATTGTTACCTTGTTTCAGAAAGATTTATTATCGGCTTATCTTTTCCAGATTTTAATATTTGCATCACTTGCCTATGTGAACTGTGGCCTATTGGAGCACAGCAGTGGCTTTAGCCAGCAGCAGCCGTGCTGGGGACAGATGCAGTGGGTCTCCTCCCAAAGGCTGTTTCTTCTCCCAGTTCATCCACGCTTGTTGACTCTTGCCGGAGAAGGTAGGTCTCAATGCACTCAAAAGCCACAGCAAAAAGCAGGGACTAGCCTGGGGGTCCAGGGGATCTTTTATTGAGAGAATGCTGAAGACCATAAAAGTTATCCGTGGCTTGGTACTTACTCATACATTAAAATTTATGATTATTTAATAGAAAAGTTAACAAGGTTTCTGTAACTTAGTTACCTAAAACCTGTGTTAGTAAGAGAAGCTAAAACATAGTTATATATCTTTAAATAGCTCGCTTTATATGTGCTTTTAAAATGTTTCACGTTTATGAAAATTTCACCTATGGAAACCTAGGAGACTTAAAGTTGAAACATGATTTTTTATCTCCTTTTCTTGTAAATGAAGAAGGGCATTCCTTCTGTGCATGTTGGCTAGTTTTAACATTATGAAAAGGAACTTCACAGAGATTTGTACAGGTTTTAAAATTAAATTATTTGTTATTGTTATTGTATACTAAACTAGAGAACTAAAATCTTATTTGCACAAATATTATTTGGTGGGAAAAATCCTGGCCCATTGTTGAATGACTTCACTCTTTAGTGTATTGTGTGTGTGTGTCTTTTTGTGTCTACATGCCATATATTAGATTGATTAGTTTAAGAATCTTTTAGTTTGATGACTTAAATCTGATACATATTATCTTATGCAGGTCTACATAGCAGAAAAACTTTCAGGTATATTCTATTTACCTATTCATAATATTGCTGGAAATGGTTTTTTCTCTTATCTGTCAGGCCATGTTGATGAGTAAGCAAACAAATGGAATTTGCCATGCTTCCTGTTTCTTCAAGATAGAAACAGATTGTTTCCAATGATGTTTCCCATCAAGACTCACGCCTTAAATAACATTAACATTAAATAACATTAACATTATTTCTTTTGCCCTTTGACTTTTTCTCGCCTTTAAAATAAGTATTTTAGGGGTGCCTGTGTGGCTTAGTTGTTAAGCAACTGCCTTCAGCTCAGATCAAGATCCCAGGATCCTGGGATCGAGCTCCTCATTGGGCTCCCTGCCCAGCCTGAAGCCTGTTTCTCCCTCTCCCACTTCCCCTGCTTGTATTCCCTCTCTTGCTGTGTCTCTCTCTCTTATTTTATTAATAAATAAATAAATAAAATCTTTTAAAAATAAGATAAAATAAGTATTTTCCAGGGTGTCTGGATGGCTCAGTAGTGCTGGGCTCTCTACTCAGTGGAGAGCCTGCTTCTCTCTCTTCCTCTGCTGCTCCCCTGCTTGTGCTTTTTTGCTGGTTCTTGCTCTATTGCAAATAAATAAATAAAATCTCAAAAAAATAAAATAAGTATTTTTCAAAAATATTTTAGTATTTTAATAAGGAATACTGGGTAAATTACGGAGCTGCAAACATACTTTTGGAATAAAATTGTTATCAACTTTATTTCTAATTATATTTCTAAATTTATATAGAACAAAAACAGGATATGGGTTCAGCTCAGAAATTCAGCAAAAATTTAATTTTAATATAATGTTAAAATGGATCAATAACTCATATAGAGAATTATACAAGCACAAAATCACAAATTGTATAATTTGTTACTTGTTATTCACCAATAGTTTTTTTGAGTTTCATTAAACTTTCGTTTAGAGCAATTCATAGACAATCCATTTAATTTTATTAGATAATTTTTTCTAGTTATGAAAGTGAGACATTCTCATAGTAGAAAACTTGGGATATGTAGAAATTAGGGAGAAGAAAGTAAAAGTTGGTTATTTTGCCAACCAGGAAAAGTTTTGCTACAATTTGATATTATTTCTCTTTTATGTTGTTGTTTAATTTTAATTTTTTTAAATTTTAATCTTACCATCTCTGAATTAAGGATGCTAAGCATTTGGAGTGTACCATTTCATACATATTTTCCATGCTTATACAAATATGTGTGTGTGTCAGTATGAGTGTCTCTGGACATGATATTTTAAAACATTTTGCAAATTCTTTTTTTTCTTACTTGATAAGATATCATTGACATCTTTCTATATCTGTACATTAAAAAACCCAACTCATTTAATTAACATCTTATTTTCTTAAGATTCATTATTTATTTATTTATTTATTTGAGAGGGAGAGAGAGACAGAATGAGTGGGGGAAGGGGCAGAGGAACAAGCAGACTCCCTGTGGAACAGGGACCCTACTGTGGGGCTTGATCCCTGGTCCCTGGGATCATAACCTGAGCCAAAGGTAGGTGCTTAACCAACTGAGCCACCCAGGTGCCCTAATTTAACATTTTATTGAACATACATCATGTCTACTGCTGTGTGTGTCTGATGGAAGTTCAGACTATTTTTTTTTTAAAGATTTTATTTATTTATTTGACAGAGAGAGATCACAAGTAGATGGAGAGGCAGGCAGAGAGAGAGAGAGAGGGAAGCAGGATCTCTGCCGAGCAGAGAACCTGATGCGGGACTCGATCCCAGGACCCTGAGATCATGACCTGAGCCGAAGGCAGCGGCTTAACCCACTGAGCCACCCAGGCGCCCGGAAGTTCAGACTATTTTAGTTTTTACTTCTGCTGCTGTTACAAAAACTGCTGCTGGGTTGAACAACATAGGCATTTTAAACTTTAAAAAATACTGCTAGAGAAACTTGCCAAAATAAAAGATTAGCTGTACATTTTGTCATCTTGTCAAGATGTTTAACTTGCTAGCCCCTTACCAACCTGATAAAAACTGGAGGACATTGAGATAGTTGAGAATTTAAGTTACAGATTAACATTGTTTTTTTGAAATACATATTTTTCATTTCAAAAATCCTTATATAACCAGCATTATTTGTGTCCTATAATCATAATTCTTTTTGATTTAAAATAAATCTTAATTTAGATAATATTACTCACAGTTGTTGCTTTTATTCTTCATCTCTTGTTAATTAGAAATTCTTGGTTTGGTTTAATTTTTATACTGTTAGAGTATTTCCTAGAGTTTCTCAGAAGGTAGTTATAAATGCATTATTTGCTATCTTTCTTTTTTGCCTTCCTATGACTACCATTTTGGCTGAATATAGGACTGTTGAGTTGCTATTTCCTGAAGAGTTTCTAAACTCATTCCACTGTCTTCTGGTTTCTAAAATTACAAATAAATCCTATGGTAGCCAAATCATCTTTCCTTCTTTGTTTTTTTAAAGCAGCATTGTTGACATATAATTGATATGTAAAAAACTGTATACATTTAACACACATGACTTGAGAGTTTGCAGAGATGCAAATACCTGTAATACTATCACCACAATGAAAGAATTTCTAACTGATTGGTTATAACATTTTCTTTCTTATCTTTGGAATCAGAGCTGGACTAAGTGCATGTGCCTTACTTTACTAGGGCCCCAGGGGGAACAGAAATGAGCTAATGAACTCCTCAGCTCATTGGTTCATTCATCCAAGCCTTTATTCATTTTTGTTCTCAGTGCATGTTCTAGACATTTCCCAGACCCTGAAGCTATGGCAGTTACTAAAACAGCCCATTCCCTTATGACATACTAACCCCTCTTTGTTTTGTTTCATCTTGTTTCTTCCCTGTTGATCCCCCTTGTCCATTCCTCTTCCTTTCCTTCTGCCTATAATAACCCTTTACTATCCATTTTCATATTGATTTAAATATATGTATATTCTTGTAAAGGTTTCCTGATACCTTTTACACATTTCCTTAACATGTCTATACCATTCCTTTCAGATGTTTATTTATTTGATAAACACTAGGCACAGGATGCTATTGTAAACACTTTATGAATATTAACTCATTCCAGACTTATAACAGTCCAGAAACTAGATTTCCCTTTTTTTTTTTTTTTTAACTTTTTTACTTTTGTTTGCACAAGAAAACTGTAGCCTCAAGAGATTGGATAACCTGTCCAAAGGCAGAGAATAGGTGAATGGCCAGGCCTGCCTGGACTTAAACAGACACAGTAGACACTAGAGGCCACACTCTTCAGCACTCAGCTCCAACTTGACAAATTCAAAACTCAACTCCTGATTTCTTTCTGCTCCTTGCCATTCTCCAACCACCATCTTTTCCATCTCAGTCAGTGGGAGCCCCCCTTTCAAGCTGCTCAAACCAAAAGCCTTGCTATTTCCCTGGAAAACTTCCTCCTGCGCTCAGTCATCTGTAAATCCTGCCTGCTGTACCTTCAGAACATTTCCAAACTTGGCCACTCCTATCCACACTTACCACCCTTGCTATGTTCAAACCATCATCTTCCCTCACCAGCGTACAGTGGCAGCTTCTCTCGCCTTCGTCCTTACCCTCTGCCTCTGTTCTCAGCACAGCAGTCGGGGTGCATCTGTCAGAACCTGTCAGATCATGTTGTTGGGTTCAAAACCCACCAGGAACTTCCTTTTTCACTCAAAGGCAAAGCTAAAATTCTTACTGGGACCTGTAGGGACCTACTCAGTGTAGTTTTGTACAGCATCCCTACTTTCCCCATCCCTTTTTCTCTGCTTTGCTGGCTCTGCTCCAACCACATTGACATCTCGTAATTTTGCAGACACACTAAAGCATGTTTCCATCTCAGGGCCTTTGAGCTGGCTGTCTCCTCTCCCCAGATTGCTCTTCCCCTACATATCCATGTGGTTAGCTCCTCAGTTCCTTCAGGTATTTCATTCAGAGTCAGCTTCTTATTTAACTTTTCCATGGCTCCCTTATCCTGAGGTTCAGTCCTCTCCCCAAACATTGCAACTGTCTCTTCTCTTCTTTATTTTTTCACCTTAGCAAACACTACAATCTAACTTATTATTTATTGTTCATGTTTATTGTCTGTGTCCCCCATGCACACTGGAATGTAGGTTCCTCAGGGGCAAGAAGTTTAGTTGTGTCTGTTCACCCCAGGACCTAGTGTCTGATGGAGCGAAGTCATTCACTCCATATTTGTGAAAAAGAATGAGTGAATTTCTCTTTCTTTGTATTGTAGCTTAGCATGTGTGATACTCTTCCATTTGATTCCCAGGGTCAGTGATTTAGTCTTTAGCTGTGATTATTCTCTTTTATAAATTCTTTATGGATACCTGATATCATTTCTTTTGGTTGTAAAACCTTTTCTGTGTGCTAATTTGATGTTCTTGTGTGTTTTTACTAAATGTTTTTTTAAAGTTCTCACTTTTCTGCCTCTAGAGTAGCTGCCCACTTTTTCTAATTGACTTGACTCCTCTTGGTGCTGCTACTGCTATTTTCTTAAATGAATTATGAACTCTGAGAGGTCTTATCAGGGGTGTACACATTGTTGGCAGGCCAGGCTGTCAAAGTCTCTTGGGTGGAAGCTTTTCTCTCACTGGCAAGGCTGTTTACAATACTTGCTTCCAGTTTGTAAATGGTATTTTAGAGGTATTTTTCCTCAAACTTGCTTTTAAAAAATGTGTCTCTTCATCAATTGCATTTCAATTTTAAAGGAAGAACTATTTTATTGTATTATATATTTTTAAATATTTTATATATTTATTTGAAAGAGAGTCAGAGAGAGCACAAGCAGGGGGAGCTGTAGAGGGAGAGAGAGAAGCAGACTCCCCTCTGAGAAAGGACCCCTCTCCTCAACATGGACATGGGGTTCGATCCCAGAGTCAGATGCTTACTGACTAAGCCACCCAGGTGCCCCTGCCAGAATTATTTTAAACTCAGTCCTCTGATTTGCAAAAGCTAATTTTTAGTCTTTTTACGGCTTCATTTCCAAATTCTTGAGATCCTAAATCTCATGACTTCCACAAGCAACTGATGTTTCTCAGCAAATATATATATATATATATATTTTTTTTTTCAAAAGGAATACATGGGTAGAATGTTTTATGAACATTGGAATATAGTAAACCATCTTTCACAGTCCATAAGTACATTTCCTGTGTGTAAAAATCTCTAGTTTCAAATTTTTCTTCTCATAGCTCTCTGTATACTTGAGGTCAGCCTTATTTTTGTTCCTGTGAAGGTACATTATTTTGGGGTTTGGGATTTGTAGGAAGATAACAAATTATATTTACTGTATTCTCAAGTTAAATTTTCGACTGTATTGATGGTGAATAAATGAACTACTTACCAGGTAACTTTAAATAGAGAAGAAAATGAGCTAACCTGGCAAATATCAGCCATCTTAGTTTCTCCAGAAACTCTGACAGGGACACACAGCCTCTGGCCATAATCTCACAGCCGAGTGGGGTCTTGATAGATTAGAAAGTTTAGGCGTGCTACACCCTCTGTTCTTTTAATGGGGCCTTGAAAACTCTTTTGGAAGATCTCATTCTAAGCATTATTTTTCCATTTTAGGGCTGGTTAATAACATCCTACTTTCTTGGTTCTGGAACCAAATCCAGGATCAGCAAGTTTCTGGTCCCATCTATTTGGAGAGGGCAATTATGGTCTCTAAACAGACTTGAGGACTATTTACTGGATTCACACAGATTGTATGGCTTTTTCCTAGCATACTTTAAATCCTTTATCTCCTTTGAGCATCATAGACTCATTAGCTCAAGTGGTCGCATTGGGTGACTGTTTTTTTAGGACACTCAAAGGTCACATACTGGTCAAGCAAGAATCATCTGAAACTTTGAATGTTTACCAAAAGTTTGAGTACAATAGTTTATGTAGGACCATACAATTTTTTATAACATTATCTAGGAGCAGTAGAACAATCATAAGACAACAATCTATTTGGGTTAAAACAAAGTTTAGTTGCAATTTTAGGTCCATATTACTTTTAAATTCCCTCTCTCAAATCAGTCAGGGTATTATACACTTCAGAGATTTTCTTATAAAAAGCAAGTACAGAATATCCATGGAAAGTTCTAGAACAAAAATGAAATCCTGAGTTATAATGTTTCATTTCTCTATCCCTCATTTTATATTATGTGCTAACTACAAAGTCACCACCTAAAGGAAACACAAAGTCAATGAAAAAATCTGAACAAGCCAACAAGGCATTGACATTCTGGCTTCTATCTGGATCAAGGACAGTTGTTTATTCTTAGATTCCTTTAAGGTATCAAGTGGTCTCGGGCTTGAATTCCCCAGGAATTTAACCGCTCTGTTTCCTGCTAGGAAACTGCTTTTGCATTTCTATCTGGCTTTGTGTGTTTGGGTAAGGACATGCCAGGAGGTTCTAAACTGTTGTGGCTCCAGGCCATTCTACTGTTGTTTACCTTGAATAACTGCCAGTTTCCTTGGGTTAAGGGGTGGAAGTTCTTGATGTCTCCCTAAATGTACTTTGGAGCTCAGGTGACTTTCTCCTGTAGGGTTGTGACATGCTGAGAAATTCCTCATCTAGGCTTGTGTGGCTTCTGCCTCTCCCTGGTTCTGTTCCCATGGGCAGCCGTGATTGCTGTTTTAAAAGTTATGACTTTGGAGGGCGCCTGGGTGGCTCAGTGGGTTAAGCCGCTGCCTTCGGCTCAGGTCATGATCTCAGGGTCCTGGGATCGAGTCCCGCGTCGGGCTCTCTGCTCAGCAGGGAGCCTGCTTCCCTCTCTCTCTCTCTCTGCCTGCCTCTCTGTCTACTTGTGATCACTCTCTGTCAAATAAATAAATAAAATCTTTAAAAAAAAATAAATAAAAAAATAAAAGTTATGACTTTGGAGGTGGGCCCGGTGGCGCCCCATGTCCCCAACCTCGCCTTCTCTGGAGCTCCACTGTAGGTGCTGGACGCCAAAGTACCAGGCCTGGGAGGTGTTCAACAGCGCTAAGAAACTACCTTGCTGGCCCTACGGAGGCGTGTGTGGTTCTCAAAAACTGGCATTCTGATGGGGGAGTTCGTGTGTTAAAGTTAACAGTGATTTAGTTTGTTTGGTGCAAAGAACAGACCAAGCCCGAGTCGTATAAAAGATTGAGAAATTCCACAGTCTACTAATGCAACTTCTGGGAACCAAGGAACGCTGCACTGTTGCCATGGAAACGGACAGAAGGGTTTGAAATGAAGATCCTCAAGTTCTTAGGAAGTAAATATCTTTTGAAACTGAAAAAGTGTTGTGAAAGAGAATACTTCATGTAACTAAGTGGACTCTTCAGAAGCCGGGAGGTCATTTTTTTGTACTTGTTTCTTAATGTTTACTTTAGAGGGCTAGGAATGTTTTCAGATAGAAAGCCTTTATTTATTTTTGGAACTTGAACACAAAATGCATCTGTGTTTGGAAACTTTTTGCAGTTTGATGTTGGGCAAAATACATAATTATTCTCTGACCAGTTTGTATCAGTAATCTGAAAATGATGTATCAATAGAAGGCAATTTTTCTTTAAAACAAAAACAAAAACAAAAACCTATGACTTTCTCCTCTGTGCTCCATGATTACTTTTTCAAGGAGCCCTGTGGGTCCCCTCCCTTGACTTTATAACTAATTATTACAGCTGATGGCAAACGGAATGAGTTTCTCCTCTGCTTAGCATTGTCTGTGGAACACTTTCCACACCATCCACAGAATGGATTCATATTCTTTACCTTTTCTGAAAGAATGATGAGGAGGGAACCAATCCTCTCCTTGGCTTTGAAGCTAGGTGCTCAAGTCAAGACTCTAGAATTAAACTAGAAAGGCAGGGAAAAAAGAAAAGAATCAGGGAAACCAGTCGAGAGGCTACTAATTTGACAGTGGTTAGTGGCTGGGACCATGAGAACTGGTCCAATTATGGATATATTTTCAATGAAGTGTCAAGATACTTACTGATGGATTAGCTATATTATTGAGTGTGAGAGAGAGAGTCAATAATTACTTCAAGGTTTAGGACCGAGGATTTGCAAGAACGAAGTTGCCATTTTTTGAGATGTGTGGAAAGGAAAAGGAGCTGGGCACATGTTGTGGAGAAGACTGGAGGCTTTAGATATAGTAAATGGTGATATTCTCTAGACAGCAGGAAATGTTTGTCCAGAGTGTGGGGTTGGGAGAGGTCATGGCTGGAGTTATTTATTTGAAACTCCTCAGCATATAGATTAGTTTAAGGCCAGAAGACTGTAAGAAATCACCTAGGGAGCAGACCTCAGTAGAGAAGAGAACCAAGGACTAGCCTCAGGGCAAGTGAGTTGAAGAACTGGCAATGGAAGCTAGAAAGAGTAACCATTGAATTCAGAGCTGCAAATGGAAGGGATTGTTTCAAGAAGCATCTAAGGGGTCAAGCAAGGAGAAGCCTGAGAATTTAGCACTGGGGTTAGTAACCTAGGACAAGATTAAAAGACGGTTTGGGGCTCTTGGCCTTAGTGCCATTTTCTTGGAAACCTCTGCACCATGAAAGCCAAGCAGAGGAAGCAGCACAAGCACAGGTTGAAGGGTAGAAGAAGGAAGATGGACCAGAGGACCAAGTAAAGCTCTGGCTTGTACACCCGTGGAAGCCACAGGAGCAGAAATAAAGAAAACCAGAAGCCAGCGACACTAGTACCAATTTGTGGACTGCATGCCTATTGTCTAGAACTTGATTCAGTGGATTCAGAACATCCATTGCCATCTGATCACAATGACCACCTTTGAGAGACACATGTCACTCATACCAAAACAGTCCCTTTTGGTCCTTTGCCCTGGACCTGTGACTTTCTGGACAAATTCTCTTTTCATTTGTGCCTGAATGTAACACATGTACAATAAACCATCTCTTCTACTGTCTTAGCTGAAAAAAAAAAACTGTTTTGGTAGAGTGTTGACAAAAATCTCTTAGAGCTAGAGTGTATTCAAAAGGCTAGTAGATGAATGAAAGACAAAGAGTGTAAATGACTTTCAAAAAGAGGTTTTGTTTTGTTTTCCTTTCTCATAAAGTGGAAGTAAAAGGGGATCTTCTGAAGATGTGAAATTAAAAATAATTCTTTTTGAGGAATTTATTGTTTTTATGGAAGAGTACTACTATTTGAAGGGATTGGAGGATAGGTGTTTTAAATTTATTAAAATATGCATTTTCATAGCTAGATATTTTATTTATTTTTATTCCTCCAGTTCCAGTTATGGGTACATTTAAATTTTTATGTAGTCTTGATCTAAACTGTCAGCTCAGAGGCAATGAGAGGAAATGAAAAGGAAGGCAGACTCTGAGAATATTCTAAGACTTGTTGCTCTTTTCTAGCATTTCAACACAGTGCAGGTTGTTTATTGAGTGCCAGAAATTCCCATTCTTTTTCCAAATTCTCTCTCCTTCTCTTCATATACACTTATACATACATATATATTTATACATACCATATATATATACACATATACATATATATATTTCAAAATATATTGAAAATTCCAGAATTTAGTTGAGATCACAGAATCATATAGAAACAGAGGGGATTTTTTAAAAAGATTTATTTATTTATTTTTAGAGAGACAAAGAAAGAGAGTATACACTCCAGTGGAGGGAGGGACAGAGGAAGAGGGAGAAGGAGAGAAAGACTTAGGTTGGGGGGAAGGGTCTCAAACTCATGATCCTGAGATCCTGACCTGAGCCTAAATCAAGAAGCTCACACTTAACTGACTATGTCACCCAGGCACCCCCAAAGAGGATATTTTTAAACTAGCTCTCATGGAGCCTTGGGTTCCTTAATGGGCATGAGGAGGAAGAAGGTGCCATCTCTGTTTTAACCAGATTTTACTTTGGTTTTAAAATTGGGAATGAATGAAAAAAAAAAATTAATGGGCTTCAGAGCTTTAAGAAAAAAAAAAAAAAAAAAAGAGCTCCAGTGCCATGCCCACAGCACACACTGAAGCTCAGGTTCCCTGGGTTCTGACCTCAGCCATCTTTTCCTTGCACCACATCATGTCTTTACCACAGACTTTGGTCTGTGTATTTAAAATCCTTAAAAACTGAGACCATAATATCACACTTCATTAATAGATATCACTTTTCAAGAGATCTTTTGTTCTTATATGAAAGTTCAAAGTTTAATGAAAATAATTTATCTGAATTGATCCTTTCTGCTGTGGGAAAAAATGTGGATTAATAAAAAAGAATGGAAAGAAGACTTGATCCTTTCTGCCACGGAAAGAAAATGTGGATTAACAAAAAAGAAACTATACTAGTAATTGATACCTCAGGTCATGTTCTACTTTCAGTGGTTTCATGAACGAAAGCTCAAATTCTTGCCAGTATAATTACATTAACAAAATGTCATATCTCTGGAAAACGTCATATCTTTCTTATAAGCAATAATGTTTACTTTGTAGATGAAAAAAGGTTAAATGAAGTAATGCTTGGAATATATGTATAAGTGCTTTGCAAACCAGAAGTAAATGTATGTAAGCTTCTTTCCATTACAGTTAACTAGAAAATAAGAAATATCTTATATTTTATCAAGTACAAAAGCATACACTAGCAGATATTATTGTGTACAAGAGATGCATTTAAAATATTTCACTTTTCGGTGGATGGAACTAGAGGGTATCATGCTTAGCGAAATAAGTCAATCGGAGAAAGACAACTATCATATGATCTCCCTGATATGAGGGAGAGGAGATGCAACATGGGGGGTTAAGGGGGTAGGAGAAGAGTAAATGAAAGAAGATGGGATTGGAGGGAGACAAACCATAAGTGACTCTTAATCTCACAAAACAAACTGAGGGCTGATGGGGGGAGGGGGGTTGGGAGAGGGGGGGTGGGGTTATGGACATTGGGGAGGGTATGTGCTATGGTGAGTGCTGTGAAGTGTGTAAACCTGGTGATTCACAGACCTGTACCCCTGGGGATAAAAATATATTATATGTTTATAAAAAAAAATTCACTTTTCCTCTGGAACATATTTGAATTCTAAAATTTCTGGCAATTTATATGTACCCTGTAGAATATAAACTTTCCCCACAAGACTTTCTTTTGAACAAAGACTATTTCCATAGATTGAAGCATATGAAAAATTCATCATTTGACCTTCTCTAACCAAAAAAAAGTGTCAGTTTCATGTATTTCAATCTAATAATTCAACTTTTCATTTCTAGCACCATTATCCAACGAGGAGATGTTAAAAAAGTTATTGAACTGACCTATGGAACTAAACTTAGGAATAAAAGCTCTTTCTAAAATAATGACTTTTCAGCAAGAAGTAATAGTGAGTATGCTAGAAGTGAAAAGAATCAAATTTTCAATGATTCTCTCCCTCTCTTTTTTTTTTCCTCCCAGATTTCTGGAATAGGTATATAGAAGTAAAAGAATGAACCCAAACCTGATTATGGATTTCAAAGAAAGATTCCTCAATACACAAAGGAAGAAATAAACTGGTAGAAAACCCTCAGGAACAATGTCTTTTTGCCACAATATAATTAATATTTCCTGTGTGAAAAGCAGCAGGTCGAATGATGTCCGTGCTTCCCTGTATAGTTTAATGGTGCTCATAATTCTGACCACACTCATTGGCAATCTGATAGTCATTATTTCCATATCACACTTCAAGCAACTTCATACCCCAACTAATTGGCTCATTCATTCCATGGCCACTGTGGACTTTCTGCTGGGGTGCCTGGTCATGCCCTATAGCATGGTCAGATCTGTTGAGCATGGCTGGTACTTTGGAGAAGTCTTCTGTAAAATTCACACCAGCACTGACATTATGCTGAGCTCAGCATCCATTTTCCACTTGTCCTTCATTTCCATTGACCGCTACTATGCTGTGTGTGATCCATTGAGATACAAAGCCAAAATCAGTATCTTGGTTATCTTTGTGATGATCTTCATTAGTTGGAGTGTTCCTGCTCTTTTTGCATTTGGAATGATTTTTCTGGAGCTAAACTTCAAAGGAGCTGAAGAGATGTATTATAAATACATTCACTGCATAGGGGGTTGCTCCGTCTTCTTTAGCAAAACATCTGGGGTACTGGCCTTTATGACTTCTTTCTATATACCTGGATCTATTATGTTGTGTGTCTATTCCAGAATATATTTCATAGCTCAGAGACAGGCAAAATCAATTCATGATGCAAATCAGAAGTTTCAAATTGGATTGGAAGAAAAAAATGGAATGTTACAAAGCAAAGAAAGGAAAGCTGCAAAGACTTTAGGGATTGTGATGGGAGTTTTCTTAATATGCTGGTGTCCTTTCTTTGTCTGCATGGTCATGGATCCTTTCCTGGACTATAGCATTCCACCCACATTGAATGATGCATTGATTTGGTTTGGGTACTTGAACTCTACGTTCAATCCAATGGTTTATGCTTTTTTCTATCCTTGGTTCAGAAAAGCACTGAAGTTGATTCTATTTGGTAAAATTTTCCAAAAAGATTCGTGTAGGTATAAACTATTTTTAGAATCACATCCATAGAATTATTATATTTACTGCTTACTGTTTTGCAAAACAGGTGGTGATCATATTTATGACCACAACATAATCAACCACATGGACCAATTGCAGGGTCTTTTATCAGTTATTTGAACCAAAGAACAAATAATAAGATAGAATTCTTACATTTCCCTTCCTGTTTGAGATGTAATAGATGTGATCTTTGCCATTCTTACTATCCACACTGAGGCTTTGCAAGTCCACAATTGGAGGCTCTACATGAAAGAATTTTCCAGGCCTTACATGAACTGCTATGAAATTGCCAGAAGTACCTTACTCATCTGTTCAGGGAATGCATTTGGGAATGCAAATTAGAATGGCTTTGTCATTCATTTTCTTGACTATAAATGCTTTTTTGTAAAATCAAAGAAAGTACACATTAAATGTTATTGAATAATTGTTTATGCATGATTTGCCATTTTTCATGAATCCTTATTAATATATATTCCAATTTTTAAGTATCTTAATTCTCCTCTTTTTATAATAGGTTGTCTTGATTTCAAAAAAGTTGCAAAAAAAAATCAGAAAAAAAATCATACAGAAATGAAATGAAAATAAAGATATCACTCATAGCTTGTCTCCTGAAAGAACTATATCATTTAAAATTCTTAAAAATGTAATATTTTGGTGACTCTATAATGTTACATTGTATGAATCTACAAAGATTTTTTTTTTTTTTTTTTTCCCAAAATGCGGGGCTTGAACTCATGGCCCTGAGATCAAGGCCAGAGCTAAAATCAAGAGTTAGTTTATTTAACTGACTGAGCCAACCAGGCACCTCCAAAGATTTTTTTTTAAACCATTTCCCTATTGTTGACCACTTTGATTTCAATTTTTTTTTTTTAATGATAGAAATTAAACCAAATTTCTGTCTGTTACTTGTTATTGAAGGTTATAAAAGTGTCTGGAAGGATTTTACCATAGTTCAAGGTTGTGCCTGGTATGACAGGACTCAAAATACAAGCTCTATGAAGTAAAACAGAATCACTTGTTGGACTCCAGGCTGCACCAAAAGAGAAGCAGCCATCAGGGATGAACATGAGGTATAATCAGAATAGACATGCCATACCTATTAAGATGGCATATACAAAAAGACAAAGAGGAACAAATGGTGGTTTCAAGTAAGATTCTTGATTATAAGCATTGATTTCCAATTGTACTGCTTCTCATACACACTTCATGCAGTCTGTTGCATGTTGAGTAGCCCTAGTGATTTGGATTTATTTATTTAATAACAATGACTTAGGTTCATGAGAAGATTAAGTTAAGGCAGCTAATTTGAAATGAAATTATAGAGCAATTTCCTGCATCCAAGTTTCTGTTCACAGACTGGATGATCTCTGAGGATATGTTAAATCCTTCCATTGCTCATGGTCTGTTTCAGGACTGTGTATAATGTTTTAACTATTGGACTAGATTTTTGTTCTGGGACATTTACTTTTTCATTTAATTTAAAGTAAGACAAATTGTTGCTAATTACTCCTCGTGTCAAAAACTACCTTGACTTTTTTTCACCCATGAGATCACTTTGTCAGATTTTAAAAAATGAACAAAAGGGGTGCCTGGGTGGCCCAGTTGGTTAAGCATTTGACTTAGGCTCAAGTCATGATCCCAGAGTCCTGGGATTGAGACCCCCATGTTGGGCTCCCTGCTCAGCTGGGAGTCTGCTTCTCCCTCTCCCTCTGCTCCTCCCCCTGTTCATGCTCCATCTTGTTGCTCACTCTCTCAAATAAATCAATAAGTATTTAGACAGCTTTCTGTACCTTACAGCAAGTTTCTGTGGTGTTCTTCATTTGCTCCCACATGTTCCTCTCAAAATTATTCGCAGACATTCTGTTCTTTTGTGTACATGTGTTTTATCTATTGTGAGTAAATCTTTTTAAAAACACTATATTTTCTATGTAACCATTGTTGCTGGCATACAATAAAATTTATTTTAGCTCTCCAGTTGATTTGTTTGGACTTTCATTCCATGTAGTTATATTTTCCTCAAACAATGCTAAGTTTTATCTCCTTTCCAATAATTGATTCTTATTTATATTTTCTGCTGTACTATATTAGTCAGAATTTCTAGAACAATATTGATAGTGGTGATAAGAGTCATCCTTGTCTTACATCTATTTTATTTTATTTTAAAGATTTTATTTATTTATTTGACAGAGAGAGATCATACGTAGGCAGAGAGCAGGCAGAGAGAGAGGAGGAAGCAGGCTCCCCGCCGAGCAGAGAGCCCGATGCGGGACTCGATCCCAGGACCCTGAGATCATGACCCGAGCCCAAGGCAGAGGCCCAACCCACTGAGCGACCCAGGCGCCCCTTACATCTATTTTAAATTACTATTCAGGTTTTACTATTGATTCCACATTTTTCTTGGGATAAGTTCATGACTCATATAATTTTACCTTTTTTTACTCAATACTGCAGCCCTATAGCCTACCTTTTTTGGTAACTTCTGTTTTTAATACTCACAATAAGAGATAAGCCATAACCCACTTTCTTAGCACAATAAAAAGACAGGCTCACTTTGTGTTTCTATATTCCCAGCTTTGCTCTAACTTCCATCCCCTCATGCACAAAATATTTTTCCCTTTTGGTTCCAGAGTTCACTTCCCAGCTGGCATCCAATTAGCCTTTGAGAAATTTTCCACTCTGAATGGGCATAGCCTATTGGAACTGTAGTGAGAAGATAGACCCCTGCTTTTCCCCTTAACTAAATAGACAGGTGGGTAAGCCATGCTAACATTTCCAGAAAGTTTTTCTTCAGAATTTGAATCTTTAGCAGAGGGGAAAGACAGTGATCTTTAGCAGAATCATTAGCAGAAAACAATGAAGACATGTGGAGTTCCATTCCATCCATGTGGTAAGGTCATGACCAGACTGCTCTTGGTGTTATTGGGGTTCATGCTTACCAGATTCCAGGGCTGCTTCATGGTCTGTCCATTTCCAAGCTAAGTTCTCCAGTCTCTCAGGTATTCCATGAATCCTAGATAGTATTTTTTTTTTAAGATTTTATTTATTTGCCAGAGAGAGAGAGAGCAAGCGAGTACACACAAGCAGGCAGAGAGGCAGGCAGAAGTAGTGAGAGAAGCAGGTTCCCTGCCGAGCAAGGACCCCAATGCGGGACTTGATCCCAGGACCCTGGGATCATGACCTGAGCCGAAGGCAGCAGCTTAACCCACTGAGCCACCCAGGCGTCCCCCTAGATAGTATTCTAATAAATTCTCTTTGAGAATAATTTTTAGTTGAATCCATGGAAAGGACCTTAACTTAATACACTGTATTATGGTAAATGCCAAGAAAGCGATTGCAATGACATGACATTCTTTACCAAATCCAGACAATTTCCAATCAAAACAGTCTCATTTTCCACTTGCTCCCTCTCAAAGAGACAGATTTGTATAAAATACCACTCAGGAAGAGATAAAAATAGATGCATTAGCAAAGAGGTTTGTTGGAACTGACTTATTAATAATAATTATAAAGCCATCTTAAGACATCAGTAAACTGGAAGGTCCATCCCCATTTTTAACTGCGCTCTTGAACTCAATATCCAGTCTTTAAAGAGTCATAAATTCTTGTCAAAAGCATAAGGCAAACCATATGAACTCTAATCCATTGTAGATTCTGGTGAGTCACGGTTTCTGTTTAGTCGTACATTGTCAACAAGAGCTTGTACTTTAACTTCAATGTGTAGATATATGAAGAATGATTTGTTTTTAAGTCTAACAGACTATAAAACGTACTAACAAAACAACTCTCCAGAGAGATATTTCGAATGCTGCATTGAAATAATCTAGATGATGTAAGAATCAGATTGAAGTATTTTTTCAGATAAGGTATATATGCATTTTCCAAAGTGTTTCAATACAGGTTATTGAGTATATGGCCAGCAGTAAAAAGTATTCAAAGAAAATAAATTTATCTTTGACAAGTCCTGACCTTCTTTTCCATATTCCTCCTCCTCCTAAAACCCCTTTCCCAAGTCTTTAAGCTCCCAGTGAATTTACACTACTCCAACATTTTAACTTGGTTGAGGCTGGTTCTCCTGTGAAGTCATATCATCGGCATCTAATTTGTTTCTGTCTTTGATTTTTCCCAGGAGAGAGAAATCTTTGACTCATACAAATTGAAAGTTCTTAGCATATTTATCAACTTAAGTGACTTAGAAGCTTAAAGTAAAGCCACTCATGATGGTTTATCAATGGCAAACCTTCCTCTCCATAAATATACAAGTCAGATAAAAATAATTGAGATAGAGGATAAACTCTAAGATTTGTTTATTGGTCAGTGTTTTCACAATGTGTTATGTTAGAAAGTAGTGTCTCTCAACCCTGGCTGCTGCTGGGGAGCAATAATATAAATATAAATTATGTGGATACTCGGGTCCTATGTCAAGAAAATGATCTGTGTGAAGAGGGAAAGCTTAGCAGCCAGACACCATGGGTTTGAATTCTGGCGCCATATTTATCTAATAATGTTTCGACAAAGTTACTTAAAAACTCTAAGCCTTAGTTCACTCACTTACAAATGAGAACAATAATATTACCCGTCTCACTGGACTGTTGATTATTAGATGAGAGAAACCATCTAGCATGGAGACTTGCACATAAAAGAAAAAAACACTTAGTAAATATACAATATTAGTATTACTCCTTGTAATTTTATTGGCATATGCTATGGTGGTGCTCACTCAGAATATGCTCAGGCAGGTTACACAGAGAAGTTGACATAGGCAAACATTACATACCGGATTGTTTTTTCTTTTAAGGTGGTGCAGAATTATATCATCCTCTTTCCTAATGAATTTCAATGTTACAATTATGCAAAAGAATAGCAGAAGATTTAAGGCAAGGTCTACACAGAAGGAAATTGAACCTGGGGCCACATTTTCACATCACTGTTCTGTGATGTGTCAGTGTTCTGCATGTAGTATGTTTGAGAGGCTATGGGAATTTTTATTTCTTTAAAAAATAATGTATATAAAATGTGTATTTAAGTATATAGTATATATATATATGTGTGTGTGTGTACATGTATAATATGACATCTATTTGCAAAGTAACTATTACCTACCTATCTGATGAGTTTGAACAGATACTTTATGACTTTATGTAAGCCCGGAAGTACAGTAGAATAGAGCAGAAGCCTGCTGCATCCCCACAAGGACATCCTCAGGCTTTGGAAGCAGGAAATCCTGAGTTCAAATTCCAGCTCTGTTCCTAGTTCCTATACTTTCTCTCCTTCATGCCTTTGCTCTTGTAACCCCCCATGCCTGAAATGCTGAAATTCCTCCTCCCTAACTTCACCTCCCTTAACTGGCTGACATTTACTCATTTTAAAGGACTCATCTTGAGTCCTCCAGGAGGCCATCTATAATTTCCCTGGATCAGGTAGGTGTTTTCCTCTGAACTCCCAAAATATCCAATGTGCTTCCTTGTTGGTGCCCTTACTCATTGTGCTAAGATGTCCTCTGCCCCCACTGAACTGTAAATTGCTGAAGTTAGGGAGTGTGTTTTATTCATTGTCGTATAACTTGTGCTTATAACAACGCCGGACACAGACAAGTCACTTTATGCTTGTTTTTAAGAGGGAATGAATGAATAAGGGATTATAATAAGGTATCCAAGGGGATCACGCTAATAAAAGTTAAAGACAGATTTGAGTCCCAGTCTCTTTGGCTACAATCTCCACCCTCCAGGAAATCTATTTCAAGAAGTGGGGCCAACAGTGGAGAAAATCTAGGATTTCGTACTTTGATCCCAGCCAAGTCTAAGAGCAGATGTGCCTAGACGGGTTTAATTTTGGCAGTAAATGTGTACTTGATATGAATAGAAATTATTTTAAGAGTTATTTTTTAGAATTGTATGTATTTGAGAGAGAGAGCAAGCATGAGTGGGGGGAGGGACAAAAGGATAGGGAGAAGCAGACTCCCCACTGAGCAGGGAGCCCCCACATGTGTTTCCATCCCAGGAGCCTAAGATCATGACCTGAGCCAAAAGCAGACATTTAACCAACTAAGCCACCCAGATGCCCCAAGAGGTAAGTTATTAAAACATATCTAAACTTAGCTTACAGTCTACTGCCTAAGCTGATGTTTGAAGCCCTGCCTTGGAATTTTGAGGGGATGTTTGGATTGAGACTCAGAAGTCTTCAATTTCAACCCATAATGCAGGTTCTTTGGGTTACATCTCTTCTGACAACCACTGACTTAGCCTCTTAAGAAAACGGAAGTTTAAAATTTTCAGAGTGTATAGTATGGTGAAAACGAAGGAAGATACTAAATACTTAAGCACATGTAGAAAGGAGTTCAGAAGTCCTGACACATGAATCTCCAGCACCTGCCACAGGCTCCAGCACAGGATAGTTGCTCCAGGAACGTGCATCCAAGGAAGGCAGAGAGGAAAGATAAGTGATTAGAATGTGATATTTTTATTTATTTATTTTTTATTTTTTTTTTAAAGATTTTTTTTATTTATTTGACAGACAGAGATCACAAGTAGGCAGAGAGGCAGACAGAGAGAGAGGAAGGGAAGCAGGCTCCCTGCTGAGCAGAGAGCCCGATGCGGGACTCGATCCCAGGACCCTGAGATCATGACCTGAGCCGAAGGCAGCGGCTTAACCCACTGAGCCACCCAGGCGCCCCAAGAATGTGATATTTTTAAAGCAGCAAGAAAAAGATTATTTCTCAAGTTATCTCCTGAAATTTAGGCATTTTAATGTCATTTTCTCAAATTAAGGGTGCCTTGACAGTCCAACTCAGAGTTTCTCAAACCCTCTCAGCCTGTGCATTAGAGCTGGATGTGACAAACATTTTACAGATCGTTGTGAAATACAAAAATAAAAACAAGGTAGTGAGTTTTTCATCTTGGAATACTTACCTAACTTAATAGATTTCCTTTCTTTCTTTCTTTCTTTCTTTCTTTCTTTCTTTCTCCCTCTCTTTCTTTCTTTCTCCCTCTCTTTCTTTCTCCCTCTCTTTCTTTCTTTCTTTCTTTCTTTCTTTCTTTCTTTCTTTCTTTCTTTCTTTCTTTCTTTCTTTCTTTCTACTAAGTAGGCTCCAAGTCCAGCATGGAACCCAACATGGGGCTTGAACTCAGTAAGTATCCTGAGATCAAGACCTGAGCTGAGATCAAGAGTTGAACACTCAATCAATCAAGTGAGATACTCAGGTGTCCCTAATAAATTTTCTTTTATTTAAGATCATGACCTTGCTAAATGTTCAGGATTAAGATGTTCTTTTCTTTTATGAAAATATGGTGATAATAGATGGAAGGTTTTTTATTTTTTTTATTTTTTTTAAGATTTTATTTATTTGACAGAGAACACGAGTAGGCAGAGAGGCAGGCAGAGAGAGAGAGAGAGGAGGAAGCAGGCTCCCTGCTGAGCAGAGAGCCCAATGCGGGGCTCGATCCCAGGGCCTGGGATCATGACCTGAGCTGAAGGCAGAGGCTTTAACCCACTGAGCCACCCAGGCACCCCTGGAAGGTTTTTTAAATGACTATTTGACAAACCTATTTACCACCCATGTTTTTAAAATTTTTATTTATGAAATATCCACTATTCCACCCTATTACTAACTAATCCCAATGGCAAGAAACGTGTTTTGAGCAACAAGATCTTATGGTAGGCCTGAAACATATCAGGGAGGCAACTGGTCAGCTCCAGTCACTGAAGAAATTAATGTCATAAGGACTGCTAACAATCCACAATCACAGTCAGTAGTACCAGATGACAAAGGCAACAACCAAACACAGAATAATTCTTGCTACAAAAACAAAATTAGCCTTTCTTTGTTTCATTCCTCCTTTCACCACAGGATCTTAATTTATTCCACCTGTCTAACTCACTGATAAATTTAAAATCTAAAATTACCCATTAAGGGAAAAGAAAATAAGTATCTAGTTAAGAGTTCTCTTGTTTCAGGCAACCAGGGCTAAGGTGTGATATTATTTGAATGATTTTGCTGAGACTTCTGAAATCTTCCAGATAGCTGATTCTTTCTTTTGTTGCTCATGATGCCAACTTTGTAAACATATTTACATCAGATAAGAAAAGTAGACTAAGGTAGAAGTCACTATTTTGCTTCTCTTGCATCAGCTGAAGTTTTTGTCCTCAGATTTCCACTTTGTCTTTGCTTAGTAGTCTGAGAATTCCCCAAACATTTGATTCCTCAAATAAAGTTCTGTGATAAATGTTTTCCTATCTCTACTAAGCACAATTGCTTCCCTAATGACTTAGAGTGTGAAATTATTTCCCATCATGACCAAGACAAACAGCAGATGTGTTAATGATGCCCTCTGGCCTCTATTTACTTGGAAGTTTGGCAAATGAGAGCAAAGCAAAAGAGATACTGCTTACACTTGTCTCTTCGGCTATGGACTCAAATTGCCTCTTCAGAGTGTCAAACTGTAAATGAATTGCGGTGGGCATTGGCAAATATCCAATCAACACATTTAATTACTGTTCTTAGCAATTCTCACAAGACTTTGAACAAACAAAAGAGTTTGCAAACAGTGATATCATATGCTTGAAATATTTTAGCTTTATTTTTAAATGGCTTAGGATTTTCATCTTATCTGTATATTGTCCTAAGCATGGAAAATTTTAAAAGTTTGAAGAATAAGGAAAATCACATAGATCCAACCATTGGTTTTCCTTCCATGGTTCAAATTACAAGGAACAATAAAGTAAAACTCAAGAGAACAAACACTGCAATAACACCTGTTTTCTACCATGCAGTAGACTAGATGTGGAATTACTACCAAGCTAAATTTGATTTATGTACAACTAGGTGACGGGTTAGATCTATATAAAAAGGGAAGTGAAAAACATGGTCATTACCTGGGTGCATCATCTAAACTCTTCCTCACGATTCCTGTTGCCACCATCAAATAAAACCACAACCAAAAGAGACCAGAATCATTGCTTGTGATGTACACTAGAAGCATATTGCCCTGAGTTTACTTTCAAACACTGGTGATTATTAGCTCTTTAGCCATGTTCAGTAGCAGAAAGTAATTTTTTAAACCTCTTTAAATTTCAGTTTTTTCACTTGTAAAGTGGGTAATACATAACTTACAGTGTGTTGTGAAGATTTATTCATTCATTAAATCACTTATTCATTCATATAGCAAGTATTTATTGAGCACCTGTTATAGCCCATTGTGTGAGCTACATGGTAAGGGTACAGACAGGAATGAGACCAACATGTTCCTGGTCCCTCTGAAATTTTCATGAAAGAAAACTAAGCTTTTGGAAATGAAATGAGATTATAGTTTATCACATGTTTGCATGATGTACAGTACAAAGTTCATAGCACATGGTCAACAAATTAGCTATGGTTATGATTATGATTTACAATTCATTAGGTATTGCCGACTTAGTACATACCACAGAGAATTTTTTTTAAAGATTTGATTTATTTGACAGAGAGAGAGAGAATGTACAAACACACAAGCAGGACGGAGCACCTGGCAGAGGAAGAGGGAGAGGCAGATTCCCCACTGACCAGGGAGCCAGAGGCAGGGCCCAATGACCTGAGCCAAAGGCAGATGCTTAACCAATTGAGCTATTCCAGAGGCAGAGAGAATTTAAAGATATAGCCCTGATACCCATCTTGAGCTCAGATCTCTTTCCATTTAGCTGATATGTCAAATCCTCAAGGTCATTGCTATGATGGTACAGTCACTGCCTCCTACTCTGTTTCTATTCTTTTTTGGCCAACTTACATAAAACACATGGGTGTCTTTGTCTGTCTATTGGACATCTCCATTTCAGCAGGAATCAAAATTCTGTATGTACTAATTAAACTGATTTATTCCATTGTCCCACCTTTTCCACCCATGTTCAATGTTGAAAGACACCACTATCCTTGCAATGGCTCAAGCTGAGTCTGAGAGGAGTTCTTGGTTCCTCCTCTTCCTTACTCCTCACATCCTGTCAAATATGGGGTATGTATCCTAATTCAGGACCCAACTTTCCCTCCATGAACTCTGGATAAATCCTAAAATGGGTTTCATTCCTTAACTCTTAACCATTCTAGTCCAGTCTCCACACAGTAACCATTGATTCATGTAAAACCCCTATTTGGCCCCTTGTCCAAGTATCTTTTTGCTGTTGAACATCTTTATGTCTTTTGTAGTACTTTTTGTATTACTTACATCACAATGTCCAAAATCCCTGGCTAACGTAAAAGACTGTGGTCTGTCCTGCCTACTTTTCTATCTGTATGTTCAACCCATTTCCTACAAGCATATTATATTTCAGCCACATCAAGTTACCTAAATTTCCTGAGAATTCTTTTCAGAAGCAGGTTTTTCAAAATGTGGACTTTCAACACTCTATTTCTGCTGTTCAGAATGTCCTTCATCATGGTGTGTGGGTGATTCAGTCAGTTGAGCGGTCAACACTTGGTTTTGGCTTAGGTCATGATTGCAGGGTCCTGGGATTAAGCTCCATTCTGCCTCAGGCTCTGTGCTCAGCTGGGACTGTGCTTGATTCTCTCACTCCTTCTCCCTCTGCCCCTAACCATTCTCTCTCTCTTTCTCTCTCAAACAAACAAATAAATAAATATTTGAAGGAAAACTAATTTCTTTTATCAAATTGTTTACATCTTCATTCTCAAGGCCTTGCCATAGCCTCTTTCCCAAAGCTTGCCTGCTAGAGAGCCACTCTGCCCCTGATGGTACTTTCTTCTCTGATCTCCAGAGGCAACTCAGACATAGTTCTATTACTGCACATAATTCAGTGCAGCGTGATGATCTTTTTAACAAATATTGAATAGAATATTTAACACAATATATGTAAGGTACAAATGTTAGGCATAAAAACCACTACTACAAACATCCATGATTAGAAAAAATAACATTATTTTAAAAATTTTTTATTAATTTATAGTTCATTGCATATTCCTTATGCTAACCCTTTGTCAGTTACATGTGTGACAAATACTTTCCCTCAATTAGTAGTTTATTTTTTCAGTTTCTTATGGTAACTACTGTTAAACATAAATTCTTTATTCTCATGTAGTCAAATTTATCAAGCTTTATTTTTTGTTCCTTTTGTGATAGCAGTAATCCTTTACTATGATGAGATCATAAAGAAATTTTCCCAAATGTCTTCTTTGAGTTTTATAGCTTGGCTTTTCACACCCAGGTTTTTAATTCACCTTAATTCTGGAATTGATTGGTGCATGTGGTGTGAGATAGGGTCCAATTTCATTTATCTTTTCTATATAATTGTCCTAACCCCCTTAATCATTCTCCATTAATCTGTTGTGAGCAATTTCATAAATCATATTTCCATATGTATAAAGGAAAATATGCAATTTTAGGCTCTTTGAAGCTTTCCTTATTTGTATCAACACCACAATGTCTTAACTACTATAAATTTATATTAAGTCTTTAAATGAGGTAAAAAAAAATTCCCTTCATCCCATTTTCATCCTCCTCCTCTTCTTCTTTTTTCTTTTTCTTCATCTGGAGAATTTAGGTTTATGTGGCCCTTTGTAATTCCTTATAAATTATTGAGATGACTTGTCAAATAATACACACACACATGCATACACATATGCACCCTCATATCCTCTGAAATTTTGATAGAGGCTATATTAAAGATATAAATCATTTTGAGGAAAATTATCACCTTTACCAAAATGATTCTTCCAATCCCAGAATATGGTATATTTCTTCATTTATTTAGGGCTTCATTTACATCTTTAAATAAAATTTTAAACCTTTTCCATAAAGAACTTTCACATCTATTTTTAAAGGTATTTTATGTATTTTTTTATTATGTTGCAAAGATAGACTTTTAAAAAGTTATGATGTCTAATCTTCTATTGTTATAAGTGATATATTTCTGTATACTGATTTTTTATAACAACCTTGTTAATCTCTCTTATTAATTCTAAAAATGTAACATATATTTTGAATATTTTATATAGATGTTTGTATCATTTGTCAATAATAATTTTTCCCATTTCTAATCCTTATACGTTTTCTTCTGTTTTTCTTTACTGGCCAAAGCCTTCATCAAAAGAAGGAAATGAAGTAGTTTTAGAGGATTTCAGAGGGTTTTTATCATCCTCAAGGGAATAATGTTTCATCATTAAGATAAGCTGTCTGTTGAAAACTTTTCAGTTTTTGCAGAGATACTCCTAATTGGGTTTATAGAAATCATTTTCCCCTCTAGTTTGCCCAAGTTATTTTTTAAAATAATAAATGGATTTGAATTTTATCATGTGTCAACTGAGATAATTGAATGATTACCCTCTCTTATTCCGACATTGTGAATGACTATAAGTCATGTCCTAATGTCAAAATGTCAAACTGTGCTTATATACCTGGGTAAAAATGTAGGCAGAATTTATCCTTTCTTTTAAAAAAATAAATCAGTAGTGTATATACTGTTACCTTTATGCTTATGAGTAAGAACAAACTTTAATTTTCCTATACTATATATCCTTGTAAGGATTTCATAAGCTCATATGAAGTTTATGCTAACCTCATAAAAATTTACTGGCAGACTGGCCATTTTCTGTATTCTAGAGGTTTGTGTAAGACAGGAATTATTTGATTCTGGAATGCTCAGTAGGGCTTGCTATTAAAACCATCTGGACATGAAGCTTTTTTTATGAGAACATTTCAAATTATTCATTTTAATGTCCCCAGACTAAGCACAGATGTTTCTGCTTTAATGTAATGTGTGGGTACCAGAGAAATGAATGTTATTAAAACAGTGCTCTATGAATGAATAATAAAGCTAATGGAGGAAATAGGATTACTGGCAGACCACCCAAGCCCCATGTAGCACTGTACCTAGGACCTAAAAAGCAATAATAATCCTAACAAAAACATGAGTAGAGTAAATTTCCACTGGAATTTGCACTCAGCTTCTCAGTGAATTTCTTTGATGGGCTTCTGCTTGCGCCTATGAATTCTGGATGTGTGAATGCATTTGCTTCCAATAGAGAATAGTTTAATGACAAAATAAATATTAAAAATCTAACCTCTGAAAATGCATGCCATTGATCATTAATTTAAAAAAAACACAAAAACAAAAAACAAAACCAAAAAAATTAGCATTGGAGGAAACACTCTACCGTCTTTTCATATGTACTCTTGACTTCCCCAGAGAGATTCCTGGTGCCATTTTCAAAACCACCAAAGAAGCTACTACTTCTGCTTCAGCAAGATCCTTAAGACCTATTTTTTAAAGAGAGAGAGGATATATGTATATTCTCTCTCTATATATATAGATATATAGATATAGATATATAGATATATATATCTATATATCTATATCTATATATATATCTACTGCTAGGGTTCTTTTTTCAATTGTAAGGAAGCCTGTCATAATTACTTCAAAACATTAATGTGTTGGGAAAGATCACAGGAGAATCAACATATAATTCTGAATTATACTGACATCATCCTACAATGGATCAATTGGAGATGAGCTAATTTATAGTATGGAAGCACACATTGTCCTACAGACTGTCTCCCATTTCTCCTTGAGTCAGTTTCTATGAACTATATTTTTCTAGGAATTTCTAGGGTTTTCCATTGTTTTGGTATAAAGTTGTTCATAGTGTCTTATTACGTTTTTAATATTTGCTGAGTATGTAGTTACACATATTCATATGCTTTTTAATTTCTAATATTGTTTATTTTTTTCTTTCTCTTTTTCTCTAAAATATCTAGGCTTTATTTAACCTTTCTATTTATGTTGGTTTCCTGAGTCAATTATTGCTCTTATTTTATTATTTTTTCCTTCCTTTTCTTTGGGTATTCCATTGCTCTTTTTCTAACTTCTTAATTTGGATGATTATTTAGCTAATTTTCAGTCTTTCTTCTTTTCTAATATAAGCATTTAAGGAAGAAATTATCCTTTTCAGTTTTATTTTTAGATGACTCTTTCAAGCCTTAATACATTTTTTAATTGCCTAGTTCAAAATAAGTTCCAATTTTAATGTGTAATTCTTTTTTTTAGTCATTGAGTGATTTCAAAGTGTGTTTTTAATATCCCAAGGTAAGGGATTTTTTCTAGTTACCTTTTTATTTATTTCTAGCTTAATTCCTCTGTGCTTAGACAACCCTGATGTACATCATGTCAGTCCCTTGAAATTAGTTGAGACTTTACTTTATATCCCAATATTTTATCTGTTTCTGTGAATGTTTTGTGTATACCCTAGAAGACTGTATGTTCTGCAGTTGTTTTGTTGTGCCTTACCTATTTTCATTAGGTCTAGCTTATCTAAAAATCTTACTGATATTTGGTACTTATTCTTTCAATTATTGATAGATATGTGTTAAAATCTGCCACAAGTGTTGTGGACTTTGTCTAATTTTCCGTGTAGTTTGGTCAGATTCTATATAGTAGACTATGATTAAGTTTAGACACATTACATCATCTTGGCAAATTGAACTTCTTTCATTTTGTATCCTTTTCACTAGTAATGCTTTTTGCCTTAACATAGATATTGTCTGATATTAACATGACTATACAAGTTTTCTTTTGATTATATTTGTTTGGAATTTTTTTCATCCTGGTTTTTGATTCTTCTCTTTATTTATTTTTTTTCACTTTTTTATTTTATTTTATTTTATTTTATTTATTTTATTTATTTTATTTTATTTTTTATAAACATATATTTTTATCCCCAGGGGTACAGGTCTGCGAATCGCCAGGTTTACACACTTCACAGCACTCACCATAGCACATACCCTCCCCAATATCCATAACCCCACCCCCCCAACCACCCTCCCCCCATCAACCCTCAGTTTGTTTTGTGAGATTAAGAGTCACTTATGGTTTGTCTCCCTCCCAATCCCATCTTCTTTCATTTACTCTTCTCCTACCCCCTTAACCCCCCATGTTGCATCTCCTCTCCCTCATATCAGGGAGATCATATGATAGTTGTCTTTCTCCGATTGACTTATTTCGCTAAGCATGATACCCTCTAGTTCCATCCACGTCGTCGCAAATGGCAAGATTTCATTTCTTTTGATGGCTGCATAGTATTCCATTGTGTATATATACCACATCTTCTTTATCCATTCGTCTGTTGATGGACATCTAGGTTCTTTCCATAGTTTGGCTATTGTAGACATTGCTGCTATAAACATTCGGGTGCACGTGCCCCTTCGGATCACTACGTTTGTATCTTTAGGGTAAATATCCAGCAGTGCAATTGCTTGTGGGAATGCAAGCTGGTGCAACCACTCTGGAAAACAGCATGGAGGTTCCTCAAAATGTTGAAAATCGATTCTTCTCTTTAAAACAGCTTATAGTTGAGCTTTTTTCTATCAAATCTGATTCTCTCTTTTAAGAAGGAGAGTTATAGAAGACAAGATCAAATAGGTAGCTGGAATGGCTAACATTAGAGCTTTGAATGTTGTTTCAAGAAGGGAAGCCATTGGAGAGTATTGAGCATGATCATATCACACATTTCTCCTTTCTCCCCCCCCCCCCCCCGCTTCCTCCATTCCTTCTTTCTTTGCTGGCTTCCTTCTCTTTTTTTGTAGTACAAAAATTCTTTGTTTAAAATCTTCTCTGTTAGTATGTATTTGTGGTGGGAAAGGATAAAGGTAAAGATAAAGTGGAAACAGAATATAGTAGCATAGGATCAACTGAAAATCTCAATACGAAGTATTTGAGTGACAAGAAAAGTTGCCACGATAAATGAGTGCTTTAGTAATCCAGAGAAGATGTCATTATCAGACTAAAGTAAACATAATTCTATTTTTTGCAGATTAAAAGAGCTAAGATATATTTTTAAAAAATTTTAATGTGAATTACATTTTCAGAAACAGTAAGAAACACTTTAAGCATAGTCTCAGTGATTTGATTGGGTAATAAACTGTGGTATTTATTTTCTAGAAGGGAACATGTACTGTCCTAAAATGTCTAGTGTTTTGTGTCTGAATTAAATACTAGAAGAAAGGAGTTCCTAAAAGGTTTTGAGCCATATCATCTCCGTAAGACTTTTTCAGTGTCATAAGACATGTGAATTTTGTTTTAAAATCAGCTTCATCATTTTCTAATGGTACCTTCATCAACATTGTTCTAGAGGTCTTAGCACAATACACTAAGAATAAGAAATTAAAAGCCTAAAGTATTGAAAAGGAGGAAATAAAACTATAATTATTTATATATAGTATGATTAACCACATAGAAAATCCAAAAGAATCTACAAGGAAATTTTTCAAATAGTAAGAGAATTCAGCAAGTTGCCCCATTCTTCCAGATCTAAGAGGGTTGATGAGATTTGTTCTTTTAGTCACTTTTATGTGGAAAAAAAAAAGAAAAATAAAAAGAAGAACAATGGATGGTAGCCCCTTCTCAGTGACTGGAATGTGAGACAAATGTGGACTATGATAATCTTGGATTTTCCTAAAGAAATGCAAGACACATGTCCTTTTTCCACTGGAGACACTGGTCCCATCCCTGTGCAGTTGGGATCAGATTCCTTGACACCACTTGTAATGAACACAACAGTTCAGATTTGCTTTTACAGTCATTATGGGATAACAGACTCCGAGACCTCAGGTCAGGTGATGACAACTTAGGTAAGCAGACACTCCTGAGAGGATGGGAGAGTGTTTTAAGCTTATCAAACTGTTCAACTTTAGAGCAGCAAGGGTTTGTTTTTTGCTTCCCCTCCCCACCTTAAAATTTTCAGCCCCAGTTCCCTCAAGACTAATTGAAAGTTCTGTAAGAGCATAAGTCACATAGTTCAGGTCTTCTAGTTCCATATAAAAGAAACAAGGCAATAAAATTTCTTCTGGAAGGAATTTCATTAACAATGGCATCTTCTGCTGTACAACGGGTATGTGGAAAGGGGATTAAGGATGGACCTGGGTTTTCTCTTTCTTGAGGTTTTGTTAAGAAGTAAATTGTCACTCTAATTGTGTTATAGCATTACGCATGACTTGATTCTTCTGTTTTGCATTTTGTCATGTGCAAAGAGTATGTAAGGAATGTGAAAGATGGTGGGTGCAGGATTTAATACAAATTTGTAATAAAAGGCTGAGTCAGTCTATTATGTGAATAGGATAATGTGTTGCCTTTTGGGAGTGCAGCAAGTTTCTTGGAAAGAAGATATGGAATCCTAGAAAGGATTACCTCTTTACAAGTAGCTGAGTAAATTATCACTGGTGTTCACTTAAGTGTAGAGAAAGTTAAGACAGAGCTAGGATTTTACACATAATCCCATTCCTTTACTTTCTTAGGAACAGTATTTTCTAGTCAAATGTATTCTTGAGTGGTGTTCATCCCAACAAGGAAGAAAGATGAGAAGAAAATCACATTGATAGTGTTCTTTGCATATCAGGCATTGTGCTAAGGCTGTTCATATGTGTGATTTAATATGTTATGATTCATTAACATGGAATATTTGAGAGAAATTGAAAAACTGAAGGAAACTAAAAGCTTGGGTAAGGGCAGAATAATTCCAGAAAGGTATAAAGAATGATTAGCAGGAAGAAGAACTTTGTATTCTGTTGAAAGTTTAAAAAATGGTTGCTAAAGCAAAGGGATTTTTACTATTTACTGTATTTACCAAGTTTAATAAGGTACAAACAAATGAGATTGAGGGTGCTTGGGTGGCTCAGTCAGTTAAGCATCTGCCTTCGGCTCAGGTCATGATCATAGGGTCCTGAGACTGAATCCTGCATAGGGTTCCCTGCTCCTCAGGGAGTCCACTTTCCCTCTGCCTCTCTCTCTCTGGGTCTCTCATGAATAAATAAACAAAATCTTTAAAAAGAAAAAGAGAGAAATGAAATTGCATTAGAAAAATCAGAAAATTCCTTATTATTGTGGTCATGGCCCTGTAATTTAATCACTTTCCTGGGGAATGTAGAAAATATTTTTATTCTTGGGCTCTCTGCTCGGCAGAGAGCCTGCTTCTTCCTCTCTCTCTCTCTGCCTGCCTCTCTGCCTGCTTGTGATCTCTGCCTGTCAAATGAATAAGTAAAATCTTAAAAAAAAAAAAAAAAAAAAGAAAATATTTTTATTCTTAACAATTTAGTAGAATACAGTTTAGATATGTATTTATTTATTATTCATGAATGGGCAAGCAATTCTTTATGTTCTGGATCATTAAATTTTGCACTTCTTATAGATACAGCAATAATGAAGAAAAGACCAGACTTTAATTCTCTTGCCATCCATGTATCTATATGTGCTTATATTAGTAGTTTAAAAAAAAAATTTAGTGTCACTAGAAGAATATGGCTTTGAAAGTACTCTTTTATGTCTTAGCATTCACAGATAATCACTGTGGAAGATGTGAAAGATATGGCCATCGAAATGTTTAAATTGATGATGGATGTCACATTACCCAAGAGAGGACAATGATGCTTACAGGGAGGTTACTTAAAAGTCTTGTTTGGTGAAGTCACCAAATAGTCATCTCCTGTGTCCCTTCCTGCTCTATGGCAGGGGTTTGAGGCAAACATATTCTAATGTATGCATCATGCTATGTGTTTCAAAGAACTTTATTATAGTTCTTAGAGTTGATTGGCTAATTGTTTGCTACATGGAAAGGAGGTCAGTTCTGTGCTCTATGATTTGAAGCTTAGAAGGATTGAGTATGACTTTCCAAACATGGACTGTAGGATGATTATTATATCAAAGTCACTAAGCCAGGATCACAAAGAAGTTTGCAATTAAATCCACATATAATTTAAAGGGTCAACTGTACTGCATTTTCTAATTTGTAAAGACATATGAGTTCCTATGTTCATTGCAACATTATTTACAATAGCTAAGAGGTGAAAGCAACCTAAATGCCCATCGATAGATGAATAAAGAAGATGTGGTATATATATATCTATATTGAAATATTATTCATCCATAAAAAAGAGTGAATCTTGCCATTTGCAACAAAATGGCTAGACCCTGAGGGTATTATGCTAAGTGAAATGAGTCAGACAGAGCAAGACAAGTACCATATGGTTTCATTTATATGTGGAATGTAAAAAACAAAACAAATGAATAAAAAACCCAAAACAAAACAGAACATATGAACAAAACAGAAATAGACTCATAGATGCAGAGAATAACCTGATGGTTACCAGAAGGCAGAAGGGTGGGGATGGACAAAATAGGTGAATAGAATTAAGAAGTACCATCTTCCTGTCAAAAAATAAGTAAGACTTGGGTATATAATAATGGACAGCATAGGAAATATAGTCAACAATATTGTAACAACTTTGCTTGGTGACAGATGATAACTAGACTCATTGTAGTGACCATTTTGTAATGCATATAAATACCAAATCACTATGCTGAACACCTGAAATGAATACAATCTTGAACACCAATTATTGAACAAAAAGAAGAATCAGTTGGAAAAAGCTTTTAATTTCAAGTCTGCACTCATTCTCCTGCAGCTATCCTAAGTGCTTTATTTATTTTTCTCTCTTTTAAATCACTACTTAAATTTGAGAACAAAATGGGAAAGTTCCTTGGTTACATGATGGCTAAGACCACTGGCTTGAGGGGCAACAGTGAAACTAGAAACCCACCCTCCTCCCACTCTATCCTCTCCTCAACCCCCTATTTTCTCTGTGTTGTTTCAGATACCCTTAGAATGAAGGTCTCTGAACAACCTCATGTCTCTTTTTCATGTTTCCTTCTGCTTGGAACAGGCTTTCTCTCTTCTGTTTTAAATCCCACTCACCTACGTAGAACCAGATGGAAAGTCTTACCATCACTGGATCATTATTTTCTACCCCAGCCTGAAATTCTCATGTCCACTTTTTATCTTTGCACATTTTGCCTCAACCCCTCTTAGGTCAGTTAATCTCAATAGTTGTTTTTTTTTTTAATCTATAGTGCAGAATCATTTATGTTTTAAGTGTTGATGTATTTTGCTCATCACCTGTTTTGTAGACTCTCTGAAGCCAGGGACTAGTGCTCTAATGCTTTCCTATTCTTTCATTGTGTCTTGTGTGTTGTGGGCACTCAATAAACAGGTATTGATCAGTGTGTGATGGTGCTCACAGGGGCTGAGAATCTACTGGTTTGTCTGTTAATAAGTAGTCATGTCTGATATTTATGAAGTCCTTGATAACCAAAGACTCTACAGTATTAATAGCTAATCCTTTGTATTAAATAGTGTTTTTTTCCCCTCAATGTACTTTAAGAAAGTAAAGTCATCCTAATTATTGAACACATTTCCTTTCAAATATACATGTAAAATTGCATCATGCAGATTTTTATATGCAGAATGAAGATACTAGACCAACACAAGAAGAGAGTGGAGATGGCTTGTTGTCCTAATGTTCACTTATCATCTGCTCCTAGCTCTCTCCGTGACTCACACACTGAAACAATGCTATACATTGCCCAAGGCTCTGAGGTGAAGCACCATGGAGGGGTGTTTTCTCTTCATAAAGAACTGAAGGTGGTCCAACTTTGGTCTCTGTCCATATCTGATTGAGCTTCTCTGGCTGGTGAGATGCTTGCCAAGTCTCCATGACTGGCTGAAGATGTTCTACTAGATTATTAGATATCTTTAAATGACTCTTTCCCTTCTAAGCAACCTTGGCATGAACAAAATCAAAACACCATGAAAATAACACAACACATGAATAAAACAATTTTCAAATGATAATAAACTCCTGGTCACACAAGGCAGTAGACCTGAATCAAATAAAATCTAATTATTTGTTCAATACTTATTTGAGGAAGAAGTGAATGTATTGTCTGATACATATCTAATCTTTCTATGAACATAAAGAACATCGGTTATAATGAATTAGATAATGAACTTGTTGCTTCTTCTCTTCCCCTTCATCTCCTTCCAGTCTTCTCTTTCTTTTCCTCTTCTTTTTCTTTTTTTTTAAATTTCTGGCCCTGGCATAAAGTAAGAGCTTACTAAATGTATAATTTGTATCTGGGAACATATAAAGTAAATAATGATCATTTAAGCTCAGATTTAAAATTCTATGAAGTTCCAAATAAAGGTTAGGATAAATAAATGAGAAAGATCATAACTAATACTTCAGCATAAATTAAGTATCTTCCTTGAGTCTTCGATATTTTTCTTGAGTTGTTCTATGAAAACTTACCTAAATTATAGAATGTTTTATGTATTGCTGACAAAATTTCATGTGTTCTTGATTTTTCTGAAGGAAATATTGGATTGCTCTGGATACGGAAATGGATCTTGCCCAGAAAATCAAAGATCACTGGGTGTCCGAGCAGCTATGTATTCATTTATGGCAGGAGCCATATTCATCACGGTGTTTGGCAACCTTGCCATGATCATTTCCATTTCCTACTTCAAGCAACTTCACACACCAACCAACTTCCTCATCCTCTCCATGGCAGTCACTGATTTCCTCCTGGGGCTCACCATCATGCCTTACAGTATGGTCAGATCAGTGGAGACTTGCTGGTATTTTGGGCTTACATTTTGCAAGATTCATTATAGTTTTGACCTAATGCTTAGCATAACGTCCATTTTCCATCTTTGCTCAGTGGCCATTGATAGATTTTATGCTATCTGTTACCCTTTACGTTATTCCACAAAAATAACGATTCCCCTCATTAAGAGGTTGCTACTTCTCTGTTGGTCTGTCCCTGGAGCATTTGCTTTCGGGGTGGTCTTCTCTGAGGCCTATGCTGATGGGATAGAAGGCTATGACATCTTGGTGGCTTGTTCCAGTTCCTGTCCAGTGATGTTCAATAAGCTATGGGGGACCACCTTGTTTATGGCGGGTTTTTTCACTCCAGGGTCTGTGATGGTGGGGATTTATGGCAAGATTTTTGCAGTGTCAAGAAAACATGCTCGTGCAATCAATAATTTGCCAGAAAATCAAAATAACCAAATAAGGAAAGACAAAAAAGCTGCCAAAACTTTAGGAATAGTGATGGGTGTTTTCTTATTATGTTGGTTTCCCTGCTTCTTCACTATTTTATTGGATCCCTTTTTGGACTTCTCTACTCCTGTGGTTTTGTTTGATGCTTTGACATGGTTTGGTTATTTTAACTCCACGTGTAATCCCTTAATATATGGTTTCTTCTATCCCTGGTTTCGCAGAGCACTGAAGTACATTTTACTAGGGAAAATTTGCAGCTCGCATTTCCATAATACTAATTTGTTTACTCAAAAAGAAACTGAATGGACTTCTTCTGTAGGAGTGAATTGAAGCAAAAGGACTGGAACTTAGAAGAATAAAGTCACTTAAAATGTGTGTGTGTGTGTGTGCATGGCCATGTGCACAAATGTGTGCACACTTTTGACTATGATGGCAAGCTTTTCATTTCTTTTTTTTTTTTTTTAAGATTTTATTTATTTATTTGACAGAGAGAGATCACAAGCAGGCAGAGAGGCAGGTAGAGAGAGAGGAAGGGAAGCAGGCTCCCCGGCTGAGCAGAGAGCCCGACGCGGGGCTCGATCCCAGGACCCTGAGATCATGACCTGAGCCGAAGGCAGCGGCTTAACCCACTGAGCCACCCAGGCGCCCCAAGCTTTTCATTTCTAAGACTTGAGGGGAAAAAAGGAATCTTTTTCAGGATACTTGATATATCCACTACTTCTAGGTAGGTAGGAAGAAGAAGAAGAAGAAAAAGAAGGAGGAGGAGGAGAGGAAGAAGAAGAAGAAGAAGAAGAAGAAGAAGAAGAAGAAGAAGAAGAAGAAGAAGAAGAAGAAGAAGAAGAACGGAAAGAGAAAGAAAGAAAGAAAGAAACAAACAAACAAACAGAGGAGAAGAGGAAAAGTCAGGAATGGTGTGAGGAGAACACACAGGACTTTTACCCCATTTGGAAGGGATCCGGGCACAAACAGACCTTGAGGGTGCTGCTCCCTCTTACCATCACCAATATTTTGTGTCGCATTTCCATTCACTTTTTGTTCCTCAGCATCCGAACAGATGTATTTTGAAACATTAACAACTAATAACTATAGATAAATAAATATGGCAATAATTTCAAAAATACATATTCTGTCAGGAACCAGTCATTGGTTAGCAGGAAGTTACACTTTACTAGATTTTACTGTGGTGAGGCTAAACGTTTCTTTAAAAAAAAGGGCAAATGCACATCAGAGACAACAGATTTCGTTCATATTTTCACTCATGTTTCACCTTAATCACAGCCACTGACAAGTTTCCGTTTATTTGCAGGAGAACTCTGCTCGGTGCTTCCTTCCTTCCTGAGACTCATTCACATTTTGTATTGCTAATTGGTGTTCTTATTTCTTTTTCTTTTAAGAGAGACAGTGTATGCACAAGTGGGGGTAGGAGCAGAGGGAGAGCGAGAGAATCAGGCAGACCCCATGCCCCGTGTGGAACTTTACTGGTAGCTGGACTTCACTGCCCTGAGATTATGACGTGAGCTGAAACCAAGAGTCAGCCACTAAATGGACTGAACCACCCAGGCATCCCTATGTTCTGATTTTTAATAAATGTAAATATATACCAAAAACTTGTGATTTTTTGTTTGTTTAATATATTTATACATACATGTTTAAATCATAGAGTGGTGAGAGGAGGAAGCTAAGAAAACCAGTATTTACGGTGGGTGGGGAGGGTTTAGTACTGGAAACCATATATTTGTTATTCAGTGTCCTTTTAACTGTAAGCTGAGACCCATAAATAACTCCTGAAATGAAGCTAGTCATCTGCAAACTGTGGTGTGCTGCTAAGTATTTAACACCTGGCTCTGAAAAGAATGGAAGGAAGGAAGGAAGGAGGAAGAAAAGAAAAGAAAGAAGGAAAGAGCCACTATTTGTAGAATTTGACTATTTCCTTGAGATAAATAGATATATATAGATATAGATTGCCCTTTATGGTATTCCATGAAAATGATTCTAGCTTATATGTATGCATATATATGTGTATATATATACACATATATATACATATCTTCATTTGCTGATTTATAAGCTATAAATGTGATGTCACCTGGCTCTCAGAATTCCTGAAAAATTAATCTCTTCTTGTCAGTGGATTTGAGTGGTGCCACCAAACCACTGACTGCAAACATTTTTCATGAAAAACAATATATAACAGGAGAAGATAGATAATACATCACTTGTATTAAGGATAAATATTGCCTTATAATGTTTTAATTTTAGTTGTGTGTGTGTGTGTGTGTGAACTGCATTCTGCTAAAATTTTTTTGGTTAATTTCTTTACATTACAGTAATGAAAAAATAAGCAATTTTTTCTCTTTGTGGAAAAGTTTACATAACTGCCCATAAATTTGCTTTGATCTTAGCTAATTGCACAAATCACAATTAAACAGAGACCATTCAGTGGTCAGCTGAAATATTAATTTTGCATACCTGCCCAAAGATGGCCCAGCCACATGTGGTCTAGACCTTTTTTCCTTGCCAGACTGCTGATAGGTTGGTCCCTCCCTATAGCCTTAGAGTAGAGGAGAGATGGTGGAGATGCTTTGAGATGGTGAAAGAGATTGCAAGTACAAAATAAATAGAAACAATAATTTTCCAAGAACAGAGTAAATAAATCCAGGTGCAGTTAGGAGAGCTAATATGGTGTGTTGGATGCTATTGAGTCTATTTGGCAATTCTTTTTAATGAAATACTGATGTTTGTGCTGTTTTGGTATTCGAACACATACATATGCACACAGATGTTCCTGTCTTTATTTATTTTATTTTATTTTTGCCTTTATTTTAAAAAATGAGTAAAGTAGATTTTAGTTTAACTGTAAGGTAGAAAAATTTTGAATTAATATTTAATAAATTTTCTCCCAATTCTTTAAAATATGACTTTAGAAAATCAAAGTAAATATCTTGGTGTAAGTTTGTCTGTTGACATTTGTTGGAAAGCTCGAGACATTCCTTTCTTTCTTTCTTTTTTTCTTTTTCTTTTTCTTTTTTAACAGAAAGATACTGTTTGTGATGGTTGTTACTATTTATGCTGATGCTTACAGATGCAATAAAAATTTGACAGCCCTGTGTGCACTGTAAAGTTTCTTATAATGCTTCTTTCTTTTTCTCCTAGATCCTATTCATATTTAAAAACATTTAATAGCCCCTTTGTAAAGTTCTGCTCATTAAGTCCCCTTTCACTAAAACAGATAATTTTTTCTGTAGGTTTTCATGACACTTCTTGGTTTCAGAATGTAGTCATCCTGACTGATTTCCTGATGAAGAAAGTGATCCAGCCTCCTATGCAGTGTCTGCCTTTCATCAGCATCCCATAGTTAATAAAGTATTCTCCCCTCTGCCCCCACAATTTTGTAGGAAGTTGCAAATGAGAAAACAGAACCCAGAGATATTAAATGATTTGCCCTAGAATATATAGCTAATTATAAAAGCAGAAATAGAAACTGGTTCTCTAGACTTCTTATTCAGTGTTCTTTGTTTACTGAACAGATTTTTTCAAGATTTTTTACATTTTATTTATTTATTTATTTATGTAAGATTATATTTATTTATTTGACAGAGAGAGACAGAGAGCACAAGTAGGCAGAGCAACAGGCAGAGGGAGAGGGAGAAGCAGACTCCCTGCTGAGCAAGGAGCCAGATGGGGGATTCGATCCCAGGACCCTGGGATCATGACTTGAGCCAAAGGCAACTACTTAACTGACTGAGCTACCCAGGCACCTTGGTTTGTGACACTTTAATTGACTGTTCTTAGTAAGTATTTTAGTCAAACTAGTATAAATCTCTAAGGCAAAAATAAATACTTCTCTCTTACTCTAATATCTTATTACATTCAGGAGTCAAAGTGTAAACAGTCATCTTTTCTGGGTCAGACAATTGTCCCTCCTTTGGATATCAGCCAATGTTTAATTTAGCCTACACATATCTGTATATTCTTTTTTTTTAAGATTTTATTTATTTATTTGACAGACAGAGATCACTAGTAGGCAGAGAAGCAGGCAGAGAGAGAGAGGAAGAAGCAGGCTCCCTGCTGAGCAGGGAGCCTGATGCGGGGCTGGATCCCAGGACCCTGGGATCATGACCCAAGCCGAAGGCAGAGGCTTTAACCCACTGAGCCACCCAGGAGCCCCTGTGTATTCTTAATATACAGAAAGATACCTTATCTTTGGTAACTTCTCTTCCCAGAATGAAGCCCAAATCCCCATAAAATGGATATAAAATTGTCTTTCATTTGGAAAAAAAAAAAGAAAGAAAGAAACTGAAAACTACTTGGGACATTAAAAACACACAGAATAGGGGACAAAAATGGTGGGGAGTAAGGGACCCTATTTCATCTAGTCCCCTGAATTGAGCTGGATATCTACCAGGCCAGTCTGCACACCCATGAAGTCAGCCTGAGATGAAAGAAGATATGTCCGGATCCCTACAAACAGAATATCCCCAGTGGTTAGTTTTGAGGTATGAAGCAGAGAGCCATGATTCTGCAGGCAGATATTGGAAGATAAATGGAGGGAGGAGGGAGTCTCTGGGATCCTTGGCCACTGGCGTGTAAAAGTCTCCTGCGCTGAACTGGGCACCCACTCGCAGACTGGTAGTGGTGGGGAAAGGACTTTAGGGAACCCCTCCAGACTGAAACCTGGAGCTGTGGGACTGTGGAGCTGTGGAGCCAGCAAGAACTGGGAGTGCAGCTGTGGGGCACACAACCCAGGATGCTGCGGTTTCTGGCAGCACAGACAAAAACGGAGGTAGTGTGCCCTGGAGGGCTCTCTGGAAATCAGACTGCAATCTCTCTGTTCTGAGACAGGTTTGGATATGGTCACTTCTGCTCTGACTCTTAGAAGAGAAGCAGAAGTCATCAGGGAAAGCACCCAGAGAACAAAAGCCCCCCCAAAAATGTTTTTACAAAGCCCATCCCCACCATAGGGGGCAGGGCAACTCTGCTCAAACAGGGTTGCCTGAGTAACAGCAGGACAGACCCCTCCTCCAGAAGACAGACTGGAAGAACAAGAGGCCAAAAACTCAAAGGTCCCTATAGAACAAGTGAATCTTGTTTAAGTTGTGGTCAATAATCTGGAATCTATATATTCCCTCAACCACCCCTCAACAGAATGACTAAGAGGAGGAACCCCAAATACAGGAAAAATTCACAGACTATGATCTCTGCCACAGAACTAATAGATAAAGATATAAACAAGATGTTGAAAATAGACCTCAAGGTAACAGTTATGCAGAAAATAGCTAGGATGGAGAAAACCATTAATGGTAACATAGATTCTCTAAGGGCAGAAATGAGACCTGATGGGGGCAGAACTTAAAAATGCTATCAATGATATCCAATCTAATCTAGATACTCAAACAGCTAGGGTAAATGAGACAGAAGAATGAATTAGTGATCTAGAAGACAAACTGATAGAAAAGAAGGAAAGAAGGAACAGGAGGAGGCCTGGAACAAATACTTTAAAACCCATAAAAACAGAATTAGAGAAAAAATGACTCCATAAAATGTTCCAATGTCAGAATTATTGGGATCCCTGAGAGGGTGGAGAGAGAGAAAGGACCAGAAGATATATTTGAGCAAATTGTAGCTGAGAACTTCCCTAATCTGGGTAATGAAATAAGCATTCATGTCCTAGAGGCAGAGAGGTCCTTTCCCAAGATCAAAGAGAACAGATTAATGCCCAGGCATGTAATAGTGAAACTCATAAATCCTAAAACCAAGGAAACCATCTTAAGGACAGTTAAAGGGAAGAGATTCCTTACATACAGAGGGAGGAACATCAGAATAACATCAGACTTGTCCACAGAGTCCTGGCAAGCCAGAAAGGGCTGGCAAGATATTTTCAACTTCCTAAATGAGAAGAACATGCAGCCAAGAATAATTTATCTTGCAAGGCTGTCATTTAGAATGGATGGAGAGATAAAGAACTTCCAAAACCAGCAAAAACTGAAAGAATATGTGACCACGAAGCTGGCTCTGCAAGAAATATTAAGGGGGGGGGTCTATGAAAGGAGAAAGACCCCAAGAATGATATAGAACAGAAATTAACAGAGATAATCTATAGAAACAAAGACCTCTACAGGCAACAGGATGACAGTAAAACCGTATCTTTCAATAATCACTCTCAATGTGAATGGCCTAAATTCTCCCATAAAATGGCACAGGGTTACAGATTGGATAAAAAGACAGGACCCATCCATATGCTGTCTACAAGAGACTAATTTTGAACATAAAGATACATCCAGACTGAAAGTAAAGGGATTCAGGACCATCTTTCATGCCAATAGACCACAAAAGAAAGCTGGGGTGGCAATTCTCATATCAGACAAACTGAATTTTAAGCTGAAGACTGTAGTTAGAGATACAGAAAGACACTATATCATTCTTAAAGGATCTATCCAACAAGAAGTTCTAACAGTTGTAAATATCTATGCCTCCAACATGGGAGCAGCCAACTACATAAGCCAACTGTTAACCAAAATAAAGAGACATATTGATAATAACAGATTAATTGGAGGATACCCCAGTCTCAGCAATAGACAGATCATTTAAGCAGAGAATCAACAACAACAAAAACAAAACAAAAAAACAAGAGTTTTGAATGACACACTGGACCAAATAGACCTCATAGATATATACAGAACATTCCACCCTAAAACAACAGAATACTCATTCTTCTTGAGTGCACATGGAATTTTCTCCAGAATAGACCATATATTGGGTCCACAAATCAGGGCTCAACTGATCCAAAAGATTGAGATTATTCCCTGCAAATTCTCAGACCACAGTGCTTTGAAACTGGAACTCCATCACAAGAAAAAGTTGGGAAGAAATTCAAACACTTGGAAGCTAAAAACCATCCTGTTCAAGAATGTTTGGGTCAACCAGGAAATCAAAGAAGAACTTAAACAATTCATGGAAACCAACAAGAATGAAAACACTTCAGTCCAAAACCTATGGGATACCACAAAGGTGGTCCTAAAGGGGAAATACATAGCCGTCCAAGCCTCACTCAAAAAAATAGAAAAATCCCTAACACACACTATCTTTACACCTTAAAGAACTAGAGAATCAACAACAAATTAAGCCTAACCTATGCACGAGGAGGGAAATGATTAAGATTAGAGCAAAGACCAAGGAATTAAAAACCAGAAATACAGTAGAACACATCAATGAAACTAGAAGCTGGTTTTTTGAAATAATTAGTAAGATCGATAAACTACTGACCAGACTTATCCAAAAGGAAAGAGAAAAGACCCATATTAATAACAAGAATGAAAGGGTATATATCATGACTAACACAAAGGAAATTGAAACAATCATCAGTGGGCACCTGGGTGGCTCAGTGGGTTAAGCCCCTGCCTTCAGCTCAGGTCATGATCCCAGGTCCTGGGTTTGAGCCCCGCATCGGGCTTTCTGCTCAGCAGGGAGCCTGCTTCCTCCTCTCTCTCTGCCTGCCTCTCTGCCTACTTGTGATTTCTCTTTGTCAAATAAATAAATAAAAATCTTTAAAAAAAAAAGAAACAATTATCAGATAATATTATCAACAGTTATATGCCAATAAGTTAAGCAACCTAGAAGAAATGGATGCATTCCTGGAAACCTATAAGCTACCAAGACTGAAACAGAAAGAAATTGACAACCTGAATAGACCAATAACCAGTAATAAGATTGAAGCAGGGATCAAAAACCTTCCCAAAAACAAGAGTATAGGACCTGATGGATTCCCTGATGGATGGGGAATTCTACCAAACATTCAAAGAAAAAATAATACCTATTCTCCTGAAGTTGTTTCAGAAAATAGAAACGGAAGGAAAACTTCCAGACTCTTTCTATAAAACCAGCATTACCTTGATACCCAAACCAGGCAAAGACTCCATCAAAAAGGAGAATTTCAGACTAATATCTCTGGTGAATATGGATGCCAAATTCTCAGCAATATCTTAGCTAACAGGATCTAACAGTACCTTAAAAGGATTATCCACCATGACCAGGTGGAATTTATCCTTGCAATGCAAGGGTGGTTCAACATTCCCAAGTCAATCAATGTGATAGAATGCATTTAGAGGACAGAGAAGAACCACATGATCCTCTCAATTGATGCAGAAAAAGCATTTGATTAAATACAGCATCCTTTCCTGATTAAAACTCTTCAGAGTACAGAGATAAAGGGAACATTCCTCAATTTCATAAAATCCATCTATGAAAAACTCACATGGAATATCATTCTCAATGGGGAAAACCTGAGAACTTTTCCCTTAAGATCAGGAACATGACAAGGATGCTCACTCTCACCACTATTGTTCAACATAATACTAGAAGTCCTAGCAACAGCAATCAGACAACAAAAAGAATAAAATGTATTCAGATTGGCAAAGAAAAAGTCAAACACCCTCTCTTCACAGATGACATGATGCTTTATGTGGAAAACCCAAAAGACTCTGCCCCCAAATTAATAGAACTCATATAATAATTCAGTAATGTGGCAGGATACAAAATCAATACACAGAAATCAGTTGCTTTTTTATACACTAACAATGTAACTGTAGAAAGAGAAACTAGGGAATCAATTCCATTTACAACAGCACCAAAAGCTATAAGATACCTTGGAATAAACCTAACCAAAGTGGTAAAGGATCTATACTCTAGAAACTACAGAGCACTCATGAAAGAAATCAAAGAAGACACAAAGAGATGGAAAAATATCCCAAGCTCATGGATCAGAAGAATAAACATTGTTAAAGTGTCTATGTTGCCCAGAGCAATCTAGACTTTCAATGCCATCCTGATCAAAATATTAATGGCACGGTGTAAGAGAATGGTCAAGTTTCATTCTTCTACATATAGCTGTCCAGTTGTCCCAGCACCATTTATTGAAGAGACTGTCTTTTTTCCACTGTATATTTTTTCCTGTTTTGTCGAAGATTATTTGGCCATAGAGTTGAGGGTCTATATCTGGGCTCTCTACTCTGTTCCACTGGTCTATGTGTCTGTTTTTATGCCAGTACCATGCTGTCTTGGTGATCACAGCTTTGTAGTAAAGCTTGAAATCAGGTAACGTGATGCCCCCAGTTTTGTTTTTCTTTCTCAACATTTCCTTAGCAATTCGGGGTCTCTTCTGATTCCATAAAAAATTTTAGGATTATTTGCTCCAGCTCTTTGAAAAATACTGGTGGAATTTTGATCAGAATGGCATTAAAAGTATAGATTGTTCTAGGCAGTGTAGACATTTTAACAATGTTTATTCTTCTGATCCAAGAGCATGGAATGGTCTTCCATCTTTTTGTGTCTTCTTCAATTTCTTTCATGAGTGTTCTGTAGTTCCTCGAGTACAGATCCTTTACCTCTTTGGTTAGGTTTATTCCCAGTTTTCTTATGGTTCTTGGTGCTATAGTAAATGGAAGGGATTCTCTAATTTCCCTTTCTGTATTTTCATTGTTAGTGTATAAGAAAGCCACTGATTTCTGTACACTGACTTTGTATCCTGCCACGTTACTGAATTGCTGTATGAGTTCTAGTAGTTTGGGGGTGGAGTCTTTTGGGTTTTCCATATAAAGAATCATGTCATCTGCAAAGAGAGAGAGTTTGACTTCTTCATTGCCAATGTGGATACCTTTTATTTCTCTTTGTTCTCTGATTGCTGTTGCTAGGACTTCTAATACTATGTTGAACAAGAGTGGTGAGAGTGGGCATCCTTGTCGTGTTCCTGATCTCAATGGGAAGGCTGCAAGCTTTTTCCCATTGAGGATGATACTTGCTGTGGGTCTCTCATAGATAGATTTTATGAAGTTCAGGAATGTTCCCTCTATCCCTATACTTTGAAGCGTTTTAATCAGGAGCGGATGCTGGATTTTGTCAAATACTTTTTCTGCATCAATTGAGAGGACCATGTGGTTTTTCTCTCTTCTCTTATTGATTTGTTCTATACATTGATTGATTTGTGAATGTTGAACCATCCTTGTAACCCAAGGATGAATCCCCCTGGTCATCGTGGATAATCTTTTTAAGGTACTGTTGGATCCTGTTTGCTAGGATCTTGTTGAGAATCTTAGCATCCATATTCATCAGTGATATTGGTCTGAAATTCTCCTTTTTGGTAGGGTCTTTGCCTGGTTTGGGGATCAGGGTAATGCTGGCTTTGTAAAAAGAATCTGGAAGTTTTCCTTCTGCTTCAATTTTTTGAAACAGCTTCAGGAGAATAGGTGTTATTTCTTCTTTGAAACTTTGATAGAATTCACCAGGGAATCCGTCAGGTCCTGGGCTCTTGTTTTTTGGGAGGTTTTTGATCACTGCTTCAATCTTGTTACTAGATATCGGTCTATTCAGCTTGTGAATTTCTTCCTGGTTCAATTTTGGGAGTTTATAGTTTTCCAGGAATGCATCCATTTCATCTAGGTTGCTTAGCTTATTGGCATATAACTGTTGATAATAACTTCTGATGATTGTTTCTACTTCCTTTTGTTAGTTGTGATCTATCCCTTTTCATTCATAATTTTATTAATTTGGGATTTCTCTCTTTTCTTTTGGATTAGTGTGGCCAATGGTTTATTGATCTTATTGATTCTTTCAAAAAACCAGCTTCTAGTTTCATTGATACGTTCTACTATATCTCTGGATAAAAGACCTCAACATGAGACAGGAATCCATCAGAATCCTAGAGGAGAACATAGGCAGTAATCTATTTGATATCAGCCACAGCAACTTCTTTCAAGATATGTCTCCAAAGGCAAAGGAAACAAAAGTGAAAATGAACTTTTGGGACTTCATCAAGATCAAAAGCTTCTGCTCAGCAAAGGAAACAGTCAAGAAAACAAAGAGGCACCCACATAATGGGAGAAGATATTTGCAAATGACAGTACAGACAAAAGGTTGATATCCAGGATCTATAAAGAACTCCTCAAACTCAACACACACACACACAAAACAGATAATCATATCAAAAAATGGGCAGAAGATGGGGCGCCTGGGTGGCTCAGTGGGTTAAGCCGCTGCCTTCAGCTCGGGTCATGATCTCAGGGTCCTGGGATCGAGTCCCACGTCGGGCTCTCTGCTCGGCAGGAAGCCTGCTTCCCTCTCTCTCTCTCTGCCTGCCTCTCCATCTACTTGTGATCTCTCTCTGTCAAATAAATAAATAAAAAATCTTAAAAAAAAATGGGCAGAAGATATGAACAGACACTTCTCCAATGAAGACATACAAATGGCTATCAGACACATGAAAAAATGCTCATCATCACTAGCCATCAGGGAGATTCAAATTAAAACCACATTGAGATACCACCTTACACCAGTTAGAATGGCCAAAATTAGCAAGACGGGAAACAACATGTGTTGGAGAGGATGTGGAGAAAGGGGAACCCTCTTACACCATTGGTGGGAATGCAAGTTGGTGCAGCCACTTTGGAGAACAGTATGGAGATTCCTCAAGAAATTAAAAATAGAGCTTCCCTATGACCCTGCAATTGCACTACTGGGTATTTACCCAAAGAAACAGATGTAGTGAAAAGAAGGGTCATCTGTACCCCAATGTTTATAGCAGCAATGGCCACAGTCGCCAAATTGTGGAAAGAGCCAAAATACCCTTCAACAGAAGAATGGATAAGGGAGATGTGGTCCATATACACTATGGAGTATTATGCCTCTATCAGAAAGGATGAATACCCAACTTTTGTAGCAACATGGACGGGACTGGAAGAGATTATGCTGAGTGAAATAATTCAAGCAGAGAGAGTCAAGTATCATATGGTTTCACTTATTTGTGGAGCATAACAAATAACATGGAGGATATGGGGAGATGGAGAGGAGAAGGGAGTTGAGGGAAATTGGAAGGGGAGGTAAACAATGAGAGACTATGGACTCTGAAAAACAACCTGAGGATCTTGAAGGGGCGGGGGTGTGGGAGGTTGGGGGAACAAGGGTGGTGGGTCTTAGGGAGGGCACGCATTGCATGGAGCACTGGGCATGGTGCAAAAACAATGAAAACTGTTACACTGAAAAGAAATTTAAAAAAATACTAATGGCATTTTTCAAAGTGCTGGAACAAACAATCCTAAAATTTGTATGGAACCAGAAAAGACCCTAAATCACCAAGGAAATCGTGAAAAAGAAAAACAAAGCTGGGGGCACCATGTCACCTGATTTCAAGCTAATTTACAAAGCTGTGATCACCAAGACAGCATAGTATTGGCACAAAAACAGATGCATAGACAGATGGAACAGAATAGAGAGCCCAGATATGGACCCTCAACTCTGGTCAAATAATCCTCGATAAAGCAGGAAAAGATACCTAAGGGGAAAAAAGTTTCTTCAATAAATGGTCCTGGGAAAATTGGACAGCTCTATACAGAAGAATGAAACTCAATCATTCTCTTACACCACAGAGAAAGATAAACTCAAAATGTATGAAAGACCTCAATGTGAAACAGGAATCCATCAAAATCCTAAAGGGGAACATAGGTAGTAACCTCTTCAACTTCGGCCACAGCAACTTTAAAAAAAAAAAAAAGTCTCCAAAGACAAGGGAAGCAAAAGCAAAAATGAACCTTTAGGACTTCACCAAGATAAAAAGCTTCTGCACAGCAAAAGAAACAGTCAACAAAACTAAGAGGCAACCCATGGGATGGGAGAAGATATTTGCAAATGATACCATGGACAAAGGGTTGATATTCAAGATCTATAAAGAACTTCTCAAACTCAACACCCAAAAAACAAGTAATCAAGTAAAAAAAAATGTGCAGAATACATTAACAGACACTTCTCAAAAAAAGATAAATGACTAATTTATCTGACTAATAGACCCAAGAAAAAATGTTCATCATCATTAGCCACCAGGAAAATTCAAATCAAAACCACTTTGAGATACCACCTTACACCAGTTAGAATGGCAAAAATTGACAAAGCAAGAAACAACAAATGTTAGAGAGGTTGTGGAGAAAGGGGAACCCTTTTATACTATTGGTGGGAATGCAAGTTGGTACAGCCACTTTGGAAAACAGTGCAGAGTTTCCTCAAAAAATTAAATAGAGCTACCCTATAACCCTGCAATTGCACTATTGGGTATTTACCCCAAAGATAAAGATGTAGTGAAAAGAAGGGTCATATGTACCACAAAGTACATAGCAGAAATGTCCACAATAGCCAAATGGTGGAAAGAGCTGAGATGCCCTTCAACAGGTGAATGGATAAAGAAGATGTGGTCTGGGCACCTGGGTGGCTCAGTGGGTTAAAGCCTCTGCCTTCAGCTCAGGTCATAATTGCAGGGTCCTGGGATCGAGCCCCACATTGGGCTCTCTTCTCAGCGGGGAGCCTGCTTCTTCCTCTCTCTGTCTGCCTGCCTCTCTGCATACTTGTGATCTCTGTCTGTCAAGTAAATAAATAAAATCTTTAAAAAGAGTACCTTTATAAAAAGAAGATGTGGTCCATATATACAATGGACTATTACTCAGCCATCAGAAAGGAGGAATTTTACATGAACATGGATGGTTCTGGAGAAGATTATGCTAAGTGAAATAAGTCAGGCAGAGAAAGTCAATTATCATATGGTTTCACTTATTTGTGGAACATAAGGAATAGCATGGAAAACATTAGGAGAAGGAAGGGAAAAATGAAGAGGGGGGATCGGAGCGGGAGACAAACCATGAGAGACTATGGACTCCAAGAAACAAACTGAGGATTTTAAAGGGGAGGGAGGTAGGGGAATGGGTTAGCCTGGTAATGGGCATTAAGGAGGGCGTGTATTGCATGGAGCACTGGGTGTTATATGCAAACAATGAATCATTGAACACTACATCAAAGACTAATGATGTACTGTATGGTAACTAACATAACAGAATAAAAATACACACAGGGGCACCTGGGTGGCTCAGTCATTAAGTGTCTGCCTTCAGCTCAGGTCATGATCCCAGGGTCCTGGGATTGAGCCCCGCATCAAGCTCCCTGCTCAGTGGGAAGCCTGCTTCTCCCTCTCCCACTCTCTCTGCTCGTGTTCCCTTTCTTGCTGTGTCTCTCTCTGTCAAATAAATAAATAAAATCTTTAAAACACACACACACACACATACACACACACACACACAATTTCAATATCCTCCAAGAAAGAGAGTTAGAAGAGCAATCCCACTGGGGCTCTGCACTTAGCTCCTCTCTTGGAGCTCCTGGATCTGAGTTCTCCATTTCAGGTCTCTTGAGAGCAAAGGCAAAGTTATATGAATCAGATATCTCAGTCCTCAACACTACACTTTCTAGAATTTCCTGATCTTATACCTGCAAAGCCACCAGAAGAGACTCATTGTTCACAACTAACTTTTCAGGAGAGGGAAGGTACTGGGTGAATACTAAGAATTGGAAATGTACTATCGTTTTTTTTTTTAAAGTGCTAACTTATTCTCTTTTTCAAAATAATTGAACAGAGATAATTAAATTTTATAGAGAACCAGAAATTGTTGCAGTAGAGTAGGTAGGGTTTTTTTCCTGACTGGAAAATGATTCTTATGATATTTAAGTGAAAGAAACTTCTTAAATTTTTCATTAAGTTTTGTTTGGCAAGGTTTGTAAATTTCTATGTGGTGACATATAAAAAATGTTTTTGTAAAATTCAAAAACCATGCAAATATGATTTAACAAATGAAAGGTATTTATGTGTCTCAAGTGCTAAAATGTACTCTTCTTTTTAATATTAGAATTTTATAAACAATTGCTGTAATATACTACTTAATTCACTACCTATTTCGTTTTTTGTATTTTTCTCTTGCCACCAACATTGATTAAAGGTATTCAGTTGCTCTTTGCTGCTCAAAATCATTCAGTCATTTTGGATACTGAGAGTGTCCAAACTAAAAATGCAGTTTCTCTTTTGTCTAGAATTGTTATTATGGAATTCATTGGGCATAAAAATAATATAGGTATCTTGCTAAGATGTACACTTTAGAATGACTTAAGATCTTTTAATTTCCCAAAATATTCCCAGGAGATGATGATGTGGCTGGTTCATGGATGATACTTTGATTAGTAAGGCTAAGAGGGAAAAATGATAAGCAGATGAAGCCATAAACTTTCATGCTGTCCAAATAGATGAGGAGTAAAATGTTACCATAATTAGAGAAAGTAAGATGTGGTGGGAGAGTCACCGGATAGGAGCTGAAAGACCTATGTTTTAATGTTGGTTACAGCCTATAATGGCAATAGTTCCTTCAAGGACTTGGGTATAGTGGGAATGTGTTGTCAAGTAATTCAGAAACTTTAAGACACACAAAATTTTCATTGTGGGCTGCATTTCATTCAACAAAATACTGTTTGTTTTGGGAGGAAGTTTATTAGCTACTTTCTGAACAGGATTTACTGTTTTCCTAATATTTTAATCTTTCTTAAGCCAGATGTCTCTTAATATCATGAATGGAGATGCTCATTAACCAGGTTTCATGATGTGTTGGGATTTGTGTCCTTGCATTTAACTCAATAAGGGGTTCCTACATACCTGCCATGTACACAGCTCTATATAAAGTGTTGCAAGAGTTGGAAGATTAATGGGGATAGATAGAGAAATTTTTCAAGAAACTTATGGTTAAGGGGCACCTAAGGGGCCTCAGCAGGTTAAATGCCTGCCTTCAGCTCAGGTCATGATCCCAGGGTCCTGGGATTGAGCCTCACTTTGGGCTCCCTGCTCAGCGGAGGGCCTGCTTCTCCCTCACCCTCTGCACCTCCCTGGCCTTGTGCTCTTTCACTCTTTCTCTCAAATAAATAAATAAAATCTTGAAAGAAAAAAAGAGAAAGAAATTAATTTATCATTAAGATAAGGCTGTTTTAAAAAAAGAATTGTACCAGAAGAAGGAAACAAAGGTCTTTGAAAGCAAAGTCAGCTGTAAAATGAGGAAACAGAATCACCTAGCTCTACCACGTTTGGCCACCCCAACAGTCTATAATTTCATGAGGTTAACTCCCAGTGGTAGAGCCAAAAAAGGTTTCTGGAAAGAAATGGTAGTTTTGTTGAGCCTTGAGGTGCTCAGAGATGAAAAGAAAGGCAATCAGACACAGGAAAGGGGGGCTGGCCAAGCCACGCGGTGGGCATTCACAGGGCAACATGGAGACGACTGTGGGCAGAAGTGGCTGTGCTATTGAGACTGAAGGCAGGAAAGGCAACAGATGCTGAAAACATAAATTTACAGCCTGCAAAATCATGTGGGGTTTTTTTTGTTTGTTTGTTTGTTTTTTAATTTTTTTTTCTTCTTTGATTGATCCATAGATGATAGATAAATAGATGATAGATAGATAGATAGACTTAGATAGAGGAGAATAGACAGTCTCCTTGGTAGCAGATTTCAGGACAATGTTATGTATCCCTCAATAGGATACAGTGTAACTCTTCATTCCTTAAGTGTGGGCTTTGTGTTTTGACTTCCTTCTAAAGGGTACGGCGTGAAAAGGCAGGGGGAGAGCAATTCCATGGCGGAAAATCCTGACAAACACTACCTCAGCCAGGTGATTGAGTTAGCACCAGCAGTTGTGTCGTGTTGGTAAGACAGATCCCTGAAGTGACATGGCTCTAGCCAAGGTGTGTTTTCTCACTCTTTCCCTTGTATCTGTCATCTTGATAAAAGATTTATTCAGCTCAATTCCTCTTGGAGCCTCTACTTTGAACACATTCTCTGCTGCCTAGGTTTAGTAAAGATTCGTCTGTTCTGCAGGCGTTCAAGATGCCATCATTTTTAAAAAATATTTTATTTATTTATTCGACACAGATATCACAAGTAGGCAGAGAGGCAGGCAGAGAGAGAAAGGGGGAAGCAGGCTCCCCGGTGAGCAGAGAGCCCGATGTGGGGCTCGATCCCAAGAACCTGTGATCATGACCTGAGCCGAAGGCAGAGGCTTAACCCACTGAGCCACCCAGGCGCCCCTCAAGATGCCATCATTGATAGCTAATTATAAGAAAGATGTTTGCTTTGCTTTTCATTTTCACTCTTCTTTCTGCCCCTGCTCTCTGAAATGAAGTTTATTCTGCCTATTCCCCATGTGTATTTATTGTCACTTGAAATGTGTTTCCTGATCCCAGCTGCTTTTGAGAAGACAACATTTCAAGAGGTCATCTCTGCCTGTGGCCTGTGCCACGTGGTTTTATAAGGCTGACTTATGAACTGTGAGCCATTTGGAATAAATCAGTCATTCACGTGCTAGATACTACTTGTACTTTTTGATGTCATGAGGTATAAACTGCTACAGAAAGTTATAAAGTGGACTTAACAGAAAGAACTCTTTTTCTTCTGTTTGTTTTAGTTTTCAGTGTTACATTTGAATACGGCCTACTTATCATTCCTGAAACATCTTCCAGAGTCTTTGTGATTGCAGGCTTTTAATATTCATTATAGTTCATATTAGATGTTAAGGAATTAACCAGAAAAGATCCAATATCATGACTTTTCATAAATTTCAAACCTTGGCTTACTTTTTCTATTATACTATATATGCTTGTACAGCTGTCTTGATTTGACAATTTCAATCAGAAATTCACACAAATCTGCTCTCTGGGTGGAATTTGCTTTTAGGCTAAGAATAATTTTGAAGCATGGAAAACAGAATTCAAATTTGAGACTTTGCAGCTTAAGATCGATTTCTTAGAAGATTATGTTAAAATTGACATTTTCTGACCTGAGGAATAACAGAGGAATAACAGTCATTGTTAATATTAGTTTTAGGTCTTTAAATTGGTATGGGTTTTGATAAGAGACTGTCTTACTGGTACACCATGAGCAGACATTCAGAGTGTATGGTTTAAGAGGTTAGTTTGAAATTTTATGTGGTTCTCTTAAGCAGTTGAGCAATCAGCCGAAATACTTTTTTTTTTTTTAAGATTTTATTTATTTATTTGTCAGAGAGAGAGAGAGTGAGCACAGGCAGACAGAGTGGCAGGCAGAGGCAGAGGGAGAAGCAGGATCCCTACAGAACAAGGAGCCCGATGTGGGACTCGATCCCAGGATGCTGGGATCATGACCTGAGCTGAAGGCAGTGGCTCAACCTACTGAGCCACCCAGGCGTCCCTCAGCCGAAATACTTTAGACACTTTATACTTTGGCCTTAAATTGCAGGGCAATCAGAGTTTAAAGGAGAAAAAGAAAGAAAGCACATTATTTATAAACATTATCCAAATTTGTGTTCAAATAAAAAAAACTTTAAAATGTCCTTATTACATTTAATTTGAATAAGTGTATTAAAGAACAACAATACCAATTACTCATATCTTCTTTTGTTGATCCTTCATCACTGATATTTTCTCAACAATTAAAAATGAGAAAAATCTTAGGGTGCCTGGGTGGCTCAGTCAATTAGGTGTCTGACTCTTGATCTTGGCTCAGGTCTTGATCTCAAGGTCATGGGCTCCACGCTGGGCATGGAGCCTACTTTAAAAAAAATGAGGAAAATCTTAATTTAGATTAATTTATATATCTGTACATACATACATAGAATAGTAACGGCAATTTTAAGTTCTTTACCACACAGGTTCCAGAACAAGGTAATGTTTTCTAGCAATAGTGATATTAATATTAGTTGGTACATTACAGGTAGCATGTAGAAATACTTGCCTCTTTCTGTTAGAACTGTGGATTGTAAATTTCCAATTTTCTACTAAATCTTATCCGATATTTGTACTTTAAAGTTATGAAAATTAGATTCTGAACCTATAATTTGCTTGGGCCACCTTTTCCTCCTACTAAAATCAATGTGCTCACTGAAGATTCTTTTCAATAAACTTTACCTCCATAATATAAGCTTGCATTGAAAATCTGACTTCTAGCACATGTATGTGACTGAGGATATGCCAACCTCTTTATCAGTTCATTCTTCCATCTGAAACTTAAGAGGGAAAAAGAAAAAGTTCCCAATAGTAAATTCTTTGAACTTATTAATATTTGAACATTTCTAACTTACAAAAATGGCAATTTCATAGAGGCATGTGATTCAACATAATCGATTACATGGAAGATTCAAAATAAAGCAAACTTGGAAGAGATGCTGTAATTCTTGGAAGGAAAATCAGGGAGGAAGGTAAAAATAATGTGAATGGTCTAAAATACCTTCAGAGACAGAGTCCCCATTTTAGAGGAAACTGAGGCTCAGGGACACTGAGAAACTTGTCTAAAGTAATATGGTTAATAAGTGGTTGAGCCAATCATCAAACTAGGTTGGTGTGATTTCAAAGCCATACTGTAGGATGTAAAACAGCTAGGAGGCTGGAAACTGCATCCCATAATATGTCTTATGTAAACACTCCACTTGAGGTCTTCTCCAGTTCTGAAAGTATGCTTAGTTCCCCTTATATAAGTAGTAATGTGCATGGTGGAAAATTTGATCTCGTGTTGAAACACCTCCTAGAATCCTCTCAATCCTTAAAAAGAAAAACGGAGTGGTTACTTATATGCAACACTCATATGATGTTTCAATGTCCTGGCTGTCATCATTAAGTTCATATGTGTAATTGAGGTATGACAGGGAGTTTCTTGGGCAATAATATACTTTAAGTATATATATCATCATGAACTTACATACTGTACAATTTTGTGAGTCTGTGCTTTCCATACAGTATTAAATTTATGATTATGTGAGTTTCAGCTGGAAGAAAATCCCCAACTCCGCACAGTATCAAACACCTCCAGAACCAGCCCTTTAAATGACTTTTCATGATAGCCTATATCCCAAAGTAAATAGCAAAGAAGGTGCAATAACTTACTAAGAGTTTGGATTTATGCCCATTTATCCATTATCTCTTATTCAGCCCACTGTAACCAGTAAGAATCACATGAGATTTGACTGGCCTAAGTCTATGAACATGAAATTTGTGAACCTTATGGATCACTCAGGGATGGCACTTATGACATGGTTCCAGTAGTTAGAATTTCAGAAGAGTGACAAAACTCAAGAAACATAGGGAAGGGGAACAAAGAGGAGAGGGCAGTAAAGGACAGAGAGGAGGGGGTGAAGAGAGTAGAGAAACTATGAAGAATTGACCCAGGTTTGACCCATAGGTACCTGATTTTCCTTATATTTCAACTGCCATATGCCATTTATAACTCTTACAACACCTGCAGACTCTTTAAAGAGAAAATGTGAAATTATTGAAAGAATGTGTAAAGAAAAACATTGTGATTTCACTTAGCTTTCATGAATGAAGTATTTTTATGATGAGGGATGTTAACTTGTTATAGTTCAAAAGAGTCTCTAGAAATGTCATTGCTCAAGTAAAAGTTAACCATAAATTCTTTTTTTTAAAACAGCTTTATTGAGGTAAAATTGATATACAAGCTGGACAATTTCATTAGTTTGGACATATACAAAACCTGAGATACCATCACCATAATCAAGGCAATGGACATAGCCAAAACCTTCTGTCCCCCTGCCTTTTTGTTTTCTTTTTTAGTTTTAGTTGTTTGTATATGTGTCTGTTAGGAACACTTACATGAGATTTACCATCTTAACATATTTTAAAGTACACAATACCATATTATTAACCAGAGGGACTATGTTGTATAGCAGATCTCTAGAAGTTTATTCATCCAGCATAACTGAAAGTTTATGCCCATGGCACAATAATTTCTCCCTCCCCATTCTGGTAACCAGTATTGTATTCTCTGCTTCATGAGTTTGACTATTTTTAGATACCTACAGAAGTGGAATAAACTCTTGAGAAGCTTCCAATACATTAAAAAGAACAGAGCACTCAATAGATAAACTCATGTTGGATAAACAAACAGATGGGTGGAATAGAATAAAACAGAAAAGGAAAGAATAAGCAGTTGAAACTTCTCCTTTCCTACTGCAACAAATAACTCAGAAAACCACCACAATTGTATAATTTTAAATATTTAAATAAATAAATATGGAAATGAATTAATAACAGATGACTTTGAACCTTATTGCACTTTTAGGAGCTGAAATTTCTGTAATCATTTTAAGAAGAGAAGAAACATTGAATCATCTTTCCAGAGAACAGAATTAGAAATGATAAAGCACCATGGATCTAACTTATATTCCTGAAGACTTATCCAGTTGTCCAAAATTTGGAAATAAATCTTGCCCTCCCATCAGCCGTTCTTTTCATGTCCGAGTGATAATGTATTCTATTATGACCGCAGCCATGTTTATCACTATCTTTGGAAACTTGGTTATAATGATCTCCATATCACATTTCAAGCAGCTTCACTCTCCCACAAATTTTCTGATCCTCTCCATGGCAACCACTGACTTCCTGCTGGGTTTTGTCATTATGCCGTATAGCATGGTACGATCAGTGGAGAGTTGCTGGTATTTCGGGGATGGCTTTTGTAAATTCCATGCAAGCTTTGACATGATGCTAAGCCTAACCTCCATTTTCCACCTGTGTTCCATTGCTATTGATCGATTTTATGCCGTGTGTTACCCTTTGCACTACTCGGCCACCATGACAACCTCTATGATAAAGCGATTGTTGGTATTTTGCTGGTCAGCCCCTGCTCTTTTCTCTTTCAGTTTAGTTCTGTCTGAGGCCAACGTTGCTGGTATGCAGAGTTATGAGATTCTTGTTGCTTGTTTCCATTTCTGTGCACTTACTTTCAACAAATTTTGGGGGACAATATTGTTCACTACTTGTTTCTTTACTCCAGGCTCCATCATGGTTGGTATTTATGGCAAAATCTTTATTGTTTCCAAACGACATGCTCGAGTTATCAGCAACATGCCTGAAAACGCAAAGGGGGAAGTGAAAAAAAACATATCTAAGAAAAAGGACAGGAAAGCAGCTAAGACCTTAGGTATAGTAATGGGGGTCTTTCTAGCTTGCTGGCTGCCTTGCTTTCTTGCTGTTTTGATAGACCCATATTTAGACTATTCCACTCCCATAATATTACTAGATCTTTTAGTGTGGCTTGGATACTTCAACTCTACCTGCAATCCCCTTATTCATGGTTTTTTTTATCCATGGTTTCGGAATGCTCTTAAGTACATATTGTCAGGCAAAATATTTAACTCTCACTCAGAAACTGCAAATCTGTTTCCTGAAGCACATTAATAATAAAAAAAAAACTATTATAAAAGTGAAGAGAGTATTGAAAATGAGACTTATTATTTTGGCCTCATACTTCACATTAATTATTTTATTAAATTTCAGTAATCTAGATAAGTGTTTTGTAATCTGCACAAGAATTACATTCAGTATTTTTGACCAATCAATCAATCACTTATTAATTGTGAACTCTGTCAATCAACACTCCCATTTGACTGGGGGGAAATATATAAAAGAAATATAAAACATTTCAGAATAGGTTGACCTCTATTTACACACACAAGACAATTATAAACCAATATAAGAAATAACAAAAATCAAGTTTTAATGGTTTTGGCTGTTGATTCCACTCTAAAATAAGACAAGAGAAGATTGTTGTGGGCTATGGACCCATGGGAGAAGTGGGACAGAAGGTTGGACTTTACTATGAACTAGAAGTCCACTTTATCATTTGGCTTGGGAGAATTATTAACCATCATTATATAAATTACTTAGTCATTTCCTGACACCCTGAAGCTTATTATAAAGAGCTAACCATAGGAGAAGCTGTTGATTACAAATCATCATATGCAATTTGTGCTTTTATTCTTGTGATTTTTCACTTTGTGGTTTATATTTGAAATTATTTCCTGTTTCCTTGTCTCTACTTTCTTCCTCTGCACAATGTGTCTACACTAACAGCCAGCAATCACAGGGCTTTTCCCTGTACTTGTTTTAATCACTTTTTCTAAAAGTTTCCCTAGAGTCCTGCCAAATAAATTTCATCCACACTACAATGTCTATGATTTAAGTTAGATCATTAATGTTTAGTGAAAATCCTTCTAGTGATTCTTCTGTAAAACATTAAGAAACAAACAGAAACTTTGCTTTACCTGACAGATTGGAAAATACATGAATACATGTAACAACCATATCCTCTTCCTCTCCTACATGGGATTACATTGTAGGAGGGAAAAGAAGAGGAGCAGAAAGAGGGCAGATTGTTCCTGAGAACAGGAACAGGATAATTTAGTTATTTAGATAATTTAGAATAGGAAAATTTAGTTTTGGCTTTTTCTGACTTTCTTCTAAGTTCTTCTCTCCACATTCCCTGACACACCATGTCCTAGATCCAACTGTACACAATTAGCCAGACTCAACATGTGCCTTGAAGGACAATATGATTCCATAAAGATGACTCCTCTTCACCATCATTACAGTTTTCATTCCCTGTACTTGTTGGTAGAAAAGCAAAGGTGCATAATAAATGCATAATTGAAGTACTCTCATGTCTACCAAAGGATATTTACTAATGCAGTATAACTGCTGGTCTTGAGAAAACATTTTAGGCTGTCTCCAGGGAGAGATATTAGGTGTGAGTAGAACTGCCCAGGTCCTTTTTCCTCAGAATCCTAGAAGATGATGGATACTGCCATGTGGACCCACAGTTGAGGACCAGTGTGCCCAGCTGATTCGGTTGATAGAACATGCGACTTTTGATCTTGGGGTCCTGAGTTCGAGCCCACAAAGACTATTAAAAAAAATGATTACCACAGATGAAGACCTTAAAACTGACTTGCCCCTCTTCAGTAGTGACAGATATTTCCTATCAGTGATAGTTGTACCACTTTTGACTTCCTCTCAGTTCTTGCTTTTAAAAGTCTCATTTGGGGGGTGCCTGGGTGGCTCAGGAAATTAAGTGTCAGACTCTTAGTTTCAGCTCGGGTCATGAACCCAGAGTTGTGAGATTGGGCCCCATTCCGGGCTCTGTGCTCAACAGTCTGCTTGGGATTCTCTCCTTTTCTCTCCCTCCCCCTCTACCCATCTTCTTGCTCTCTCTCTCACAAATAAATAGATAAAATCTTTTTGAAAGGTCTCATTTGTTTCTCTACTTCTGAACTATTTCTCTATTTTAAAAACATCACGGGGGCACCTGGGTGGCTCAGTGGGTTGGGCTTCTGCCTTCAGCTTGGGTCATGATCTCAGGGTCCTGGGAATGACCCTGAGATCAGGCTCTCTGCTCTCAGGGATCTCAGAGATGGACTCTCTGCTCAGAAGGGAGCCTGCTTCCTCCTCTCTCTCTCTGCCTGCCTCTCTGCCTACTTGTAATCTCTGTCTGTCAAATAAATAAAATAAAATTTTTTTAAAAAAATCACTGCATGGTGTGTGTGCTAAAGAATAAATTATTCATTCCCTCATAAAGGTAGCGAGACAGACTTTATTCAAGGGAGGCTACTACAGCATGGTTTGTATTGTAGGGGAGATTGGACTCAACTCTGACTCCCACAAACTCCAGTGGGGATCTACACCCAAAGAACAGGGTGTGGGGCAGTGGGTGGAAAATTACTAAGAGGAAACACCAGGGTTAAAGGAACTTCTTGCTAGACTGACTCATCAGAATTTTTGCTGAAGGCGGGCCAGAATGATAAGAGGTTGAAGCTGGTTAGATACCAAGGGTGGGAGATTTTTGCGGAACTGACTGAGCAGGATTCTTGCTCAAACTGGATTTTACAAAGGCAGAGAGGGAAGCCCAGGATCTGGTCTAGCTAAGTACAGGGATTAAAGGAGCCTGATTAAAATTTGGTCAAAGGAGAGAGCCTTGGTTATGTGTGCTTCCCCACCTCTGTATGCTTATCATGGATACAGCATCAGCGTTTCCCAAGGAGGGAAGGATCATCACTACAGGGATGGCCAGCTTTAGTATGTGGGACAATGGCATGTGGTTGTTAGACTAGGACTGTCTGTAGATATAAATCTATCTGAATAGAAATGGAATCATCTATTTGGATAGATTTAGCTAGCTGGCTGCGTGAAATATATAGCTATTAGACTATGGGCAAATTGTCTCTATTTATTGATATAGACATTAATTTATTCAATGAAGGACATACATAGTCATCTGTAAATAGGCCTCCCCTCCCATCCATGTTAATTTGTGTTCTTGCTGGAGGTTTCACAGCTTTCCAATCCACTCTGCAGTTAATCTTAAGTTAATGACTGTCCTCTCGAATATCTCCCATGGTTTCTATACTAGATTCCCTCTGTTTTCCCTAGAAGGGAGCACAGATTAGGATTAGAATTAAGGGATTTCGGGGAATGGAGTGAAGATGGCGGAGAAGTAGCAGGCTGAGACTACGTCAGGTAGCAGGAGATCAGCTAGATAGCTTATCAAACCACTGCAAACACCTACAAATCCAATGGGAGATCAAAGAGAAGAAGAACAGCAATTCTAGATACAGAAAATTGACCACTTTCTGAAAGGTAGGACTGGCGGAGAGGTGAATCCAAAGCGACGGGAAGATAGATTGCAGGGGGAGGGGCCGGCTCCTGGCAAGCGGCGGAGCAACAGAGCATTAAATCAGGACTTTTAAAAGTCTTCTCCACTGAGGGACATCGCTCCAGAGGCTAAACTGGGGTGAAGCCCATGCAGGGTCAGCATGGCCCCAGGCCCCGCAGGATCACAGAAGGATCGGGGGTGTCTGAGTGTCGCAGAGTTTGCAGGTATTAGACCGGGGAAGCCGGCTACAGAGACAGAGCCAAGGAGTGAGCTCTCAGCTGGGGGTTACCTTGAACTGGTCGCAGGCTGGGTGAGCTCGGAGCACGGCCAGAGGCCAGGGAGATGGGAGTGATTGGGCTCTTTTCTCTGAGGGTGCACTGAGGAGTGGGGCCCTGAGCTCTCGGCTCCTCCAGGCCAGAGACTGGGAGGCCGCCATTTTCATTCCCATCCTCCAGAACTCTACGGAAAGCATTCAGGGAACAAAAGCTCCCGAAAGCGAACCAGAGCGGATTACTTAGACCAGGCACTGGTAAGGGCAGTGCAATTCCGCCTCAGGCAAAGACACTTGAGATGCACTACAACAGGCCCCTTCCCCAGAAGATCAACAAGAAATCCAGCCAAGACCAAGTTCAGCAGAGGAGAGCAAGCAGAATTCCAGAGGAGGAGAAAGCAAGGCAAAATTCCAGAGGAAGAGAAAGCAAAGCATGGAACTCATGGCTTTCTCCCCATGATTCTTAAGTCTTGCAGTTAATTTAATTTTTTTATTTAATTTTTTTTTCTTCTGCTAAATTTTTTTTAACTTTTACCCTTTTCTTTTTTAACGTTCTAGCCAGGCTCAAAAAAGGCATGGAAGATATTAGAGAAACCCTCTCTGGAGAGATAGAAACCCTTTCTGGAGAAATAAAAGAACTAAAATCTAACCACATTGAAATCAAAAAAGCTATTAATGAAGTGCAATAAAAAATGGAGGCTCTTACTGCTAGGATAAATGAGGCAGAAGAAAGAATTAGTGATATAGAAGACCAAATGACAGAGAATAAAGAAGCTGAGCAGAACAGCTACTGGATCACAAGGGGAGAATTCGAGAGATAAGTGACACTGTAAGATGAAACAACATTAGAATAATTGGGATTCCAGAAGAAGAAGAAAGAAAGAGGGGAGTAGAAGGTATATTGGAGAGACTTATTGGAGAGAATTTTCCTAAAATGGCAAAGGGAATGAGCATCAAAATCCAGGAGGTGCAGAGAACCCCCCTAAAAATCAACAAGAATAGGTCCACACCCCATCACCTAATAGTAAAATTTACAAGTCTTAGTGACAAAGAGAAAATCCTGAAAGCAGCCCAGGAAAAGAAGTTTGTAAGATACAATGGTAAAAATATTAGATTGGCAGCAGACTTATCCACAGAGACCTGGCAGGCCAGAAGAACTGGCATGATATATTCAGAGCACTAAACGAGAAAAACATGCAGCCAAGAATACTATATCCAGCTAGGTTATCACTGAAAATAGAAGGAGAGATAAAAAGCTTCCAGGACAAACAGAAACTGAAAGAATTTGCAGACACCAAACCAGCTCTACAGGAAACATTGAAAGGGGTCCTCTAAGCAAAGAGAGAGCCTAAAAGTAGTAGATCAGAAAGGAACAGAGACAATATACAGTAACAGTCACCTTACAGGCAATACAATGGCAGTAACTTCATATCTCTCAATAGTTACCCTGAATGTTAATGGGCTAAAGGCCCCAATCAAAAGACACAGGGTATCAGAATGGATAAAAAAACAAAACCCATCAATATGTTGCCTACAAGAAACTCATTTTAGGCCCGAAGGCACCTCCAGATTTAAAGTGAGGGGGTGGAAAACAATGTACTATGCTAATGGACATCAGAAGAAAGCTGGGGTGGCAATCCTTGTATCAGGTCAATTAGATTTTAAGCCAAAGACTATAATAAGAGATGAGGAAGGACACTATATCATACTCAAAGGGTCTGTCCAACAAGAAGATCTAACAATTTTAAATATCTATGCCCCTAACATGGGAGCAGCCAACTATATAAACCAATTAATAACAAAATCAAAGAAACATATCAACAATAATACAATAATCGTAGGGGACTTTAACACTCCCCTCACTGAAATGGACAGATCATCCAAGCAAAAGATCAACAAGGAAATAAAGGCCTTAAATGACACACTGGACCAGATGGACATCACAGATATATTCAGAACATTTCATTCCAAAGCAACAGAATACACATTCTTCTCTGGTGCACATGGAACATTCTCCAGAATAGATCACATCCTGGGTCATAAATCAGGTCTCAACCAGTATCAAAAGATTGGGATCATTCCCTGCATATTTTCATACCAAAATGCCCTGAAGCTAGAACTCAATCACAAGAGGAAATTTGGAAAGAACGCAAATGCATGGAGACTAAACAGCATCCTTCTAAAGAATGAATGGGTCAACCAGGAAATTAAAGAAGAATTGAAAAAATTTATGGAAACAAATGATAATGAAAACACAACGGTTCAAAATCTGTGGGACACAGCAAAGGCAGTCCTGAGAGGAAAATATATAGTGTTACAAGCATTTCTCAAGAAACAAGAAAGGTTTCAAATACACAACCTAACCCTACAACTAAAGGAGCTGGAGAAAAAACAACAAAGAAAGCCTAAACCCAGCAGGAGAAGAGAAATCATAAAGATCAGAGCAGAAATCAATGAAATAGAAACCAAAAAAACAATAGATCAAATCAATGAAACTAGGAGCTGGTTCTTTGAAAGAATTAATAAGATTGACAAACCCCTGTCTAGACTTATCAAAAAGAAAAGAGAAAGGACCCAAATAAATAAAATCATGAATGAAAGAGGAGAGATCACATCTAACAGCAAAGAAATACAAACAATTATAAGAACATACTATGACCAACTCTACACCAACAAATTTGACAATCTGGAAGAAATGGATGCATTCCTAGAGACATATAAAAACTACCACAACTGAACCAGGAAGATATAGAAAACCTGAACAGACCCATAACCAGTAAGGAGATTGAAACAGTCATCAAAAATCTCCAAACAAGCAAAAGCCCAGGGCCAGACAGCTTCCTGGGGGAATTCTACCAAACATTTAAAGAAGAACTAATTCCTATTCTCCTGAAACTGTTCCAAAAAATATAAATGGAAGGAAAACTTCCAAACTCATTTTATGAGGCCAGCATCACCTTGATCCCAAAACCAGACAAGGATCCCATCAAAAAAGAGAATTACAGACCAATATCCTTGATGAACACAGATGCGAAAATTCTTACCAAATTCTAGCCAATAGGACTCAATGGCACATTATTCACCACGACCAAGTGGGATTTATTCCAGGGCTGCAAAGTTGGTTCAACATCCACAAATCAATCAATGTGATACAACACATTAATAAAAGAAAGAACAAGAACCATATATGCTCTCAATAGATGCTGAAAAAGCATTTGACAAAGTACAGCATCCCTTTCTGATCAAAACTCTTCAAAGTGTAGGGATTGAGGGCACATACCTCAATATTATCAAAGCCATCCATGAAAAACCCACTGCAAATAACATTCTCAATGGAGAAAAACTGAAAGCTTTTCCACTAAGGTCAGGAACACGGCAGGGATGTCCATTATCACTACTGCTATTCAACATAGTACTAGAAGTCCTAGCCTCAGCAATCAGACAACAAAAAGAAATTAAAGGCATCCAAATCGGCAAAGAAGAAGTCAAACTATCACTCTTTGCAGATGATATGATACTATATGTGGAAAACCCAAAAGACTCCACTCCAAAACTGCTAGAACTTATACAGGAATTCAGCAAAGTGTCAGGATATAAAATCAATGCACAGAAATCAGTTGCATTTCTCTACAGCAACAAGACAGAAGAAAGAGAAATTAAGGAGTCAATCCCATTTACAATTGCACCCAAAACCATAAGATACCTAGGAATAAACCTACAAAGAGGCCAAAAATCTATACTCAAAACTATAAAGTACTCATGAAAGAAATTGAGGAAGACACAAAGAAATGGAAAAATGTTCCATGCTCCTGGATTGGAAGAACAAATATTGTGAAAATGTCTATGCTACCTAAAGCAATCTAAACATTTAATGCAATTCCTATCAAAATCCCACCCATTTTTTTCAAAGAAATGGAACAAATAATCCTAAAATCTATATGGAACCAGAAAAGACCTCGAATAGCCAAAGGAATACTGAAAAAGAAAGCCAAAGTTGGTGGCATCACAATTCCGGACTTCAAGCTCTATTACAAAGCTGTCATCATCAAGACAGCATGGTACTGGCAAAAAAACAGACACATAGATCGATGGAACAGAATAGAGAGCCCAGAAATAGACCCTCAACTCTATGGTCAACTAATTTTCGACAAAGCAGGAAAGAATGTCTAATGGAAAAAAGACAGCCTCTTCAATAAATGGTGTTGGGAAAATTGGACGGCCACATGCAGAAAAATGAAATTGGACCATTTCTTTACACCACACACGAAAATAGACTCAAAATGGATGAAAGACCTCAATGTGAGAAAGGAATCCATCAAAATCCTTGTGGAGAACACAGGCAGCAACCTCTTCAACCTCAGCCACAGCAATGTCTTCCTAGGAACATTGCCAAAGACAAGGGAAGCAAGGGCAAAGAGGAACTATTGGGATTTCATCAAGATCAAAAGCTTTTGCACAGCAAAGGAAACAGTTAACAAAACCAAAGACAAATGACAGAATGTGAGAAGATATTTGCAAATGACATATCAGATAAAGGGCTAGTGTCCAAAATCTATAAAGAACTTAGCAAACTCAACACCCAAAGAACAAATAATCCAATCAAGAAATGGGCAGAGGACATGAACAGACATTTCTGCAAAGACGACATCCAGATGGCCAACAGACACAAGAAAAAGTGCTCCACATCACTAGGCATCAGGGAAATACAAATCAAAACCACAATGAGATATCACCTCACACCAGTCAGAATGGCTAAAATTAACAAGTCAGGAAATGACAGATGCTGGCGAGGATGCGGAGAAAGGGGAACCCTCCTACACTGTTGGTGGGAATGCAAGCTGGTGCGACCACTCTGGAAAACAGCATGGAGGTTCCTCAAAATGTTGAAAATAGAACTACCCTATGACCCAGCAATCGCACTACTGGGTATTTACCCTAAAGATACAAACGTAGTGATCCGAAGGGGCACGTGCACCCGAATGTTTATAGCAGCAATGTCTACAATAGCCAAACTATGGAAAGAACCTAGATGTCCATCAACAGATGAATGGATAAAGAAGATGTGGTATATATACACAATGGAATACTATGCAGCGATCAAAAGAAATGAAATCTGCCATTTACGATGACATGGATGGAAGTAGAGGGTATCATGCTTAGCGAAATAAGTCAATCAGAGAAATACAACTATCATATGATCTCCCTGATATGAGGAAGTGGAGATGTAACATGGGGGGTTAGGCGGGTAGGAGAAGAAAAAATGAAACAAGATGGGATCAGGAGGGAGACAAACCATAAGTGACTCTTAATGTCACAAAACAAACTGAGGGTTGCTGGGGGGAGGGAGGTTGGGAGAGGGGGGTGGGGTTATGGACATTGGGGAGGGTATGTGCTATGGTGAGCGCTGTGAAGTGTGTAAACCTGGCGATTCACAGACCTGTACCACTGGGGATAAAAATACATTATATATTTATTAAAATAAATTAAAAAATTAAAAAAAAAGAATTAAGGAATTTTCTTGCCCCCTGGTGTCCATGGGCATTTTACCAATGAGAAGTACTTGCAGGATGTAAGGAAGTTGAAATGAAGGTATTTAACCCAGACAACCTCTCTACCACATTGCCCTGGGGTGGGTGGACTTCCTTCAGGAAAGGTCAGGTGGAATCCCTCTCTCTATACAGCCATCCCCTCAAATTCCCATAACCAGTGCCCTTCCCCAGGCACTTCGGGCCCTGCAGGGTGGTGACTCTGTGTTATTGCTGTCCCAGGGTGCTAGGCTGTTTCTTGCTGGTTTTCTTAATGCTGCCCACGTCTTTGTATATAAGCCCTTTATTAAACTCTCATCAGTCACCCAGACTGACCATACCATCTGTTTCCTGCTAGACACATGGTGAATGTAGCTTTTCATTGTTCTGAGATAAGGTTTTGAAATTCTCACCAAAGATATCAAGTCTGTCCACGTCCAAGTTGGCCTTATCTTGTATTTCACATTTAGTCATTCTCCTGGGGTTCCCACTTCTCTGAAGGCATCACTGGCCCCCAGTAACTCATTCCTCTGTTTGCCCTATCTGGGGGCAACTCACCCTCTCCTTCCACTTGGTTTGTCCTTGGGGAGAGGTATAACTGGAAAGGGGCAAGAAGGAATCATCTGCATCCTGGAAATAGTCTATGTCTCTTCCGGATTATGGCTGTACAGATCTATACGTACTTAAAATCTCATAAGCTATATGCTTGATATTTGTGTACTTACTGGGTGTGTGTTGTACCACAATAAAAGATTTATTAAGAATTGTAAAACAGAAAGAAAATTGATAACATATTTTAAGTGGGAATCAGAAAGCTATGGTGATAAGTGCCTTAATTTGCTAATCACTTAAATACTACAAATACTGAAAATGACAAATATACAAAGATTCCTTTAAACTGAACATAAACTATGTTAATACTATGGATTTGAATGACTGCATTTCTCTAATTCAGAGCCTTCATGAGCCTGAGTTATAACGGTTTTTAAATTCTGCTAAAGCTAGCTAAATTTTTTATTAATACATTTGGATAGCATAAAGAAAAATAAGATAAAGAAAACTTATTTAAGAATATTTCTAATTTTTTTTAAAGGAGTGCAGGCATATGAAAAAAAGGAAAAGGAATCAAGGTCTATAGACTATAAAAAAAATTTCCCTCTAGTCTTCATTCTTTTGTCTTATACACGTCCATTTTAGAGGCAACCACCTTCCTACATGTCTTTCTAGACATACACAAACAATCATATATGCACATTCTGTTCTCTCACACTTTAAAAAAAATGGCAAAATACCTATTAATGTTGTTCTGCCTCTTGGTTATTTCACTTAATACACCTCTTACGGGTTCATTCTATATCAGGAAAAGGTTTTGCACAATTTTTCAAAAAGGCTGTAAAATACCCATTATTTGGAAATATCATAACTTAAATATCCATGCAAGCACATGTACATTCATTGCCATATATCAGTAAATACTTCAGTTGTTTGGTTTTTGATATTCATTTTACTGCATCGCAGTGATTCCGTTGTATCCCTTCACTTCTCCTTCTGTGATTGAGTACGGAGCATAGTGACCCATGCCTACCCGGAGAGGTACAGAACAGAACACAGTGATAAACTGGAATTAAACCCTGTCCTCTAGAAATTTGAACCCTAGAGGGGAAAAGGAAACATAAGGAGAGATGACCAGATATTTTGCAAAGCTTTTCAAGTATAATATACCTAACCTGAAACTATTTTTCGTTTAATTTAGATCTATTAGTTCTTTGGTGAACAAAGAAAATCCTATTGAAAATTCAAATGTGCAGTTTCAAGTACCTATTAAGCTCGTTGGTTTCTCCTTCCTTCCTTCTCTCCTCTCGTTCTTCCTTCTCTCCTCTCGTCCTTCCTTCTCTCCTCTCGCCCTTCCTTCTCTCCTCTCGTCCTTTCTTTTTTACTTATTGTGTGGTCTTTATTTTACTCTATGTCACTTCATTCTTATTTCTTTGACTTTATTCGTATTTATACTTTATCCTATACTACTTCACTCATCTTGGGGATGAGCAGCTGAGAGGGGTTCTCTGGTAAATGAATGCCAAGGACAGAAAAGATCTTCCTAAGATCAAAAGGATGCCATTGTTTTTCCTTTGGCAAACTAAGTTCTCTCCGTAAAAACCAAGTCCTGGTGTTCCAGTCGTCTTCTTGGCCCCAGCGGAGCCCCCGGAGAGCTGTGATGATGGGTCAGACAGCTCAGAACCTGACTGCACCAGCCAAGTCTCTCTCTGTGCTATCATGTCAGAAGCTCCCTGAGGAGTTATTTTCATACATTTGAGCCTCAGCTTGGGCCTGGACAAACAAAGCCATTAATGGGTCGCAAGTCCTCCAGTCTCTCTTAAAACAGTTTCATAACGAATTTCTTTCAGTTAAAATAATAATTTCCCTTTTTACTTTTCTGACTAGACCCTGCCTGATGCAACGAAAATTCATAAAAATATACTATGATGTTACTAGTGCTCTGTCTAGGAAGCAGTTTGGAAGGAAAAGTTTTGTAAACCCAGATGAGCATAAAAAGAAAACCCAACATCTTCTAACCATCCCCATTCACTGAGGCTTTTCATTGTATAAAGAAAAATCCTCAGAGGACAAAATAAAGTTTGGATTTTACTAGTTAGCTTAAATACAAATAATTTGATTCTATTTTTTTTTTTTTTATAAATACTGAATCTCTGATGTTGTCTAAAGCATTGAGCATTGACATATAACAGGTTTGTGTCCTTGATGGATGACAAAGTTATCAATGTAAACAACTTGAAGCTTGCTGTTTAGAACTGTAGTACACTAATAGAAACACTTTCCCTCAGGGCTCATGAAAACACCCACGTGGTGACAGCAGTTTTCACTTTCCATTTGGTTGGTTTGAAACATGGTTCTTAGTGCTTTTTGTCTGGCTGAGACCTTCATTTGGAAAATGATGGACTTTACTGCAGTGTGAATATCACTGAACTGTGCAGGGCAGCAAAAGGAAAAGATACAAATAAATCAAATTTTCACTAGGGATTAAAGTATTTAATTTTTATTTTCCTTTTAAGTGATGTGGTCCGTTGTGCATTTTATTTTACTTATTTATTTTTCTAAAGATTTTGTTGATTTATTTTAGAGAGGGAGCAGCAAGCATGAGTGGGAGGGGCAGGGAGAGAGAGAGAGAGAGAGACTCTCAAGCAGGCTTCCCGCTGAGCACAGAGCCCAAGCAGGGCTGAATCCCAGGACCCTAAGATCATGACCTTAGCTGAAACCATGAGTCGGGGGCTTAACCGACTGCCACCCAGGTGCCCTGGGATTAAAGTGTTTTAAAATGTCTATCATTTGGTAAAAAGTGGAGTGAGCACTTTTTGAATTTTAACTAAGTTTTCACCTTCCTTACTCTTCCTTCTTTCCTTATCCTCACTTGCCCCTTTCCTCCCTTCCTTTCATTTTTCTCCACTTTGGCCTTCTGTGAGGTCAAAGGGATAGTCACACGAACGGATTCACCCTCCCAGAGCCAATTCTCCGGTGACCTGCTGTAATCACTTCTCGGGCAGCACACTGAATGTTGTTACAGGACACACCTGTCCAATGCAGGACCAAGTAGGAAATGCAGCCTCAGGAGGCATATTCTGTGTATATGTACTGACGACAGCTAATCTGCCAAGAGTCTGTTTGTAAGAGCTTGGGCCTTCGTGCCTTTTCTGGTCGAATATCAGCAAAGAGGAGAGCCGGTGAAGCGCAATGCCCAGTTGCATGGTAAGAAACCTTAGCACAACAGACCATTCATCTCTCTAAGATTTCAGCTCCAAATGATCTCTTTAGACAAATTCTGGTAAGCCAGAGAAGAATATATTAAAGAAGAAAAAGATGAGACGCATTTATCCTTGTTTTTGTTTTTTGCATGTTGAAAGGAACCAAACCTAAAATACTGATCTAAAAAATAAATCTGGATAATTTTTTTTAAATCATGGAAATTCTAAAGAAGCAATGATAGGAGGACCCATAGCAGTACTTTCTGAAATCTACTTCACAAGGAAGTTCCCTTACCTAAGAAACTATTTGATGAGTGAGACACATCAAAAGAAGATAATAGCCTTTTCCCCCCACAGAAATAGTCTCAGAGGTAAACCGGCTGAGCTTGTCACCAACAAAGGGAAGAAAAATCATGCCTGATGAAGCAGGTATGATATGTCCTTTGCTAAAATTTCCACTTTACTTATAATACATTATTGAGCTTGACGGATATTGTCCTTATTATATGGGAAATACATATATATTAATAGAATTTTAGGTATTTGATGTTTAACAGAAATTATTATGTGGGTCCTTTTTCATTTTTTCTTTGCAATTCTAAGGAAATAATTCTTTCAGAGTCCTTTATGTCTGTTTATGTTATCTTTCTCCTTAAAGAATTAAGTTTGAAATTAAAGACAATGCAATTCTTCCTCCTCTCCAGAGTTGTTTGCAAGTGTTTCTTATTACCTCCCAGCAAAAATGACTAATAATTTCCTATGCTTGCCTCCTGTGATTGTTTACAATGTTGTCGCTCATTCGGCCCCTGGAAATGTTATTGGTTAAAAAATAATAATAAAAAAATAAAAGGTATAACAATAATATTTTCGGATAAAAGTGAGATGTCATAGTGGGTTTAACTTTGTTTAAAATTATTGTATTAAAATTATTGTATCTTTTTTGGAAGTGCATCTTCAAAGTGAAGGAACCTATTCTGCTATGTTCTTAAATAAAAAACAAAACCCTCAATGAGCTTGATTTCATGACACTTTCCTTGTTTAAGGAAGCAGGAGACCAGCAGCCACATTTGCTTTTGTAATTTGGGGCCAAGAACTTACAGGTAGAGGCTTAAAGTATTATTACCTTTGACATTACCTTCACAATTCATTCATGTAGTAACTTTTTAAGTAAATGTGTGGCTCTTACTCTTTTTGTCTTGCTCTAACACTTAAATGTTTAAAGGCTTCCCTGATAGAGATAACCTTGGGTCAGAAACTTGAGATTAAGTTCAGGAAGCTGTTTCATACCTTCTTTCCTCCCACACAAGATAAGTAAGAGGAAATAAACGACATTCACTTTACAAACCCAAGAGTTTAAGTTATAGCAATTCTTTTAAGCATTAAGATTTCAAAAATAAAACTTCAAACTCCCCAAATTATACCATGAACTATTGAAGAGTATACATTTTGTACAAGGAATGCTGTGTTTATGGAAAGACAGTGACAAATGATTAATTTTGTGGTACTTGTTAGCTACCTATAAAGATAATTTTTAAAAGAATTAAAGAAAAAACTTTAAATTCACAAAAAGAAAGAAAATAAAAAGCAGAATAAAGTTAATTTATTAAGGAGTTAATTTGGTATTTAAGACTTCAATATATTCAGGGACGCCTGGGTGGCTCAGTGGGCTAAGCCTCTGCCTTTGGCTCAGGTCATGATCTCAGGGTCCTGGGATTGAGCCCTGCCTCGGGCTCTCTGCTCAGTGGAGAGCCTGCTTCCCGCACACGCCCCCCCCCCCCCCCCCCCCCCCGCCTACCTCTCTGCCTACTTGTGATCTCTGTCAAATAAATAAATAAATAAATTTGTAAAAAAAAAAAAAAGACACCATCTTAATAAAAAAAAAAAGACTTCAAAATATTTAGTATTTTATGGCTTAAGTGATAAGTGATCAGATAATTTGTAATGTTTGTTCCAAAGTTGATAATCTAGTCTAAAAAGGACTGGAATATCTTCATCCTTTTTACCTCTTACTTCTCTGTGTTTTGGTTTCTCAAGTTCAACTCCATTGCATACTATTTGATTGGCACAATTAAAACCCATGTAAAGAAAAATGCTAACCTGAGAAGTTAAATTATTAAATCCAAATAAAATGTGCCGTAATGTTAAAATGTCAAATAATACACAATAGAAAAAATTGCTGAGCTATAGTAGCAAATATGGTAAATCATTTTCAAAGGTACTTATATTCTCATTTAATGTATTCTTCTCAGGCCAAAGTCCATTTCTCCAACCTGGCTTTAGATCTCAGTAATGCTCGTCGTTGGTCATCAGAGTCATACATCCAGTCTTGTCCCCGGAAAAACAAATCAAACCTCAGTCCTACTCTGAGTAAGTCAGTCTCATTATTCTCCATTTTCAGGGCAACAGCATAAATTATGTAAAGTGTCAGTTTAAACCATGAGCACCCTTGTGTGTCAAATTTGTTACCAATAGAAGCCTTGCAATCTGTGGACGGGAGACCTCAACTTAAATTTGAATTCATGGATGCAGTTGCTATATGAAAGGAGATAACCCATGAGATTTACAGAATCTTTCATTTCAGTATTTCCTCCTCCTTTTTTTCAGAGATTACTCATGCATATAATTTGGTAGGCTTTAGCACATTTTCAGTTTATCATTAATTGCCCTAAATGCAAAAAACCATATTGTTCACATTGGAAAGAGAAATGTTTCTTAAATTGAATAGGACATAACAAGCAACAGGATTCAAAGCATATGCAAATACCCACAAGAGAAATTAAGGAATGAAAAAAAGCACAATCTTTAGACTGTAATTATTGTTTGAGCTAAACACTGAATAATAGTTCCATAGGTCCTGGTTACTCCTGAGGGGATTCTTGATCTGTCTCTAGATTTAGAATCCCGAGTAAGGGCTGCATATTAGTGCAACCAGAACATGGGCATTTACCTAGGTTGCTTAGGTGGTTATAACTGGGTTACTTAGACGTTGGGTGACAATATTCATTTCGTTGTCTTTAGTTCCTTCCGAGTTAAGGGACAGTCTTTAGACTAATAGTAGAGGCATCTCCAGAGAGCCAGTGAGAAATGCAGAATCTCAACCTCCATCCCAGAATCAGAATCTATGTTTTGAAACGATCCCTAGGGGATTCCTGTGTACATTAAAATTTAGGAAGCAATGCTCCTGGTAGATAGGGAGTTCAACTGGGGATTAGAATTGCAGCTAGCTGGGCCTTTCAGAAAATTTGTCCAAAAACAATTTTCATTATTTTTCCTCTTTCTTTTATAGAATGGAGAGAAACATAGTATTTTTGGAAAAGACTAATAGTATCCACAGGACAAAGACGATGAATTCACCTGATCTTTGGAACCCTCCAGAAGTACAATTTTGCTTTGCTTTGGTCAACAACTCATGCCCTAGAAATGTGAGGTCTGTGTTGAGTGTGTGTACCATGTACATTGTCATGATTGGTGCTATAGTGATGACCATGATGGGCAACCTGGCTGTGATCATTTCCATTGCCCACTTCAAGCAGCTCCAGTCCCCAACCAATTTCCTGATCCTCTCCATGGCCACCACGGACTTTTTGTTGAGCTGTGTGGTCATGCCTTTCAGTATGGTCAGGTCCATCGAGTCCTGCTGGTATTTTGGAGACCTCTTTTGCAAAGTCCACAGCTGCTGTGACATCATGCTCTGTACCACGTCTATCTTTCACCTCTGCTTCATCTCTGTGGACCGCTACTATGCTGTCTGTGACCCTTTGCATTATGTCACCAAAATTACCATCCCTGTGATAGAGGTCTTTCTGTTCATCAGTTGGTCCATCCCCATCTTTTTTGCCTTTGGCCTGGTATTCTCAGAGTTCAACATAATTGGTGCAGAAGACTTTGTTGCAGCCATTGACTGTACAGGTTTGTGTGTATTGATATTTAACAAGCTCTGGGGGGTGCTGGCCTCCTTTATAGCCTTTTTTCTCCCTGGGACTGTAATGGTGGGGATTTACATACACATTTTCACAGTAGCTAGGAAGCATGCTAGGCAAATTGGCATGGGTCCTACCAGGAAACAGGCAGGGTCAGAAAGCAAAATGAAAGTATCATCCAAGAAAGAAAGCAAGGCCACCAAGACTTTAAGCATAGTCATGGGAGTGTTTGTACTGTGCTGGCTGCCCTTTTTTGTCTTGACGATCACAGACCCTTTCATTAATTTTACAACTCCTGAAGATTTATACAATGCCTTCCTCTGGCTGGGTTATTTCAATTCCACTTTCAATCCCATTATATACAGTATGTTTTATCCCCGGTTTCGCAAGGCTTTGAGGATGATTGTCACGGGAACCATCTTCCAGCCTGACTCTTCCACCCTAAACCTATTTCCTGCAGATGCTTAGTCAATGTTCTCCATTCTCCAAAATTATTTTTTGGTCAGGGAATCTTGGATGCTCTTTCCCCCAAAGGGAGGGCCATGGACTTGCTGGATAAAGATAGTCTTCGTGTTGGTGTTGGACACCTAAACAGGAGGAATAGATCTAGCTTTCTGGGTGTACCAGAGCTACCAAATTGGTCCATTTCTGGGGTTCTGGGAAGGCATCTCCAATAAAAAGAAACTCTCTGTTGATTCCTGAATTTACAAAGGATTTGGAATTTCATCCTTTTGTTTTAAATCAAATGGGGATCCTCTTTTTTCTTGTAAACATCAGAGGAGGAGACACAGTTATTTGATCTTCACACTCACTGGCAGCCACGCTGGGTTAATCTAAGTCTTTCTTAAGATTATTGTTATATCTTAGAGGAGTGGGAGAGTGAGCTTGAGTACACTGGGAACCTAGATTATTGAGCATGTGCGTGATGTGAATGTGAAGGGGAGAAGGAAGCAGACAGGCGCAGCTACTTTCTTTCTTTCTTTTTTTTTTTTTTTTTGGTGGTTGGTGGTGGTGGTTTTGACTTAAACCTCTTTCAAAAAGGATTGATGTGAGTTTTGTGATATTTTGATTAAAGATTTTTGAATAAGAAGAATGAATAAAGAAAGAGTTTAGGAATATATTTTTTTCATTCTCCCAATATATAATGTATATATATATACTCATATATATGGAGAGAGAACATGGGTATAAACATATAGGTGGTATTTCCACCTCTTTGAGTGTCTGTGTGTACATACTAATTATTCACCAAGCTCGATCTTCATTCACAAACTGAAGTTCCTGCCCTACCCCAGAGTCCTAGGATAATACCTACTGCCTCAAATGTCTCTTCATGTCTCTTTCTTTCTCTTCTTTCTACCCCATAAACTTATTTTGTCCTTTACAATCTTCTTTTCACCCTTCACACCATCACCCTGTCTCTCTAATTTGGTGGTTCTTCTCCACCAGGGACAGATTTACCCCTTGTGGACCTTTGGCAATGTCAGGAGACATTTTTGGTTTTCACAGTCAGGGAGGAAGTGCTACGGACATCTAGAAGGTAGAGCTGAGGAATACGGCTCAGCTGTCTACAATGCACAGAGCAGCCCCCACAAAAAAAGGTTATCTGGCCCCAAACTTCAACAGTTCCGTGGTTGAGAAGTCCCGCTTTAACCTTAGCTAAGCGCACAGCCTCAATATTCACATCTATGTAGACTTCTTTCAAATATATTTATTTCCAGCTATATCATTTCTTCCAAACTTGAGTCCCTCATTTCTTATTACCAATGAAGTATCTTTCTGAATGCTCCATCAAGATCTCAAACTCAATGTATCCAGCATCCTCCCTCTATGGGCACCCTACCACACCCCAAACCTGTTTCTCTGATTCCAGCTTTGTAACAGAGTTGAAAGTACACAGGTGTGTTGGTTCCTCACTGGACTAGAAGCTTCTTTTGTATGACGCTGTACCTTTCTATTTTCTATTTTTGTATCCCACAGTGTCTGGTATGGTTCCATTTCCATAAAAATCTTTGAACATGTTCACTGGATAACAGAAACATAAAAACTCTGAAGAAAATGAGAATTACTCAAATTCACAGAAATAAATAATTATAAGGTTAGACAAGTGGGGGCTCCTTCTCAAGTGGGAGAGAAGATGGAAGAAAGAGCCTACTTATAAAGAAGAAAGGGATCTGAATTTAATTCCTGTTCTCTTTGGTCATATGTGTACAATATTCTATTAGGGAACGTGGGGACAGGGCCAATAGAGGTGCTTAGAGGAAAATGACTTACTGACTCAGAAACATTTGCAACCTTTAAAATGAAGCTTTCATGCTCATAGAGTGAGCTTCCTGAGAATAGAAATAAGATCTCCCCTTCCCTTTCCTAGTGACTCACTAGTGGAAGTGCTTCATAGAACGATTTGGTCATATAGAAATATTGCTCACTATCTTGTAATGGCAGATTGGGAAATTTCTCAAATGCAGATATTCAATAGAAGGACTCTTCCAGCCAAGTAGAATATATCTGCAAACTTAGAACTGTTTATATGCAGCTGATGCATTTTATTTATAACTTGGCCTACTTTTGCAGGAAGGAAGGTTGCATTTCAGAATGATAACCTTCAGACACTGATAAGTTGAAAAGGGAAAACTTGTTACCATTAGCAGAGGTTTTAATGTTAAGTGGATTTTATTACAATAATTCTTATAGTAATATCAGAATATTTGGTTAAGCAAACCCCTCCATTCTATGATCTGGCCAAATGGCATCACACATCCAGGCAAGACATCTTAACCCTAGAGGTTTCTAATGTTTATATATATATTTATATAAATTTTAATATAATTATACATAATATTATCATATAATACATATAATCATATAATTATATGTAATTATATAATTTATACACTTTATATAATTATGTATAAAATTGTTTATATAATTTTGTATAGTTATGCATAAATTATATAAATATATTAATATACTCATATAATACATAATAAATATATGTAATATAATATATACATATATACATATATACACACAAATATGTAAATCTTAAATGCTATTGGGAACGTTTTTGCTTTTTTGACTCTATCCTCACTGTAAACTATTTATTGGGAGTGACTCATTACTCCAAAACACATTTAATAATATCTCTATCAGGTTGAGAATTTCCAGTACTCTCTGGATCTACATGTTCTGTTGAATATTAAGAAGCTCCAGTGGGGCACCTGGGTGGTTCAGTTGACTGGGCATCTGCCTTGGGCTTGGGTCATGGTCCCTGGATCCTGGGATGGAGCCCCACATCAGGTTCCCTGCTCAGCGGGGAGTCTGCTTCCCCCTCTCTCTGCCCTTCTCCCTGCTTGTGTGCTCTCTTTCTCACTCTCTCTCAAATAAATAGATATATTTTTTAAAAAGTGTCTCCTGAGGACTGTATTTATTATTTGGTCATTTGAATATAGCATATTTAGGTCCTGAGATGTTTCAGCAAATTATTATTATTATTATCAAAGGACAGGATTTGAAATCAAAATTGGGTTTTGAGATGCTTAGTGGAGTATTGGTTTATTCTTTAATGGTTGCAGGAATACAGTCCTGCAGGAGGCTATATCCTCTGCCCCTAATCCTGAAGGCAACATGCCAGAGGCTAGGGTACTCCTTCTGTTTGAAGAATCAAAGCAGCAGGAGGAGTTCCTCAGGCTTTAGGCTGAGCGAGACCTCCTTCCTGCACCTGATGGGGTAATAGAGCACTGCAGGGTGGCAGGAACATTTTACCATCGGCTTTCCGTGATGAGTCTTCCTTCCTCTTTAAGAGATTCAACAAGGTGGTTGAACTGCTAGAACCTAGGGACTGAACAGGAAGGGCAGCCCTTCACTCAGTACATAACTCATTTTGTCGTTTGATCTCAGAATAGCATAAAACATGCGACAATATCAAGGAACTCGGATCTGAGGCCACAGGTCCTTTTTGCAGGCCAGCATTTTCTTTTGCCCACTAAAAGCATAGCTAAACAGAGGAGAAATGAAAGAGCAAGTGGAAGCTTCTGTTGCAATCATAATCACTCCTTACCTTCATAAAGAACTTCTGTCATGTACAAAATATGCCCGTGAACATCAGCTCAATTATTACTCAAAACACCACCACAAGCTCTTCCCTAGTGGGAGGTGGCTAGTCCTAGGAAAAGTGAATCATTCCATTATTATTCCAAATCCAATGTTCTTTCCAGAAGGTATCTAGGTTGACTAGAGCAGCCATTATCTCAGGAGGACGATGGCTGCCATGGACACCGTGCTCTCTGTATTGAAAACCACTCAGTTCAATAAACATGTACTGAGCATCTACTATGTGCCAGGGGCTGCTTTGAGTGTTTGTGGTTCAGAGATGAATAAAACTGAAATCCTGGCTTCAAGGGAGTTACGGTCTAATAGGAGAGACATAGCCACTTAATTACCCAACATGGTAATATGTTCTGTGATAGAGCCAGGCACAATAAGCTATGGGAATATGGAGGAGGAAATTTTTGCCCAGCTTGGGGTATAGGGAAAACTGTCAAAGCAATGTGTCATCAGATTGAACAAGGGAGCCATTTCCAACCACTGAAATATCTAATCTTAGCATTCCCTATAACCTCTAGCTCAAACCCCAGTTCCTTTAAGAGATTATGCAACTTCTCCAATATTATAAGATTCAAAGCCAGGTCTATCTCTTGATAAATCCCATGGTTTTTACCTCATCTACTGCTACCTAAGTTTTTCCTTTCATATGCGTTTAATTGGTCTATGGATTACAGAGGGGCTACTAAAAACTGGAAAATTTATACTCCTTAAAATAATTGCTTATATATTTATTTATCTTCAAGGGAATTTTTTTTTACAATTCTTTCTGTTAAAAAAAAGAAAAGAAAGGAAAGGAAAAGGAAATAAAAGAAAAGAAAGCCCTCACTTCCTCAGACCTTAGTCATCAAAAGTGATTGCTGTTTTAGACTACAAAAACGAGCAGAGGCAATTCTTAAACACTTACTAACTCCTTGTCCCTAACATTGCTATAGATTTACACGTTCCTTGGAGATTATTGGTTAGATTTTTTTTTTTTTTTTTTTTTTTTTAGAATGTTGCCTAGTCACCTTTCTCTCTACTGGACCAAAATTCATAGTTTATTTCAAGGGAGTCTGACATTGCTTAGGCAGGAAAACACTAATATTCCTGTCTTGTGGCCTAGAATAGTGACTTTAGCGATATTAAAATAGCAAGACTAATTGTTAAAATCCTAAATCTAAACAACACTTTGACTATCTCATAAACATTTCACTTACCCTTATTTCCTATGTCTTAAAATAAATAGCCCTTTGGGGAAAGCTGGTGGAAAGGAACATCACTGAGTCCTGAGATAAGCAAGAAAACCTAGAGGCTCTAGACGCCAATGACTTTTGCTCCTAGCTGTTATGTAACTGGAATGTATTTCTGAAAGTGAGTGGAAGAGGGGACAAGAGCCCTAACTTGGGAGGGTTGACACAGGGGCTGAACCAATATCCACTCACACTCTTGTCTGTCCAATTCTGCTTACTCTGTGACAGGAACTGTTCTTAACATTCATTCATCGTCATGATAAAACTCTGGTGTAGGTAGTGTATTATACTCAATTAATGGATGAGAAAACTGGGTGCAGAGAATTAGGTAATCTCTGATCTAGGGATCACAAAACTAGAAATAGTCTTTTTAAATTCTGTATCTCCAAATAGACTTGTGATTGCATATTGCATTTCAGATTTGATGTAATACATCCCCCCAAACAAACAAAAAAGCACAAAACTTTTTTTTTTTAAGAGAGAATTTCCTCCTTCAGGCCTTATTTTATTTGTAAGGGATTTGTTCCTATTTTTCACACACTCTTGGTCACATAAACTTAGAACTGTAAGACTTCCTGGCTGATCGCAGATGGACTATGTCTTTTTTTTTTTAAAGATTTTATTTATTTATTTGACAGACAGAGATCACAAGTAGAGAGGCAGGCAGAGAGAGAGGAAGAAGCAGGCTCCCTGCTGAGCAGAGAGCCCGATGTGGGGCTCGATCCCAGGACCCTGGGATCATGACCTGAGCCGAAAGCAGAGGCTTTAACCCACTGAGCCACCCAGGCGCCCCTGGACTATGTCTTATAAACTGAAGGGTGTCATGGTTTGTGGTAACGCAGGATCCTTCCTGGTCTGATTATCAAGTTCTGGAGTCAGAAATCTGTTTCCGTGAACATGGACTTGGTACGAGGCAAATTTCCAGCAATCACTACTGAGGTTAGCCTAGGCTTTGTAGAGAAGGTAGAGATGCCTGCCAACTTCCTTCTTTTTTTTTTCTCCATTTTCTTTCCTTCATTCTTTTTGACCTCTACACCTTCTATGAAAGACTCTGCTGGCAGATGTAATCTCTTGTCACCTTTAGCATTATGTCATTTTTGCAACGTCATTTTGACTTATATTGTGTAATGATCTCTCTAAGGCCATAAAGAGGCATTTCATCCTCTGGAGGTTTGGTACCAAGAATCAGAGAGTGCAGAATATGGTTGAATATATTATTTTCCATATCCATGTGAAGTAGGGACATGTAAGTCTAATTATAGGTATTCTTACCAATTAGGAGAGAGAGGGATGAAGGGTATAAATCATGACGTAGGCAGTAACAGAACCAGAATCTAACTGCTGTGTTCAGGGCACTTTTTCATCTACTGTGATTTCTCTAACGAAGATAAACATAAGAGCTAAAAAAAAAAAAAAAAATGATGAATCCAATGTGGAGGTCAAAAACCAAAGGGATTATGATCAATTATTCTCAACTATTTTGTTGAAAAAATTGTACATGAATAATCCTAAAGCAGAAGGGATATATGAAACTTACCAAAAATAAAACTAAAGAACATATAAAACCAGTGTCTTTAATGATCTCTAATTAATTGGCAGGATAAGTGATCCTGTCCCAAGCAGGAGCCTCAAACTACTGAGGCTTGTGAATAGTGCAAACTAGGTCCCTTGGTGCTCCTCTAGCCCTCATTTGTGTGACATACACACTGAGGACTAGTTTCTATTTGGAGTATAAAATCATATCCTGATTGCACATCTGTCATCTTTGCTGCTGGGAGAGAATTCTACATACCTATGTTCACCTGCTATAAGAGGGCTTCTTCTGATGAAGTGATTCTGATTCCTACCTATGTAAGCAGCTTAGAAATGTTGAATTCATTTTATTAAAACTTGTTTAAAATTTCACAGGTTAGTGTTAAGATAGAAGAAATACTTTTTCAAATCACATAGCTCTTTAGAGATGTATAAACAATGTGTGTTCTCTTTAAGAATTGTGCAGCAGCAGAACTGAAATCAGGTCATTCTCTATTCTTTTAATTATTTGCATTTTGAATGATTTTCTAGGAAAAGGTGACATGTAATTAAAAATCGTAAGCTGTGGATTTTACTGTCATTTTATTTAAGTCTTGAAGGGAGGAGCCAGAAGTTACTCCTTCCCCAAGTGATGATTTGTTACAAAGAATGAATTCTTCCTTTGGTTCAGACTTATAACTTAAAGTCTCACTTTACACTTGACAATGGGTGCAATTATCAAAATGGCAGAGGCACCCTCTCAATAATTGTATAATGCTACTGTGACATTGCCTGTTTTGTCTTTGTGGGAACATTTAACTTACATTCTTCTTCTTTTTCCTTAAAGATATAGTCTACATTAATTTCAAAAGTGCCCAGTCAGACAAAACAGAGTTAGCAGAGAAGTGACTCTTGAGAGATCTTAAATCCCATGTTGCTTTGATTTTTGGAGCACATTTTATTCAGTACCTGAGGAAATTGTACTAGGTTCCAAACCGCTCTTCAGTTTCTCCTCTATGTCTTTTTTGGGGGGTGGGACAGGTGGCCAGTTCCCAGAGAGAGAGGAAAAGAAGAAATCATAAATGAGCGCTGTCCTCATCCAAGGTGCTGAAGAACTCTCCATAACATTCTGCTACCAGGTGAACGGGTCTTGCCCCAGGACAATCCATCCTCTGGACATTCGGTTGGCCATCTACCTGGCTTGTGCATTAGGCATGGTGATTACGGTCCTAGGAAATTTGTTTGTGGTGTTTGCTGTGTCCTACTTCAAAGTGCTTCACTCTCCCACCAACTTCTTACTGCTTTCCCTGGCCCTGGCTGACATGTTTCTGGGTCTACTAGTGATGCCCCTCAGCATCGTTCGCTCAGTAGAGAGCTGCTGGTACTTTGGAGACTTCCTCTGCCACCTGCATACCTACTTGGACACCCTCTTCTGCCTCACCTCCATCTTCCATCTCTGTTTCATTTCCATAGACCGCCACTGTGCCATCTGTGAGCCCCTGATCTATCCCTCCAAGTTCACGGTCAGGGTGGCCGTCAGGTACATCCTGGCAGGGTGGGGGATCCCAGCAGTTTACACTGCCTTCTTCCTCTACACAGATGTGGTAGAGAATGCACTCAGTCAGTGGCTGGAAGAGATGCCTTGTGTTGGCAGTTGCCAACTGCTATTCAATAAGTTTTGGGGCTGGCTAAACTTTCCTATGTTCTTTTTCCCCTGCCTCATCATGATCAGCTTGTATGTGAAGATTTTTGTGGTTGCCACAAGGCAGGCCCAACAGATCAACACCTTGAGCAAAAACCTGGCTGGGGCTTCCAAACGTGAAAGAAAAGCTGCCAAGACTCTGGGCATCGCTGTGGGGATATTCCTCTTGTGTTGGCTTCCCTTCACCATTGACACGCTGGTTGACAGCCTTCTTAACTTCATCACACCACCACTGATCTTTGACATTATTATTTGGTTTGAATACTTCAACTCAGCCTGCAACCCTATCATCTATGTTTTTTCCTACAGATGGTTCAGAAAGGCACTGAAACTCTGCCTGAGTTGGGAGATCTTCTCATCTCGGACACGCACTATTGATTTGTACCAAGAATGACTTCTTTAGCTGAAGGCAGGCAAGGGGTAGGAAGGATGAATGGTGCTGTGACAGTGGGCTGTGTGGTGTCATGAGATTGTGGACATGCTTCTTAGGGCACCATGGTTTGAGTGGTGGGGAAAACAAAAAACTTCTTAATTCAAAAAGAAATAAAGTCCTTCTTTATTCAGTGTTTCTATAGGAGAGTGTAGGAAAGGAGAGAATGAAGTCAACTGAATATTCCTTGGATAAGTTAAAATTCTGTGAAAATATTAGGCTCCTTGTTTGTTACTTCATTGAGACAGAGGAGATACAGAGGTGAAGGAAAAGAGCACAGAAGCTGGGATTTCTGAATCCTCTCCTGGTTCTGCCATCTGCCAGTGCCGGGTGAGACTATTTTGGCAATCTTTGAATTCCTTTGTATCTCACAGAGTTTCAGATAGAAAATTAGGGTTTCATACTGTTTGTGCTCTAATATTGTGTAATTTAATTTTCAGCAATATTAGTTGCATCCTAATTCACATCACTTTTCATAGTCATAGTTAAGTGTTTGGATTGTTTCTTTTTCATAATGTTCCCTTAGAATCCCTGTCTTTGTGGAACCCCACCACTAAGCAGGATTGTAAGCCGGATTCGTCCATTTCAATGATTACTGAGTAAATGTATTTTATTCTTAAATGGAAATCTCCTCCTTTTCCTTTAATAATTGAAACTTGGAAATAGTGGACTATTTTGTAAAGTGATAATGATCCACATCTTGCCATTGTAATATTTCTTCCTTTTTAAAAATCACGTAAGTTAGACCTACTATCTTTCCAGGGACACCAGTATATGATTTTCTTTGGAAAAACAAGTACCTATCCCACACGCTTGTTCAGCATTGAACCAAGTGTTTCTTACAAGCTGTTACTAGTAAAGGCACTGACATCTTTTATGTACATTTTGCTTCTGTCTTCTTCCTAAATCTTTTCCAACAGGTCTCTAGTAATTCCCACATTTCTTACTGAATGTTTTTCAAATCAATAATTGCTTGTTTGGAAAACTTACTTGTAAATTAATTTGAGGTCTCTGAAGTACAAATAATATGGATAGATGTAACATAGATATAAACATAAGCCAATCAATCTCCATAAATAAAGAAGTAATGTTTTAGTTTGTCCTTGAAGTTAGTTGAAATGAGTTCATTTTACTCCATTTCTTTCTTTCTGGATAGAAAGATAACTTCTATTGACTTTATTGTCTTTCTTAATTAAAAATTATTTATTGTAGGGGCGCCTTGGTGGCTCAGCGGGTTAAGCCGCTGCCTTTGGCTCAGGTCATGATCTCAAGGTCCTGGGATTGAGCCCTGCATTGGACTCTCGGCTCAGCAGGGAGCCTGCTTCCCCCCTCTCTCTCTGCCTGCCTCTCTGCCTACTTGTAATCTCTGTCTGTCAAATAAATAAATAAAATCATTAAAAAAAATCACTGCGCGGTGTGTGTGTGTTAAAGAATAAATTATTCATCCCCTCATCAATGGTAGCGAGACAGACTTTATTCAAGGGAGGCTACTACAGCATGGTTTGTATTGTAGGGGAGATTGGACTCAACTCTGACTCCCACAAACTCCAGTGGGGATCTATTCACAAAGAACTGGGTATGGGACAGTAGGTGGAAAATTACTAAGAGGAAACACCAGGGTTAAAGGAACTTCTTGCTAGACTAACTCATCAGAATTTTTGCTGAAGGCGGGCCAGAATGATAAGAGGTTGAAGCTGGTTAGATACCAAAGGTGGGAGATTTTTGCGGAACTGACTGAGCAGGATTCTTGCTCAAACTGGATTTTACAAAGGCAGAGAGGGAAGCCCAGGATCTGGTCTAGCTAAGTACAGGGATTAAAGGAGCCTGATTAAAATTTGGTCAAAGGAGAGAGCCTCGGTTACGTGTCCTCCCCCACCTCTGTATGCTTATTATACAGCATCAGGGGTTTCCCAAGAACGGAGGGATCACTACAGGGATGGCCAGCTTTTTAGTGTGTGGGACAATGGCATGTGGTTGTTAGACTAGGACTGTCTGTAGATATAAATCTATCTGAATAGAAATGGAATCATCTATTTGGATAGATTTACTAGCTGGCTGCATGCAATATATAGCTATTAGGTTATGGGCAAATTGTCTCTATTTATTGATATAGACATTAATTTATTCAATGAAGGACATACATGGTCATCTGTAAATAGGCCTCCCTTCCCATCCATGTTAACTTGAGTTCTTGCTGCAGATTTCACAGCTTTTCAATCTACTCTGCAGTTAATCTGAAGTTAATGACTGTCCTCTCAAGTATCTCCCATGGTTTCTATACTAGATTCCCTCTGTTTTCCCTAGAAGGGAGCACAGATTAGGATTAGAATTAAGGGATTCCCCTTGCCCTGGTGTGTCCAGGGGCATTTTACCAATGAGAAGTACTTGCAGGATGTAAGGAAGTTGAAATGAAGGTATTTAACCCAGACAACCTCTCTGCAACATTGCCCTGGGGTTGGTAGACTTCCTTCAGGAAAGGTCAGGTGGAATCCCTCTCTCTATACAGCCATCCCCTCAAATTCCCATAAGCAGTGCCCTTCCCCAGGCACTTTGGAGCCTGCAGTGTGGTGAATCTGTGTTATTGCTGTCCCTGGGTGCTAGGCTGTTTCTTGCTGGTTTTCTTTCTTTTTTTTTTTTCTTTTTTTCTTTTTTTTTTATTTTCAGCATAACAGTATTCCTTGTTTTTGCACCACACCCAGTGCTCCATGCAATCTGTGCCCTCTCTAATACCCACCACCCAGTTCCCCCAACCTCTCACCTCCTGCTGCTTCAAACCCCTCAGATTGTTTTTCAGAGTCCATAGTCTCTCATGGTTCACCTCCCCTTCCAATTTCCCCCAACTCCCTTCTCCTCTCTAACTCCCCTTGTCCTCCATGCTATTTTTTATGCTCCACAAGTAAGTGAAACCATATAATAATTGACTCTCTCTGCTTGACTTATTTCACTCAGTGTAATCTCTTCCAGTCCCATCCATGTTGCTTCAAAAGTTGGGTATTCATCCTTTCTGATGGAGTCATAATACTCCATAGTGTATATGGACCACATCTTCCTTATGCATTCGTCCATTGAAGGGCATCTTGGTTCTTTCCACAGTTTGGCGACCGTGGCCATTGCTGCTATAAACATTGGGGTACAGATGGCCCTTCTTTTCACTACATCTGTATCTTTGGGGTAAATACCCAGTAGTGCAATTGCAGGGTCATAGGAAAGCTCTATTTTTAATTTCTTGAGGAATCTCCATACTATTCTCCAAAGTGGCTGCACCAACTTGCATTCCCACCAACAGTGTAAGAGGGTTCCCCTTTTTCCACATCCCCTCCAACACATGTTGTCTCTTGTCTTGCTTTGGCCATTCTAACTGGTTAAGGTGATATCTCAATGTGGCTTTAATTTGAATCTCCCTGATGGCTAGTGATGATGAACATTTTTTCATGTGTCTGATAGCCATTTGTATGTCTTCATTGGAGAAGTGTCTGTTCATATCTTCTGCCCATTTTTTGATATGATTGTCTGTTTTGTGTGTGTTGAGTTTGAGGAGTTCTTTATAGATCCTGGATATCAACCTTTTGTCTGTACTGTCATTTGCAAATATCTTCTCCCATTCTGTGGGTGCCTCTTTGTTTTCTTGACTGTTTCCTTTGCTGTGCAGAAGCTTTTGATTTTGATGAAGTCCCAAAAGTTTATTTTCGCTTTTGTTTCCTTTGCTTTGGAGACGTATCTTGAAAGAAGTTGCTGTGGCTGATATCGAAGAGATTACAGCCTATGTTCTCCTCTAGGATTCTGATGGATTCTTGTCTCACATTGAGGTCTTTTATCCATTTTGAGTTTGTTTTTGTGTACGGTGTAAGAGAATAGTCGTGTTTCATTCTTCTACATATAGCTGTCCAGTTTTCCCAGCACCATTTATTGAAGAGACTGTCTTTTTTCCACTGTATATTTTTTTCCTGTTTTGTCGAAGATTGTTTGACCATAGAGTTGAGGGTCCATATCGGCTCCCTACTCTGTTCCACTGGTCTATGTGTCTGTTTTTATGCCAGTACCATGCTTTCTTGGTGATCACAGCTTTGTAGTAAAGCTTGAAATCAGGTAACGTGATGCCGCCAGTTTTGTTTTTCAACATTTCCTTAGTGATCAGGGTCTCTTCTGATTCCATACAAATTTCTGGATTATTTGCTCCAGCTCTTTGAAAAATACCAGTGGAATTTTGATCAGAATGGCATTAAAAGTATAGATTGCTCTAGGCAGTATAGACATTTTAACAATGTTTATTCTTCCAATCCAAGAGCATGGAATGGTCTTCCGTCTTTTTGTGTCCTCTTCAATTTCTTTCATGAGTGTTCTGTAGTTCCTCGAGTACAGATCCTTTACCTCTTTGGTTAGGTTTATTCCCAGGTATCTTATGGTTCTTGGTGCTATAGTAAATGGAAGGGATTCTCTAATTTCCCTTTCTGTATTTTCATTGTTAGTGTATAAGAAAGCCACTGATTTCTGTACACTGACTTTGTATCCTGCCACGTTACTGAATTGCTGTATGAGTTCTAGTAGTTTGGGGGTGGAGTCTTTTGGGTTTTCCATATAAAGAATCATGTCATCTGCAAAGAGAGAGAGTTTGACTTCTTCATTGCCAATGTGGATACCTTTTATTTCTCTTTGTTCTCTGATTGCTGTTGCTAGGACTTCTAATACTATGTTGAACAAGAGTGGTGAGAGTGGGCATCCTTGTCGTGTTCCTGATCTCAACAGAAAGGCTGCAAGCTTTTTCTTGCTGGTTTTCTTAATGCTGCACATGTCTTTGTATATAAGCCCTTTATTAAACTCTGCTCCGTCACCCAGGCTGACCATACCATCTGTTTCCTGCTAGACACGTGGTGAATGTAGCTTTTCATTGTTCTGAGATAAGGTTTGAAATTCTCACCAAAGACATCAAGTCTGTCCACGTCTAAGTTGCCTTTCCTTGTATTTTCAAATTTAGTCATTCTCCTGGGGTTCCTACTTCTCTGAAGGCATCACTGGCCCCCAGTAACTCATTCCTCTGTTTGCCCTATCTGGGGGCAACTCACCCTCTCCTTCCACTTGGTTTGTCCTGGGGAGAGGTATAACTGGAAAGGGGCAAGAAGGAATCATCTGCATCCTGGAAATAGTCTATGTCTCTTCCGGATTATGGCTGTACAGATCTATACGTACTTAAAATCTCATAAGCTATATGCTTGATATTTGTGTACTTACTGGGTGTGTGTTGTACCACAATAAAAGATTTATTAAGAATTGTAAAACAGAAAGAAAATTGATAACATATTTTAAGTGGGAATCAGAAAGCTATGGTGATAAGTGCCTTAATTTGCTAATCACTTAAATACTACAAATACTGAAAATGACAAATATACAAAGATTCCTTTAAACTGAACATAAACTATGTTAATACTATGGATTTGAATGACTGCATTTCTCTAATTCAGAGCCTTCATGAGCCTGAGTTATAACGGTTTTTAAATTCTGCTAAAGCTAGCTAAATTTTTTATTAATACATTTGGATAGCATAAAGAAAAATAAGATAAAGAAAACTTATTTAAGAATATTTCTAATTTTTTTTAAAGGAGTGCAGGCATATGAAAAAAAGGAAAAGGAATCAAGGTCTATAGACTATAAAAAAAATTTCCCTCTAGTCTTCATTCTTTTGTCTTATACACGTCCATTTTAGAGGCAACCACCTTCCTACATGTCTTTCTAGACATACACAAACAATCATATATGCACATTCTGTTCTCTCACACTTTAAAAAAAATGGCAAAATACCTATTAATGTTGTTCTGCCTCTTGGTTATTTCACTTAATACACCTCTTACGGGTTCATTCTATATCAGGAAAAGGTTTTGCACAATTTTTCAAAAAGGCTGTAAAATACCCATTATTTGGAAATATCATAACTTAAATATCCATGCAAGCACATGTACATTCATTGCCATATATCAGTAAATACTTCAGTTGTTTGGTTTTTGATATTCATTTTACTGCATCGCAGTGATTCCGTTGTATCCCTTCACTTCTCCTTCTGTGATTGAGTACGGAGCATAGTGACCCATGCCTACCCGGAGAGGTACAGAACAGAACACAGTGATAAACTGGAATTAAACCCTGTCCTCTAGAAATTTGAACCCTAGAGGGGAAAAGGAAACATAAGGAGAGATGACCAGATATTTTGCAAAGCTTTCAAGTATAATATACCTAACCTGAAACTATTTTTCGTTTAATTTAGATCTATTAGTTCTTTGGTGAACAAAGAAAATCCTATTGAAAATTCAAATGTGCAGTTTCAAGTACCTATTAAGCTCGTTGGTTTCTCCTTCCTTCCTTCTCTCCTCTCGTTCTTCCTTCTCTCCTCTCGTCCTTCCTTCTCTCCTCTCGCCCTTCCTTCTCTCCTCTCGTCCTTTCTTTTTTACTTATTGTGTGGTCTTTATTTTACTCTATGTCACTTCATTCTTATTTCTTTGACTTTATTCGTATTTATACTTTATCCTATACTACTTCACTCATCTTGGGGATGAGCAGCTGAGAGGGGTTCTCTGGTAAATGAATGCCAAGGACAGAAAAGATCTTCCTAAGATCAAAAGGATGCCATTGTTTTTTCCTTTGGCAAACTAAGTTCTCTCCGTAAAAACCAAGTCCTGGTGTTCCAGTCGTCTTCTTGGCCCCAGCGGAGCCCCCGGAGAGCTGTGATGATGGGTCAGACAGCTCAGAACCTGACTGCACCAGCCAAGTCTCTCTCTGTGCTATCATGTCAGAAGCTCCCTGAGGAGTTATTTTCATACATTTGAGCCTCAGCTTGGGCCTGGACAAACAAAGCCATTAATGGGTCGCAAGTCCTCCAGTCTCTCTTAAAACAGTTTCATAACGAATTTCTTTCAGTTAAAATAATAATTTCCCTTTTTACTTTTCTGACTAGACCCTGCCTGATGCAACGAAAATTCATAAAAATATACTATGATGTTACTAGTGCTCTGTCTAGGAAGCAGTTTGGAAGGAAAAGTTTTGTAAACCCAGATGAGCATAAAAAGAAAACCCCAACATCTTCTAACCATCCCCATTCACTGAGGCTTTTCATTGTATAAAGAAAAATCCTCAGAGGACAAAATAAAGTTTGGATTTTACTAGTTAGCTTAAATACAAATAATTTGATTCTATTTTTTTTTTTTTATAAATACTGAATCTCTGATGTTGTCTAAAGCATTGAGCATTGACATATAACAGGTTTGTGTCCTTGATGGATGACAAAGTTATCAATGTAAACAACTTGAAGCTTGCTGTTTAGAACTGTAGTACACTAATAGAAACACTTTCCCTCAGGGCTCATGAAAACACCCACGTGGTGACAGCAGTTTTCACTTTCCATTTGGTTGGTTTGAAACATGGTTCTTAGTGCTTTTTGTCTGGCTGAGACCTTCATTTGGAAAATGATGGACTTTACTGCAGTGTGAATATCACTGAACTGTGCAGGGCAGCAAAAGGAAAAGATACAAATAAATCAAATTTTCACTAGGGATTAAAGTATTTAATTTTTATTTTCCTTTTAAGTGATGTGGTCCGTTGTGCATTTTATTTTACTTATTTATTTTTCTAAAGATTTTGTTGATTTATTTTAGAGAGGGAGCAGCAAGCATGAGTGGGAGGGGCAGGGAGAGAGAGAGAGAGAGAGACTCTCAAGCAGGCTTCCCGCTGAGCACAGAGCCCAAGCAGGGCTCAATCCCAGGACCCTAAGATCATGACCTTAGCTGAAACCATGAGTCGGGGGCTTAAACCGACTGCCACCCAGGTGCCCTGGGATTAAAGTGTTTTAAAATGTCTATCATTTGGTAAAAAGTGGAGTGAGCACTTTTTGAATTTTAACTAAGTTTTCACCTTCCTTACTCTTCCTTCTTTCCTTATCCTCACTTGCCCCTTTCCTCCCTTCCTTTCATTTTTCTCCACTTTGGCCTTCTGTGAGGTCAAAGGGATAGTCACACGAACGGATTCACCCTCCCAGAGCCAATTCTCCGGTGACCTGCTGTAATCACTTCTCGGGCAGCACACTGAATGTTGTTACAGGACACACCTGTCCAATGCAGGACCAAGTAGGAAATGCAGCCTCAGGAGGCATATTCTGTGTATATGTACTGACGACAGCTAATCTGCCAAGAGTCTGTTTGTAAGAGCTTGGGCCTTCGTGCCTTTTCTGGTCGAATATCAGCAAAGAGGAGAGCCGGTGAAGCGCAATGCCCAGTTGCATGGTAAGAAACCTTAGCACAACAGACCATTCATCTCTCTAAGATTTCAGCTCCAAATGATCTCTTTAGACAAATTCTGGTAAGCCAGAGAAGAATATATTAAAGAAGAAAAAGATGAGACGCATTTATCCTTGTTTTTGTTTTTGCATGTTGAAAGGAACCAACCTAAAATACTGATCTAAAAAATAAATCTGGATAATTTTTTTTAAATCATGGAAATTCTAAAGAAGCAATGATAGGAGGACCCATAGCAGTACTTTCTGAAATCTACTTCACAAGGAAGTTCCCTTACCTAAGAAACTATTTGATGAGTGAGACACATCAAAAGAAGATAATAGCCTTTTCCCCCCACAGAAATAGTCTCAGAGGTAACCGGCTGAGCTTGTCACCAACAAAGGGAAGAAAAATCATGCCTGATGAAGCAGGTATGATATGTCCTTGCTAAAATTTCCACTTTACTTATAATACATTATTGAGCTTGACGGATATTGTCCTTATTATATGGAAATACATATATATTAATAGAATTTTAGGTATTTGATGTTTAACAGAAATTATTATGTGGGTCCTTTTTCATTTTTTCTTTGCAATTCTAAGGAAATAATTCTTTCAGAGTCCTTTATGTCTGTTTATGTTATCTTTCTCCTTAAAGAATTAAGTTTGAAATTAAAGACAATGCAATTCTTCCTCCTCTCCAGAGTTGTTTGCAAGTGTTTCTTATTACCTCCCAGCAAAAATGACTAATAATTTCCTATGCTTGCCTCCTGTGATTGTTTACAATGTTGTCGCTCATTCGGCCCCTGGAAATGTTATTGGTTAAAAAATAATAATAAAAAAATAAAAGGTATAACAATAATATTTCGGATAAAAGTGAGATGTCATAGTGGGTTTAACTTTGTTTAAAATTATTGTATTAAAATATTGTATCTTTTTTGGAAGTGCATCTTCAAGTGAAGGAACCTATTCTGCTATGTTCTTAAATAAAAAACAAAACCCTCAATGAGCTTGATTTCATGACACTTTCCTTGTTTAAGGAAGCAGGAGACCAGCAGCCACATTTGCTTTTGTAATTTGGGGCCAAGAACTTACAGGTAGAGGCTTAAAGTATTATTACCTTTGACATTACCTTCACAATTCATTCATGTAGTAACTTTTTAAGTAAATGTGTGGCTCTTACTCTTTTTGTCTTGCTCTAACACTTAAATGTTTAAAGGCTTCCCTGATAGAGATAACCTTGGGTCAGAAACTTGAGATTAAGTCAGGAAGCTGTTTCATACCTTCTTTCCTCCCACACAAGATAAGTAAGAGGAAATAAACGACATTCACTTTACAAACCCAAGAGTTTAAGTTATAGCAATTCTTTTAAGCATTAAGATTTCAAAAATAAAACTTCAAACTCCCCAAATTATACCATGAACTATTGAAGAGTATACATTTTGTACAAGGAATGCTGTGTTTATGGAAAGACAGTGACAAATGATTAATTTTGTGGTACTTGTTAGCTACCTATAAGATAATTTTTAAAAGAATTAAAGAAAAAACTTTAAATTCACAAAAGAAAGAAAATAAAAAGCAGAATAAAGTTAATTTATTAAGGAGTTAATTTGGTATTTAAGACTCAATATATTCAGGGACGCCTGGGTGGCTCAGTGGGCTAAGCCTCTGCCGTTGGCTCAGGTCATGATCTCAGGGTCCTGGGATTGAGCCCTGCCTCGGGCTCTCTGCTCAGTGGAGAGCCTGCTTCCCGCACACGCCCCCCCCCCCCCCTCCCCCCCCGCCTACCTCTCTGCCTACTTGTGATCTCTGTCAAATAAATAAATAAATAAATTTGTAAAAAAAAAAAAAAAAGACACCATCTAATAAAAAAAAAAAGACTTCAAATATTTAGTATTTTATGGCTTAAGTGATAAGTGATCAGATAATTTGTAATGTTTGTTCAAAGTTGATAATCTAGTCTAAAAAGACTGGAATAAGTCTTCATCCTTTTTACCTCTTACTTCTCTGTGTTTTGGTTTCTCAAGTTCAACTCCATTGCATACTATTTGATGGCACAATTAAAACCCATGTAAAGAAAAATGCTAACCTGAGAAGTTAAATTATTAAATCCAAATAAAATGTGCCGTAATGTTAAAATGTCAAATAATACACAATAGAAAAAATTGCTGAGCTATAGTAGCAAATATGGTAAATCATTTTCAAAGGTACTTATATTCTCATTTAATGTATTCTTTCTCAGGCCAAAGTCCATTTCTCCAACCTGGCTTTAGATCTCAGTATGCTCGTCGTTGGTCATCAGAGTCATACATCCAGTCTTGTCCCCGGAAAAACAAATCAAACCTCAGTCCTACTCTGAGTAAGTCAGTCTCATTATTCTCCATTTTCAGGGCAACAGCATAAATTATGTAAAGTGTCAGTTTAAACCATGAGCACCCTTGTGTGTCAAATTTGTTACCAATAGAAGCCTTGCAATCTGTGGACGGGAGACCTCACTTAAATTTGAATTCATGGATGCAGTTGCTATATGAAAGGAGATAACCCATGAGATTTACAGAATCTTTCATTTCAGTATTTCCTCCTCCTTTTTTTCAGAGATTACTCATGCATATAATTTGGTAGGCTTTAGCACATTTTCAGTTTATCATTAATTGCCCTAAATGCAAAAAACCATATTGTTCACATTGGAAAGAGAAATGTTTCTTAAATTGAATAGGACATAACAAGCAACAGATTCAAAGCATATGCAAATACCCACAAGAGAAATTAAGGAATGAAAAAAAGCACAATCTTTAGACTGTAATTATTGTTTGAGCTAAACACTGAATAATAGTTCCATAGGTCCTGGTTACTCCTGAGGGGATTCTTGATCTGTCTCTAGATTTAGAATCCCGAGTAAGGGCTGCATATTAGTGCAACCAGAACATGGGCATTTACCTAGGTTGCTTAGGTGGTTATAAACTGGGTTACTTAGACGTTGGGTGACAATATTCATTTCGTTGTCTTTAGTTCCTTCCGAGTTAAGGGACAGTCTTTAGACTAATAGTAGAGGCATCTCCAGAGAGCCAGTGAGAATGCAGAATCTCAACCTCCATCCCAGAATCAGAATCTATGTTTTGAAACGATCCCTAGGGGATTCCTGTGTACATTAAAATTTAGGAAGCAATGCTCCTGGTAGATAGGGAGTTCAACTGGGGATTAGAATTGCAGCTAGCTGGGCCTTTCAGAAAATTTGTCCAAAAACAATTTTCATTATTTTTCCTCTTTCTTTTATAGAATGGAGAGAAACATAGTATTTTTGGAAAAGACTAATAGTATCCACAGGACAAAGACGATGAATTCACCTGATCTTTGGAACCCTCCAGAAGTACAATTTGCTTTGCTTTGGTCAACAACTCATCCCTAGAAATGTGAGGTCTGTGTTGAGTGTGTGTACCTGTACATTGTCATGATTGGTGCTATAGTGATGACCATGATGGGCAACCTGGCTGTGATCATTTCCATTGCCCACTTCAAGCAGCTCCAGTCCCCCAACCAATTTCCTGATCCTCTCCATGGCCACCACGGACTTTTTGTTGAGCTGTGTGGTCATGCCTTTCAGTATGGTCAGGTCCATCGAGTCCTGCTGGTATTTTGGAGACCTCTTTTGCAAAGTCCACAGCTGCTGTGACATCATGCTCTGTACCACGTCTATCTTTCACCTCTGCTTCATCTCTGTGGACCGCTACTTATGCTGTCTGTGACCCTTGCATTATGTCACCAATAATTACCATCCCTGTGATAGAGGTCCTTTCTGTTCATCGTTGGTCCATCCCCATCTTTTTTGCCTTTGGCCTGGTATTCTCAGAGTTCAACATAATTGGTTGCAGAAGACTTTGTTGCAGCCATTGACTGTACAGGTTTGTGTGTATTGATATTTAACAAGCTCTGGGGGGTGCTGGCCTCCTTTATAGCCTTTTTTTCCTCCCTGGGACTGTAATGGTGGGGATTTACATACACATTTTCACAGTAGCTAGGAAGCATGCTAGGCAAATTGGCATGGGTCCTACCAGGAAACAGGCAGGGTCAGAAAGCACAAATGAAAGTATCATCCAAGAAAGAAAGCAAGGCCACCAAGACTTTAAGCATAGTCATGGGAGTGTTTGTACTGTGCTGGCTGCCCTTTTTTGTCTTGACGATCACAGACCCATTTCATTAATTTTACAACTCCTGAAGATTTATACAATGCCTTCCTCTGGCTGGGTTATTTCAATTCCACTTTCAATCCCATTATATACAGTATGTTTTATCCCCGGTTTCGCAAGGCTTTGAGGATGATTGTCACGGGAACCATCTTCCAGCCTGACTCTTCCACCCTAAACCTATTTCCTGCAGATGCTTAGTCAATGTTCTCCATTCTCCAAAATTATTTTTTGGTCAGGGAATCTTGGATGCTCTTTCCCCCAAAGGGAGGGCCATGGACTTGCTGGATAAAGATAGTCTTCGTGTTGGTGTTGGACACCTAAACAGGAGGAATAGATCTAGCTTTCTGGTGTACCAGAGCTACCAAATTGGTCCCTTTCTGGGGTTCTGGGAAGGCATCTCCAATAAAAAGAAACTCTCTGTGGATTCCTGAATTACAAAGGATTTGGAATTTCATCCTTTGTTTTAAATCAAATGGGGATCCTCTTTTTTTCTTGTAAACATCAGAGGAGGAGACACAGTTATTTGATCTTCACACTCACTGGCAGCCACGCTGGGTTAATCTAAGTCTTTCTTAAGATTATTGTTATATCTTAGAGGAGTGGGAGAGTGAGCTTGAGTACACTGGGAACCTAGATTATTGAGCATGTGCGTGATGTGAATGTGAAGGGGAGAAGGAAGCAGACAGGCGCAGCTACTTTCTTTTTTTTTTTTTTTTTTTTTTTTTTTTGGTGGTTGGTGGTGGTGGTTTTGACTTAAACCTCTTTCAAAAAGGATTGATGTGAGTTTTGTGATATTTTGATTAAAGTTTTTTTGAATAAGAAGAATGAATAAAGAAAGAGTTTAGGAATATATTTTTTTCATTCTCCCAATATATAATGTATATATATATACTCATATATATGGAGAGAGAACATGGGTATAAACATATAGGTGGTATTTCCACCTCTTGAGTGTCTGTGTGTACATACTAATTATTCACCAAGCTCGATCTTCATTCACAAACTGAGTTCCTGCCCTACCCCAGAGTCCTAGGATAATACTTACTGCCTCAAATGTCTCTTCATGTCTCTTTCTTTCTCTTCTTTTCTACCCCATAAACTTATTTTGTCCTTTACAATCTTCTTTTCCCCTTCACACCATCACCCTGTCTCTCTAATTTGGTGGTTCTTCTCCACCAGGGACAGATTTACCCCTTGTGGACCTTTGGCAATGTCAGGAGACATTTTTGGTTTTCACAGTCAGGGAGGAAGTGCTACGGACATCTAGAAGGTAGAGCTGAGGAATACGGCTCAGCTGTCTACAATGCACAGAGCAGCCCCCACAAAAAAGGTTATCTGGCCCCAAACTTCAACAGTTCCGTGGTTGAGAAGTCCCGCTTTAACCTTAGCTAAGCGCACAGCCTCAATATTCACATCTATGTAGACTTCTTTTCAAATATATTTATTTCCAGCTATATCATTTCTTCCAAACTTGAGTCCCTCATTTCTTATTACCAATGAAGTATCTTTCTGAATGCTCCATCAAGATCTCAAACTCAACGTATCCAGCATCCTCCCTCTAGGGCACCCTACCACACCCCAAACCTGTTCTCTGATTCCAGCTTTGTAACAGAGTTGAAAGTACACAGGTGTGTTGGTTCCTCACTGGACTAGAAGCGTCTTTGTATGACGCTGTAGCCTTTCTATTTTCTATTTTTGTATCCCACAGTGTCTGGTATGGTTCCATTCCATAAAAATCTTTGAACATGTTCACTGGATAACAGAAACATAAAAACTCTGAAGAAAATGAGAATTACTCAAATTCACAGAAATAAATAATTATAAGGTTAGACAAGTGGGGGCTCCTTCTCAAGTGGGAGAGAAGATGAAGAAAGAGCCTACTTATAAAGAAGAAAGGGATCTGAATTTAATTCCTGTTCTCTTGGTCATATGTGTACAATATTCTATTAGGGAACGTGGGGACAGGGCCAATAGAGGTGCTTAGAGGAAAATGACTTACTGACTCAGAAACATTTTGCAACCTTAAAATGAAGCTTTCATGCTCATAGAGTGAGCTTCCTGAGAATAGAAATAAGATCTCCCTTCCCTTTCCTAGTGACTCACTAGTGGAAGTGCTTCATAGAACGATTTGGTCATATAGAAATATTGCTCACTATCTTGTAATGGCAGATTGGGAAATTTCTCAAATGCAGATATTCATAGAAGGACTCTTCAGCCAGTAGAATATATCTGCAAACTTAGAACTGTTTATATGCAGCTGATGCATTTTATTTATAACTTGGCCTACTTTTGCAGGAAGGAAGGTTGCATTTCAGAATGATAACCTCAGACACTGATAAGTTGAAAAGGAAAAACTTGTTACCATTAGCAGAGGTTTTAATGTTAAGTGCATTTTATTACAATAATTCTTATAGTAATATCAGAATATTTGGTTAAGCAAACCCCTCCATTCTCATGATCTGGCCAAATGACATCACACATCCAGGCAAGACATCTTAACCCTAGAGGTTTCTAATGTGTTATATATATATTTATATAAATTTTAATATAATTATACATAATATTATCATATAATACATATAATCATATAATTATATGTAATTATATATTTATACACTTTATATAATTATGTATAAAATTGTTTATATAATTTTGTATAGTTATGCATAAATATATAAATATATTAATATACTCATATATACATAATAAATATATGTAATATAATATATACATATATACATATATATACACACAAATATGTAAATCTTAAATGCTATTGGGAACGTTTTTGCTTTTTTTGACTCTATCCTCACTGTAAACTATTATTGGGAGTGACCTCATTACTCCAAAACACATTTAATAATATCTCTATCAGGTTGAGAATTTCCAGTACTCTCTGGATCTACATGTTCTGTTGAATATTAAGAAGCTCCAGTGGGGCACCTGGGTGGTTCAGTTGACTGGGCATCTGCCTTGGGCTTGGGTCATGGTCCCTGGATCCTGGGATGGAGCCCCACATCAGGTTCCCTGCTCAGCGGGGAGTCTGCTTCCCCCTCTCTCTGCCCTTCTCCCTGCTTGTGTGTGCTCTCTTTCTCACTCTCTCTCAAATAAATAGATATATTTTTAAAAAGTGTCTCCTGAGGACTGTATTTATTATTGGTCATTTGAATATAGCATATTTAGGTCCTGAGATGTTTCAGCAAATTATTATTATTATTATCAAAGGACAGGATTTGAAATCAAAATTGGGTTTTGAGATGCTAGTGGAGTATTGGTTTATTCTTTAATGGTTGCAGGAATACAGTCCTGCAGAGGCTATATCCTCTGCCCCTAATCCTGAAGGCAACATGCCAGAGGCTAGGGTACTCCTTCTGTTTGAAGAATCAAAGCAGCAGGAGGAGGTTCCTCAACTCAGGCTTTAGGCTGAGCGAGACCTCCTTCCTGCACCTGATGGGGTAATAGAGCACTGCAGGGTGGCAGGAACGTTTTACCATCGGCTTTCCGTGATGAGTCTTCCTTCCTCTTTAAGAGATTCAACAAGGTGGTTGAACTGCTAGAACCTAGGGACTGAACAGGAAGGGCAGCCCTTCACTCAGTACATAACTCATTTTGTCGTTTGATCTCAGAATAGCATAAAACATGCGACAATATCAAGGAACCTCGGATCTGAGGCCACAGGTCCTTTTGCAGGCCAGCATTTTCTTTTGCCCACTAAAAGCATAGCTAAACAGAGGAGAAATGAAAGAGCAAGTGGAAGCTTCTGTTGCAATCATAATCACTCCTACCTTCATAAAGAACTTCTGTCATGTACAAAATATGCCCGTGAACATCAGCTCAATTATTACTCAAAACACCACCACAAGCTCTTCCCTAGTGGGAGGTGGCTAGTCCTAGGAAAAGTGAATCATTCCATTATTATTCCAAATCCAATGTTCTTTCCAGAAGGTATCTAGGTTGACTAGAGCAGCCATTATCTCAGGAGGACGATGCTGCCATGGACACCGTGCTCTCTGTATTGAAAACCACTCAGTTCAATAAACATGTACTGAGCATCTACTATGTGCCAGGGGCTGCTTTGAGTGTTTTGTGGTTCAGAGATGAATAAAACTGAAATCCTGGCTTCAAGGTAGTTACGGTCTAATAGGAGAGACATAGCCACTTAATTACCCAACATGGTATATGTTCTGTGATAGAGCCAGGCACAATAAGCTATGGAATATGGAGGAGGAAATTTTTGCCCAGCTTGGGGTATAGGGAAAACTGTCAAAGCAATGTGTCATCAGATTGAACAAGGGAGCCATTTCCAACCACTGAAATATCTAATCTTAGCATTCCCTATAACCTCTAGCTCAAACCCCAGTTCCTTTAAGAGATTATGCAACTTCTCCAATATTATAAGATTCAAAGCCAGGTCTATCTCTTGATAAATCCCATGGTTTTTACCTCATCTACTGCTACCTAAGTTTTCCTTTCATATGCCGTTTAATTGGTCTATGGATTACAGAGGGGCTACTAAAAACTGGAAAATTTATACTCCTTAAAATAATTGCTTATATATTTATTTATCTTCAAGGGAATTTTTTTTTACAATTCTTTCTGTTAAAAAAAAGAAAAGAAAGGAAAGGAAAAGGAAATAAAAGAAAAGAAAGCCCTCACTTCCTCAGACCTTAGTCATCAAAAGTGATTGCTGTTTTAGACTACAAAAACGAGCAGAGGCAATTCTTAAACACTTACTAACTCCTTGTCCCTAACATTGCTATAGATTTACACGTTCCTTGGAGATTATTGGTTAGATTTTTTTTTTTTTTTTTTTTTTTTTAGAATGTTGCCTAGTCACCTTTCTCTCTACTGGACCAAAATTCATAGTTTATTTCAAGGGAGTCTGACATTGCTTAGGCAGGAAAACACTAATATTCCTGTCTTGTGGCCTAGAATAGTGACTTTAGCGATATTAAAATAGCAAGACTAATTGTTAAAATCCTAAATCTAAACAACACTTTGACTATCTCATAAACATTTCACTTACCCTTATTTCCTATGTCTTAAAATAAATAGCCCTTTGGGGAAAGCTGGTGGAAAGGAACATCACTGAGTCCTGAGATAAGCAAGAAAACCTAGAGGCTCTAGACGCCAATGACTTTTGCTCCTAGCTGTTATGTAACTGGAATGTATTTCTGAAAGTGAGTGGAAGAGGGGACAAGAGCCCTAACTTGGGAGGGTTGACACAGGGGCTGAACCAATATCCACTCACACTCTTGTCTGTCCAATTCTGCTTACTCTGTGACAGGAACTGTTCTTAACATTCATTCATCGTCATGATAAAACTCTGGTGTAGGTAGTGTATTATACTCAATTAATGGATGAGAAAACTGGGTGCAGAGAATTAGGTAATCTCTGATCTAGGGATCACAAAACTAGAAATAGTCTTTTTAAATTCTGTATCTCCAAATAGACTTGTGATTGCATATTGCATTTCAGATTTGATGTAATACATCCCCCCAAACAAACAAAAAAGCACAAAACTTTTTTTTTTTAAGAGAGAATTTCCTCCTTCAGGCCTTATTTTATTTGTAAGGGATTTGTTCCTATTTTTCACACACTCTTGGTCACATAAACTTAGAACTGTAAGACTTCCTGGCTGATCGCAGATGGACTATGTCTTTTTTTTTTTAAAGATTTTATTTATTTATTTGACAGACAGAGATCACAAGTAGAGAGGCAGGCAGAGAGAGAGGAAGAAGCAGGCTCCCTGCTGAGCAGAGAGCCCGATGTGGGGCTCGATCCCAGGACCCTGGGATCATGACCTGAGCCGAAAGCAGAGGCTTTAACCCACTGAGCCACCCAGGCGCCCCTGGACTATGTCTTATAAACTGAAGGGTGTCATGGTTTGTGGTAACGCAGGATCCTTCCTGGTCTGATTATCAAGTTCTGGAGTCAGAAATCTGTTTCCGTGAACATGGACTTGGTACGAGGCAAATTTCCAGCAATCACTACTGAGGTTAGCCTAGGCTTTGTAGAGAAGGTAGAGATGCCTGCCAACTTCCTTCTTTTTTTTTTCTCCATTTTCTTTCCTTCATTCTTTTTGACCTCTACACCTTCTATGAAAGACTCTGCTGGCAGATGTAATCTCTTGTCACCTTTAGCATTATGTCATTTTTGCAACGTCATTTTGACTTATATTGTGTAATGATCTCTCTAAGGCCATAAAGAGGCATTTCATCCTCTGGAGGTTTGGTACCAAGAATCAGAGAGTGCAGAATATGGTTGAATATATTATTTTCCATATCCATGTGAAGTAGGGACATGTAAGTCTAATTATAGGTATTCTTACCAATTAGGAGAGAGAGGGATGAAGGGTATAAATCATGACGTAGGCAGTAACAGAACCAGAATCTAACTGCTGTGTTCAGGGCACTTTTTCATCTACTGTGATTTCTCTAACGAAGATAAACATAAGAGCTAAAAAAAAAAAAAAAAATGATGAATCCAATGTGGAGGTCAAAAACCAAAGGGATTATGATCAATTATTCTCAACTATTTTGTTGAAAAAATTGTACACGAATAATCCTAAAGCAGAAGGGATATATGAAACTTACCAAAAATAAAACTAAAGAACATATAAAACCAGTGTCTTTAATGATCTCTAATTAATTGGCAGGATAAGTGATCCTGTCCCAAGCAGGAGCCTCAAACTACTGAGGCTTGTGAATAGTGCAAACTAGGTCCCTTGGTGCTCCTCTAGCCCTCATTTGTGTGACATACACACTGAGGACTAGTTTCTATTTGGAGTATAAAATCATATCCTGATTGCACATCTGTCATCTTTGCTGCTGGGAGAGAATTCTACATACCTATGTTCACCTGCTATAAGAGGGCTTCTTCTGATGAAGTGATTCTGATTCCTACCTATGTAAGCAGCTTAGAAATGTTGAATTCATTTTATTAAAACTTGTTTAAAATTTCACAGGTTAGTGTTAAGATAGAAGAAATACTTTTTCAAATCACATAGCTCTTTAGAGATGTATAAACAATGTGTGTTCTCTTTAAGAATTGTGCAGCAGCAGAACTGAAATCAGGTCATTCTCTATTCTTTTAATTATTTGCATTTTGAATGATTTTCTAGGAAAAGGTGACATGTAATTAAAAATCGTAAGCTGTGGATTTTACTGTCATTTTATTTAAGTCTTGAAGGGAGGAGCCAGAAGTTACTCCTTCCCCAAGTGATGATTTGTTACAAAGAATGAATTCTTCCTTTGGTTCAGACTTATAACTTAAAGTCTCACTTTACACTTGACAATGGGTGCAATTATCAAAATGGCAGAGGCACCCTCTCAATAATTGTATAATGCTACTGTGACATTGCCTGTTTTGTCTTTGTGGGAACATTTAACTTACATTCTTCTTCTTTTTCCTTAAAGATATAGTCTACATTAATTTCAAAAGTGCCCAGTCAGACAAAACAGAGTTAGCAGAGAAGTGACTCTTGAGAGATCTTAAATCCCATGTTGCTTTGATTTTTGGAGCACATTTTATTCAGTACCTGAGGAAATTGTACTAGGTTCCAAACCGCTCTTCAGTTTCTCCTCTATGTCTTTTTTGGGGGGTGGGACAGGTGGCCAGTTCCCAGAGAGAGAGGAAAAGAAGAAATCATAAATGAGCGCTGTCCTCATCCAAGGTGCTGAAGAACTCTCCATAACATTCTGCTACCAGGTGAACGGGTCTTGCCCCAGGACAATCCATCCTCTGGACATTCGGTTGGCCATCTACCTGGCTTGTGCATTAGGCATGGTGATTACGGTCCTAGGAAATTTGTTTGTGGTGTTTGCTGTGTCCTACTTCAAAGTGCTTCACTCTCCCACCAACTTCTTACTGCTTTCCCTGGCCCTGGCTGACATGTTTCTGGGTCTACTAGTGATGCCCCTCAGCATCGTTCGCTCAGTAGAGAGCTGCTGGTACTTTGGAGACTTCCTCTGCCACCTGCATACCTACTTGGACACCCTCTTCTGCCTCACCTCCATCTTCCATCTCTGTTTCATTTCCATAGACCGCCACTGTGCCATCTGTGAGCCCCTGATCTATCCCTCCAAGTTCACGGTCAGGGTGGCCGTCAGGTACATCCTGGCAGGGTGGGGGATCCCAGCAGTTTACACTGCCTTCTTCCTCTACACAGATGTGGTAGAGAATGCACTCAGTCAGTGGCTGGAAGAGATGCCTTGTGTTGGCAGTTGCCAACTGCTATTCAATAAGTTTTGGGGCTGGCTAAACTTTCCTATGTTCTTTTTCCCCTGCCTCATCATGATCAGCTTGTATGTGAAGATTTTTGTGGTTGCCACAAGGCAGGCCCAACAGATCAACACCTTGAGCAAAAACCTGGCTGGGGCTTCCAAACGTGAAAGAAAAGCTGCCAAGACTCTGGGCATCGCTGTGGGGATATTCCTCTTGTGTTGGCTTCCCTTCACCATTGACACGCTGGTTGACAGCCTTCTTAACTTCATCACACCACCACTGATCTTTGACATTATTATTTGGTTTGAATACTTCAACTCAGCCTGCAACCCTATCATCTATGTTTTTTCCTACAGATGGTTCAGAAAGGCACTGAAACTCTGCCTGAGTTGGGAGATCTTCTCATCTCGGACACGCACTATTGATTTGTACCAAGAATGACTTCTTTAGCTGAAGGCAGGCAAGGGGTAGGAAGGATGAATGGTGCTGTGACAGTGGGCTGTGTGGTGTCATGAGATTGTGGACATGCTTCTTAGGGCACCATGGTTTGAGTGGTGGGGAAAACAAAAAACTTCTTAATTCAAAAAGAAATAAAGTCCTTCTTTATTCAGTGTTTCTATAGGAGAGTGTAGGAAAGGAGAGAATGAAGTCAACTGAATATTCCTTGGATAAGTTAAAATTCTGTGAAAATATTAGGCTCCTTGTTTGTTACTTCATTGAGACAGAGGAGATACAGAGGTGAAGGAAAAGAGCACAGAAGCTGGGATTTCTGAATCCTCTCCTGGTTCTGCCATCTGCCAGTGCCGGGTGAGACTATTTTGGCAATCTTTGAATTCCTTTGTATCTCACAGAGTTTCAGATAGAAAATTAGGGTTTCATACTGTTTGTGCTCTAATATTGTGTAATTTAATTTTCAGCAATATTAGTTGCATCCTAATTCACATCACTTTTCATAGTCATAGTTAAGTGTTTGGATTGTTTCTTTTTCATAATGTTCCCTTAGAATCCCTGTCTTTGTGGAACCCCACCACTAAGCAGGATTGTAAGCCGGATTCGTCCATTTCAATGATTACTGAGTAAATGTATTTTATTCTTAAATGGAAATCTCCTCCTTTTCCTTTAATAATTGAAACTTGGAAATAGTGGACTATTTTGTAAAGTGATAATGATCCACATCTTGCCATTGTAATATTTCTTCCTTTTTAAAAATCACGTAAGTTAGACCTACTATCTTTCCAGGGACACCAGTATATGATTTTCTTTGGAAAAACAAGTACCTATCCCACACGCTTGTTCAGCATTGAACCAAGTGTTTCTTACAAGCTGTTACTAGTAAAGGCACTGACATCTTTTATGTACATTTTGCTTCTGTCTTCTTCCTAAATCTTTTCCAACAGGTCTCTAGTAATTCCCACATTTCTTACTGAATGTTTTTCAAATCAATAATTGCTTGTTTGGAAAACTTACTTGTAAATTAATTTGAGGTCTCTGAAGTACAAATAATATGGATAGATGTAACATAGATATAAACATAAGCCAATCAATCTCCATAAATAAAGAAGTAATGTTTTAGTTTGTCCTTGAAGTTAGTTGAAATGAGTTCATTTTACTCCATTTCTTTCTTTCTGGATAGAAAGATAACTTCTATTGACTTTATTGTCTTTCTTAATTAAAAATTATTTATTGTAGGGGCGCCTTGGTGGCTCAGCGGGTTAAGCCGCTGCCTTTGGCTCAGGTCATGATCTCAAGGTCCTGGGATTGAGCCCTGCATTGGACTCTCGGCTCAGCAGGGAGCCTGCTTCCCCCCTCTCTCTCTGCCTGCCTCTCTGCCTACTTGTAATCTCTGTCTGTCAAATAAATAAATAAAATCATTAAAAAAAATCACTGCGCGGTGTGTGTGTGTTAAAGAATAAATTATTCATCCCCTCATCAATGGTAGCGAGACAGACTTTATTCAAGGGAGGCTACTACAGCATGGTTTGTATTGTAGGGGAGATTGGACTCAACTCTGACTCCCACAAACTCCAGTGGGGATCTATTCACAAAGAACTGGGTATGGGACAGTAGGTGGAAAATTACTAAGAGGAAACACCAGGGTTAAAGGAACTTCTTGCTAGACTAACTCATCAGAATTTTTGCTGAAGGCGGGCCAGAATGATAAGAGGTTGAAGCTGGTTAGATACCAAAGGTGGGAGATTTTTGCGGAACTGACTGAGCAGGATTCTTGCTCAAACTGGATTTTACAAAGGCAGAGAGGGAAGCCCAGGATCTGGTCTAGCTAAGTACAGGGATTAAAGGAGCCTGATTAAAATTTGGTCAAAGGAGAGAGCCTCGGTTACGTGTCCTCCCCCACCTCTGTATGCTTATTATACAGCATCAGGGGTTTCCCAAGAACGGAGGGATCACTACAGGGATGGCCAGCTTTTTAGTGTGTGGGACAATGGCATGTGGTTGTTAGACTAGGACTGTCTGTAGATATAAATCTATCTGAATAGAAATGGAATCATCTATTTGGATAGATTTACTAGCTGGCTGCATGCAATATATAGCTATTAGGTTATGGGCAAATTGTCTCTATTTATTGATATAGACATTAATTTATTCAATGAAGGACATACATGGTCATCTGTAAATAGGCCTCCCTTCCCATCCATGTTAACTTGAGTTCTTGCTGCAGATTTCACAGCTTTTCAATCTACTCTGCAGTTAATCTGAAGTTAATGACTGTCCTCTCAAGTATCTCCCATGGTTTCTATACTAGATTCCCTCTGTTTTCCCTAGAAGGGAGCACAGATTAGGATTAGAATTAAGGGATTCCCCTTGCCCTGGTGTGTCCAGGGGCATTTTACCAATGAGAAGTACTTGCAGGATGTAAGGAAGTTGAAATGAAGGTATTTAACCCAGACAACCTCTCTGCAACATTGCCCTGGGGTTGGTAGACTTCCTTCAGGAAAGGTCAGGTGGAATCCCTCTCTCTATACAGCCATCCCCTCAAATTCCCATAAGCAGTGCCCTTCCCCAGGCACTTTGGAGCCTGCAGTGTGGTGAATCTGTGTTATTGCTGTCCCTGGGTGCTAGGCTGTTTCTTGCTGGTTTTCTTTCTTTTTTTTTTTTTTCTTTTTTTCTTTTTTTTTTATTTTCAGCATAACAGTATTCCTTGTTTTTGCACCACACCCAGTGCTCCATGCAATCTGTGCCCTCTCTAATACCCACCACCCAGTTCCCCCAACCTCTCACCTCCTGCTGCTTCAAACCCCTCAGATTGTTTTTCAGAGTCCATAGTCTCTCATGGTTCACCTCCCCTTCCAATTTCCCCCAACTCCCTTCTCCTCTCTAACTCCCCTTGTCCTCCATGCTATTTTTTATGCTCCACAAGTAAGTGAAACCATATAATAATTGACTCTCTCTGCTTGACTTATTTCACTCAGTGTAATCTCTTCCAGTCCCATCCATGTTGCTTCAAAAGTTGGGTATTCATCCTTTCTGATGGAGTCATAATACTCCATAGTGTATATGGACCACATCTTCCTTATGCATTCGTCCATTGAAGGGCATCTTGGTTCTTTCCACAGTTTGGCGACCGTGGCCATTGCTGCTATAAACATTGGGGTACAGATGGCCCTTCTTTTCACTACATCTGTATCTTTGGGGTAAATACCCAGTAGTGCAATTGCAGGGTCATAGGAAAGCTCTATTTTTAATTTCTTGAGGAATCTCCATACTATTCTCCAAAGTGGCTGCACCAACTTGCATTCCCACCAACAGTGTAAGAGGGTTCCCCTTTTTCCACATCCCCTCCAACACATGTTGTCTCTTGTCTTGCTTTGGCCATTCTAACTGGTTAAGGTGATATCTCAATGTGGCTTTAATTTGAATCTCCCTGATGGCTAGTGATGATGAACATTTTTTCATGTGTCTGATAGCCATTTGTATGTCTTCATTGGAGAAGTGTCTGTTCATATCTTCTGCCCATTTTTTGATATGATTGTCTGTTTTGTGTGTGTTGAGTTTGAGGAGTTCTTTATAGATCCTGGATATCAACCTTTTGTCTGTACTGTCATTTGCAAATATCTTCTCCCATTCTGTGGGTGCCTCTTTGTTTTCTTGACTGTTTCCTTTGCTGTGCAGAAGCTTTTGATTTTGATGAAGTCCCAAAAGTTTATTTTCGCTTTTGTTTCCTTTGCTTTGGAGACGTATCTTGAAAGAAGTTGCTGTGGCTGATATCGAAGAGATTACAGCCTATGTTCTCCTCTAGGATTCTGATGGATTCTTGTCTCACATTGAGGTCTTTTATCCATTTTGAGTTTGTTTTTGTGTACGGTGTAAGAGAATAGTCGTGTTTCATTCTTCTACATATAGCTGTCCAGTTTTCCCAGCACCATTTATTGAAGAGACTGTCTTTTTTCCACTGTATATTTTTTTCCTGTTTTGTCGAAGATTGTTTGACCATAGAGTTGAGGGTCCATATCGGCTCCCTACTCTGTTCCACTGGTCTATGTGTCTGTTTTTATGCCAGTACCATGCTTTCTTGGTGATCACAGCTTTGTAGTAAAGCTTGAAATCAGGTAACGTGATGCCGCCAGTTTTGTTTTTCAACATTTCCTTAGTGATCAGGGTCTCTTCTGATTCCATACAAATTTCTGGATTATTTGCTCCAGCTCTTTGAAAAATACCAGTGGAATTTTGATCAGAATGGCATTAAAAGTATAGATTGCTCTAGGCAGTATAGACATTTTAACAATGTTTATTCTTCCAATCCAAGAGCATGGAATGGTCTTCCGTCTTTTTGTGTCCTCTTCAATTTCTTTCATGAGTGTTCTGTAGTTCCTCGAGTACAGATCCTTTACCTCTTTGGTTAGGTTTATTCCCAGGTATCTTATGGTTCTTGGTGCTATAGTAAATGGAAGGGATTCTCTAATTTCCCTTTCTGTATTTTCATTGTTAGTGTATAAGAAAGCCACTGATTTCTGTACACTGACTTTGTATCCTGCCACGTTACTGAATTGCTGTATGAGTTCTAGTAGTTTGGGGGTGGAGTCTTTTGGGTTTTCCATATAAAGAATCATGTCATCTGCAAAGAGAGAGAGTTTGACTTCTTCATTGCCAATGTGGATACCTTTTATTTCTCTTTGTTCTCTGATTGCTGTTGCTAGGACTTCTAATACTATGTTGAACAAGAGTGGTGAGAGTGGGCATCCTTGTCGTGTTCCTGATCTCAACAGAAAGGCTGCAAGCTTTTTCTTGCTGGTTTTCTTAATGCTGCACATGTCTTTGTATATAAGCCCTTTATTAAACTCTGCTCCGTCACCCAGGCTGACCATACCATCTGTTTCCTGCTAGACACGTGGTGAATGTAGCTTTTCATTGTTCTGAGATAAGGTTTTGAAATTCTCACCAAAGACATCAAGTCTGTCCACGTCTAAGTTGCCTTTCCTTGTATTTTCAAATTTAGTCATTCTCCTGGGGTTCCTACTTCTCTGAAGGCATCACTGGCCCCCAGTAACTCATTCCTCTGTTTGCCCTATCTGGGGGCAACTCACCCTCTCCTTCCACTTGGTTTGTCCTTGGGGAGAGGTATAACTGGAAAGGGGCAAGAAGGAATCATCTGCATCCTGGAAATAGTCTATGTCTCTTCCGGATTATGGCTGTACAGATCTATACGTACTTAAAATCTCATAAGCTATATGCTTGATATTTGTGTACTTACTGGGTGTGTGTTGTACCACAATAAAAGATTTATTAAGAATTGTAAAACAGAAAGAAAATTGATAACATATTTTAAGTGGGAATCAGAAAGCTATGGTGATAAGTGCCTTAATTTGCTAATCACTTAAATACTACAAATACTGAAAATGACAAATATACAAAGATTCCTTTAAACTGAACATAAACTATGTTAATACTATGGATTTGAATGACTGCATTTCTCTAATTCAGAGCCTTCATGAGCCTGAGTTATAACGGTTTTTAAATTCTGCTAAAGCTAGCTAAATTTTTTATTAATACATTTGGATAGCATAAAGAAAAATAAGATAAAGAAAACTTATTTAAGAATATTTCTAATTTTTTTTAAAGGAGTGCAGGCATATGAAAAAAAGGAAAAGGAATCAAGGTCTATAGACTATAAAAAAAATTTCCCTCTAGTCTTCATTCTTTTGTCTTATACACGTCCATTTTAGAGGCAACCACCTTCCTACATGTCTTTCTAGACATACACAAACAATCATATATGCACATTCTGTTCTCTCACACTTTAAAAAAAATGGCAAAATACCTATTAATGTTGTTCTGCCTCTTGGTTATTTCACTTAATACACCTCTTACGGGTTCATTCTATATCAGGAAAAGGTTTTGCACAATTTTTCAAAAAGGCTGTAAAATACCCATTATTTGGAAATATCATAACTTAAATATCCATGCAAGCACATGTACATTCATTGCCATATATCAGTAAATACTTCAGTTGTTTGGTTTTTGATATTCATTTTACTGCATCGCAGTGATTCCGTTGTATCCCTTCACTTCTCCTTCTGTGATTGAGTACGGAGCATAGTGACCCATGCCTACCCGGAGAGGTACAGAACAGAACACAGTGATAAACTGGAATTAAACCCTGTCCTCTAGAAATTTGAACCCTAGAGGGGAAAAGGAAACATAAGGAGAGATGACCAGATATTTTGCAAAGCTTTTCAAGTATAATATACCTAACCTGAAACTATTTTTCGTTTAATTTAGATCTATTAGTTCTTTGGTGAACAAAGAAAATCCTATTGAAAATTCAAATGTGCAGTTTCAAGTACCTATTAAGCTCGTTGGTTTCTCCTTCCTTCCTTCTCTCCTCTCGTTCTTCCTTCTCTCCTCTCGTCCTTCCTTCTCTCCTCTCGCCCTTCCTTCTCTCCTCTCGTCCTTTCTTTTTTACTTATTGTGTGGTCTTTATTTTACTCTATGTCACTTCATTCTTATTTCTTTGACTTTATTCGTATTTATACTTTATCCTATACTACTTCACTCATCTTGGGGATGAGCAGCTGAGAGGGGTTCTCTGGTAAATGAATGCCAAGGACAGAAAAGATCTTCCTAAGATCAAAAGGATGCCATTGTTTTTCCTTTGGCAAACTAAGTTCTCTCCGTAAAAACCAAGTCCTGGTGTTCCAGTCGTCTTCTTGGCCCCAGCGGAGCCCCCGGAGAGCTGTGATGATGGGTCAGACAGCTCAGAACCTGACTGCACCAGCCAAGTCTCTCTCTGTGCTATCATGTCAGAAGCTCCCTGAGGAGTTATTTTCATACATTTGAGCCTCAGCTTGGGCCTGGACAAACAAAGCCATTAATGGGTCGCAAGTCCTCCAGTCTCTCTTAAAACAGTTTCATAACGAATTTCTTTCAGTTAAAATAATAATTTCCCTTTTTACTTTTCTGACTAGACCCTGCCTGATGCAACGAAAATTCATAAAAATATACTATGATGTTACTAGTGCTCTGTCTAGGAAGCAGTTTGGAAGGAAAAGTTTTGTAAACCCAGATGAGCATAAAAAGAAAACCCAACATCTTCTAACCATCCCCATTCACTGAGGCTTTTCATTGTATAAAGAAAAATCCTCAGAGGACAAAATAAAGTTTGGATTTTACTAGTTAGCTTAAATACAAATAATTTGATTCTATTTTTTTTTTTTTATAAATACTGAATCTCTGATGTTGTCTAAAGCATTGAGCATTGACATATAACAGGTTTGTGTCCTTGATGGATGACAAAGTTATCAATGTAAACAACTTGAAGCTTGCTGTTTAGAACTGTAGTACACTAATAGAAACACTTTCCCTCAGGGCTCATGAAAACACCCACGTGGTGACAGCAGTTTTCACTTTCCATTTGGTTGGTTTGAAACATGGTTCTTAGTGCTTTTTGTCTGGCTGAGACCTTCATTTGGAAAATGATGGACTTTACTGCAGTGTGAATATCACTGAACTGTGCAGGGCAGCAAAAGGAAAAGATACAAATAAATCAAATTTTCACTAGGGATTAAAGTATTTAATTTTTATTTTCCTTTTAAGTGATGTGGTCCGTTGTGCATTTTATTTTACTTATTTATTTTTCTAAAGATTTTGTTGATTTATTTTAGAGAGGGAGCAGCAAGCATGAGTGGGAGGGGCAGGGAGAGAGAGAGAGAGAGAGACTCTCAAGCAGGCTTCCCGCTGAGCACAGAGCCCAAGCAGGGCTCAATCCCAGGACCCTAAGATCATGACCTTAGCTGAAACCATGAGTCGGGGGCTTAACCGACTGCCACCCAGGTGCCCTGGGATTAAAGTGTTTTAAAATGTCTATCATTTGGTAAAAAGTGGAGTGAGCACTTTTTGAATTTTAACTAAGTTTTCACCTTCCTTACTCTTCCTTCTTTCCTTATCCTCACTTGCCCCTTTCCTCCCTTCCTTTCATTTTTCTCCACTTTGGCCTTCTGTGAGGTCAAAGGGATAGTCACACGAACGGATTCACCCTCCCAGAGCCAATTCTCCGGTGACCTGCTGTAATCACTTCTCGGGCAGCACACTGAATGTTGTTACAGGACACACCTGTCCAATGCAGGACCAAGTAGGAAATGCAGCCTCAGGAGGCATATTCTGTGTATATGTACTGACGACAGCTAATCTGCCAAGAGTCTGTTTGTAAGAGCTTGGGCCTTCGTGCCTTTTCTGGTCGAATATCAGCAAAGAGGAGAGCCGGTGAAGCGCAATGCCCAGTTGCATGGTAAGAAACCTTAGCACAACAGACCATTCATCTCTCTAAGATTTCAGCTCCAAATGATCTCTTTAGACAAATTCTGGTAAGCCAGAGAAGAATATATTAAAGAAGAAAAAGATGAGACGCATTTATCCTTGTTTTTGTTTTTTGCATGTTGAAAGGAACCAAACCTAAAATACTGATCTAAAAAATAAATCTGGATAATTTTTTTTAAATCATGGAAATTCTAAAGAAGCAATGATAGGAGGACCCATAGCAGTACTTTCTGAAATCTACTTCACAAGGAAGTTCCCTTACCTAAGAAACTATTTGATGAGTGAGACACATCAAAAGAAGATAATAGCCTTTTCCCCCCACAGAAATAGTCTCAGAGGTAAACCGGCTGAGCTTGTCACCAACAAAGGGAAGAAAAATCATGCCTGATGAAGCAGGTATGATATGTCCTTTGCTAAAATTTCCACTTTACTTATAATACATTATTGAGCTTGACGGATATTGTCCTTATTATATGGGAAATACATATATATTAATAGAATTTTAGGTATTTGATGTTTAACAGAAATTATTATGTGGGTCCTTTTTCATTTTTTCTTTGCAATTCTAAGGAAATAATTCTTTCAGAGTCCTTTATGTCTGTTTATGTTATCTTTCTCCTTAAAGAATTAAGTTTGAAATTAAAGACAATGCAATTCTTCCTCCTCTCCAGAGTTGTTTGCAAGTGTTTCTTATTACCTCCCAGCAAAAATGACTAATAATTTCCTATGCTTGCCTCCTGTGATTGTTTACAATGTTGTCGCTCATTCGGCCCCTGGAAATGTTATTGGTTAAAAAATAATAATAAAAAAATAAAAGGTATAACAATAATATTTTCGGATAAAAGTGAGATGTCATAGTGGGTTTAACTTTGTTTAAAATTATTGTATTAAAATTATTGTATCTTTTTTGGAAGTGCATCTTCAAAGTGAAGGAACCTATTCTGCTATGTTCTTAAATAAAAAACAAAACCCTCAATGAGCTTGATTTCATGACACTTTCCTTGTTTAAGGAAGCAGGAGACCAGCAGCCACATTTGCTTTTGTAATTTGGGGCCAAGAACTTACAGGTAGAGGCTTAAAGTATTATTACCTTTGACATTACCTTCACAATTCATTCATGTAGTAACTTTTTAAGTAAATGTGTGGCTCTTACTCTTTTTGTCTTGCTCTAACACTTAAATGTTTAAAGGCTTCCCTGATAGAGATAACCTTGGGTCAGAAACTTGAGATTAAGTTCAGGAAGCTGTTTCATACCTTCTTTCCTCCCACACAAGATAAGTAAGAGGAAATAAACGACATTCACTTTACAAACCCAAGAGTTTAAGTTATAGCAATTCTTTTAAGCATTAAGATTTCAAAAATAAAACTTCAAACTCCCCAAATTATACCATGAACTATTGAAGAGTATACATTTTGTACAAGGAATGCTGTGTTTATGGAAAGACAGTGACAAATGATTAATTTTGTGGTACTTGTTAGCTACCTATAAAGATAATTTTTAAAAGAATTAAAGAAAAAACTTTAAATTCACAAAAAGAAAGAAAATAAAAAGCAGAATAAAGTTAATTTATTAAGGAGTTAATTTGGTATTTAAGACTTCAATATATTCAGGGACGCCTGGGTGGCTCAGTGGGCTAAGCCTCTGCCTTTGGCTCAGGTCATGATCTCAGGGTCCTGGGATTGAGCCCTGCCTCGGGCTCTCTGCTCAGTGGAGAGCCTGCTTCCCGCACACGCCCCCCCCCCCCCCCCCCCGCCTACCTCTCTGCCTACTTGTGATCTCTGTCAAATAAATAAATAAATAAATTTGTAAAAAAAAAAAAAAAAGACACCATCTTAATAAAAAAAAAAAGACTTCAAAATATTTAGTATTTTATGGCTTAAGTGATAAGTGATCAGATAATTTGTAATGTTTGTTCCAAAGTTGATAATCTAGTCTAAAAAGGACTGGAATAAGTCTTCATCCTTTTTACCTCTTACTTCTCTGTGTTTTGGTTTCTCAAGTTCAACTCCATTGCATACTATTTGATTGGCACAATTAAAACCCATGTAAAGAAAAATGCTAACCTGAGAAGTTAAATTATTAAATCCAAATAAAATGTGCCGTAATGTTAAAATGTCAAATAATACACAATAGAAAAAATTGCTGAGCTATAGTAGCAAATATGGTAAATCATTTTCAAAGGTACTTATATTCTCATTTAATGTATTCTTCTCAGGCCAAAGTCCATTTCTCCAACCTGGCTTTAGATCTCAGTAATGCTCGTCGTTGGTCATCAGAGTCATACATCCAGTCTTGTCCCCGGAAAAACAAATCAAACCTCAGTCCTACTCTGAGTAAGTCAGTCTCATTATTCTCCATTTTCAGGGCAACAGCATAAATTATGTAAAGTGTCAGTTTAAACCATGAGCACCCTTGTGTGTCAAATTTGTTACCAATAGAAGCCTTGCAATCTGTGGACGGGAGACCTCAACTTAAATTTGAATTCATGGATGCAGTTGCTATATGAAAGGAGATAACCCATGAGATTTACAGAATCTTTCATTTCAGTATTTCCTCCTCCTTTTTTTCAGAGATTACTCATGCATATAATTTGGTAGGCTTTAGCACATTTTCAGTTTATCATTAATTGCCCTAAATGCAAAAAACCATATTGTTCACATTGGAAAGAGAAATGTTTCTTAAATTGAATAGGACATAACAAGCAACAGGATTCAAAGCATATGCAAATACCCACAAGAGAAATTAAGGAATGAAAAAAAGCACAATCTTTAGACTGTAATTATTGTTTGAGCTAAACACTGAATAATAGTTCCATAGGTCCTGGTTACTCCTGAGGGGATTCTTGATCTGTCTCTAGATTTAGAATCCCGAGTAAGGGCTGCATATTAGTGCAACCAGAACATGGGCATTTACCTAGGTTGCTTAGGTGGTTATAACTGGGTTACTTAGACGTTGGGTGACAATATTCATTTCGTTGTCTTTAGTTCCTTCCGAGTTAAGGGACAGTCTTTAGACTAATAGTAGAGGCATCTCCAGAGAGCCAGTGAGAAATGCAGAATCTCAACCTCCATCCCAGAATCAGAATCTATGTTTTGAAACGATCCCTAGGGGATTCCTGTGTACATTAAAATTTAGGAAGCAATGCTCCTGGTAGATAGGGAGTTCAACTGGGGATTAGAATTGCAGCTAGCTGGGCCTTTCAGAAAATTTGTCCAAAAACAATTTTCATTATTTTTCCTCTTTCTTTTATAGAATGGAGAGAAACATAGTATTTTTGGAAAAGACTAATAGTATCCACAGGACAAAGACGATGAATTCACCTGATCTTTGGAACCCTCCAGAAGTACAATTTTGCTTTGGTTTGGTCAACAACTCATGCCCTAGAAATGTGAGGTCTGTGTTGAGTGTGTGTACCATGTACATTGTCATGATTGGTGCTATAGTGATGACCATGATGGGCAACCTGGCTGTGATCATTTCCATTGCCCACTTCAAGCAGCTCCAGTCCCCAACCAATTTCCTGATCCTCTCCATGGCCACCACGGACTTTTTGTTGAGCTGTGTGGTCATGCCTTTCAGTATGGTCAGGTCCATCGAGTCCTGCTGGTATTTTGGAGACCTCTTTTGCAAAGTCCACAGCTGCTGTGACATCATGCTCTGTACCACGTCTATCTTTCACCTCTGCTTCATCTCTGTGGACCGCTACTATGCTGTCTGTGACCCTTTGCATTATGTCACCAAAATTACCATCCCTGTGATAGAGGTCTTTCTGTTCATCAGTTGGTCCATCCCCATCTTTTTTGCCTTTGGCCTGGTATTCTCAGAGTTCAACATAATTGGTGCAGAAGACTTTGTTGCAGCCATTGACTGTACAGGTTTGTGTGTATTGATATTTAACAAGCTCTGGGGGGTGCTGGCCTCCTTTATAGCCTTTTTTCTCCCTGGGACTGTAATGGTGGGGATTTACGTACACATTTTCACAGTAGCTAGGAAGCATGCTAGGCAAATTGGCATGGGTCCTACCAGGAAACAGGCAGGGTCAGAAAGCAAAATGAAAGTATCATCCAAGAAAGAAAGCAAGGCCACCAAGACTTTAAGCATAGTCATGGGAGTGTTTGTACTGTGCTGGCTGCCCTTTTTTGTCTTGACGATCACAGACCCTTTCATTAATTTTACAACTCCTGAAGATTTATACAATGCCTTCCTCTGGCTGGGTTATTTCAATTCCACTTTCAATCCCATTATATACAGTATGTTTTATCCCCGGTTTCGCAAGGCTTTGAGGATGATTGTCACGGGAACCATCTTCCAGCCTGACTCTTCCACCCTAAACCTATTTCCTGCAGATGCTTAGTCAATGTTCTCCATTCTCCAAAATTATTTTTTGGTCAGGGAATCTTGGATGCTCTTTCCCCCAAAGGGAGGGTCATGGACTTGCTGGATAAAGATAGTCTTCGTGTTGGTGTTGGACACCTAAACAGGAGGAATAGATCTAGCTTTCTGGGTGTACCAGAGCTACCAAATTGGTCCATTTCTGGGGTTCTGGGAAGGCATCTCCAATAAAAAGAAACTCTCTGTTGATTCCTGAATTTACAAAGGATTTGGAATTTCATCCTTTTGTTTTAAATCAAATGGGGATCCTCTTTTTTTCTTGTAAACATCAGAGGAGGAGACACAGTTATTTGATCTTCACACTCACTGGCAGCCACGCTGGGTTAATCTAAGTCTTTCTTAAGATTATTGTTATATCTTAGAGGAGTGGGAGAGTGAGCTTGAGTACACTGGGAACCTAGATTATTGAGCATGTGCGTGATGTGAATGTGAAGGGGAGAAGGAAGCAGACAGGCGCAGCTACTTTCTTTCTTTTTTTTTTTTTTTTTTTTTTTTTGGTGGTTGGTGGTGGTGGTTTTGACTTAAACCTCTTTCAAAAAGGATTGATGTGAGTTTTGTGATATTTTGATTAAAGTTTTTTTGAATAAGAAGAATGAATAAAGAAAGAGTTTAGGAATATATTTTTTTCATTCTCCCAATATATAATGTATATATATATACTCATATATATGGAGAGAGAACATGGGTATAAACATATAGGTGGTATTTCCACCTCTTTGAGTGTCTGTGTGTACATACTAATTATTCACCAAGCTCGATCTTCATTCACAAACTGAAGTTCCTGCCCTACCCCAGAGTCCTAGGATAATACTTACTGCCTCAAATGTCTCTTCATGTCTCTTTCTTTCTCTTCTTTCTACCCCATAAACTTATTTTGTCCTTTACAATCTTCTTTTCACCCTTCACACCATCACCCTGTCTCTCTAATTTGGTGGTTCTTCTCCACCAGGGACAGATTTACCCCTTGTGGACCTTTGGCAATGTCAGGAGACATTTTTGGTTTTCACAGTCAGGGAGGAAGTGCTACGGACATCTAGAAGGTAGAGCTGAGGAATACGGCTCAGCTGTCTACAATGCACAGAGCAGCCCCCACAAAAAAAGGTTATCTGGCCCCAAACTTCAACAGTTCCGTGGTTGAGAAGTCCCGCTTTAACCTTAGCTAAGCGCACAGCCTCAATATTCACATCTATGTAGACTTCTTTCAAATATATTTATTTCCAGCTATATCATTTCTTCCAAACTTGAGTCCCTCATTTCTTATTACCAATGAAGTATCTTTCTGAATGCTCCATCAAGATCTCAAACTCAACGTATCCAGCATCCTCCCTCTATGGGCACCCTACCACACCCCAAACCTGTTTCTCTGATTCCAGCTTTGTAACAGAGTTGAAAGTACACAGGTGTGTTGGTTCCTCACTGGACTAGAAGCTTCTTTTGTATGACGCTGTACCTTTCTATTTTCTATTTTTGTATCCCACAGTGTCTGGTATGGTTCCATTTCCATAAAAATCTTTGAACATGTTCACTGGATAACAGAAACATAAAAACTCTGAAGAAAATGAGAATTACTCAAATTCACAGAAATAAATAATTATAAGGTTAGACAAGTGGGGGCTCCTTCTCAAGTGGGAGAGAAGATGGAAGAAAGAGCCTACTTATAAAGAAGAAAGGGATCTGAATTTAATTCCTGTTCTCTTTGGTCATATGTGTACAATATTCTATTAGGGAACGTGGGGACAGGGCCAATAGAGGTGCTTAGAGGAAAATGACTTACTGACTCAGAAACATTTGCAACCTTTAAAATGAAGCTTTCATGCTCATAGAGTGAGCTTCCTGAGAATAGAAATAAGATCTCCCCTTCCCTTTCCTAGTGACTCACTAGTGGAAGTGCTTCATAGAACGATTTGGTCATATAGAAATATTGCTCACTATCTTGTAATGGCAGATTGGGAAATTTCTCAAATGCAGATATTCAATAGAAGGACTCTTCCAGCCAAGTAGAATATATCTGCAAACTTAGAACTGTTTATATGCAGCTGATGCATTTTATTTATAACTTGGCCTACTTTTGCAGGAAGGAAGGTTGCATTTCAGAATGATAACCTTCAGACACTGATAAGTTGAAAAGGGAAAACTTGTTACCATTAGCAGAGGTTTTAATGTTAAGTGCATTTTATTACAATAATTCTTATAGTAATATCAGAATATTTGGTTAAGCAAACCCCTCCATTCTATGATCTGGCCAAATGACATCACACATCCAGGCAAGACATCTTAACCCTAGAGGTTTCTAATGTTTATATATATATTTATATAAATTTTAATATAATTATACATAATATTATCATATAATACATATAATCATATAATTATATGTAATTATATAATTTATACACTTTATATAATTATGTATAAAATTGTTTATATAATTTTGTATAGTTATGCATAAATTATATAAATATATTAATATACTCATATAATACATAATAAATATATGTAATATAATATATACATATATACATATATATACACACAAATATGTAAATCTTAAATGCTATTGGGAACGTTTTTGCTTTTTTGACTCTATCCTCACTGTAAACTATTTATTGGGAGTGACTCATTACTCCAAAACACATTTAATAATATCTCTATCAGGTTGAGAATTTCCAGTACTCTCTGGATCTACATGTTCTGTTGAATATTAAGAAGCTCCAGTGGGGCACCTGGGTGGTTCAGTTGACTGGGCATCTGCCTTGGGCTTGGGTCATGGTCCCTGGATCCTGGGATGGAGCCCCACATCAGGTTCCCTGCTCAGCGGGGAGTCTGCTTCCCCCTCTCTCTGCCCTTCTCCCTGCTTGTGTGCTCTCTTTCTCACTCTCTCTCAAATAAATAGATATATTTTTTAAAAAGTGTCTCCTGAGGACTGTATTTATTATTTGGTCATTTGAATATAGCATATTTAGGTCCTGAGATGTTTCAGCAAATTATTATTATTATTATCAAAGGACAGGATTTGAAATCAAAATTGGGTTTTGAGATGCTTAGTGGAGTATTGGTTTATTCTTTAATGGTTGCAGGAATACAGTCCTGCAGGAGGCTATATCCTCTGCCCCTAATCCTGAAGGCAACATGCCAGAGGCTAGGGTACTCCTTCTGTTTGAAGAATCAAAGCAGCAGGAGGAGTTCCTCAACTCAGGCTTTAGGCTGAGCGAGACCTCCTTCCTGCACCTGATGGGGTAATAGAGCACTGCAGGGTGGCAGGAACGTTTTACCATCGGCTTTCCGTGATGAGTCTTCCTTCCTCTTTAAGAGATTCAACAAGGTGGTTGAACTGCTAGAACCTAGGGACTGAACAGGAAGGGCAGCCCTTCACTCAGTACATAACTCATTTTGTCGTTTGATCTCAGAATAGCATAAAACATGCGACAATATCAAGGAACTCGGATCTGAGGCCACAGGTCCTTTTTGCAGGCCAGCATTTTCTTTTGCCCACTAAAAGCATAGCTAAACAGAGGAGAAATGAAAGAGCAAGTGGAAGCTTCTGTTGCAATCATAATCACTCCTTACCTTCATAAAGAACTTCTGTCATGTACAAAATATGCCCGTGAACATCAGCTCAATTATTACTCAAAACACCACCACAAGCTCTTCCCTAGTGGGAGGTGGCTAGTCCTAGGAAAAGTGAATCATTCCATTATTATTCCAAATCCAATGTTCTTTCCAGAAGGTATCTAGGTTGACTAGAGCAGCCATTATCTCAGGAGGACGATGGCTGCCATGGACACCGTGCTCTCTGTATTGAAAACCACTCAGTTCAATAAACATGTACTGAGCATCTACTATGTGCCAGGGGCTGCTTTGAGTGTTTGTGGTTCAGAGATGAATAAAACTGAAATCCTGGCTTCAAGGGAGTTACGGTCTAATAGGAGAGACATAGCCACTTAATTACCCAACATGGTAATATGTTCTGTGATAGAGCCAGGCACAATAAGCTATGGGAATATGGAGGAGGAAATTTTTGCCCAGCTTGGGGTATAGGGAAAACTGTCAAAGCAATGTGTCATCAGATTGAACAAGGGAGCCATTTCCAACCACTGAAATATCTAATCTTAGCATTCCCTATAACCTCTAGCTCAAACCCCAGTTCCTTTAAGAGATTATGCAACTTCTCCAATATTATAAGATTCAAAGCCAGGTCTATCTCTTGATAAATCCCATGGTTTTTACCTCATCTACTGCTACCTAAGTTTTTCCTTTCATATGCGTTTAATTGGTCTATGGATTACAGAGGGGCTACTAAAAACTGGAAAATTTATACTCCTTAAAATAATTGCTTATATATTTATTTATCTTCAAGGGAATTTTTTTTTACAATTCTTTCTGTTAAAAAAAAGAAAAGAAAGGAAAGGAAAAGGAAATAAAAGAAAAGAAAGCCCTCACTTCCTCAGACCTTAGTCATCAAAAGTGATTGCTGTTTTAGACTACAAAAACGAGCAGAGGCAATTCTTAAACACTTACTAACTCCTTGTCCCTAACATTGCTATAGATTTACACGTTCCTTGGAGATTATTGGTTAGATTTTTTTTTTTTTTTTTTTTTTTTTAGAATGTTGCCTAGTCACCTTTCTCTCTACTGGACCAAAATTCATAGTTTATTTCAAGGGAGTCTGACATTGCTTAGGCAGGAAAACACTAATATTCCTGTCTTGTGGCCTAGAATAGTGACTTTAGCGATATTAAAATAGCAAGACTAATTGTTAAAATCCTAAATCTAAACAACACTTTGACTATCTCATAAACATTTCACTTACCCTTATTTCCTATGTCTTAAAATAAATAGCCCTTTGGGGAAAGCTGGTGGAAAGGAACATCACTGAGTCCTGAGATAAGCAAGAAAACCTAGAGGCTCTAGACGCCAATGACTTTTGCTCCTAGCTGTTATGTAACTGGAATGTATTTCTGAAAGTGAGTGGAAGAGGGGACAAGAGCCCTAACTTGGGAGGGTTGACACAGGGGCTGAACCAATATCCACTCACACTCTTGTCTGTCCAATTCTGCTTACTCTGTGACAGGAACTGTTCTTAACATTCATTCATCGTCATGATAAAACTCTGGTGTAGGTAGTGTATTATACTCAATTAATGGATGAGAAAACTGGGTGCAGAGAATTAGGTAATCTCTGATCTAGGGATCACAAAACTAGAAATAGTCTTTTTAAATTCTGTATCTCCAAATAGACTTGTGATTGCATATTGCATTTCAGATTTGATGTAATACATCCCCCCAAACAAACAAAAAAGCACAAAACTTTTTTTTTTTAAGAGAGAATTTCCTCCTTCAGGCCTTATTTTATTTGTAAGGGATTTGTTCCTATTTTTCACACACTCTTGGTCACATAAACTTAGAACTGTAAGACTTCCTGGCTGATCGCAGATGGACTATGTCTTTTTTTTTTTAAAGATTTTATTTATTTATTTGACAGACAGAGATCACAAGTAGAGAGGCAGGCAGAGAGAGAGGAAGAAGCAGGCTCCCTGCTGAGCAGAGAGCCCGATGTGGGGCTCGATCCCAGGACCCTGGGATCATGACCTGAGCCGAAAGCAGAGGCTTTAACCCACTGAGCCACCCAGGCGCCCCTGGACTATGTCTTATAAACTGAAGGGTGTCATGGTTTGTGGTAACGCAGGATCCTTCCTGGTCTGATTATCAAGTTCTGGAGTCAGAAATCTGTTTCCGTGAACATGGACTTGGTACGAGGCAAATTTCCAGCAATCACTACTGAGGTTAGCCTAGGCTTTGTAGAGAAGGTAGAGATGCCTGCCAACTTCCTTCTTTTTTTTTTCTCCATTTTCTTTCCTTCATTCTTTTTGACCTCTACACCTTCTATGAAAGACTCTGCTGGCAGATGTAATCTCTTGTCACCTTTAGCATTATGTCATTTTTGCAACGTCATTTTGACTTATATTGTGTAATGATCTCTCTAAGGCCATAAAGAGGCATTTCATCCTCTGGAGGTTTGGTACCAAGAATCAGAGAGTGCAGAATATGGTTGAATATATTATTTTCCATATCCATGTGAAGTAGGGACATGTAAGTCTAATTATAGGTATTCTTACCAATTAGGAGAGAGAGGGATGAAGGGTATAAATCATGACGTAGGCAGTAACAGAACCAGAATCTAACTGCTGTGTTCAGGGCACTTTTTCATCTACTGTGATTTCTCTAACGAAGATAAACATAAGAGCTAAAAAAAAAAAAAAAATGATGAATCCAATGTGGAGGTCAAAAACCAAAGGGATTATGATCAATTATTCTCAACTATTTTGTTGAAAAAATTGTACACGAATAATCCTAAAGCAGAAGGGATATATGAAACTTACCAAAAATAAAACTAAAGAACATATAAAACCAGTGTCTTTAATGATCTCTAATTAATTGGCAGGATAAGTGATCCTGTCCCAAGCAGGAGCCTCAAACTACTGAGGCTTGTGAATAGTGCAAACTAGGTCCCTTGGTGCTCCTCTAGCCCTCATTTGTGTGACATACACACTGAGGACTAGTTTCTATTTGGAGTATAAAATCATATCCTGATTGCACATCTGTCATCTTTGCTGCTGGGAGAGAATTCTACATACCTATGTTCACCTGCTATAAGAGGGCTTCTTCTGATGAAGTGATTCTGATTCCTACCTATGTAAGCAGCTTAGAAATGTTGAATTCATTTTATTAAAACTTGTTTAAAATTTCACAGGTTAGTGTTAAGATAGAAGAAATACTTTTTCAAATCACATAGCTCTTTAGAGATGTATAAACAATGTGTGTTCTCTTTAAGAATTGTGCAGCAGCAGAACTGAAATCAGGTCATTCTCTATTCTTTTAATTATTTGCATTTTGAATGATTTTCTAGGAAAAGGTGACATGTAATTAAAAATCGTAAGCTGTGGATTTTACTGTCATTTTATTTAAGTCTTGAAGGGAGGAGCCAGAAGTTACTCCTTCCCCAAGTGATGATTTGTTACAAAGAATGAATTCTTCCTTTGGTTCAGACTTATAACTTAAAGTCTCACTTTACACTTGACAATGGGTGCAATTATCAAAATGGCAGAGGCACCCTCTCAATAATTGTATAATGCTACTGTGACATTGCCTGTTTTGTCTTTGTGGGAACATTTAACTTACATTCTTCTTCTTTTTCCTTAAAGATATAGTCTACATTAATTTCAAAAGTGCCCAGTCAGACAAAACAGAGTTAGCAGAGAAGTGACTCTTGAGAGATCTTAAATCCCATGTTGCTTTGATTTTTGGAGCACATTTTATTCAGTACCTGAGGAAATTGTACTAGGTTCCAAACCGCTCTTCAGTTTCTCCTCTATGTCTTTTTTGGGGGGTGGGACAGGTGGCCAGTTCCCAGAGAGAGAGGAAAAGAAGAAATCATAAATGAGCGCTGTCCTCATCCAAGGTGCTGAAGAACTCTCCATAACATTCTGCTACCAGGTGAACGGGTCTTGCCCCAGGACAATCCATCCTCTGGACATTCGGTTGGCCATCTACCTGGCTTGTGCATTAGGCATGGTGATTACGGTCCTAGGAAATTTGTTTGTGGTGTTTGCTGTGTCCTACTTCAAAGTGCTTCACTCTCCCACCAACTTCTTACTGCTTTCCCTGGCCCTGGCTGACATGTTTCTGGGTCTACTAGTGATGCCCCTCAGCATCGTTCGCTCAGTAGAGAGCTGCTGGTACTTTGGAGACTTCCTCTGCCACCTGCATACCTACTTGGACACCCTCTTCTGCCTCACCTCCATCTTCCATCTCTGTTTCATTTCCATAGACCGCCACTGTGCCATCTGTGAGCCCCTGATCTATCCCTCCAAGTTCACGGTCAGGGTGGCCGTCAGGTACATCCTGGCAGGGTGGGGGATCCCAGCAGTTTACACTGCCTTCTTCCTCTACACAGATGTGGTAGAGAATGCACTCAGTCAGTGGCTGGAAGAGATGCCTTGTGTTGGCAGTTGCCAACTGCTATTCAATAAGTTTTGGGGCTGGCTAAACTTTCCTATGTTCTTTTTCCCCTGCCTCATCATGATCAGCTTGTATGTGAAGATTTTTGTGGTTGCCACAAGGCAGGCCCAACAGATCAACACCTTGAGCAAAAACCTGGCTGGGGCTTCCAAACGTGAAAGAAAAGCTGCCAAGACTCTGGGCATCGCTGTGGGGATATTCCTCTTGTGTTGGCTTCCCTTCACCATTGACACGCTGGTTGACAGCCTTCTTAACTTCATCACACCACCACTGATCTTTGACATTATTATTTGGTTTGAATACTTCAACTCAGCCTGCAACCCTATCATCTATGTTTTTTCCTACAGATGGTTCAGAAAGGCACTGAAACTCTGCCTGAGTTGGGAGATCTTCTCATCTCGGACACGCACTATTGATTTGTACCAAGAATGACTTCTTTAGCTGAAGGCAGGCAAGGGGTAGGAAGGATGAATGGTGCTGTGACAGTGGGCTGTGTGGTGTCATGAGATTGTGGACATGCTTCTTAGGGCACCATGGTTTGAGTGGTGGGGAAAACAAAAAACTTCTTAATTCAAAAAGAAATAAAGTCCTTCTTTATTCAGTGTTTCTATAGGAGAGTGTAGGAAAGGAGAGAATGAAGTCAACTGAATATTCCTTGGATAAGTTAAAATTCTGTGAAAATATTAGGCTCCTTGTTTGTTACTTCATTGAGACAGAGGAGATACAGAGGTGAAGGAAAAGAGCACAGAAGCTGGGATTTCTGAATCCTCTCCTGGTTCTGCCATCTGCCAGTGCCGGGTGAGACTATTTTGGCAATCTTTGAATTCCTTTGTATCTCACAGAGTTTCAGATAGAAAATTAGGGTTTCATACTGTTTGTGCTCTAATATTGTGTAATTTAATTTTCAGCAATATTAGTTGCATCCTAATTCACATCACTTTTCATAGTCATAGTTAAGTGTTTGGATTGTTTCTTTTTCATAATGTTCCCTTAGAATCCCTGTCTTTGTGGAACCCCACCACTAAGCAGGATTGTAAGCCGGATTCGTCCATTTCAATGATTACTGAGTAAATGTATTTTATTCTTAAATGGAAATCTCCTCCTTTTCCTTTAATAATTGAAACTTGGAAATAGTGGACTATTTTGTAAAGTGATAATGATCCACATCTTGCCATTGTAATATTTCTTCCTTTTTAAAAATCACGTAAGTTAGACCTACTATCTTTCCAGGGACACCAGTATATGATTTTCTTTGGAAAAACAAGTACCTATCCCACACGCTTGTTCAGCATTGAACCAAGTGTTTCTTACAAGCTGTTACTAGTAAAGGCACTGACATCTTTTATGTACATTTTGCTTCTGTCTTCTTCCTAAATCTTTTCCAACAGGTCTCTAGTAATTCCCACATTTCTTACTGAATGTTTTTCAAATCAATAATTGCTTGTTTGGAAAACTTACTTGTAAATTAATTTGAGGTCTCTGAAGTACAAATAATATGGATAGATGTAACATAGATATAAACATAAGCCAATCAATCTCCATAAATAAAGAAGTAATGTTTTAGTTTGTCCTTGAAGTTAGTTGAAATGAGTTCATTTTACTCCATTTCTTTCTTTCTGGATAGAAAGATAACTTCTATTGACTTTATTGTCTTTCTTAATTAAAAATTATTTATTGTAGGGGCGCCTTGGTGGCTCAGCGGGTTAAGCCGCTGCCTTTGGCTCAGGTCATGATCTCAAGGTCCTGGGATTGAGCCCTGCATTGGACTCTCGGCTCAGCAGGGAGCCTGCTTCCCCCCTCTCTCTCTGCCTGCCTCTCTGCCTACTTGTAATCTCTGTCTGTCAAATAAATAAATAAAATCATTAAAAAAAATCACTGCGCGGTGTGTGTGTGTTAAAGAATAAATTATTCATCCCCTCATCAATGGTAGCGAGACAGACTTTATTCAAGGGAGGCTACTACAGCATGGTTTGTATTGTAGGGGAGATTGGACTCAACTCTGACTCCCACAAACTCCAGTGGGGATCTATTCACAAAGAACTGGGTATGGGACAGTAGGTGGAAAATTACTAAGAGGAAACACCAGGGTTAAAGGAACTTCTTGCTAGACTAACTCATCAGAATTTTTGCTGAAGGCGGGCCAGAATGATAAGAGGTTGAAGCTGGTTAGATACCAAAGGTGGGAGATTTTTGCGGAACTGACTGAGCAGGATTCTTGCTCAAACTGGATTTTACAAAGGCAGAGAGGGAAGCCCAGGATCTGGTCTAGCTAAGTACAGGGATTAAAGGAGCCTGATTAAAATTTGGTCAAAGGAGAGAGCCTCGGTTACGTGTCCTCCCCCACCTCTGTATGCTTATTATACAGCATCAGGGGTTTCCCAAGAACGGAGGGATCACTACAGGGATGGCCAGCTTTTTAGTGTGTGGGACAATGGCATGTGGTTGTTAGACTAGGACTGTCTGTAGATATAAATCTATCTGAATAGAAATGGAATCATCTATTTGGATAGATTTACTAGCTGGCTGCATGCAATATATAGCTATTAGGTTATGGGCAAATTGTCTCTATTTATTGATATAGACATTAATTTATTCAATGAAGGACATACATGGTCATCTGTAAATAGGCCTCCCTTCCCATCCATGTTAACTTGAGTTCTTGCTGCAGATTTCACAGCTTTTCAATCTACTCTGCAGTTAATCTGAAGTTAATGACTGTCCTCTCAAGTATCTCCCATGGTTTCTATACTAGATTCCCTCTGTTTTCCCTAGAAGGGAGCACAGATTAGGATTAGAATTAAGGGATTCCCCTTGCCCTGGTGTGTCCAGGGGCATTTTACCAATGAGAAGTACTTGCAGGATGTAAGGAAGTTGAAATGAAGGTATTTAACCCAGACAACCTCTCTGCAACATTGCCCTGGGGTTGGTAGACTTCCTTCAGGAAAGGTCAGGTGGAATCCCTCTCTCTATACAGCCATCCCCTCAAATTCCCATAAGCAGTGCCCTTCCCCAGGCACTTTGGAGCCTGCAGTGTGGTGAATCTGTGTTATTGCTGTCCCTGGGTGCTAGGCTGTTTCTTGCTGGTTTTCTTTCTTTTTTTTTTTTTCTTTTTTTCTTTTTTTTTATTTTCAGCATAACAGTATTCCTTGTTTTTGCACCACACCCAGTGCTCCATGCAATCTGTGCCCTCTCTAATACCCACCACCCAGTTCCCCCAACCTCTCACCTCCTGCTGCTTCAAACCCCTCAGATTGTTTTTCAGAGTCCATAGTCTCTCATGGTTCACCTCCCCTTCCAATTTCCCCCAACTCCCTTCTCCTCTCTAACTCCCCTTGTCCTCCATGCTATTTTTTATGCTCCACAAGTAAGTGAAACCATATAATAATTGACTCTCTCTGCTTGACTTATTTCACTCAGTGTAATCTCTTCCAGTCCCATCCATGTTGCTTCAAAAGTTGGGTATTCATCCTTTCTGATGGAGTCATAATACTCCATAGTGTATATGGACCACATCTTCCTTATGCATTCGTCCATTGAAGGGCATCTTGGTTCTTTCCACAGTTTGGCGACCGTGGCCATTGCTGCTATAAACATTGGGGTACAGATGGCCCTTCTTTTCACTACATCTGTATCTTTGGGGTAAATACCCAGTAGTGCAATTGCAGGGTCATAGGAAAGCTCTATTTTTAATTTCTTGAGGAATCTCCATACTATTCTCCAAAGTGGCTGCACCAACTTGCATTCCCACCAACAGTGTAAGAGGGTTCCCCTTTTTCCACATCCCCTCCAACACATGTTGTCTCTTGTCTTGCTTTGGCCATTCTAACTGGTTAAGGTGATATCTCAATGTGGCTTTAATTTGAATCTCCCTGATGGCTAGTGATGATGAACATTTTTTCATGTGTCTGATAGCCATTTGTATGTCTTCATTGGAGAAGTGTCTGTTCATATCTTCTGCCCATTTTTTGATATGATTGTCTGTTTTGTGTGTGTTGAGTTTGAGGAGTTCTTTATAGATCCTGGATATCAACCTTTTGTCTGTACTGTCATTTGCAAATATCTTCTCCCATTCTGTGGGTGCCTCTTTGTTTTCTTGACTGTTTCCTTTGCTGTGCAGAAGCTTTTGATTTTGATGAAGTCCCAAAAGTTTATTTTCGCTTTTGTTTCCTTTGCTTTGGAGACGTATCTTGAAAGAAGTTGCTGTGGCTGATATCGAAGAGATTACAGCCTATGTTCTCCTCTAGGATTCTGATGGATTCTTGTCTCACATTGAGGTCTTTTATCCATTTTGAGTTTGTTTTTGTGTACGGTGTAAGAGAATAGTCGTGTTTCATTCTTCTACATATAGCTGTCCAGTTTTCCCAGCACCATTTATTGAAGAGACTGTCTTTTTTCCACTGTATATTTTTTTCCTGTTTTGTCGAAGATTGTTTGACCATAGAGTTGAGGGTCCATATCGGCTCCCTACTCTGTTCCACTGGTCTATGTGTCTGTTTTTATGCCAGTACCATGCTTTCTTGGTGATCACAGCTTTGTAGTAAAGCTTGAAATCAGGTAACGTGATGCCGCCAGTTTTGTTTTTCAACATTTCCTTAGTGATCAGGGTCTCTTCTGATTCCATACAAATTTCTGGATTATTTGCTCCAGCTCTTTGAAAAATACCAGTGGAATTTTGATCAGAATGGCATTAAAAGTATAGATTGCTCTAGGCAGTATAGACATTTTAACAATGTTTATTCTTCCAATCCAAGAGCATGGAATGGTCTTCCGTCTTTTTGTGTCCTCTTCAATTTCTTTCATGAGTGTTCTGTAGTTCCTCGAGTACAGATCCTTTACCTCTTTGGTTAGGTTTATTCCCAGGTATCTTATGGTTCTTGGTGCTATAGTAAATGGAAGGGATTCTCTAATTTCCCTTTCTGTATTTTCATTGTTAGTGTATAAGAAAGCCACTGATTTCTGTACACTGACTTTGTATCCTGCCACGTTACTGAATTGCTGTATGAGTTCTAGTAGTTTGGGGGTGGAGTCTTTTGGGTTTTCCATATAAAGAATCATGTCATCTGCAAAGAGAGAGAGTTTGACTTCTTCATTGCCAATGTGGATACCTTTTATTTCTCTTTGTTCTCTGATTGCTGTTGCTAGGACTTCTAATACTATGTTGAACAAGAGTGGTGAGAGTGGGCATCCTTGTCGTGTTCCTGATCTCAACAGAAAGGCTGCAAGCTTTTTCTTGCTGGTTTTCTTAATGCTGCACATGTCTTTGTATATAAGCCCTTTATTAAACTCTGCTCCGTCACCCAGGCTGACCATACCATCTGTTTCCTGCTAGACACGTGGTGAATGTAGCTTTTCATTGTTCTGAGATAAGGTTTTGAAATTCTCACCAAAGACATCAAGTCTGTCCACGTCTAAGTTGCCTTTCCTTGTATTTTCAAATTTAGTCATTCTCCTGGGGTTCCTACTTCTCTGAAGGCATCACTGGCCCCCAGTAACTCATTCCTCTGTTTGCCCTATCTGGGGGCAACTCACCCTCTCCTTCCACTTGGTTTGTCCTTGGGGAGAGGTATAACTGGAAAGGGGCAAGAAGGAATCATCTGCATCCTGGAAATAGTCTATGTCTCTTCCGGATTATGGCTGTACAGATCTATACGTACTTAAAATCTCATAAGCTATATGCTTGATATTTGTGTACTTACTGGGTGTGTGTTGTACCACAATAAAAGATTTATTAAGAATTGTAAAACAGAAAGAAAATTGATAACATATTTTAAGTGGGAATCAGAAAGCTATGGTGATAAGTGCCTTAATTTGCTAATCACTTAAATACTACAAATACTGAAAATGACAAATATACAAAGATTCCTTTAAACTGAACATAAACTATGTTAATACTATGGATTTGAATGACTGCATTTCTCTAATTCAGAGCCTTCATGAGCCTGAGTTATAACGGTTTTTAAATTCTGCTAAAGCTAGCTAAATTTTTTATTAATACATTTGGATAGCATAAAGAAAAATAAGATAAAGAAAACTTATTTAAGAATATTTCTAATTTTTTTAAAGGAGTGCAGGCATATGAAAAAAAGGAAAAGGAATCAAGGTCTATAGACTATAAAAAAAATTTCCCTCTAGTCTTCATTCTTTTGTCTTATACACGTCCATTTTAGAGGCAACCACCTTCCTACATGTCTTTCTAGACATACACAAACAATCATATATGCACATTCTGTTCTCTCACACTTTAAAAAAAATGGCAAAATACCTATTAATGTTGTTCTGCCTCTTGGTTATTTCACTTAATACACCTCTTACGGGTTCATTCTATATCAGGAAAAGGTTTTGCACAATTTTTCAAAAAGGCTGTAAAATACCCATTATTTGGAAATATCATAACTTAAATATCCATGCAAGCACATGTACATTCATTGCCATATATCAGTAAATACTTCAGTTGTTTGGTTTTTGATATTCATTTTACTGCATCGCAGTGATTCCGTTGTATCCCTTCACTTCTCCTTCTGTGATTGAGTACGGAGCATAGTGACCCATGCCTACCCGGAGAGGTACAGAACAGAACACAGTGATAAACTGGAATTAAACCCTGTCCTCTAGAAATTTGAACCCTAGAGGGGAAAAGGAAACATAAGGAGAGATGACCAGATATTTTGCAAAGCTTTTCAAGTATAATATACCTAACCTGAAACTATTTTTCGTTTAATTTAGATCTATTAGTTCTTTGGTGAACAAAGAAAATCCTATTGAAAATTCAAATGTGCAGTTTCAAGTACCTATTAAGCTCGTTGGTTTCTCCTTCCTTCCTTCTCTCCTCTCGTTCTTCCTTCTCTCCTCTCGTCCTTCCTTCTCTCCTCTCGCCCTTCCTTCTCTCCTCTCGTCCTTTCTTTTTTACTTATTGTGTGGTCTTTATTTTACTCTATGTCACTTCATTCTTATTTCTTTGACTTTATTCGTATTTATACTTTATCCTATACTACTTCACTCATCTTGGGGATGAGCAGCTGAGAGGGGTTCTCTGGTAAATGAATGCCAAGGACAGAAAAGATCTTCCTAAGATCAAAAGGATGCCATTGTTTTTCCTTTGGCAAACTAAGTTCTCTCCGTAAAAACCAAGTCCTGGTGTTCCAGTCGTCTTCTTGGCCCCAGCGGAGCCCCCGGAGAGCTGTGATGATGGGTCAGACAGCTCAGAACCTGACTGCACCAGCCAAGTCTCTCTCTGTGCTATCATGTCAGAAGCTCCCTGAGGAGTTATTTTCATACATTTGAGCCTCAGCTTGGGCCTGGACAAACAAAGCCATTAATGGGTCGCAAGTCCTCCAGTCTCTCTTAAAACAGTTTCATAACGAATTTCTTTCAGTTAAAATAATAATTTCCCTTTTTACTTTTCTGACTAGACCCTGCCTGATGCAACGAAAATTCATAAAAATATACTATGATGTTACTAGTGCTCTGTCTAGGAAGCAGTTTGGAAGGAAAAGTTTTGTAAACCCAGATGAGCATAAAAAGAAAACCCAACATCTTCTAACCATCCCCATTCACTGAGGCTTTTCATTGTATAAAGAAAAATCCTCAGAGGACAAAATAAAGTTTGGATTTTACTAGTTAGCTTAAATACAAATAATTTGATTCTATTTTTTTTTTTTTTATAAATACTGAATCTCTGATGTTGTCTAAAGCATTGAGCATTGACATATAACAGGTTTGTGTCCTTGATGGATGACAAAGTTATCAATGTAAACAACTTGAAGCTTGCTGTTTAGAACTGTAGTACACTAATAGAAACACTTTCCCTCAGGGCTCATGAAAACACCCACGTGGTGACAGCAGTTTTCACTTTCCATTTGGTTGGTTTGAAACATGGTTCTTAGTGCTTTTTGTCTGGCTGAGACCTTCATTTGGAAAATGATGGACTTTACTGCAGTGTGAATATCACTGAACTGTGCAGGGCAGCAAAAGGAAAAGATACAAATAAATCAAATTTTCACTAGGGATTAAAGTATTTAATTTTATTTCCTTTTAAGTGATGTGGTCCGTTGTGCATTTTATTTTACTTATTTATTTTTCTAAAGATTTTGTTGATTTATTTTAGAGAGGGAGCAGCAAGCATGAGTGGGAGGGGCAGGGAGAGAGAGAGAGAGAGAGACTCTCAAGCAGGCTTCCCGCTGAGCACAGAGCCCAAGCAGGGCTCAATCCCAGGACCCTAAGATCATGACCTTAGCTGAAACCATGAGTCGGGGGCTTAACCGACTGCCACCCAGGTGCCCTGGGATTAAAGTGTTTTAAAATGTCTATCATTTGGTAAAAAGTGGAGTGAGCACTTTTTGAATTTTAACTAAGTTTTCACCTTCCTTACTCTTCCTTCTTTCCTTATCCTCACTTGCCCCTTTCCTCCCTTCCTTTCATTTTTCTCCACTTTGGCCTTCTGTGAGGTCAAAGGGATAGTCACACGAACGGATTCACCCTCCCAGAGCCAATTCTCCGGTGACCTGCTGTAATCACTTCTCGGGCAGCACACTGAATGTTGTTACAGGACACACCTGTCCAATGCAGGACCAAGTAGGAAATGCAGCCTCAGGAGGCATATTCTGTGTATATGTACTGACGACAGCTAATCTGCCAAGAGTCTGTTTGTAAGAGCTTGGGCCTTCGTGCCTTTTCTGGTCGAATATCAGCAAAGAGGAGAGCCGGTGAAGCGCAATGCCCAGTTGCATGGTAAGAACCTTAGCACAACAGACCATTCATCTCTCTAAGATTTCAGCTCCAAATGATCTCTTTAGACAAATTCTGGTAAGCCAGAGAAGAATATATTAAAGAAGAAAAAGATGAGACGCATTTATCCTTGTTTTTGTTTTTGCATGTTGAAAGGAACCAAACCTAAAATACTGATCTAAAAAATAAATCTGGATAATTTTTTTTAAATCATGGAAATTCTAAAGAAGCAATGATAGGAGGACCCATAGCAGTACTTTCTGAAATCTACTTCACAAGGAAGTTCCCTTACCTAAGAAACTATTTGATGAGTGAGACACATCAAAAGAAGATAATAGCCTTTTCCCCCCACAGAAATAGTCTCAGAGGTAAACCGGCTGAGCTTGTCACCAACAAAGGGAAGAAAAATCATGCCTGATGAAGCAGGTATGATATGTCCTTTGCTAAAATTTCCACTTTACTTATAATACATTATTGAGCTTGACGGATATTGTCCTTATTATATGGGAAATACATATATATTAATAGAATTTTAGGTATTTGATGTTTAACAGAAATTATTATGTGGGTCCTTTTTCATTTTTCTTTGCAATTCTAAGGAAATAATTCTTTCAGAGTCCTTTATGTCTGTTTATGTTATCTTTCTCCTTAAAGAATTAAGTTTGAAATTAAAGACAATGCAATTCTTCCTCCTCTCCAGAGTTGTTTGCAAGTGTTTCTTATTACCTCCCAGCAAAAATGACTAATAATTTCCTATGCTTGCCTCCTGTGATTGTTTACAATGTTGTCGCTCATTCGGCCCCTGGAAATGTTATTGGTTAAAAAATAATAATAAAAAATAAAAGGTATAACAATAATATTTTCGGATAAAAGTGAGATGTCATAGTGGGTTTAACTTTGTTTAAAATTATTGTATTAAAATTATTGTATCTTTTTTGGAAGTGCATCTTCAAAGTGAAGGAACCTATTCTGCTATGTTCTTAAATAAAAAACAAAACCCTCAATGAGCTTGATTTCATGACACTTTCCTTGTTTAAGGAAGCAGGAGACCAGCAGCCACATTTGCTTTTGTAATTTGGGGCCAAGAACTTACAGGTAGAGGCTTAAAGTATTATTACCTTTGACATTACCTTCACAATTCATTCATGTAGTAACTTTTTAAGTAAATGTGTGGCTCTTACTCTTTTGTCTTGCTCTAACACTTAAATGTTTAAAGGCTTCCCTGATAGAGATAACCTTGGGTCAGAAACTTGAGATTAAGTTCAGGAAGCTGTTTCATACCTTCTTTCCTCCCACACAAGATAAGTAAGAGGAAATAAACGACATTCACTTTACAAACCCAAGAGTTTAAGTTATAGCAATTCTTTTAAGCATTAAGATTTCAAAAATAAAACTTCAAACTCCCCAAATTATACCATGAACTATTGAAGAGTATACATTTTGTACAAGGAATGCTGTGTTTATGGAAAGACAGTGACAAATGATTAATTTTGTGGTACTTGTTAGCTACCTATAAAGATAATTTTTAAAAGAATTAAAGAAAAAAACTTTAAATTCACAAAAAGAAAGAAAATAAAAAGCAGAATAAAGTTAATTTATTAAGGAGTTAATTTGGTATTTAAGACTTCAATATATTCAGGGACGCCTGGGTGGCTCAGTGGGCTAAGCCTCTGCCTTTGGCTCAGGTCATGATCTCAGGGTCCTGGGATTGAGCCCTGCCTCGGGCTCTCTGCTCAGTGGAGAGCCTGCTTCCCGCACACGCCCCCCCCCCCCCCCCCCCCCCCCCCGCCTACCTCTCTGCCTACTTGTGATCTCTGTCAAATAAATAAATAAATAAATTTGTAAAAAAAAAAAAAAAAGACACCATCTTAATAAAAAAAAAAGACTTCAAAATATTTAGTATTTTATGGCTTAAGTGATAAGTGATCAGATAATTTGTAATGTTTGTTCCAAAGTTGATAATCTAGTCTAAAAGGACTGGAATAAGTCTTCATCCTTTTTACCTCTTACTTCTCTGTGTTTTGGTTTCTCAGTTCAACTCCATTGCATACTATTTGATTGGCACAATTAAAACCCATGTAAAGAAAAATGCTAACCTGAGAAGTTAAATTATTAAATCCAAATAAAATGTGCCGTAATGTTAAAATGTCAAATAATACACAATAGAAAAAATTGCTGAGCTATAGTAGCAAATATGGTAAATCATTTCAAAGGTACTTATATTCTCATTTAATGTATTCTTCTCAGGCCAAAGTCCATTTCTCCAACCTGGCTTTAGATCTCAGTAATGCTCGTCGTTGGTCATCAGAGTCATACATCCAGTCTTGTCCCCGGAAAAACAAATCAAACCTCAGTCCCTACTCTGAGTAAGTCAGTCTCATTATTCTCCATTTTCAGGGCAACAGCATAAATTATGTAAAGTGTCAGTTTTAAACCATGAGCACCCTTGTGTGTCAAATTTGTTACCATAGAAGCCTTGCAATCTGTGGACGGGAGACCTCAACTTAAATTTGAATTCATGGATGCAGTTGCTATATGAAAGGAGATAACCCATGAGATTACAGAATCTTTCATTTCAGTATTTCCTCCTCCTTTTTTTCAGAGATTACTCATGCATATAATTTGGTAGGCTTTAGCACATTTTCAGTTTATCATTAATTGCCCTAAATGCAAAAAACCATATTGTTCACATTGGAAAGAGAAATGTTTCTTAAATTGAATAGGACATAACAAGCAACAGGATTCAAAGAATATGCAAATACCCACAAGAGAAATTAAGGAATGAAAAAAAGCACAATCTTTAGACTGTAATTATTGTTTGAGCTAAACACTGAATAATAGTTCCATAGGTCCTGGGTACTCCTGAGGGGATTCTTGATCTGTCTCTAGATTTAGAATCCCGAGTAAGGGTCTGCATATTAGTGCAACCAGAACATGGGCATTTACCTAGGTTGCTTAGGTGGTTATAACTGGGTTACTTAGACGTTGGGTGACAATATTCATTTCGTTTGTCTTTAGTTCCTTCCGAGTTAAGGGACAGTCTTTAGACTAATAGTAGAGGCATCTCCAGAGAGCCAGTGAGAAATGCAGAATCTCAACCTCCATCCCAGAATCAGAATCTATGTTTTGAAACGATCCCTAGGGGATTCTGTGTACATTAAAATTTAGGAAGCAATGCTCCTGGTAGATAGGGAGTTCAACTGGGGATTAGAATTGCAGCTAGCTGGGCCTTTCAGAAAATTTGTCCAAAAACAATTTTCATTATTTTTCCTCTTTCTTTTATAGAATGGAGAGAAACATAGTATTTTTGGAAAAGACTAATAGTATCCACAGGACAAAGACGATGAATTCACCTGATCTTTGGAACCCTCCAGAAGTACAATTTTGCTTTGCTTTGGTCAACAACTCATGCCCTAGAAATGTGAGGTCTGTGTTGAGTGTGTGTACCATGTACATTGTCATGATTGGTGCTATAGTGATGACCATGATGGGCAACCTGGCTGTGATCATTTCCATTGCCCACTTCAAGCAGCTCCAGTCCCCAACCAATTTCCTGATCCTCTCCATGGCCACCACGGACTTTTGTTGAGCTGTGTGGTCATGCCTTTCAGTATGGTCAGGTCCATCGAGTCCTGCTGGTATTTTGGAGACCTCTTTTGCAAAGTCCACAGCTGCTGTGACATCATGCTCTGTACCACGTCTATCTTTCACCTCTGCTTCATCTCTGTGGACCGCTACTATGCTGTCTGTGACCCTTTGCATTATGTCACCAAAATTACCATCCCTGTGATAGAGGTCTTTCTGTTCATCAGTTGGTCCATCCCCATCTTTTTTGCCTTTGGCCTGGTATTCTCAGAGTTCAACATAATTGGTGCAGAAGACTTTGTTGCAGCCATTGACTGTACAGGTTTGTGTGTATTGATATTTAACAAGCTCTGGGGGGTGCTGGCCTCCTTTATAGCCTTTTTTCCCCTGGGACTGTAATGGTGGGGATTTACGTACACATTTTCACAGTAGCTAGGAAGCATGCTAGGCAAATTGGCATGGGTCCTACCAGGAAACAGGCAGGGTCAGAAAGCAAAATGAAAGTATCATCCAAGAAAGAAAGCAAGGCCACCAAGACTTTAAGCATAGTCATGGGAGTGTTTGTACTGTGCTGGCTGCCCTTTTTTGTCTTGACGATCACAGACCCTTTCATTAATTTTACAACTCCTGAAGATTTATACAATGCCTTCCTCTGGCTGGGTTATTTCAATTCCACTTTCAATCCCATTATATACAGTATGTTTTATCCCCGGTTTCGCAAGGCTTTGAGGATGATTGTCACGGGAACCATCTTCCAGCCTGACTCTTCCACCCTAAACCTATTTCCTGCAGATGCTTAGTCAATGTTCTCCATTCTCCAAAATTATTTTTTGGTCAGGGAATCTTGGATGCTCTTTCCCCCAAAGGGAGGGTCATGGACTTGCTGGATAAAGATAGTCTTCGTGTTGGTGTTGGACACCTAAACAGGAGGAATAGATCTAGCTTTCTGGGTGTACCAGAGCTACCAAATTGGTCCATTTCTGGGGTTCTGGGAAGGCATCTCCAATAAAAAGAAACTCTCTGTTGATTCCTGAATTTACAAAGGATTTGGAATTTCATCCTTTTGTTTTAAATCAAATGGGGATCCTCTTTTTTCTTGTAAACATCAGAGGAGGAGACACAGTTATTTGATCTTCACACTCACTGGCAGCCACGCTGGGTTAATCTAAGTCTTTCTTAAGATTATTGTTATATCTTAGAGGAGTGGGAGAGTGAGCTTGAGTACACTGGGAACCTAGATTATTGAGCATGTGCGTGATGTGAATGTGAAGGGGAGAAGGAAGCAGACAGGCGCAGCTACTTTCTTTCTTTTTTTTTTTTTTTTTTTTTTTGGTGGTTGGTGGGGTGGTTTTGACTTAAACCTCTTTCAAAAAGGATTGATGTGAGTTTTGTGATATTTTGATTAAAGTTTTTTTGAATAAGAAGAATGAATAAAGAAAGAGTTTAGGAATATATTTTTTCATTCTCCCAATATAATGTATATATATACTCATATATATGGAGAGAGAACATGGGTATAAACATATAGGTGGTATTTCCACCTCTTTGAGTGTCTGTGTGTACATACTAATTATTCACCAAGCTCGATCTTCATTCACAAACTGAAGTTCCTGCCCTACCCCAGAGTCCTAGGATAATACTTACTGCCTCAAATGTCTCTTCATGTCTCTTTCTTTCTCTTCTTTCTACCCCTATTTTGTCCTTTACAATCTTCTTTTCACCCTTCACACATCACCCTGTCTCTCTAATTTGGTGGTTCTTCTCCACCAGGGACAGATTTACCCCTTGTGGACCTTTGGCAATGTCAGGAGACATTTTTGGTTTTCACAGTCAGGGAGGAAGTGCTACGGACATCTAGAAGGTAGAGCTGAGGAATACGGCTCAGCTGTCTACAATGCACAGAGCAGCCCCCACAAAAAAAGGTTATCTGGCCCCAAACTTCAACAGTTCCGTGGTTGAGAAGTCCCGCTTTAACCTTAGCTAAGCGCACAGCCTCAATATTCACATCTATGTAGACTTCTTTCAAATATATTTATTTCCAGCTATATCATTTCTTCCAAACTTGAGTCCCTCATTTCTTATTACCAATGAAGTATCTTTCTGAATGCTCCATCAAGATCTCAAACTCAACGTATCCAGCATCCTCCCTCTATGGGCACCCTACCACACCCCAAACCTGTTTCTCTGATTCCAGCTTTGTAACAGAGTTGAAAGTACACAGGTGTGTTGGTTCCTCACTGGACTAGAAGCTTCTTTTGTATGACGCTGTACCTTTCTATTTTCTATTTTTGTATCCCACAGTGTCTGGTATGGTTCCATTTCCATAAAAATCTTTGAACATGTTCACTGGATAACAGAAACATAAAAACTCTGAAGAAAATGAGAATTACTCAAATTCACAGAAATAATAATTATAAGGTTAGACAAGTGGGGGCTCCTTCTCAAGTGGGAGAGAAGATGGAAGAAAGAGCCTACTTATAAAGAAGAAAGGGATCTGAATTTAATTCCTGTTCTCTTTGGTCATATGTGTACAATATTCTATTAGGGAACGTGGGGACAGGGCCAATAGAGTGCTTAGAGGAAAATGACTTACTGACTCAGAAACATTTGCAACCTTTAAAATGAAGCTTTCATGCTCATAGAGTGAGCTTCCTGAGAATAGAAATAAGATCTCCCCTTCCCTTTCCTAGTGACTCACTAGTGGAAGTGCTTCATAGAACGATTTGGTCATATAGAAATATTGCTCACTATCTTGTAATGGCAGATTGGGAAATTTCTCAAATGCAGATATTCAATAGAAGGACTCTTCCAGCCAAGTAGAATATATCTGCAAACTTAGAACTGTTTATATGCAGCTGATGCATTTTATTTATAACTTGGCCTACTTTTGCAGGAAGGAAGGTTGCATTTCAGAATGATAACCTTCAGACACTGATAAGTTGAAAAGGGAAAACTTGTTACCATTAGCAGAGGTTTTAATGTTAAGTGCATTTTATTACAATAATTCTTATAGTAATATCAGAATATTTGGTTAAGCAAACCCCTCCATTCTATGATCTGGCCAAATGACATCACACATCCAGGCAAGACATCTAACCCTAGAGGTTTCTAATGTTTATATATATTTATAAAATTTTAATATAATTATACATAATATTATCATATAATACATATAATCATATAATTATATGTAATTATAATTTATACACTTTATATAATTATGTATAAAATTGTTATATAATTTTGTATAGTTATGCATAAATTATATAAATATATTAATATACTCATATAATACATAATATATATGTAATATAATATACATATACATATATATACACACAAATATGTAAATCTTAAATGCTATTGGGAACGTTTTTGCTTTTTTGACTCTATCCTCACTGTAAACTATTTATTGGGAGTGACTCATTACTCCAAAACACATTTAATAATATCTCTATCAGGTTGAGAATTTCCAGTACTCTCTGGATCTACATGTTCTGTTGAATATTAAGAAGCTCCAGTGGGGCACCTGGGTGGTTCAGTTGACTGGGCATCTGCCTTGGGCTTGGGTCATGGTCCCTGGATCCTGGGATGGAGCCCCACATCAGGTTCCCTGCTCAGCGGGGAGTCTGCTTCCCCCTCTCTCTGCCCTTCTCCCTGCTTGTGTGCTCTCTTTCTCACTCTCTCTCAAATAAATAGATATATTTTTTAAAAAGTGTCTCCTGAGGACTGTATTTATTTTGGTCATTTGAATATAGCATATTTAGGTCCTGAGATGTTTCAGCAAATTATTATTATTATCAAAGGACAGGATTTGAAATCAAAATTGGGTTTTGAGATGCTTAGTGGAGTATTGGTTTATTCTTTAATGGTTGCAGGAATACAGTCCTGCAGGAGGCTATATCCTCTGCCCCTAATCCTGAAGGCAACATGCCAGAGGCTAGGGTACTCCTTCTGTTTGAAGAATCAAAGCAGCAGGAGGAGTTCCTCAACTCAGGCTTTAGGCTGAGCGAGACCTCCTTCCTGCACCTGATGGGGTAATAGAGCACTGCAGGGTGGCAGGAACGTTTTACCATCGGCTTTCCGTGATGAGTCTTCCTTCCTCTTTAAGAGATTCAACAAGGTGGTTGAACTGCTAGAACCTAGGGACTGAACAGGAAGGGCAGCCCTTCACTCAGTACATAACTCATTTTGTCGTTTGATCTCAGAATAGCATAAAACATGCGACAATATCAAGGAACTCGGATCTGAGGCCACAGGTCCTTTTTGCAGGCCAGCATTTTCTTTTGCCCACTAAAAGCATAGCTAAACAGAGGAGAAATGAAAGAGCAAGTGGAAGCTTCTGTTGCAATCATAATCACTCCTTACCTTCATAAAGAACTTCTGTCATGTACAAAATATGCCCGTGAACATCAGCTCAATTATTACTCAAAACACCACCACAAGCTCTTCCCTAGTGGGAGGTGGCTAGTCCTAGGAAAAGTGAATCATTCCATTATTATTCCAAATCCAATGTTCTTTCCAGAAGGTATCTAGGTTGACTAGAGCAGCCATTATCTCAGGAGGACGATGGCTGCCATGGACACCGTGCTCTCTGTATTGAAAACCACTCAGTTCAATAAACATGTACTGAGCATCTACTATGTGCCAGGGGCTGCTTTGAGTGTTTGTGGTTCAGAGATGAATAAAACTGAAATCCTGGCTTCAAGGGAGTTACGGTCTAATAGGAGAGACATAGCCACTTAATTACCCAACATGGTAATATGTTCTGTGATAGAGCCAGGCACAATAAGCTATGGGAATATGGAGGAGGAAATTTTTGCCCAGCTTGGGGTATAGGGAAAACTGTCAAAGCAATGTGTCATCAGATTGAACAAGGGAGCCATTTCCAACCACTGAAATATCTAATCTTAGCATTCCCTATAACCTCTAGCTCAAACCCCAGTTCCTTTAAGAGATTATGCAACTTCTCCAATATTATAAGATTCAAAGCCAGGTCTATCTCTTGATAAATCCCATGGTTTTTACCTCATCTACTGCTACCTAAGTTTTTCCTTTCATATGCGTTTAATTGGTCTATGGATTACAGAGGGGCTACTAAAAACTGGAAAATTTATACTCCTTAAAATAATTGCTTATATATTTATTTATCTTCAAGGGAATTTTTTTTTACAATTCTTTCTGTTAAAAAAAGAAAAGAAAGGAAAGGAAAAGGAAATAAAAGAAAAGAAAGCCCTCACTTCCTCAGACCTTAGTCATCAAAAGTGATTGCTGTTTTAGACTACAAAAACGAGCAGAGGCAATTCTTAAACACTTACTAACTCCTTGTCCCTAACATTGCTATAGATTTACACGTTCCTTGGAGATTATTGGTTAGATTTTTTTTTTTTTTTTTTTTTTTTTAGAATGTTGCCTAGTCACCTTTCTCTCTACTGGACCAAAATTCATAGTTTATTTCAAGGGAGTCTGACATTGCTTAGGCAGGAAAACACTATATTCCTGTCTTGTGGCCTAGAATAGTGACTTTAGCGATATTAAAATAGCAAGACTAATTGTTAAAATCCTAAATCTAAACAACACTTTGACTATCTCATAAACATTTCACTTACCCTTATTTCCTATGTCTTAAAATAATAGCCCTTTGGGGAAAGCTGGTGGAAAGGAACACACTGAGTCCTGAGATAAGCAAGAAAACCTAGAGGCTCTAGACGCCAATGACTTTTGCTCCTAGCTGTTATGTAACTGGAATGTATTTCTGAAAGTGAGTGGAAGAGGGGACAAGAGCCCTAACTTGGGAGGGTTGACACAGGGGCTGAACCAATATCCACTCACACTCTTGTCTGTCCAATTCTGCTTACTCTGTGACAGGAACTGTTCTTAACATTCATTCATCGTCATGATAAAACTCTGGTGTAGGTAGTGTATTACTCAATTAATGGATGAGAAAACTGGGTGCAGAGAATTAGGTAATCTCTGATCTAGGGATCACAAAACTAGAAATAGTCTTTTTAAATTCTGTATCTCCAAATAGACTTGTGATTGCATATTGCATTTCAGATTTGATGTAATACATCCCCCCAAACAAACAAAAAGCACAAAACTTTTTTTTTTAAGAGAGAATTTCCTCCTTCAGGCCTTATTTTATTTGTAAGGGATTTGTTCCTATTTTTCACACACTCTTGGTCACATAAACTTAGAACTGTAAGACTTCCTGGCTGATCGCAGATGGACTATGTCTTTTTTTTTTAAAGATTTTATTTATTTATTTGACAGACAGAGATCACAAGTAGAGAGGCAGGCAGAGAGAGAGGAAGAAGCAGGCTCCCTGCTGAGCAGAGAGCCCGATGTGGGGCTCGATCCCAGGACCCTGGGATCATGACCTGAGCCGAAAGCAGAGGCTTTAACCCACTGAGCC